>NC_044303.2:87669491-88300985 GCF_007474595.2 Lynx canadensis | reverse complement strand
CTCCTCTTCGCCCTCCCCCTCCTGCTCCTCCCTCCTCCTCTGCCTCCTCCCTCCTTCCCCTCCTCCTGCTTCTTGTCTTCCTCACTCTTCCTTCTCCTCCATCCACTTTTCCACCTCATCCTGTCTCTGAAGTCAGCATGGAAAGCAGGCAGGATCCAGCTGGATACCTTTCCTGTCTGAGACATTACCTAACCGTGCCTTCTTACCTAATCCCCCAGCCATCTCCTGCCTCCCGCGCCTACCCCCGCCCCATAGGGCCAGGCTGGGCTGCCGCCCGACTTGCCTGTGGCCACCTGTGTGTCCTGAGCTGTCTCCCCACCTGTGAATGGCACCAGGGCCAGTGGGCTGGGAGTGGCTTTGAGCAGCCTTCCAGCCGGAGCCCTGAGTCCTGTGGGGCTCCTCTGCTTTGCCCTCCTCACCCCAGGTGGCCCTGCCAGCAAGCCACAGGGATGCCCTGAATTCTGGAAGTTCCCAGGCTTCCTGCCTGCACCAGGAGGGCAGGAAGTACCTCGCAGCCCCTGCGGTGTCTCTACCCACCTGGCTGCCGCAGTCACACTGGGCAGGCCCTCTACCTCAGGCTCTAGGCAGGACCAGCAGGAGCTCATCAGCTGGAGGAGGCTAGAGATGGGGCGGGAAAGGCCCAGTGGCCGCTCAGCAGGCAAGGCGGGTGGCTAAAAAGGAGGAGAGTGACAGCCCAGCACTCCGTCTTCACGGTGCTCACACACGCCCACACACACACAACCCAGATACACACATACACACGTGTGGACACACACATGTGAACAGACACACAGGCACACATACACACCCATGCACAGACAGATGCATGACACAGCCCACCCACACACACACACACACATACACATGCAGACACAGGCCAGATGCACAGAGCATATCCACCGTACATGGAGCCCAGGACAGAGGGGAGACCCAGGTGTCCAGAGAGGGCTCCTGGAAGGTGGCTGTGCACCCCAGGCCAGAGGAGGGTAAGTCCTGGTGCAAGGCAGTGCACAGTGGCCTGTGCAGCCCATCCTGCCCCACGAGCCCTGTCCTCCCTCTTGCTCCCTGGCCTGGGCCACTTGCAGCCCCTGCCCACCCAGGCCTGAGCCCCTGCCCGTACCTCAGTATCAGAGTTTGGCAGGAGGCCCTAGTTTCCACCCTGTGCAGTGAAGAGGAACCGCTCCCATGGGCCCCCCAGGTTCCCTCCACCCTGCACCCTCCCCATCCCTCACCACAGAACCCAGTGGCCAGCTGAGGGGCCCCATCTTCAGCCTGGAGGAAGGTCTGGCACCAGGAGCTGCCCCTTACCTTCTTAGTGGCAGTGTCCATGGGACAGAGAGGAGGTGCCACAACCCTCTGCTCCAGCACCAGGCTTAGGCAGATAATCCCACATTCCTCTGTGGCAACCCCTCTCCTGGGGGGTCTGGGGCTGCAGATAAAAACTGAGGCTGCAGGGAGGCAATCTTCCAGGAAAGGGGCCACAGGGTCCTACAAGGCATGTCACAGCTACGGGGTCACACAGGTGGGCCCCAGGGGTCCTGCAAGGCATGTCACAGCTACAGAGTCACACAGGTAGGCTCAAGGGAAAACAGGCCAGCAGAGGGGCAGGGGCCTGGGGACCACTTTGAGGGAGGATGTGCTATGCCTGGAAGTCCCCAGACCCAGCAGGTGGACATGCAGATAGAGGGGCCCATGTGAGAGACCCAGCAGCTGGGGCTCTCAGACACACTGAGTCACTACCCCACAGAGCAGGGAAAGGATGGCAGGGTCAGGGGCATGGAGGGGTGGGCCTGTCCCCCGGCAGCTCAAGGGCTCTCCTCACTGCCCCCCAAAGGTCGTGGGTCTTGGGTGAGGAGGGAAGAGTCACCCCAGAAGGAGAAGGGGTGTGCTCTGCCCTGCCCAGCCCCACATGACGGACAGCTCAGTCCTTCCCCTATCAGGGTCCCCAGTTTCTCAGGTGTCCCCCACCCATCCAACCCAGTTCACACCCACCTTAACCTCAGGCTATGAACTTATTTGGAGGTGGGGTCTTTGCAGCCTTGATTAGCAATCCCAAGATGAGAGCATCCTGCGTAGTCTGGTGGGTCCCACGTCCCACATCCCATGACAGGTGTCCGAAAGGGAAAGAAGAGAAAGAGACAGAAGTGGAGATTGGGGTGCAGTGCCCAGAAGCCCAGGACTGCCTGGGGCACCAGCACCTGGGAGAGGCAAGAAGGACCCTCCCCAGAGTCTCTGAGGCCCACAGCTTGATCTTCTGGCTTCTAGATCTGGGAGACCTGCGTGTGGCCGTTTGCTCCAGTGGGAAGTGGGATGGGACCTTGACCAGCCCACTGCTGCAGACTAGGGTCTCCAGGCTCACATGGCCCCCCACCACCACTGAGAGCCAGGCTAGAGGGCATGCTGGGATGGGGGCTGAGCTGGAAGGAGCAGGACATAAGCCCATCAGCAGATCCCTGGGACCTCAGATGGGGCCCCTGCACAGTGTGGCTGGAGCCTCGCCACCATGAACAGGGAGACAGCGCCCCTCCCCTCTGGAGCCAGCTGGGCCATGCTGAGCCTTCCAGGCCTTCCTGCTCCCTAAAGCCTGTACCTCCTTGGGCCCCCCTCGGGCCCTCCTCCCCAAGGCCCCCCTCCACGCCACAGGCCCTCCTCCCCCTGGGGCTGACGCCCAGGCCTTCCTCCTCCAGGCCCTCCTCCCCCAGGCCCCCTTGCTCCCCCAGGCCCTCCTCCCTCAAGTTTTCCTCCTCCTCCAGGCCCTCCACCTCCCCCAGGCCCTCCTCCCCCTCAGGCTCACCCCCAGGCCCCCATCCTCTCCCAAACCCTCCTCCCCCAGGCCTTCCTCCCCTGACCCTCCTCCCTCAGGCCCTCCTCCCCCTCAGGTCTTCCTCCCTCAAGCCCTCCTCTTCCCTCAGACCCTCCTTCTCCCTCAGGTCTTCCTCCTCCCTCAGGCCCTCCTCCCCTCTCAGGTCTTCCTCACTCGGGCCCTCCTTCTCCCTCAGACCCTCCTCCCCACTCAGGTCCTCCTCCTCCCTTAGACCCTACTCCTTCCTCAAGTCTTCCTCCATCAAGCCTTCTTCCTCCCTCAGACCCTCCTCCTCCATCAGGCCTTCCTCCTCCCTCAGGTCCTCCTCCCCCCTCAGGTCCTTCTCCTCCTTCAGACCCTCCTCCTCCCTCAGATCTTCCTCCCTCAGGCCCTCTTCCCCCCTCAGGTTCTCCCTCAGGCCCTCCTCCTCCCTCAGATCCTCTTCCTCCCTCAGACCCTCCTCCTTCCTCAGATCCTATTCTTCCCTCAGGTCTTCCCCCCTCAGGCCCTCCTCTTCCCTCAGGCCTTCCTCCTCCCTCAGGCCTTCCTCCTCCATCAGGCCCTCCTCCTCCCTCAGGCCCTCCTCCCCCCTCAGGCCCTCCTCTTCCCTCAGGCCCTCCACCTCCCTCAGGCCTTCCTCCTCCATCAGGCCCTCCTCCTCCCTCGGGCCTTCCTCCTCCCTCAGGCCCTCCTCCCCCCTCAGGCCCTCCTCCCCCCTCAAGTCTTCCTCCCCCCTCAAGCCCTCCTCCTCCCTCAGGCCCTCCTCCTGCTTCAGGTCCTCTTTCTCCCTCAGGCCCTCCTCCTCCCTCAGACCCTCCTCTTCTCTCAGGCCCTCCTCTTCTCTCAGGCCCTCCTCCCCCCTCAGGCCCTTCTCCCTCAGGTCCTCCTCCCCCCTCAGACCCCCCTCCTCCCTCAGGCCCTCCTCCTCCCTCCTCCTCCTCCCCCAGGCCCTCCTTCTCCCCCAGGCCCTCTTCCTCCCTCAGGCCCTCCTCTTCCCTCAGGTCTTTCTCCTCACTCAGGCCCTCCTCCTCCCTCAGATCCTCCTCCCCCCTCAGACACCCCCCCCTCCCTCAGGTCTTCCTCCTCCTTCAGGCCCTCCTCCTCCCTCAGGTCCTCCTGCCTCAGGCCCTCCTCCTCCCTCCGGCCCTCCAGAACCCCTCTGAAGGCAGCAGACTCAGATGGGGCTATAATTTAAAATACATTTATTTAGTGTCCATTTCGTTTCTGTTCTGTTACACAAAGCCGTTAAATAAATACATTCTCCAAGTCACTCGAGTACACACCTACTCGCTATACAGATGAGGTAGAGAAATCGATAGGCTCGCACGAGGGTTCTCGTGTGTGAATGCCCCTCTCCCCCCAGCCTACCCGGACCTCCCAAACCGAGCCAGGAGTCCACATGTGTGTGGCTGGCAGGGAGCAGGTGGCCGGGACCCGCCTGGCCCTCAGCATGGCTGAGCCCTGTGGCTCGCCCCCTGCCCCGTCCCAGAGAGGCTGACCCCTGGGCACAGTTTCTTCTAGAGGCTCTCCTGCACGAAGAGCAGCACGCTGACCAGAGGCTCCGTCAGGAGGAGTTCGCTTAGCAAGATATTCTGATATATGTTTATATATAAACAGACCAGCCAGCAGACGTTTTCAGTCTGCCTTGTTTAAAAAAATACTTCCCTTTATATTATGACATAGAGCTAAATGTGGTATCTGGTTAACAAAATATCCTTCCTCCGACTTGCTGCCTTTCCAGACCCAGAAGTGACTGAGCTCCAGTCTTGTCACGGGGGTGTGGCTGCACCCACTCTGGGCCCCTGGCCCCCACCCTCTCAGCATGCAGGCATTCACGGGATGTTCTCTGAACCACAGAATAGACTTCACTATTTACACTATAGAACAGGGACCAAGAGACCCACATCAACATAAATAGGTTTTCTTTTAAAAACACAGTCCCCAGGGTTCCTGGAGCCCACGGAACTCCAAGGAACCCCCTCACTCAGTAGTTCCTGTGTCTGCACTGCCACCCAGCTCTGTACCCACCCAGAGCACAGCCATAGAGCCTGAGCAGGGCAGGCCCAGAGACAAAGGATCTAGGAGCCAAGGCTGCCATTCACACCAACGTGGGAAGGACAGCCTCATGCTGAGGGAGGGCACTGAGCGGAGGCCACGCCCCAGCTGACCACTGACCATGCCAACACAGCCAGAACAGGCACACACCACAGATACATGTGGCTACACATTCACCCACATGCACGCATGCATGCACATCACACATGCACATGCACATCACACATATAGCACGCATGCATAGCTACGTGCACATGCTCACACACACACAGCACAGATGCATGTGTCATACAAGCCCCCTGTGCCCACATGCACACTTCTGCAGACACATACATATGCTGACACAGTCTCATGCATGCACACACTTCAGACTTGCTCACGCACGTGCTCACGCATATGCTCACGCATAAACCTGCAAGCGTGTTCACACATGCATGCACATAAATGCACACATACTTCACACACACGTGTGCTCGTGCACACGTATACACACAAAACCACTTATGCAAGCACACTACACATACGTACACTCTTGCACATATGCATGCATGTGCACACACACTCAAACCAAGCCAGGTCAGTGTAGCCCATCCATTTTCCTTCCCTGCAAAGACAACAGAGTGGCCAGAGAGAACAGCCTGCCTTTTGCCAAATCCTAGCCCCAGATTCTCTCCATCCACATGCGTCCTCACGTCTGCCTCCTCCCGCAGTAACACAAAGCAAGCTAGGAAATGAACCCTTCAAGGGGTTGGCCCCTCCCCTCTGCTGTGCCCACCCCTGGGGGGAGGGCAGGCCACTGGCTGCCACCCCAGGCCTTAAAACCTACACCAAAGTGGCTGGGGTGCGTGCCAAAGTCTCCCAGAGTGGGGTCCACCCACTTCCCAGGACAGTCTCACTGGGTATAGGGTCCTGGCTTCCAGAAGCCCTGAGGGCAGTGTCCACACACAACCTGCTTTATTACTTTAAAAACAACAACAGCAACATCCCTCTTGATTTAGTGGTTTCAAACGACAAAGCAGATCAGGCAAAGAGGTTAGGAGGGGGCGTAGAGGGGAGGGACGAAGGGGACCCTCCAGACTGGGCACCACCAAGAGGAAGGGGAGCCACAAGCCTGAGGCAGGGCAGGGATGGAAATAATAATTATTATATATTAGTTAAATAAAAATAATTTAACAGTCACCAACATCACTCCCAAGAGAAGTGCTCCATGTCAGAGGGGACAGCAGTGACCCCCGCGGCTGGGTGGCCGGGCTGTCTCTCTCCTAGTGGTTTGACTCTCTAAGCCAGTGCTGGAGCAGGACAGCCCACAGGCGGCCACACAGAGACCCTGTATGGCCGCGAAGGTGCACCCGGTGCTCCTCAGAGGGAGCCCAGAGCAGGGAAGGGTGCCGCTCGCAGGAACTGGCCTCTCAGGGACGGACACAGCTTGGAAAGCATGGTGCCACGCTCTCAGGTCATGGGGGTGGGGGTGGGGCGCGGACAGAGGGGATGCAGGGGCCAGACCAGGGCCACCTCCCGCCTCTGGGTCTTTGAGAGTACGGACAAAGAGGCAGGGACAGCAAACCCAGCCAATCCCCGGGCTCTCATCACCATGTGCCAAGTGTGCTGGGGGCCCCATCCCAGGGACTCAGCCCTTGCAGTGTAGACCCCTCACACTGGGTGCATGGCCTCTTCCCCCTGCAGCAGTCTGGCCGGCCCCGGGGCTCAGCCCTTGCAGGTGTAGACCTCCTCACGCTGGGTGCACTGCCTGCACTCCACGTAGCAGCACCAGCGCACCTGGCACTGGCAGGGCCGTGTCACCACCCGGCTCTGGGTGTTGTGGCCACGCCCACAGCAGATGCTCTCGCAGTTCTTCTCCCGGTGGCACCTGCGGCCGGCAGTGCCCGGGGAGAAGCGGCTGGCCAAGCAGAAACTGGGCGAGTCGTCCAGGTGCACAAGCTCTGGCGTGCGGGGCAGCAGGTCGCTGCCTCCTGTCCCTGCAGCCCGGCCCCGAGGCGGCGAGATGGCGCCGGCCTCCCCGGTGGCCTCGTTGGTGGTGCTGCCCACCTTGAGTGCTGTCTCGTACTTGTGTTTCAGGCGCTTGCCCACCTCGTGGAAGGGTGCCAGCTGCCGCCAGCACGTCCGCACAGTACAGGAGCCCGACACGCCGTGGCACTTGCACGTGGTCTCCACCCCAGCCTTGATTACCTGGTAGGGGAGGGGGCTGAGCATGAGGGCCACACTGAGAGGCTGGGCACAGCCCCTGCAGATGACCCCCAGAGGGGCTCGACCACACAGCTCCCCCGGACGCAAGCCCAGCCTGGGGGACCACCACTACCCATCACCCAGGCTTCCTGGCTCTTGCACCTGTCCCTCTACCTCCAAGCCACAGATGTCCCCAGACAGAAGCCCTACATCCAGTACCATGGCCTCCAGAGTGGCCACTGCAGCACCTGTGGTCCCGTGGAGACATTCCCTCCTTGCATCCAGGGCTCCCCTCTGAAGGGACTGAGCAAGCCTCCCCTCTAGCCCTGCTGTCAATGCCCCAACAGGACCCCCCAGTCTGGGCTTAGCAGCCTACTAGCCTACTTCCTGGAGAAGTGAGGAGAAACGAGTTAGCTGGCCCAGTTGGCAGAACTGGCCCCCGGATCTTCCAGGTCAGCCCCAGAGGGGAGGGACAGTACCCCCACTTCCACACACACGCACAGAGTTGCCCTAAGGGGCCTCCTGCCTGACCACCCACACTGGGGTCCCTGGCAGCAGAGAGCGGAGGAGGCCCTCTCTAGTGGGCCCCATCCCAGGATAGGCCTGAATTCCCATGCTGCCCTCAGGGAGGGCTGGCTGGCTTGAGGGGGATTAGGAAATGTGGCTGCCCTCTGGCCCGGCAATAGAAGAGTCACATTTAATGACACTCTGCTGAGAAACCTGGACAAATTTAATTAAAACGCTGCTTACCCAGGCCCGGCAGAGCTAATGGAGCACTTTCCATATTCTGACTTTTCATTAATAGCTTACAAAGGAGAGAATGCAAAAGAAAAGAAATAGCCTCGCCTTGGGGATTTAATCTGCCCGCACCCCTCTGCAGAGGGCAGAAGGAGGGACAAGGGCTCCGAATAAAAAGGGGGAAATTGATTCTTTAATAAGTGCAAGACTCAGAAGTCTGGTTTCTCAATAAAGAGGGGCTCAGATCAGGGCTGGCTCTAATTACCTGGCCCCCTCCCAGGCTGGGGCTCCACATCCTGGGGGCTGCCTGGCGAGCACGCAGAGCCCCTGACCATCCCCAGGCCGGGCAGAGCCTCGGGGGGCCCTTGGTGGTCCGCATTGTGTGAGGACTAAGGGGACGGGGTGCTCTGTCTGCAGTGAAGCTGACAGCACTCATGCCTCCTCCTCTCGTGTAGGCCCAGGAGCTAAGGGGCTACAGGGAGGGTGAAGGATGGCCGGGAGCCAGGTACCCCCAGGTCCAGCCAGCCTGCAGCCAGCAGCCCCCAGAAGGGCCTAGCTAAAGACCTTACAAGTCTGTCCCCCGCCCCCTCCACAACAACCAGTATCTCCGTAAGAAAACGACACTCAAAGGTAAGGAGACTCCAGGGCCCCGGCTGGCACCACATGCCGGGAACACAGACCCGGAGGCGGCAATACTACACCTCCTCCTAGCCCTAGCCCTGTCCCCCACTTTTGCGGGTCGTGAGCACCAGCTGCTGCTCCCATGCCCCGCCCCCATGCTCCACCCCACCCATATGCTCCACCCCCTGCCCCCACCAAGTCTGTGCCTGGTCCCATGCCCTGCCCATACCTATGCTCCACCCCATACCCCCTCGTCCAGTCCTGTACCCCGCCCATGCCCACACCCTACCCCAAGTCCAGGCCCCTGGCCCCGCCCAGGCCTGTGCCTGGCCCCATGCCCCACCCTCACCCCGCCCCATGTCCATGCCCCCCCCTCGCCCCGCCCATGCTTATGTCTGATTCCTATGCCCCGCCCACACCTATGCCCCTCCCCACATCCATGCCCCGCCCCGCACCCCGCCCATGCCCACTCCCCACCCCGAGTCCTCGCCCCTGGCCCCATGCCCTGCCCCGCACCCCGCCCCGCTTGCCTTCACACCCACGAGGTTGTTGTGGAAGTCCACGCGGGCTCGCAGGTCCTTGCTTGAGCGGCGGCCCAGGAACTCCTTGACAAACTTGCTGCTGTACTTGAGGTTGTCCCCACAGCCGCCCCACTGCCAGGCCTCCCGGTTCTCCAGGTCGGGGGCCTCATCACACGTGCAGCGCTCCATGCGGCCCGCGCTGCACGCCTTGGCCAGCGCATGCGTCAGGCCGGCCGAGGAGATGGCGTAGAGGAAGGCGGTCTCCTTGAAGCCTGTGGGGGCGCAGGGAGGGCGGATGGGTGAGCAGGCGGGAGCAACCCCCACCTCACTCAGGTGCTGCTGGAGCCCCGAATGCTGACAGCATGCGGGGTCTGCAGTCAGGATCCTTGCGGGTGCGCACCGCAGGTGGGGGGCATCCCTGCCTGGGCCGCCATGTGCCCCCGGGGGTACGAGGCGCTCCTATGTGCTCCAGGCACATGATGTGTCGGGGTAGAGAGAATTCCAAGTGCATGGAGATTTAGGCTCTACCCAGGGATCAGAGACTGCGTCTCCGACCCACCAGATTCTCCCCCGGACTTGGCGAGCCCTGCCCTGCCCCTCAGGTCCTCAGTTTTTAAACAAGGCTGTTGAAAGTCTCAGATCAGAGCGCAAGGAGAGAGGAGAAGGCAGGCCCCCTGTTCGGAGCACCAGCTGGACCTCTGCCCCTCATGCCCAGCCGCTGGGCCTTGGTCACCACCATGTGGCAACAGCCATCAGAGCTGCCTTGCGCCCTGTCAAAGCTGCCCAGATGCGCCCCGTGCTGCCAGCTACTGTTCCCCAGGAGGGGCGGGGCAGGAGGGAGGGGCCTGGCTGTTAGGGCAGTGTGGGGAGGAAGGTGGAGCTACAGGTGGGTGTGGTAGTGGGGGACAAGGGACCGGTCAGGATGTAGGGGTGGATGGAGCGGAGGACGAGCCACACAGAGCAACCCCCCCATCTCCGCACCCTACCCCCAGGTGCCCTGGGACCCAGTGAAGGGACGATGTCCTAGGGTGCAGACCTGCTCAGAAGGTCCTACCTCTAGTGCACTCACCTCGCTTGAGCAGGCTGGCCCGGTAGCGGCCCTCCAAGGTACAGTTCCAGCGCTCAAACCGGAACTGGTACTGGCATTCAAGTGCGCTCATGCTCACCGCCTCCACCAGTGTCTCGGCCACCCCTGGGTCTCTGCGGCACATGCGCCTTTGCTTGCGTTCCAGCTTCAGCCGGTCGCAGGCCTTGTAGTGTGCCTGGGCGGCGGCTTCCGGCTCCAGGGTCAGCGGGAGAATGGTCAGGGGCTCACTGCCCGTTAGCCTGGGTACAGAGATGCCAGGGTGAGGGCCACGCCCGAGGCAAGAGACAGACAGACAGACACACTCACACACACACACACACACACACACACACACACACGCACCTTCAGGCCAGCCCAGCACAGCGGTGGGCCAAGGGCGCAGATGGACAGGGCAGGGAGGGGTACAGGAGCCCAGGCCACAAGGGGACCACATCCGACACTCTGCCCCACCCACTCCTGTGTCTGCTTACCCAGCTGGAGCATGTACTGCTGCTCCAGGACCCCCACCCGCTGCCGCCCAAAGCTGCAGTGACTCAACCCCACAATGGCCCTGTGGCCTCTGGGAGAGGGTCCTGGCTCATTCCCTGCTCTCCTGCAGCCTGTACAGATGGCCCTGCAGGTCCCAGTAGGGTCTCCAGGAACTCCTGGGCCACTGAGGAGCTCCCGGTCGAACCCAGGGGAGGCCCAGAGCCGGCTCCTTGTTCCCCTGCAGCTCTGACCCTCTGATCTGAGCCAAGGCCCTGACCTTCAGAGTCAGCCACCTGTTCTCAGGTCCCCCCAACCCCCATTTCAGCTGTTCCACCCAGGGGCCGACTGGTCCTGACCTCCTGCCTGTTCTGTGCTCAGACACATCTCAATGTCCCCACACGGGTGATGCCACATCCGGGCTCTAGGTACACCCAGACCCTCAGCCCTCAGGAAGGAGAGGTGCCCAACTAGACATGGGTGGGGCTCCGGTCCTCTGACATGAGCATCACAAGAAACAAGCCTCTGCACCCCAGTGACCCACAGGAGCCAGGGGCTCCAGTATTCTCAGACACTTACACCCCACATCATGTCCCATCCCTCTTACTGCTGCCCTTCAAAAGCCCCCTCAAGGGCATGGTGGCCACTGGGCTGGCTCCTGGCAGCTTTCTGCAGGGTAAGGTGCTCAGGCAGGTGCTCCTAGAAGCTGGATGGACCCAGCAATGACACAGCAGGTCAGGCTCCTCTGGGGACAACCTAGGGTAATGACTTCCAAGGCCCCTCCCTTCCCCTGCCCTGCACACACCCCAGCATGGCCTCTCCTTGGCCCTGCCTGGGCTTGGGGGGCCAGAGTGTGCTGGGGGGATAGGCATGTACCCTGCCAAGGGCAGAGCCTGTACAGGGCAGAGTTGATCCTTGCCCTAAGGACCCCAGACCCACGTTCCTGATGGAGCAGCACCAGCCTTGCCCTTCCTGGTCAGCTCCCCAAGGGCAGGAGGCCAAGGTGCTGAGACTTGGGAACCAGGCCCAAAGGAGGCCCAGGCAGGAGCCCAGCAAGGCTGCAGGGATGCCAAAGCAGAGGGCATGGGGCACGGAGGGGAGTAGGCAGGCAGGTGGGAGAAAGGAATCCCTGCAAAAGACCCTGGAGGGTAAAGCCATGAAGGACACAGAGCGGGAAGAACCATCCTCTTCACACTCAGGTGCAGTGGGCGCAAGGGGCTGGCCAGCACCCTGGGAGGACACCCCAGGGTGTTCTGGGCTAGCATGGCACCAATGGGCTGCTGGGGCTGAGCCCTGAGCTGCAGGAGAGCCGGGCTACAAGTGTCCCAGAAGCCCAGGGTGTCGGTGAGCAGAGCCCAAGGCGTGTTCCCACCAGATTGAGTCCATACACATGTTGCACAGCACATGCCTGGGGACACTGAGCCAGGAGGACCAACTGGTGTGCTGTGACCAGTGAGAGTATGGGCTGGAGGAACCCCAAAGGTCCGCAAGGCACAGACAGGCCCCATGTGGGCAGCAAGGCCTCTGGGGAGAAGGCACCTGTGAGCTTCAGCGACCTGCACCCCCAGTTCCCATCCTGGGGTCAGGGCATCCTGCCTCAGAGCATGGGGACATGGCAGGGGTCACTTCGTGCACTTCTAGGCCTCATGCCTGAGCTTAAGCGGCCCTGAGCACAAGGACAGCTGAGCTGGGCCAGGGCAGGCAGGGGCCCGGGGACCCCACACTGCAGAGTGGAAGAGCCACACTCCCCACACAAAGGCAGCTCACACGACGGAGACGTGTCCCCAGACAGGAATGTCAACAGCTGTGCCCACAACGGCGTGCCGCCACACACCGGAAGGGCTGCAGCCTACAACCTGCACAGCCCCCAGACTGGATTCTCCGAGATTAACCCAGCTCTAGGCTGGTGCCAAAATATGCCTGTGTCCAACAGGACCAACCACAGCAAGGCTGGCCCAGGGGTACCTGGGGCTGTGCTGGTGACAGCAGCTGTGGGTGTGGGGAGGGGGACGGATGGCAGGCGAGCCCACCTCCCAGCCTGCCTTGGGGCGTCAGGGCCAACCTGCATCCTCACCGCATGTGGGGGCTGAGGATGGGGTCCCCACACACACCCAGGGCAAGCCTGCGTCCTCACTGCATGTTTGGGGCTGAGGGCAGGGGTCCCCACACACACCTGGGGCAAGCCTACATGCATCCTCAATGCATGTGGGGGCTGAGTGCGGGGGTCCCCACAAACACCTGGGGCCTGCCTGAGTCCTCACTGCATGTGGGGGCTGAGGACAGGGTCCCCACACACACCCGGGGCCAGCCTGCGTCTTCACTGCACACGGGGCTGAGGGCGGGGGTCCACACACACACCCAGGGCCAGTCTGTCTCCTCACTGCACGTGGGAGCTGAGGGCAGGGGTCCCCACATACACATCCGGGGCCAGGCTGCGTCCTCACTGCACATGGGGGGGTTGAGGGAGGGGGTCCCCACACGTACCCAGGGCCAGTCTGCGTCCTCACTGAGGTTGGCCTCTGCCCCAGGCCTCCTTAACTATTGGGGTGCACTCTGCTTGAGACCAGCCTGGGGCTGCAGTGGCAGGGGACAGACCCTCACAGAGGTGCCAGCAGGCAGACGGTACACGGGGTGCAGAGAACGGGGTGGGCATCAGTGAGCATGGACACCCAGGACAGAAACCCAAACACGGAGAGGAACCCTCAGAAGTGCCAGACAAAAGGCAAGAGGGTCATAAAACACTCTTGGAACACGGAAGGCTCTTTTCCATGTGACCCAGAATCCAGAGGCCCAGAAAAACGGTTAAGTGTGAGAGGGTCTACCGTGCACAGCAGCAGAGTCCCGCATCAGGGGAGATCCTGCGAGCTGGATCCCAGACCAAGAGCCAACTGCCTTTCTGTGTGGAGGCGTGGGTGTGGACAGACCCCTTTCCTGCAGATCAGCAACCAAAGGAACCAGCTGCACATGGCCATGGGATGTGGCCACACAGTTCCAGGATGGAGCGCATCTGTGAGAACTTGTACGTGGCTCCGCCCCACTCAGAAACACAGAGTAAAACCGCCCTGGTGTTATTTTCCAGTCATCAAAGGAGCACAGGTGAGGACTGTTGTGGACACGGGGAAGAGGTCTTTCCCCCGTGGCTGGATTTCTGAACTCACATGTCTATGAAATTCACCCCATTCTCTTTCCAAAGGTGTCTCGCTCACACGCTGCCCCAACACCCACTGTTGCATGAAAAGACCAGGGCCGCCCATGCCATGGAGTCTGCAGGCATCAGCAAGCCACAGCCCACAGCCCGTGCCCCCAGAGGGCCTGCACCCATGGGGAGCCCAGAGCAGAGGAGCCTGGGGACACATGCAGCTCACTCCTCTCTCCGCAGCCCAAGAGCTTGGCACACATGCAAGGGACAATGTGTGGGCTATTCAAGACCACACGACTCCACACACAACCGTCAGCCCTATGTGCTGGCCTCTTCCCACACACCTGTCTCTGGAGTCTGTACCTTCCAGGCCACAGAGCACTCCAGGCCCCGGCCCCACTGCCCACCCCACAACAGCGTACCTGCCTCCAGGCTCAATGCAGCTGCCCCCTGCCAGCAGGCATCCAGCCTGGCAGAGGCAGCCGTGGAGGAGGTGAGGCTGGGCAGGCTGTCTGCAGGCAAGTGGCCTCCTGGGCAGGCAAGCAGCACCCCATCCCCGTCCTATCGGGCAAGCTCCTTCCAGTGCTGGGCTATCTCCCACCAGGAAATAAATCCTAAGGAGGTCTAAATGTCAGCACGGCACTTGGTGACATTCAGGCATTTTCAAAGACATGATAACGCACGGAAATGTTTCACAGCCTCACACTGAGATCCCCCAAGTCCCTCCTGCCGAGTCAGAGGGGACCACGCTCCGATCCCCACGGTGACCTCGTCAGGCACTTTTTAGTGTCCTCCCAGACACTAACCCTCTTTACTGCACAACTTTCTTCTGTGTGTGCCATTTCTCCTATCTCATTTTGCAGGCCTGCCCCTCCTGTAATGTCCTGAACACCGTCTCCTAAACGCAGGCACACCAGTGCTCTGTCCAAGCCAGGCAGGGCCAGCGGCCTTCTGCAGGCTCCTTGTTCTGGGCTCTGCCCTGGCCGGTGGTCATTGGGCTGGTGTTTTACTGGGACTGTGTCGGGAGCTCCTTCCAGCAGGTCCAGCAGGCATGTGCTGGCTCTGTGTTTGCACAGGACACTTGAGAACCTACTCGGCAAGGCTGACACGTGAGATGGGCTTGCTGGGGCACCCACAGCCTCTCCCTGCTGCTGCAGTCCGGGGGCCTACAGGTACTCCCGCCAAGGTCAGCCCTGTGCTGGCCAGTCCTGGATTCCAACAGAGGTATGACTGATCTGATGTCCAACTGGCCTTCGGTGCACAAGCCACGTGTGCTGATTCATCTCTGATGGTTTTCACCTCTGTGTATGGTCGTGTGGTCTGCAGAGAGACGAGGCTGCTGGCTTTCTTTTTCTATCCTCAGCCATCCTTCCTGCCTTCCGGCCACGGTGCAGAATCTGCCAACTGCCATGCAGGGCCCAGAGCCCCCCCCCCCACCCCAGCTCCCTGGCCACCCACCAGCATAGAGCCATTCAGGGCACCTGTGTGCAGGTGTGGCCCCAAGGTGAGAGAGACCCACGGGCACCAGTGCCAGGAAGCGGGGACCCTCCCCACCGCTCACCCCATCTACATGCCCAAATTCACATCTCTGCCACCTCAGTGCCAGGAAGTGGGGACCCTCCCCCCACTCACCCCGTCTACACACCCAAACTTGCATCTCTACCACCCAGACCTGGCTCTCCGGAGACGCGGACACCCTACAGGTGGTTAGAGCATCAGAGGCCAAAGCCGGGGAACCTACCTGTCTGCGGAGCCAGCACTCTATTGCGGCAGCACAGAAATGCTCCCTTCCCACCCAAGGGTCTGTGAGGACAGCGGGCCTCCCTGTCTGTGTCCTGGTTCTCAGAAGGAAGCCCTGACCATTTCCGTGACCAGCATGGCAAGTTCGTCGGTTATCCCCTGGGCGCCCAGCTCAGGTTAAAGAAGACCCCTCGGCCGTTCATTTGCTACAAGCTGCTCAAAACTCATAAAAGGATGTCAAGTGTCCTCAAATGTGGTCCCTGCATCTGTTGGCATGTGATTTTTCTGCTAAAACAGGAATGCCACTAACTGGATTTTCCAATGCTGGCCATGCAGCACGCCTCGGATGAAAGGGGTTTTGTCCTTCCTCTGTGTTGTGAGCTGTACCTTAAGGATGTCGGGTCTAGGCCGTTTGCATCTGTGTTTGTAATTTTCTCTTCCATGCTCTTCCCACTGGGTCTCAGTGCCTTAGCAAAGCGCTCACTGTCTCAGTTTCCCAGAAGATGAGTCAGATCAAAATCACATCTTCTTAACTGTTTGGTAGGACTGGCCTTTTCTGGATGAAAAGATCTCCCTGCTGATCCAATTACTTTTCTTTTTTTTTTCCTCTCCTCTTTTCCAAACAGTTTTATTGAGATACAACTCGCATACCACAAAATTCACCCATTTAAGTCCACAATTCAGTGTTTTGCTGCATTTTCACAGATGCGTGCAAACACGGCCAGTCGATTTCAGGGCATTTCATTGGCTCAGAGACAAACCTATTCTTCTACACCTGGCCACCACTAATGTACTTTGTGTCTGTGGATCAGCCTGTCCTGGACGTTTCAGACAAATACGGTAGGTGGCCTTTGGTGACAGGGCTCCTGTGCTGACAGCATGTCCATGTTGCTGTGTGTCACCATATGGACAGACCGCATTGTGCTCACCTGTCCTTGGGCGGTGGACTTGAGTCATCCACCCTTTCGCCATCATGCGCAAGCCACCGCTGCCCCTCCCGTGCACATCTGTGCGTAGACGCTGGTGTCCACCAAGGAGCAGAAGTGCTAGTCACCATTGTTGAGGGAACTGTCAGATCGTGACCGCTAACCCACTTCCCTACTCAAAACAGACTCAGTATTTCTCTGTCTCGAGTCTGTTTCTGTTACTCTTCTGGTTTTCTGCGTTGCCTCAGAATTTGCAGCCTGGTTGGCAGGAAAGCGCTCAGCATCCCCTACTCTTGTCTGCAGAATCTGTAGCGATTTCCCAGCAGCAATTCCCAGAGAGGGACCCTTCATCTCTAATGCACAGTTGGTACTTTGTTGGTTTTCACACGGCTTCTGTTTTCTTCCTTCTGCCATGTTTGGCTTTAGCTTACTGTTCTTTTCCTCAAATCTGTGACCAACCGCTGCTGACCGCATCCAGGCTTCTCTCCACTTCTGCACCTCCTGCTTCAGAATCAGGTCACCATGCAGACAGAGCCTGGGTCATAGCCCAAAGACCGTATACAGCCCTAATCACAGCCCCAGTCATAGGCCAGGTCACCATGCAGAGCCTGGGTCATAGACCAGGTCACTGTGCAGAGCCTGGGTCACAGCCTGGAGACTATGCAGAGGCTGGGTCACAGCCAGGTCACTGTGCAGAGCCTGGGTCACAGCCCAAAACACCATGCAGACCCTGGGTCACAGCCTGGAGACTATGCAGAGCCTGGGTCACAGCCCAGATCACTGTGCAGAGCCTGGATCACAGCCCAAAACACCATGCAGACCCTGGGTCACAGCCTAGAGACTATGCAGAGCCTGGGTCACAGCCCAGATCACTGTGCAGAGCCTGGAACACAGCCCAGATCACCATGCATACCCTGGTCACATCCTGGAGACTATGCAGAGCCTGGGTCACAGCCCAGATCACTGTGCAGAGCCTGGAACACAGCCCAGATCACCATGCATACCCTGGTCACATCCTGGAAACTATGCAGAGGCTGGATCACAGTCAGGTCACTGTGCAGAACCTGGATCACAGCCCAGATCACTATGCAGACCCTGGGTCACAGCCTGAGACTATGCAGAGCCTGGGTCACAGCCCAGGTCACGGTGCATCAGCCTGGATCACAGCCTGGAGACTATGTGGAGCCTGGGTCACAGCCAAGGTCACTAGGCAGATACTGAGCCACAGCCTAGAGACTATGCAGAGCCTGGATCACAGCCCTGGTCACTGTGCAGACCCTGGGTCACAGCCTGGAGACTATGCAGAGCCTGGATCACAACCCAGGTCACCATGCAGAGCCTGGGTCACAGTGAAACTCCCTCAAGGTCCACTGAGGTGGTGTGTTCTCTCCCTGACCTCCTACGTTCTCTATGCTTACATCCTGTCCTGTCGCAGAGCCAGTGATCAGACCAAGGCCCTGGCTAGGACCCCGGTCTCCTCAGCCACACGGCTGGTATTTCTTCCACAGGTCCGCCCCATTTCACTTTGTCTCCTCTCCTGCCTCCTTTCCAGTTACTCCTTGATAACCCATCTCCCCCTGGTGATTTGAACTTTCATGTTGCATTGCCGCTATTTCACAGCCACCCTCACAACTGCACACGTCTGTGGCTTAGTCACGTCCAGTGGTGGGCAATACCAGGCCTGAGGACACAAGCCTGTGAACCCCACTCCCAAATTACAGGCCGTTGTGTATTTTAGTTCCACTGTGAGGACCCAACAGGATGCTGGACACTCCTCGGCTCCTGGACAGTGGCCTTCTGAGCATCTTGCAGCTTGTCTGTAAAGGTCTGTATTTCACTTCCCTGGGCAAGTCCCCAGCCTGCCATGCACTGTGTGCATCTCTGCTCTGAGGTTCACCACCAGGCTGACCAGCCTCCCACAGTATCTGCATCTGCTGGCCCAGGCTGCTTTTATGGTTCCTTGTCTTGCGTGTTTTATGCTTCTATTTCATGTTCTGGAAGCATTTTTGTTTTCTCTGTTTAGGACGACTTGGGGCCTCCTGAATCCTGCATGTGACCCTGACAAATTCTGAGACTTTTGGAAAATGCTCTGCCATTCTCTGCAAACAGGACCCCTGGCCGCCCAGTCCCTGAATCCGGCCTCTGGCCTCTGGTTCTCTGCATTTCTGCCAACACAGGCCACACTCCACGTGAGTCTCCTGCCCCATCATCTGCCTTACTGGCTCTCTTCAGCTATTTCAAATCCGCTTTCAATGATGTACACCTTCCCCCCAGTCCCATTTGGTTTCTCCAAACCTGCTGGGTCAGTTTTTGCAGTTTCTTACTCCTTGTGGATACTCCAAGGTTATCTCCTCCCTGGAAGCATGCTGAGAGCTCCCATTCGGCCTGTGACACTCCACTCTGGGTCCGCTGCCAGAGCTGGGGAGGCCCCCAGAGAAAGGCACCTCCACACATGCCTGCCCCGCTACCCCTGGCCTGTGCTGCTCACCGTACATGACAGACAGAGGGCACATGTCCCCAAGTTCACATCTGCTGGGACCTTGATATGTGCTTTTTTTGGAATAAGCGCCTTAGTAGATGTAATGAAGGTTAGGGTCTCGAGACAAGTCCTCCCTACACTGGGTTTTGTGCTGTTGAGGGCCCCTCCTCCTGATCAGCCTGCAGTGACACCAAGGAGACCCCACCCTAGTCCCAGCAGGCCTGGAAAGAACCCAGGACAGACACAGCTAAGTCTAGGAGCCTGTCCCCTTCCAAGGAGGGGCCTGAGACTGGCATGCTGGTGGCCTGGGGATGGGGCCACCCCTCTGAGCACCTAGCTGGTCACACACTTCCAAACCTGCCCCCTTGGGCAGCCAGGGGGCAGGGCGGCACTGCCAGCAAGGAATGGGGGATGTCCCTGTCCTCAGCAGGAGCCGGCAGCTGGCCGGTCCCCAGAGTGCTTGCTTCCTCCAGCTCTGAGGCCAGGCAGATTCCAATGGCCCTTCCTCCTGCCAGCAGGCCCGGCCACCCCAAGGGCCACCCTGCCCACAAACCCAGCTCCCAGGGCTGGGCGGAGGGAGAAGAGGCCGGAGTTCCAGAAGCCACAGCGCGCTGCCAAGGAACCTCAGCCCCACCAGACAGCGTTTAATTTCTGTGCGAATCGAATTCAAAACAAATTCCAATGCGGAGAAACTGGTTCTGAGATTAACCCTCCATCTTCCTGGGGCCTGCAGCCTGACTCAGCCCTGCGTGGGGGATGTGGGGGTGCGTTGGGGTGGGTGCAGACACCAACAGAGCCGGGGGCTCCCTGCAGCCTGACTCGGCCCTGCGCAGGGGACATGGGGACATGGTGGGGTGGGTGCAGACACCACCAGAGCCAGGGGGCTCCCTGCAGCTTGACTCGGCCATCTGATGCCCAGGCCCACCAAGGAGGAGGCAGGGGCCACGGGCCATGGTAACCAGAGCAGGAGCGTGGCGAGCACCCTTGTGTTTATGACAGCTGTCACCTCTATGAGAGCTGCCGACACTCTACTTCCCCACATTCCAGGGCACCCCCTCTCCACTCCCTTGTCAACAGGCTGTGTCCACACAGGGGTGGTGAGAATGCATAGTGGATGCTCCCAGCCCAGGGGGACACAGGACTCAGCAAACTCCACTGCACAAGGCCGGGGGTCCCTGAGCCCAACAGAAATGTCCCTGTCCACCCTCAGCAACCGCCAGGACAAGCAGAGCCCCTGGGACCCCAGGCCCTGAAGGCCACCAGTCAGCTGGCCTCTTTGGCCGCCGGCCAGCAGGGCAGGCTATGGGTACCCAGGAGAGCAACTGAGGCCGTCCAGGACCCAAGTCACAGGCAGGTGAGGGGAGACGAGGGAGCAGCCAGGCTGTGCCATGGCCCTGGGCCTCCCAGATAGCTAGAGTCCGAAGGAGCTCACAAGCAGGGCCGGGCAGGACGTGGGGCAGGCCCCTGGCGCCCACCTTCCTGCCTGGAGCTGGCCTCCTGCATGCCCAGCACAGCCGGGGACACGGGGAGGGCCCCGGGGCGGCTGTGGCGGCTCTGTCTGTCCATGAGGGAGCCGGCTCTGACGTGCTCTGGTCTGGGAGCCCCTGGCAGCCTCTCTCCCGGGCCAGACCACTTCCCTGGCCGCGTCTACCTCAGGTATCGCTAAGAAAAACAAACGCAGCTTGAGGCTTGCCGTTTTCCATTCCCTCGTCCGGCCGCCAGTCTCGAGGTGCACGGCCTGCCAGCTGGGCGGCTGGGTTTCCTCCTGCGGCCAGAGGCGCCAGGCCAGCCAGGAACCGCGCTGGGAGGGGCAGGGGAGGACGGCAGGCCGGGCCCGCGGGTCACGGAGCCGGGCGGCCAGCACGCCACCCAGGTCGGCGCTGCCCTCCTGTGGAGGCCCCTGCACGGCCACCTGCCGCCTGCTAGCCCACGGAGGCCCCTTAACGATGAGCCACCCCGCAATCCGCCCCGGCCTCAGGCCCCCAGCTTCCCCACCCATACCAGGGGGTGCTCCCAGCCCTTCAGCCACACCCCTGCCCTGGGAGCTCCAGAGGCACCCCCAGCCCCTCAGCACACAGCCCACTGAACGGCCATCAGACAGGTCTCAGGCTGAGCCCACCATTCCTGTAGCTGGGGACGTCAGGGCCAGCGGGGGCAGGGAGGGGGACTGGGAAGCCTGATGCAGCAGCCCCTTAGACCCCAGGCCAGGCTTCTGAGTGCAGAGCGAGGGAGCAGAGCCTCGGACGCACCTGCCTGGTGCACTTTGGAGCACTCGGGGCTCCCTAGAGGCACTGCAGGTACAGAGGGGCCCCGCTAGGCCATGCTGCTTTCCTGACACAGACCCCAAGCAGGGCAGAGGCCCACAGCCCTGCTCGCCACCCTCCAGAGGCATACTTGCCAGCAGGGGCCTGGCCTCGCCCACCTCCCAGACAACTGTGCTTCCACGATACCCCTCTGGGCCTGCCGAGCTGGGACAGGCACTGCCCACCAGGACAATACACAAAAGGGCCAGTGCCCCTCCAGGCCTGGATTAAGAGGGCCGGGTGCTGGCCCTGCTGACTGGTGTCATTTTTCTGCAACCAGGAAAACCAAGCCAGGCCCCTTATCAGCTCATCGCTCGTCCTGCGTCCAGGTCCCATAGCCCCCCGGGAGAAATTGTGTGTGTGCATTCTTTTCCAGGAGAAAAGCTACCCACACACTTTTGCTATTGTCCTGGACATGGTGGGGCCCCCAGGGACGGGCCGCGGGTGACGCCCTGGGCCAGGGCCACCCTGGAAGCCCTGGCAGGGTCCCACCAGTGCCCTCATCTGCAGAGTTGGGTCCCGGCCACAGTGGAGAGGATGGGGGCGAGATTAGGCCAGCTGTCCCCCCGTCCAGACGGCCGCCGGCTGTGGCAGGACATCTGCTCCCACAGCTGAGGGGGGCCAGGTGGCGGTGGCTTCCTCCTCACCTCAGGCTTCACCACGAGGCCTCAGGAGGCCCCCAGCCCAGAGGCCTGGGCTGGGCTGGCACTTAGCACCTGCTTCTACTGGTCTCTGTGCTGGGGGGCTGCGGGCCCCACAGAGGAGACTGGTCAGGATGGCAGGGAGGAGGGACAGAGTCTGGAGAGCAGAGATGCAGAGGCGTATCCCTACCCTTGTCCACCTGCCTCCCCATACCTGCCCCAACCCCTCCACACAGTGCCCTCCAGTCTGTCCAGCCCACCCCACGTGCCCACAGGGCCACTTCCAAGGGGCTGCACAGTCTCCCTGCTGGCCACTCGGCTGCCTGGACACTGCGGAGAAGGCCTGGGCCTGCCCTCCTGCTCAGCTCTGACTGCAGAGCTGAGCCCACTCCATGGCCTCCCTTCCAAAGGCTGGAGCTGGGGCCTTGCAGGGCTACTGTGGGCACGTCCATCCTGAGGTGGGTCTGTGGACACCATGGGCCCAGCCTGCTTCTCATTCAGCTCTAGCTCCACACCCCTGGCCCCCAGCCAGGGAAACATAGGGGACACCTCCCTCTCTGCCAGCCCCACCCCGGCCCCCCTGGGCTCTGGGTCACCCTGGCCTCACCATGAGAGGCTGACTCCCCCCACAGGCGAGCCTGAGCCCCCACCCCCAACACACAGCCCTCTAGGAGCCCTTCCTCTGGGCAGCCAATAGGCACATAGCCACACAGAACCCCCAGCTGGGCTCCAGGCTCATACAGAGGGGCACCGCCACCTCCTGACACTGACCTTGCACGCACAGTCAGCCACTCCCACCATGACAACAGCCCCGAAGGCAGGGCAGGCTCCCATACAAGTCCCAAGAACCCCTGACCAGGCCCGTAGACAAGCCTCTAGTAAACAGAGGACCACCTTTACCACACAGTCATGCTGGGGGGGTGGGGGGTGGAGACCCATTGTGAAGGCCCAGGCACAGCTGAGAGACAGCGTGCCGGCTCACACTCCACGTTCTCCTCCATCTAGGAATAAACCTCTACATATATAAAGAGCTCTGACAAATCAACAACAAAGACCCACAACCCAGCCAAGAGCTGGGCAAAGAAACTGAGTAGACATTTCTCCAAAGAAAACATAATGGATGACTAACATGCCCGTGAAGGATGCTCAACATCGCCCATCATCAGGGAAATGCAAGTCAGAGCACAGTGAAATACCACTCCACACCCACTGGGATGGCTAGAAGAAAAGGCAGAGCTGATCAACACACTAGAAATAACAAGAACCAGCGAGGATGTGGAGACACTGGACATTTCTGTATTGCTGGCGGGAGGGTAGCATGGTGATTACCATACGATCTAGCAATTCCACCTCTCAGTATACATACCCGGGGAACTGAAAATCTACATCCACAGAAGAACTTGTACACTGATGCCCACGGCGGCATCACAAGAACCAAATGGTTGAAGCCAGCCAGGTGTCGGTCAGCAGGGGAGTGCACGTAACAAACTGCTGTGCATCCACACAATCGAACACAACATGGTCACTGAGGGAATGAAGCACGGATGCATGCCACAACGTGGATGAGTCTTGAAAACGCTATGCTCAGTGAAATAAGCCAGACACCAAGGCCACGTGCTGTATGATTCCACTTATGTAAAACGTCCAGAGCAGGCAAATCCACAGAGACAGAAAGTGGATTAGCAGTTGCCAGGGGCTGGGGTTGGAGCGGGGGGAGGCAGGATATGAGGTTTCTGGGGTGATGGAACGCTCTGGAATTAGATAGTGGTGCTGGCTGCACAGCCTTGTAGATGTACCAGAAACCACTGCACCGCAGGCTCCAACAGGGTGACTCTATGGGATAGGAGTTCCATTTCAATCACAGAAAGGCAGTGGGCCCTAAACGCCCTCAGGCCCCATTCACTGCAGCCCAGAGCACCTTAGCTGCCTTTGACATTGCCTCGAGCACCCCACGCACCAATGCCTGGCCTGGCTGGGGGAGCCTCCTCCATACAGGCCTCCAGGCTGCCTGGACCAGACAGACCTCCCAGCAGGGCCCTGCTCCATGCTCCCTCCCCCAGGCCAGCCTGCAAGTGTCACCCACAGAATGCAGATTGCTGGGGCCAACCCCAAGAAAGGGCCTCAGGGCTCATGACAGCCCTTCCTAGCTCTCTGAAGATGACCCACATGGGAAGCCTGAGGCCTCCACTCACCCAGCAGCCCCCGGATGTAAGTCTACGGGCGGCCACAGGGGCTTCTGCTGGGGCTGGCTTGGCACATGCAGGATCTCTAAGAAAAGGGCAGCGAGGTACCAGGGAGCCCAGGCCCGGCTCTGCTGGACCCAGCCCCTGGCTCCATGCTTGGGGGAGCACCAGGGCTCCTCGCCCTGGGTTTGGGGGCATCCCTTCCTGAACAGATTTTCAGCACACACAGATCACTCCTCGATTTCATGTTCTCACCTATAACACCAGAAGCAGGGGCAGGCAAAGCTTTCAGCCCACCCAGGTCCACAGGGCATGGGGGGGGTAAGGGTCTGAGTCTGTTTCCCAAACTCGCCAGGAGACCTCAGGCCAGCCCCTTTCTGCTGGGAGCCAGGCCCCCCTCCTTCCAGGAGGGCATCAGGCCAAGCCGTCTAGGCCCCTGGAGAACCAGATGGAAACACCACCTGCTAATCACACCGCCAAGAAGCAGGGCCAGGCCACTGAGGAAGAGGGAAGAGCCCCTTCCCCGAGGCCAGGCAGCGGCCCAGAGGGTCCTGCCTAGTGGCCAGAGCCTGGGAGGGCAACGGGAACAGGCCGGGTTAGGTTGCAGCCTCAGGGAAGGGGCAGGGAGGGCTCCCACCGCCCACGTGACACCCCACCACCCGCCCCCCCCCAACCCCAGGCCAGCCTCTCTCGGTTTCTGGCCTGTAACAGGAGCTGCCCTGCCTGCCTGTGAGCCGCCGTGCCAGGCAGAGTTCTCCGAGAGGGGGAAGGGAGAAAGAGGACCTGAATCCCAGCTCCTTCCTCCTGCTCACTCTGCACACCAGGCTGGGAGGGAAGCCCCCAGCCCCAGCCCCAGGTCTGCCCCAGCCCCAACCCCAGTCCAGCCTCAGCCCCAGTCCAGCCTCAGCCCCTGTCCCAGTCCCAGCCCTGACCAGCCCCTGTCCCAGCCTCAGCCCCAGCCTCAGTCCAGCCCCAGTCCCTGTCCCAGTCCAGCCCCAGCCTCAGACCAAGCACTGACACTGACCCCACCCCAGCCCCAGCCTATCCAGCTCCAGCCCCAGCCCAGCCCCTGCCCCAAGCCAGCCCCAGCCCAGTCTATCCCCAGCCCCAGGCCTGCCCCAGCCACTGCCCCAGTCCAGCCTCAGCCCCAGTCCAGCCCCAGCCCCTGTCCCAGTCCAGCCTCAGATCCAGTCCAGTCCCAGCCCCAGCCCTGACCCATCCCCAGCCCCTGTCCCAGCCCCTGTCCCAACTTCAGCCCCAGTCCCAGCCTCAGTCCCAGCCCCAGTCCCAGTCCAGCCCCAGCCTCAGACCCAGCACTGACCCTGCCCCAGCCCCAGCCCCAGTCTATCCCCAGCCCCAGCCCCAGCCCTGCCCCAGCTCCAGCTCCAACCCTAGCCACAGCCCCAGGCCCTGCCTCAGACTTGCCCTGCCCACCTCAGGCTATCTCCTTCCCCTGGCACTTCAGCCCCTGCCACTTTGCTGGGCCGGGAGAAAGGGCCCCAGACCCAGGCCCAGCCAGTCACTGCTGACCAGAAAGGCTGGGCCTCCATGCACAGACTGGTCCAGAGTGTGTCTTTCCCCCTCCTCTCTTCCCAGGTCTGGCCCCACCTTGGGAATCAACCCCTGAGGTGCTTGCTGGGCAAAGACCCATAAAGTCTACTCTGCTCTGCCCATCCTGCTGGCACCCAGCAGACCCCACCCCAGGACCTCTGTCCATCAAACAGAACCCAGCTCTCCTGCCTGGTACGGTGGTGGCAGGGCCCCCAGCAGAGCCAGCTGTCCCCTGGCCATAGATCTGCCTGGTACACTCTGCACAGGACAGCCTTTGGGGCCAACATGCTGGACAAGAGGGCTGGTCAGGGGAGTTCATAGGGGCACCAGGCCCTCTCCCGCAGGCCCGTGAACTAAACAGCAGAGCTCAACAACTTCCCCAGAGGTAAAAAGTCTGGAGGCTGCCCGTGGTAAGGGTGGAGGGCTTCCAGCCAGGACCCGAGACCCCCACCTCCCCTCTGTGGCTCTGACCTCCCCAGGAGGAGCAGGGCTGTCAGCAGGGAGCCGCTGGGAGCAGACAAGCCCAGGGTGTGTCTGAAGCCTGGTGAGCAGACCCGAGGCTGGGCCGGGAGAGTGGGGAGGCACAGCTGGCTAACAGGCCGCCGTGACTCACCGTGGACCTGCGGCCAGACGGCCATCCTCTGACCCTCCCTCTGCCCGCGAGGGCGAGGCAAAGGCTGCACAGATGGCGTGCAGGGGCGTGCCAGCCTCTGCACAGCCGAGGCCCCAGCCAGGAGAGGGCTGCCAGGTGGGGTCTCCAGGGGAAGTAGACACGGAGCTGACCCTGGAAGACGACCCAAGAGAAAGGAACAGAAGGAGAAGGGGGGGAAAGAAAAACACAAAGGGAAAGTTTCCCATGAAAATATTTTATTTTCTTTGAGAACAGGATACACCTGCAGGGCTCCTAGCCCAGTGGCCTCTCCCCGCCCTGACGGTGCCACATTTCTGGACCAACGGGGCCCTCTGCCGGCCAGCCGCCGCGCGACGGCGTCCGGGCCCGGGGCGAGGGAACAGGTGACGGGCGGAGGGCGGCGACCAGAAGCAGCCAAGGGGCGCCCAGGGCAGGGGCCAGAGCGAGAGGGTGGGCCGCGCGGCTCCAGGGGCGGTGCCTGGGCAGCAGGAGAGGAGTCCAGAGACCCCGCGGGGGTGCTGGCGCCGTGCCACCCCCGGACCTCCGGGTGCCCATCTGCGTGGCGCAGCGAGGGAGGGTCCCCAAAGGTCTCTGGGCTGGACATCCCAGATCTCGGGGACAGGGGCGAGGAAGTACAGGGCAGGAGCGAACGGCCGGGAGCGACGCGCAGGAAACACGCACACTGCTACTACGGAGACGCGCTCCGGGAGGCGACCCCTGAGACGGCGGGGGTGGGGGGGGGGGCGGCGTTCACGGCCCCGGCCGGGCCCTGTGCACCGGTCGGGTCCCACAGACGCGCTCCCGCGGGGCCGGGGCCCGAGCGGCCGTAAGAAGCAAAGCGCAAGAAAAATAAATGCCTCCAGCTTGGAGTTATTTTTTTTTTTTCCTCCTTTGGGGCTCGGTGCAAGGAACATCTGGATTTTGTACGTATTTTTTTTTGTTGTTGTTAAATTAACTTCTCGAGGAGAGAAAGGAGGGGGGAAGCTGCAAGGCGGGTGGGTGGGTAGGGGCCGGGGGAGGCTCCAGCCGTTCCGCCAGAACTCGGCGGCCTAACAGGGAGCCAGGACCAGCTTGGGTCCCCCAACTCCGGGGAGCCCCGCACACGGGCGCGTCGCGGCCACGACGGCTCCGGGGTCACGGGGGACCGCGGCCCCGCCGCCAGCCCGTCGTCGGGTGCGCCGGCCCCTCTCCCCACGCCGCGCCGCCAGGACGCAAACAAACAGCGCCCGGCAACCCGCCGGCCCCCAGCCAGCCGGCTGGGGCCCGCGCACCTGGGCCGCCCGCCCCGCGCCCCGTCCCCGCGCCGCCCGCACCTACCCGAAGTAGGCGGCCGAGGGGCGCAGCGCGGCGAGCAGCAGCGTCAGCGCGAAGGCCGCGGCCAGCCAGCGCGCCAGCAGGGGCCCATCCAGCATCTTGCCGCGCCTCGGCGGCTGACCATCGCGCTCCCAGCCCCGCGTAGGGCGCCCCGCGGCCGCCGCCCTCTTATAGCGCCCGGAGCGCCGGGCCGGGGGCGGGGCGCCGGCCAGCTGGGCCTGGCCCGCCCGCACCCAAGGAGGGGTCACGCCGGCGCCGGGGGCGGGCCGAAACCCGAGCCGAGCGCACCGCCCCGCCGCGCCGCCGCCCGGCCCCTCGGGTGTCGGGGCGCGCCCCGCGCGTGGAGGCGGAGCGCGTGGGGGGCGGGAGGAGTGGGGAGCGAGCGAGGGGGGGCCGGGGCGGAGCGTTGGCTCCGAGCCGCGGCCGCCGGGGCGGGGTGGGGGCGCGTGGAGGGCCTGGGCGGGGCCGAGGCGGAACGCCGGCTCTGGCTTCGAGCGGCCCGCCGGGTTGGGCTGACCCGGAGCGGCCATGGGGGCGGGGCCGGGGGGGCGCGTGGAGGGCCCGGGGGCGGAGCTCGGGGCCCGGACGCGCAGGGGTGGGGCCTAGCGGAGTCGAGGTTGGCCCTGGGCTGAAGCGCGCGCGACCGCTCCCCTGGGAGTTTGCGTGGACCCGGAGACCCGGCAGCAGGCGGGTCTTCGCTCTTCGCGAAACCGGATCCCTCGGGAAGCAGGCAACCTGGCCACCGGAGGGCACGGGCCGGGTCGCTCAAGCTTTGGGGACCTCTGTCTCCCCATCCTTAAACCGAGGGAGCTGAGCTAAAGGCTGAGGTCACTGACGGCTTGGATGCCCGGGCACCTGCCCCTTCTCTGCGCCTCTGTCCAGCGGGGCCTGGGAGGAAGGGAAACCGGGGCACTAAAGGGGCAGCAGGGGACACGATAGAGCCACTGCTGAAGCAAGACGGGTGTCAGAGAACCCAGAATCCGGACAGATATACAAATTACCGGACACAAGACTGGGTTCCAGGAGAACCCTTGGGCGCCGGCCGGGCCAAGGGTGCTCCGTGTCCGTAGCCACACACACCCGGGAAGAGAGCACAGCTCTGCCGCCCAGGCCGCGGTGCAGGTGTCCCAAAAGGCCAGCCTCCAGATAATTTAAAGACGCTGCTGCGAGGGGAGAACTGGGGGAGCTGCTTCTGTGCACAGGGACCCTGGGTCTCAGAGCCCCCAGGGGCTCTGTTCAGGGGCCCTGTATCCGGGGGATCCGAGCGCCTTCAGAGGTTGGGCTGGTGGGTTCTAACAATCCACCATTCTGTGCTCAGAGGCAAAGCAGGGGGGTGGGGAATGCACCTGACAGTGGCCCCTGGGGGCAGGTGAGCATGCCCCCTCTTGCCTGCGGAGCTCCTGTAGGTGGGGCCTGGACAAGTCACTTTCTCTCAGGGCCTCAGCTGCCCCATCTGAGACCCATGAGACTCTGGGGAGCCGTGGCTTTGTCTAAGCTGTGATGTCATGTTTCGGAGGCCCCCACCCATGGTTAGCCCTCTCCGTGGGTGTGACTGGCCTCACGTCATTAACCCCTCCTGTGGGAGGGGGCGCTCTCCTGCCCTCATGTGTTCACACCCACCTCACCACCAGGGCTGGCTCTGCAAAGAGAACGCTGAGGGACCAGCCCAAGGCCACCCAGGCTGCGCGCTCTGGGGGCGCCCTGCCCCGCCCCCACGACCTTGGCCTCCTGCAGCCCCCGCAGGGCCTCCACCTGAAGGCCTGCCTCCCACACCCGGGAAGTGTGGGGCCAGGGGTGGGGTGGGGGGGGACACAGAGTGATGACATGTTTAAAAGCACGGAGATTGCGTCCAAGAAAAATGAAGTGTGAGATTGTAAACGTGTGTCTGGAAGGCGCTGCAGGCATTACTGAACTCCCTTCCGCAGGGGGCTGAGGGTTCTTACGGCGGCCGCCCAGTGAGTCCCGAGGACACAGGCGGTGGTGGTCCCAGCCCGGGGGCCGCAGCTGGTC
This sequence comes from Lynx canadensis, assembly GCF_007474595.2. Lineage (NCBI taxonomy): Eukaryota > Metazoa > Chordata > Mammalia > Carnivora > Felidae > Lynx > Lynx canadensis. The sequence continues at coordinate 88,271,594 of NC_044303.2, read as the reverse complement.
CGAGGGAGGCTGGAAAAGACGAGCAGCCCACCCTGCCCCATGTAAGCCCCAGCTAAGCCACCCCAGATAGCAGTAGGAGAGGGGTTCTGAGAGAACCCTCCAGTCTGGGGACTGGGAACCAAGGCCTGCAGGACCACCAGGCTTTGCCCGCCATCAAGCAGGAGGGCCCACTGCCCCGTGCAGTGTGATGTTGGAGACCTAACTAAGGGTCTGGGCTGTGCCAGCCCCGGCCCCTGCACCTTGGGGAGACCGCTGGGTACCCCAACCCCAGGCTCCCTCACCTCCCCTGCCTCTGCCTGCAGTCCTACCTTCTGCACAAACCTTGCTCGCAGGCCCTGCAAGTTGTGCAGAGAGGCCTAGGGGCTCCCCACCTCTGCACCTGCACCCCTGCCTCCACCCACACCCAGCCCCTTGTCCACCTGGAACAGCAGCGCCACTCTGCATCCACTCAGGCTGGAGCTGGAAGGTGCAAGGTTCCTCACATAAGACAGGTGTCCACAGAACCAGCCCCAGATGGTAAACTGAGGCCTGATCCAACATCCCTGCCTCAGCACAGCATGAGAAGGGGATGTTTTCCGGGGAGGGTAGGCCTTTCTCACTGGCACCCTTGGCAATGGCCAAAGGCAAGGTTGCCCGTGTCTCTGTTGAAAAAGCTTGGACTTGAGGCTCCCCTGGCTGGAAGCACTCTGTCCCCCACCATGGTCACCTAGGTCTGCCTGGGCACAGGCCAGTATGCCAGGGGAGGGTATGCAGAGCGGGGGTCAGGACAAGCTGCTGCTGGTGGTCCAGGGCCTGCAGGGACATGGAGGAATGGTGCCGACCAGGCTGCACCGTGTGTGCTCTGCAAGCATCCCCGTGGGTCAGGACTGGGAAACACAGAGGGGAAGAGCACTGGCCCAAGAGGGCTGCCTCACAACAGGGAGGGGATTGTGCTCCAAAAAGAAGGCTACCTGGGGAAGGGAAACTCCAAGGCCTCAGTACGCACCAGGTCCTGATGCATTTGCAAGTATCCAGATTCATGGGGAGCTTACCCCCATGAACTGCTGGAATCCCACACAGCAACAGACCCTGAGTGGGTCCTCAGCCAGGCAGAGGGGCTGCCCAGGACTCCGCAGAACAGCAGACTCCTGCAAAGTTGGGGTGCCACCATGACCCCAGGCTGGGCAAGGGCAGGCCCCCTCCTGATGTCTCCAAGGCCCCAACTGGATGTGGCTGCAGAGGGTCTCCACTGTCTATCAGTGATGCCCTCGGTCCCCTCCTCCTAGCAGGGGACAGAGACAGAGCATTGGGGGGAGAAACAGAGAGAATGAGAGACAGAGACAATGAGATGGAGGGGACAGAGACAGAGCATTGGGGGGAGAGACAGAGAGAGAATGAGAGAGACAGAGACAGAGAGATGGAGGGGACAGAGACAGAGTGTTGGGGGGAGAGACAGAGAGAGAATGAGAGACAGAGACAGAGAGATGGAGGGGACAGAGACAGAGTTTTGGGGGGAGAGACAGAGAGAATGAGAGAGATAGAGACAGAGAGATGGAGGGGACAGGACAGAGTGTTGAGGGGAGAGACAGAGAATGAGAGAGAGAGAGACAGAGAGATGGAGGGGACAGAGACAGAGCATTGGGAGGAGAGACAGAGAGACAATGAGAGAGACAGAGACAGATGGAGGGGACAGAGACAGAGCCTGGGGGAGAGACAGAGAGACAATGAGAGAGACAGCGGGATGGAGGGAACAGAGACAGAGCGTTGGGGAGAGAGACAGAGAGAGAGAGACAAAGAAATGGAGGGGACAGAGACAGAGCATTGAGGAGACAGAGAGAGAATGAGAGACAGAGAGAGATGGAGGGGACAGAGGACAGGAGGAAGCCTGTCACCCACCCAGTCCTTACCCCTTCTCTGGGCCTCAGTTGCCCAGTCAACAGCAATGAGTGTGGAGCTCCAGGAGACTCTGGGAGGGCCAGGCTGGGGAGGTATTGCCAGCTACTGCCAGGATGGAGAGGGGGTGCAGTTCTCCGGGTGGTCTGGAAAGGAGCGGGCAAGCAGCCGCTTATCAGGAAACATTGCCTAATTGGGAAGGTTTATGGGGCCAAGCAGGGGGTCTCCCTGGGGGAGATGGTGAAAGCCACTCATGAGTCATTTGAAACTGAGCTGGACAAAGAGCTCAAGGAGAAATGATCCCACCCAGCCTGCCAGCCGTGGGCAGAATGAGCTCATGGGCTATGGGGCGCGTATGTGTGTGTGAGATCGTGAGCATGTGTGTGTGTGCACACTCATGAGAGAGAGAGGAAGGAAGAGAAGGCTGGTCCTCTCACAGCTGGGACTGGGAAGCTGAGCCCAGCAGAGCCTCTGCCAGGGCCCATCCCTGTGTGGCCAGGCTGCCCCCTGCAGGTCAGTGAGTTAAGGGCCCAGCATCCCAGACAGGGCTCAGTATCCAGCCGGCTGGACTAAGCATCTGGGTCCAGCATCCTAGTCAGCATCCTGTTCAGCATCCCAGGAAGCATCCTGGTCTTGCCTCCTAGCCAGCATCCTGGTCCAGCCTCCTAGCCAGCACCCACTTTAGATCCCAGCCAGCGTCCCATCCAGCATCCTGGTCCAACATCCCAGCCGGTATCCAGGTCCAGCATCCTAGTCAGCACCCAGTTCAGCATCCAGGCAGCATCCTGGTCCAGCATCCCAGAGAGCATCCCAGCCATCATCCTGGTCCAGCCTCCTAGCCAGCACCCACTTTAGATCCCAGCCAGCGTCCCATCCAGCATCCTGGTCCAACATCCCAGCCGGTATCCAGGTCCAGCATCCTAGTCAGCACCCAGTTCAGCATCCAGGCAGCATCCTGGTCCAGCATCCCAGAGAGCATCCCAGCCATCATCCTGGTCCAGCCTCCTAGCCAGCACCCACTTTAGATCCCAGCTAACATCATGGTCCAGCATCCCAGCCAGCATCCTGGTCCACTGTCCTCGACAGCATCCTGGTCCAACATCCCAGCCAGTATCCAGGTCCAGGGTCCTAGTCAGCACTCAGTTCAGCATCCCAGGCAGCATCCTGGTACAACATCCCAGGCAGTATTATGGTCCAGCATCCCAACCAGAATCCTGGTCCAGCGTCCCAGCCAGTGCATACACCCTCTGGACAGTACCCAGCACAGGACCTGTCCTGGGACAGATGCCAGTGGACATGGAGCTTTTTCCTAATGGTGGGACACCATGTGTTCACACCACCTTGCCTTCTGTGAGATGTGTGCTGGGAAACTTGGGTGCATAATAAACATTTCTTAACGTGTTTCAAAGTTTTTAAAATTTGTTGTTTTGAGATAAATGTAGATCCACATATAATTGCAAGAAATAATAAAGGCAGCCCTTGTAGCCTTCATCTGGCTACCCTTGGTAGAAAAAAACTGTTGCAAAACTCTAGGACAATATGGCATCCAGGGAACTGACATTGACACAATCAGTTGATCTTGGTGCATACACTCTGTGTGTCCATGTGTTCAGTTCCACGCAATGTCATCACACATGGGGGTTCATGTGTCCACTGCCACGGGCCGGTACACAGCACCTCCATCACCACAGGGTAACACCTGCTTCCTTTTATAGCCACACCCATCCCAGCTCCCACCTCTGGAGCCCACTAACCTGACCTCCATCCATCATTTTGTCGGTTCAGGAATGCTACATGTATGGAATCATACAGTATGTGACCTTTGGGGACTGGCTTTTGCACTAGCCTAATTCCCTGGAAACCCACCCAGATTGCCAAGTGTAAGTTTCTTCTTTTTTATGCTGCAGAGGACTCCACTGTATGGATGGACCACAGTCTGTTAAGCACTCACCCATTGAAGGACATCTGGGCTCCATCCAGTTTCTGGCTATTATGAGTAAAAACTGCTGTAAACATTCATGTAAAGGTTTTGTGTGAACATACGTTTTATTTCTCTGGGATGCATGCCCAGGAGACCCATGCTGGGTCATATGGTAGTTGCATGTTCAGTTTTGTGAGAAACTGTCAAACTGTTCTCCAGAGTGGCTGCACAATTGTACAATCCCACCAGCAGCGTACAAAAGATCCAGTTTCTCCACATCTCTGCCAACATTTTGGGCGTGTCACTGTTTTTTTAGACGTTTTTATAGGCATGCAGTGGTGTCTCATTGTGGTTTTAATTTGCATTTCCCTAATGGCTGATGATGTTGAACATTAGTGATTTTTATTTGCCATCTGTATCTCCTCTTTGGTGAATAATGTGTTCATCTTCTGCTCATTCTCTAATTGTACTGATTTTTTTAATGTTGAGTTTTGGAAGCTCTTAATATATTGTAGGTATAATTCTTTGCCAGATGGCTGGTTTGCAAATGTGATGTCCCAGGGTCTGCAGTGTGCCTCCACAGACACCACAGTACCCTCATTTCTGTGGCTGTACAACAGGCATGAACATTGAGAAGACTGTTTCTTCCAATTAATTCTTCTTTTTCAAGCTTTTTTGGGTAGTTTAGGATCTGTGCCTTTTCATGTACATTTTAGAACATGCTTGTCTGTGCCTATGAAAAAACACCTTGCTGAGATTTTTCTAGGGATTACATGAAGTCTATAGATCAACTTGGGGACAACTGGCATCTTTGCTATGTTTGAGTTTTCCAATCTATGAACATGAACATGTCTCTATTTGGGTTTTCTTTGAATTCTTTGATCATTGTTTTGTAACTTCAGCACACAGGTCCTGTATGTGTTTTGTTAAGTTTATCAATGAGTATTTCCTTTCCTTGGACGGATTAAAATCATATTTCAGTTTCCACAAGTTGTTGTAAGTATACAGACATGAAGTTGATTCTATGTGTTGATTTTGTATGCTGCAAACTTACAGAACTTAGTTCCAGAAGGTTTTGTGAGTTGTCTTTTTTTTTTGTAAGATTCATTGGGATTGGGATTGGCATGAGATAATCACATGATCTGCCAATATTCTTTTTCCTGTCTTATCACACTGGCTACAACTTCCAATTCTATGTTGAATAAAACAGTAGACATCCTTGTCATGTACTCCATCTTAGGTAGAAAGCTTTCATTTTTCACCATTAAGTATGTTACTTGCAGGAGTTTTTTTTTTTAATGATTATTGATTTATTTTGAGAGAGAGAGAGAGAGAGAGAGAGAGAGAGAGAGAGAGAGAATGAGCATGAAGGGGCAGAGAGAGAAGGAGAGAGAATCCCAAGCAGGCTCTGCGCTGACAGTGCAGAGCCTGACGTGGGGCTTGAACTCATGAACCATGAGATCATGACCTGAGCAGAAATCACAAGCTTGAAACTCAACTGACTGAGCCATCCAGGCAACCCTGGGTTTTATTTTTTTAATGGTCTTTATCAGTAGAAAAAGTTATCTTCAATTCCTAGTTTGCTAAGAGTTTTTGTCTTGGATGACTATTGGATTTTTTTCAGATGCCTTTTCTTCATCAATCAATACAATCATATGATTTCTCTCCTTTAGACTGTGGGTGTGATTGATTGCAGACGTTCATTTTCAAATGTGGACCAAGACTTGCACATCTGAAGTGAATCCCACTTTCCATAGTATATAATTCTTTTTGAACATTGCTACATTTGGTTTGCTAATAGTTTACTGAGAATTTTGCTTCTAAGTTCTTAAGGGTTATTAGTCTGTCGTTTTCTCCTTTTTTGTACCTTTGCCAGGTTTGGGCATCAGACAGGATAATACTGGCTTCCTAACATGAGTTGGGGTCTATTTCCATCTCTTTTATATTCCTAGAAGAAATTGTAGGGGCGCCTGGGTGGCTCAGTCGGTTAAGCGTCTGACTTCAGCTCAGGTCATGATCTCGCGGTCTGTGAGTTCGAGCCCCGCGTCAGGCTCTGTGCTGACAGCTCAGAGCCTGGAGCCTGCTTTGGATTCTGTGTCTTCCTCTCTCCCTGACCCTCCCCCATTCATGCTCTGTCTCTCTCTGTCTCATAAATAAACGTTTAAAAAAAGAAATTGTATAAAATTGATGTTTTTTCCTTAAATGTTTGATAAAAGTTTCAATGAAACCACTGGGTAATGGAGACTTCTTTTTTTTTAGGAGCTTTTTATTTACACCATTAAAAAAAATTATAGGACTATCCAGGTGATTTCTTTCATCTTGGTTGAGTTTCAGTAATCTATAGTTTGAGAGGAATTGGTCCTGTTTCTTCTAACTTGTTGACTTTTTTAGCATAACGTTGTTTGTAGCATTGCCTCATGATCCTTGTGATGTCCTGGGGTCTGTAGTGATGCCCCTTGTCCTGATGTCCTGATCTTGGTGGCTTGTGTCTTCCCCCATTTTAACTTCTTTAGTCTTGCCAGGGGTTTATAAATAAACATGATGGAGTTTTTTGAAGAGCCAGCTTTTGTTTCATTGATTTCTCTATTTTCCTGTTTCCAATTTCACCCATTTCTGCTCTTAACTTTATTATTTCCTTCATTCTTCTTGCTTTGGTTTTACTTTGCTCCCCCTTTTCCAGTTCCTTGAAGCAGGAACTGACAATATTGCCTTGAAACCTGCCCTATTTTCTGATGTGAGCACTCAGTGCTATAAATTTCCCTCTCAGCACTGCTTTTGCTGCACCCCACACGTACTGATATGTTCTATTTTCCTTTTCCCTCCTGAATGTGTACACACCAAACAACAGAGCTTCAAAATCCACAAGGTAAAAATTGTTAGAGCTGAAAGGAGATGTAAACAAACTCACCTTGTAGCTGTGGACCTCAGCCTCTGTGAGCAGGTGATCAAGCTACTAGATAGAAAATCAGCAAGCCCATTGACCAAACAGTCTGATTAACACCACCCAACAGCAGCAGACCATTTACTCCTTGCAAATATCATGGGACATCTGCCAAGATAGACCGTACCGCGGGGCGTGACATAACCTCACCAAATTTGAAAGAGCTGAAATCATACAGGGTGTCTTCTCTGGCCACAGTGAAGTCAAACTGGAAATAAATACCACAAAGACATCAGGGAATTGTCCAAATGCTTGGAAACTAAGATGCATACTTGTGAATAATCCATGGGTCCGAGTCTCAAGGGAAATCAGAACATACATGTCCACATTTGTAACTAAAGCAGAAATAGTCCATGCCCTGACTTGATGGCAAAACCTGATTTGAGAAAGCATTTCATTTCTATCATATTGTTACTACTGCTGGCAGGGATGGTGCCACTCAGGATATGGTCCTGGGTTGGTAGGCGTGGACTGACCTTCACCCCCAGACCAGCAGAGAAAGCTGGGCAGGCACTGGGACTGAGAAGACATTCACACCCGCACTGTGGGTCAGGACTCAGCAGAAGGGGAGCTATTTGCATGTAGGGGCCAGTGCCCCATCCCAGAAGTCCCCACCCCATGACTGGGACTCCCACCCTAGCTGCAGGCTCCCTGGAGGGCCTGGGGGTACGTGGATCCTTCATCCAGGCTGTTCACTCTACACCCCCTCTGCCGCACTGACCCCAGAGAGCTCTGACCCCAAGGCTTCCGTGTTTCATCAGGTCCCCCTGATACCTGTGGCTGATCCCCCCACAAGGGAGGATGCGGACAAACAGGCCATGCTGAGTCCTTCCCCAGGGCCAGACCCCCTGAACCAGAACCCACCAGGCTCCGAGGCTTTGCAGGCTCCTCTGAGGCTGGGGAGGGGATGGCTGTTGAGCTCAGCAGTGGGGGGCAGATGCCAGCAGCCGAGGGGCACTGAGCAGCCCCTCCATTGTGGAGCCCTGACTCCAAAGTCACTGAACTTGCATTTCCTGCAACTTCCTCCAGCAAGTTCAGGGGCCTGGACCCCCAGGACTGCTCTGCGTGTGATTCAGGACAGGTGCATGGAGGAGAACGTGCAGCCTAGTCAGCAAGGCCCCCTGCTCCCACCGTGTGTGCTGACCATCATGCCACAGTCAACAGCGCGTCCTGCAGGGACACCTCCACTGCCCCGTTCCCTCTGCCTCCCTGGGCTTCCAAACAAGCAGCTGCACAGAGCTGGGTAACCAACTCCAAAAATTGTGTGGGGCCAAATCTCAGTCACAACGTGAGTGCATCTCTGAGTCATTTGTCTCTGCTCAAACTATGATGTCTAGGTGCAGCCACTCTGGAAAACAGTATGGAGGTTCCTCAAAAAACTAAAAATAGAACTTCCCTAACCCAGCAACTGCACTAGGCATTTATCTAAGGGATACAGGTGAGCTGTTTTGAAGGGACACATGCACCCCCATGTTTATAGCAGCACTATCAACAATAGCCAAAGTATAGAAAGAGCCCAAATGTCCATCGATGGATGAATGGATAAAGAAGAAGTGGTATATATATACAATGGAGTATTACTCAGCAATCAGAAAGAATGAAATCTTGCAATTTCCAACTACGTGGATGGAACTGGAGGGTATTATGCTAAGTGAAATTAGTCAGTCAGAGAAAGACAAATATCATATGACTTCACTCATATGAGGACTTTAAGAGACAAAACAGATGAACATAAAGGAAGGGAAGAAAAAATAACATAAAAACAGGGAGGGGGACAAAACAGAAGAGACTCATAAATATGGAGAACAAACTGAGGGTTACTGGAGGGGGTGTGGGAGGGGGGATGGACTAAATGGGTAAGGGGCATTAAGGAATCTACTCTTGAAATCATTGTTGCACTATATGCTAACTAATTTGGATATAAATTTAAAAAATTAAAAAAAATTTTTAAACTATGATGTCTACATTTTGATGAGAAAGATGTCCTTCAGTGAGGACTGGTGTGGCTGTCCCAGAGCCCATGAGGGAGGCTGTTGGTCGTGTCACTGTTGTCACAACAGCAGGACTGTCCTGACATGACGGTCATCCCTGTAAGCCTTACCCAACAGCCGGTCCACCCGGCTGTCCAGCAGGTCCAACCCCAGGGCTGTCTGTGGTCCTGCATTCAGCCAGCTGGAGGAGGGAGGACCCATAAGCGTCCAGCAGGGGGCAGTGCTGAACGAAACCCAATTTACAGGGAATGAATGAGGTGCCTGGGTAGCTCAGGCAGTTAAGCATTGGACCTGTGATCTCACAGTTCATAAGTTTGAGCCCTGCATGGGGCTCTGCACTGACAGCATGGAGCCTGCTTGAGATTCTCTCTTTTTCTGCCCCTCACCTGCTCATGTGTGCACATGCTCTTTCTCTCTCTCACAATAAAAAATAAACTTAAAAACTTAAAAAAAAAAAAACACTTGAAGATCCTGGAATTGAAGTAAATAAGTAAATAAATAAAAGGAAGGAATTAACTACTTGAAAAAGAGAAAGTCACATCCCCATAAACAATGCTCAGAAGGTATAAGAAAATATAACCCAGTGAGAGTGAAATACACACCTTTCTGTTGATTTCAGGGTGAGAAAGCCCTTCTTAAGCATAAGAAGGAAACGTCAGTGGTCCCAGAGCAAAATGTTGCACGTGTCTGTAGGGCATCTGGCAATAGACCTCCGAAGTCTCAGCCTCGTCAAAGCATTGGCCCAGTTCTAGGCATTTATGCTAGAAAAATAACAGACATGCACACTCTGGACGGATATGGTGGCTGAAGCAGTACTCGCAATGGTACAAAATTACAAGCATTATAAATGTCCCCCAGAGGAGATCTGTGTTCAGACAATGTTTCCAGGAAATTTTAACTGTTTAGAGAGACAAGGAAACTTCTCGTTAAAAACAAAACAAAACAAAACAAACAAAACAAAAAAAATAGCCTTGGAGCTCACACATCGATTTGTTCCTCCCCCAGACCTCACTAAAATGATCATAAATGAATGAGAACATATAAGGCCCAAGGAACAGTCTTCAGGAGAAGCCGGGCAGAGATTACAGCAGACTTCTGGAAGAAAGAAAACAGATGAGGGAGTCCGGGGTTCTAGAGAGTAGTCAGGGTGGGGTCCAGCAGACCCCCCAGCTGAGAACACAGCTGGAGTCCACAGAGGCAGCCGTGGGCTGGATCGTTGCCCCAATATCCATATGTGGGCGCCTCAACTCCCAGGACCTCAGAGTATGACCATGTTTGGAGACAGCCTGTAAAGAGGTGATTTGGGTAAACTGAGGCCACTGAGGGGCCCTGATCCAAGGGAGGAAGGTGGAGGGGGCACAGCCCAGGCCACACACTCTGCTGCATCTGTCCGTAGGCCTGGAAGCCTCACCTGCCCACCTGCAAAGCGTGAAGCCTGGGCGTCTGAGCTGACGTTCTGAGGTTCTCTATTACACGGCATGCCAGGAGGATAAGACGCAGACGGGTTGTCTGTCCGCCAGCATCGGGAATGTGTGGAGACCGCTCTTCTCTGAGCCTGCGCTCTGATGGAAAGTCTTGGAAGCCACAGCCCTGCCAAGCATCTCCATGCTGTGGCTTTCTTATCTCACCAAAGCCAGCTGAGGGTGCCTGTGCTTGGACCCAGGACCTCAGACCTCAGGGACAGAGATCTCTGGACACCTCGCTCAGCTGAGGCTCAGCAATCCCACACTTGGCAGTGTCCTGTGCACCTGTCACAAGCCATACATGGGCCCCAGAAGCCTGACAGGTGTACCCACGGTGCCCACAAAGCTGGGGGTTTCCACCAGGTATGCATATGACAACACAGGAGATGAAGTGCCCTCTTGCAGGGCTGGGAAGGAGTCCAGGCAGTCCATGTGTGGGCTACCAGCAGAGCTGAATCCCAAGGGGTAATGGCAAAAAAAGTGCTGGCATGTGCTTTGTGGTGGGACAGCGCTGGCATGACCTTCGTGGTGACACTGGGCCTTCAGTAGGTGCTGCTTACCCACCACGTCTCCACCAAACACCTTCAAGCTGGCAGGTGGCTACCTAAATGCAAGCCAAAATTAATTAAAATTAGCTACCATGAAGTGCTGAGGTCCTCAGCTGCCCTGGCCGCATCTCAGGTGCGAGGAAGCTGATGCAGCCAACAGCTCCTGCAGTGGGCAGCACATGCACAGAGCATGCCCATCAGGGCCTCCCTCTGGTCAGTGCTGCTTCAGATGCATTCGTTCACTTCATTGACCAAGATTTATCACACACTAAGGGCTGCGAGCTCTGCCAGGTACCGGCGATAGAGCTGGGAACAGGCAGGCAAAATTTTGCCCTTTTGAAACTTACATTCTACTACGGGAAGACAGATAATAAATCAGATAGGTGGACAGACAGACAGGAGGTAGGTAGTTAAGTGACAGATGATAGATCAATAGGTGATAGATAAATGACAGGTAGATAGGTTGACAAATGATAGAGAGAGAGACAGATGATAGACAATATAGATATGTTAGAGAGATAGATAATACGGATAGATTAGATAGATAATAAATACATAGATACATAGATGATAGGTAGAAATATATAGATATATAGATACATAGAAAATAGATAATAGATAGATGATGGATGATAGAAATATAATATATATATAGATACATAGATATAGATAATATAGATAGATTGATAGGTGATAGATTAGATAGATGATATAGATAGATAGATAGATAGATAGATAATATAGATTGATAGATGATAGATTAGATAGACAGACAGATAGATAATACATGATGGATGGATAGATAGATAATATAGAAGGATAGATGATAGATTAGATAGATATATACGTAGATAATATACATACATTAGATAGAATAGATAGATAAGATAGATTGATAGATTAAACACATAGTTGATAGATTAAATAGATACACAGATGATAGATTATGGATGGGTGGATGGATGGATGGATAGATAATATAGAATGATAGATGATAGATTAGATAGATGATTGATTAGATAGATACATAGATGATTAGATACATAGATAGATGATGGATGGATAGATAGATAGATGATGGATGGATAGATACATAGACAGATGATAGATAATAGAAGATAGGTGATAGGCAGACAGATCCATAGATGAGCATACAGACTGACGGGCAGGTACACGAATGACAGGGAGGGGGAGAGCCCAAGTGGCAATGGCACAGGACACTTAAATCAGGGAAAAGTCATCAGGGGTCCGGGGGAGCCAGGTTAGAGACAGCTTCAATGGGACAGTGGCATGTGCTCCAGCCCAGAAGATGGTGAGGGCTGAGCTCTGAGCAGCCTTGGGGTAGGGCACACAGCACGCTGGAGGTCAGCGGGGAGGTGAGTGAGGCTGGGGCAAGGAGCGAGTCAGACACCAAGAAGGCAGAGCAGGCATGCACTTCAGGGGCCTAAGGTGGAGTCGTTCAGGCTGTCACACTAAGATCAGACTGCAGTGCAAGCAGGGAAGAAGGAACTGGGGAGGCTCCAGCCAGCCCTGCAGGGACGCAGAGAGCTGGGTGGCCCCAGGGCTGGGCTGCCCTTGCTTGGCTCAGATGGGAGCACCAGCAATGTGATGCGTGAGGTGTCACGCTGGTCACTGGCATCAAGGATAGAACTGACAGAAAACAGTCGCTGGCATGGCAGATTAGAATGGGCTGCAACCCCCATCTTGCAAAGTCAGCCCTGGATTCCAGACACCAAGGACACCAGTAACAGACAGACAACGCACTGCACAGCAGCCACAGAACCCCACCAGGATAGGCACACATGGACGCAGCAGCACTAAGGGAGAGGCCACCATGAGCCTGTGGATCTGCATGTCCATGCACAGGGGGACCTGCTCTGAGAAGCCTTGCCCCCCAAACTCATAGAAACTGGGACCTCACAGTCTGAAACCACCACTCTCTCTTGCCTAAGAGACTGAAGCCCCATGCATCGCTCTGACCCAGGCAAGCAGCATTGGTTTCCAAACCCAGAGTTGTAGGCAGTGTTCCAGGGTGTCTCTGAGATTCCCAAGTCTGGATATGCACCCCTTGCAGAAACCCCAACCCTTCAGTCAGGGTGAACCTGTGAGTGTAATGGGGTCAGGTTACTGACCAGCTGACTTTGAAAAGGCTGAATAGGGGCGCCTGGGTGGCTTGGTCGGTTAAGCGTCCGACTTCGGCTCAGGTCATGATCTCACGGTTCGTGAGTTCAAGCCCTGCGTCAGGCTCTGTGCTGACCGCTCAGAGCCTGGAGCCTGTTTCGGATTCTGTGTCTCCCTCTCTCTCTGCCCCTCCCCTGTTCATTCTCTGTCTCTCTCTGTCTCAAAAATAAATAAACGTTAAAAAAAATTTAAAAAAAAATGAAAATGCTGAATATCCAGGTGGGCCTGGCTCAATGAGGTGACCCTGTACCTGGGACCACTCCTCCTGGAGGTCACAGATATTGGAGGAGTGTCAGAGGCCAGGAGCACAAGGACACAAGGACACAAGGATGGTTCTTAGCTCCTGAGAGCAGTCCCCGGCCAACAGCAGTGAGACAACAGGGACCTCAGCCCTAGAACCACAAAGACACAGTTCTGCCAATGATGCAGGGGGATTCAGGGCAGCTCCTTCCCCAGTCCAGCCCCCAGATGAAGACATAGGCTGCCCACGTCCTTGGTTTTGCCTGGTGAGATGCAGAGCAGAGGACATAGCCACACTGTGCCCAGACTCCATCTACAGACTGATGTGATACGTTAGCCTGGTGATTGGCTGGCCTTGTGCTGATTTGTTACATGCCAACAGAAAATTCACACACCTGAGCCAAGCTTCGGTCAAGGGGTTCCTTCACAACTTGACTTTCCATGATGATTTTCACTTAGGGTTCCCACAGACAGAGGCCTTGGGAAGAAGGTTTATCCCCAGGCTGCACTGCCCACCTCCAAGAGACCAGCACTTGAGGACCACTCCCTCCCTCCAGCCCCCACCCTGCCCCACCCCCACGAAGACTTCCAGGGCCCCAGTTACTGATGGCTCATGACCCAGAGCTGCTCTTTCTCACAGATGCTCTCAGAATCACCCAGCACAGTACCAGGTGCCCCTGCTTCCTCCTGTGCTCTGCATAGGTAAGCCAATGCACTCAAGGATGTCTTGCTATATAAGGGTGCCTGTGGTGGTCTTATATATTGGGTTTTATCCTCAGTAGGAGGATCACTTCTTATGTCTGATCTTCGTTCCGCCCATTTCTCAACCTACCCCTTAGACACAGACACCAGTTGTGAATCCTGACCCTGGTTCTTGTGTCTCTATATAACTAATCTCAGGGCCACCTGAAAGCTCTGGTGGGGAAGACACAAACATGGTGGGTTGGCCCAGGGACCTCAGCAGGGGCCCCTGGTCTTGTGTTTCCCTGAGTGTCAATTCCTGCCACACCAGAGTATGGAGTGACAGCAGGAACAGTGGCTCACAGAGTTTTGTGGGCCCTGGGCCTAGTGCTCTGGGGCTCAATCTATGCCATCTTCTTAGACTCATGGATCGACCCAGACCAGAGCTGGTTCTGGCCTCCCCAGTTCATCTGACTCAACAGGGAGCTTGCACCCCCAAAGGAGCACAGACCTGAAATGCCAGACATCTCACAACAAAAGCCACCAGACACCATCACCAACTGAAGCAGAAGTAGCAGGACACGCTGTGTAAGAAGATGATATGGAAGATCAGTGCCCGGGGAGTTATGAGCCCCCACCTCATCCCTGAGGTGCAGGGGGAGCATAGTGAGGTGCTACATCTGTCCCCTGGGATCAGTGAGGTGGTGCCTCCCCTTCCCCACTGGCTGGTGTCACAGCAGACCTGCACAACAGACTTCAATGTGACACCCTATACTCATGCTGCCAAGAACCAGGAAATCCTCCACCTGAATGGTAATCAATGGACACCGAAATGACACAGGCATTGAACTTATCTGACAAGGAATTTAATGAAGCCATCAGAAAAATGGTTCACAAGCAATTACAAATACACTCAAAATAAATGGGGGGAAAAGAAATTGTCAGACAAAACATAGGAGATATAAACAAGAACCAAATAGAAATTTTAGAACTGAAAAATGCAACTAAATAAAAATATCAAAGTGTGGGCTTCACAGCTGAATGGAGAGGAAAGATAAAAGACTCAGGGGATGCGAAGACAGCACAATGGAAACCACCCAATCTGAACATCAGAAAGAAAAGAAAAGAGCAGAGCCAAAGGACCCGTGGACGGCAGAAGGTCTCCTGTGTCACTGGAATCCTGGAAGGACAGGAGAAAGATGGCCAGGGTGGGAAAGATTTCCCAAAGTTGGTAAAAGACTTAAACCTACAGGGGCGCCTGGGTGGCTCAGTTGGTTGGGTGGCAGACTTTGGCTCAGGTCATGATCTCACAGCTCATGGGTTAGATACCCGCGTTGGGCTCTGCACTGACAACTCAGAGCCTGGATCCTGCTTCGGATTCTGTGTCTCCCTCTCTCTCTGCCTCTCCCCAACTCATTCTCTCTCTCTCTCTCTCTCCCTCTCTCTCTCTCTCTCTCTCTCTCTCTCTGTGTCTCTCTCTCTCCCTCCCTCCCTCCCTCTCTCAAACATTAAAAAAAACTTTTTTTAAAGACTTAAACCTACAGATTCAAGAAGCTGAGCAAGATTAATGGGAAGAATGCACAGCAGGACCCGTCACAGTCAAACTTGAGAAAACTGAAGACAAAGAAAAAATCTTGAAAAGATCAAGAGGAAAGCGACACCTTACTGGCCAGGGAAAACCATTCGAATTGTGGTGTATTTATCATCAGAAACCATGGAAACCAAAGGAAGTGGCATATTTTTCAAAAGAAAGAAAAGAATTGTCAACCTCGAATTCTATGGTCAGCCAAAGAATTCTCCTGTAATGAAGAGAGACTAAAGTCAATCCAGGGGGAGGAAAATGAAGAGAATGTGTCCCCATTACACCTGCTCTGAAAGGATAGTTAAAAGAAGTTCATGGAGGGGCGCCTGGGTGGCTCAGTCATCTGACTTCGGCTCAGGTCGTGATCTTGCAGTGGGTGAGTTCAAGCCCAGTGTCAGACTCTGTGTTGACAGCTCAGAGCCTGGAGCCTGCCTCAGATTCTGTGTCTCCCTCTCTCTCTGTCCCTCCCCTGCTCATGCTCTCTCTCTCTCTCTCTCTCAAAAATAAATAAAGATTAAAAAATTTAAAAAAAAAGAAGTTCATGGAACAGAAAGGAAATGATAAAAGAAGGAATCAAGGAACATTATGGAAGAAGAAAGACTAAAAAGGTAGGTAAATACAATAGGATTCCCTCCCCCTCTTAAGTTTTTTAAATTGTGTTTGATGGTTTAAGCAAAAATTAGAACACTGTTTTGTGCGATTCTCACAGTCTGTAGAAGGAAATGTTTAAGATGATGATGTTATAAATGAAAGATGACGAAACGATGTTCTTGAACTGGTAAAATATCTGGCAAAGAGATGGAAGTTTTCTACCTTGTACTCAAACTCCAGTAGACTGTGTGTTACATACATAAAATATAATACGTAGACCAACCAGTAAAAAAGCTTTACAAAGTCATAAGTAAAGCTCTACTCAAAAGCACAGTAGAGAATATGATTTTTAAAACTCATTTGTATTTGGTTTTATTAGCAAGACTCATTTTACTCATATGTGAAATAACTGTATTAGAATTCTAAATTATTTCAAAAACACACAAAAAAACACAAAAGCACTGTAGATAAACTAAAGTGGAATTCTAAAATGTGTTCAAGTAGCCCACAGGAATGTATGTAAAAGAAAACAGAGACACAGAGGGAACAAACAGGAAATGAAAAATAAAATGTCAGATATAAGCCACAACATATCAACAATTACATTAAATATAAATGGCTTACTTTATTTGTAATAGCTAAAATAACAACCAAAATATCTAGGTGAATGCCTAATCAATCTCTAGCACACCCATTAAATGTAGTACCTACCAATACAAAAATAAAATAACATTTGGTCCACACAACAACTAAGATGCATCTCAAGGACATTATGCTGAGTGAAAAAGCCAATCTGAACAGGTCACATTCTGTATGATTTTATGTGTACAACCTTTGTGAAATGACAAAATTATAGAGATGAAAAATAGATGCATGGTGCCAGGGTAGGAATTTGAGGGCAGGGGTGGATGACTCTCTAAATAGGTAACCTGAGGGAGAGCTCTATGGTGGTGGAAGAGGTCCATAGCTTGGTTGTGGTGGCAGTAAATGACATGTAGAGGAGAAAAGCCATAAACACACATCATACCAATGCCAATTCCATGCTTTTGACATTGTACTGTAATTATGTAACATATACCAAGGAGGGAAAGCAAATGAAGGTACATGGAAACTTTATGCATTTTTGTGTGTGTGGATCCAGTTATTTTTAAATACAAAGTATTTTTTAATGGGTAAGAGATTTGAGAACATACATCACCAAAGAGGATGCACAAAAGGTAAAGTGATCCATGAAAAGATGCTCACCAACATCAGCCATTGGAAAATGAACATGAAGACCACAGTAGACAATCATTACATACCCATTAACTATTAAGTCAGCTAAGATTTAAAAAAAAGTCCCTGCCAATAAAATGCAAAGTGTTAACAAGAATGTGGAGTATCCGGAATTTCTATGTTGCTGGTGAGACATATATGTGTCATTATATGCAAAATGGCGCAGCCAGTCTGTAAAACTCCTAGATATTTATTCCTGGGAGAAACAAAACTTTTGTTCACACAAAAAAACATGCAGACTAAAGTTAATAGCATCCCTACTCATGATTGCCAAACACTGGTAAAAACCCAGATGTCCTTTAACAAGAGAATGGGTAAATGGGTCAACAAACATGGTGCCTCCTTATGTTGGAATACTCCCTAGTAGCAGAAAGGAATGAACTATTGATAAATTCAACAATGTGAATGAAGCTCAAAAACATTATGCCATGTGAAAGAAAACAGTCTCAAAGAGTCACATGCCATATGATTCCATTTATAGGACATTCTCAGAAGGACAACGTTATTGAGAACGGAGAATACATCAGTGGTCTCCAGGGGTTATGGACAAAAGGAATCATATAGGGAGTTTTTTGAGGTGGTAGAGTAGTTTCATAAGATTATAGTGGTAGTTCTACACTGTGGGAAAATTTCATGAAACCACACACACACACACACACACACACACACACACACACAGGACTTGCATCCATGATGTATAAAGGACTTCTACAAACAAAAAAGAAGGCAAAAATATCAATGAGACCATGTGTAAAACACCCAGATACCTCAAAGTAAGAAGGTACATAAATGTCTAGAAAAAATCCAGATGAAAACCAAATGAGTCAAGATGACTGACACGAAGACTTTTGCTTCTGACACAGAGGAATAGGGAATGGACTTGCCTTCCTATATAAAACAACCACAACAAAGAACAGAAAAGTGATGAGAAAAATATGTGAAACTACAGAGAGTGAGGGTCAAAACATGCTGAGCAGTTAACCCTAAAAGAGGGGAAACAACAAGCTGAGCCCTACAAGTGCCAGGCCAACTGGGGAGAGTCCCCACTGCCAGAGGGAGGATGACCCAGCAGGAGTCCTCAGACTTCGTGGAGCTAAGGGGACACAATTGGGAGTGGAGGAATACAGTTGGCTGGAGTTCACAAGACAGAGCAGCAGAGATGACAGAACTGTGTGGACACCACTCCCATGATCTGCAGAGTGCTCCCTCAAATCATCCCTGAGTGCTGATCAGCATGTTTTACCAAATATTCAAGGAAAATACTAACAATTCTCCACAAACTCTTCTAGAACACTAATGAGTTTGTAATATTCATGAATAGTCCATGTGGCCAGAATTATCCTGATTCCAAATTCATATATTATAAGAAAAGAAAATACCACACCAATATCCCTCATGAACACAGATTCAAAAAACCTTAACTAAGGTTTGATTGAACAATATATAAAGAGGACAGTACATCACGAGCAAATGGAATTTATTCAAGGAATGCAAGGTTGGTTTGATATTTAAATATCAATTAATGCAATTTGGCATTTTAACAGACCAAAATAATACAAAGTATCAATTGTCTCAACAGATGCAGAAAATCAACTGACAAATTCTGACATTTGGATAAAAACTCAGCCCACTAAGAAGACAAGGGAACTTCCTCAACCTGATAAAGGGCATCTATCTATCTATCTATCTATCTATCTATCTATACACACAACCATTGACATCATACTTAAATGAAACACTGCACGCTTGTGCCCCAAAATCAAGAACAAAACTAGGTATTGACCCTCACCACTTTAATTCAGCACTGTTATGGCATTTCTAGCCAATGTAATAAGGCAAGAAAAAGAAATGAAATATATCCAGAGTTGAAAGTGAGATGTAAAAGGGTCTCTATTGACAGATGACAGCATGTCTGTCTAGAAAACCCTACAGAATCTATGGAGGTGGGGGGGAAACTACTAGAACTAGCAAGTGAGTTTAGGAAGGGTGGAAGTTCAATGTAGTAAAATCAGTATTATTTCTACATAGTAGCCACAAGGAATGGAAGTGGAAATGCGAAAACATAGTTCCACTTGAGGTAGCATCTAGCCTGTAGCCTAAGAGAAAGGAGCTGGGCTGTAGGGCAGGTGGAAGATTCAGAGACAGGAGATGGTTGTGGGGTCAGGACATGGGAACACAGGCTTTGCTGACTCTCCTGGGCCAGCTGGACTGGTGGAAATGCTGTCCCCTAGAGCAGGAGAGAAGCTACTTGATGGGGAAGCTGGGGAGGCGGGGGGGTGGGGCGGGTGGGCTGCAGAGCAGGAAGGCAGGGATGGAGCTTTGCAGGATACACGGCACCACATACCAATGCAGCAAAATGGAAGGAGTGGCCAGTGGAGACCCTGCCCTGCCCTGCTCACCCCTTCTGACCCACAGTGCCCACTAGAGAGGTGTGGGGAGGTGCATCCGGCCTCTTCAGACCAGGGAGGGGCGTGGAGGGGTGCATGCTTCCCCCTGCTTTTGCTGATAGAACCGGAGGTGGCACTGAGGGTGCACAGAAGGAGTGAGGGTCTTGGTGTCAAGGGAATCACAGACCATGGGCAGGTCATGGGCAGCACAGGAAGGGTGCCACTAACGAGGCCCTGACACTCTGAATGCCCACCCCAAGAGCTTCAATCTTGACCCCTGGGGCCTGAGCTGTGACTCATGCCCTGAGGGTTAGTGACACCACATCTCGAGTTGTCTGGGAATCAAGCAGTTTTCCCGCTGCACCCAATGCAGACTAGCCAGGGCTGTGGGCACTGGTTACCAGGAGGAGAGTGATCTGCACTCGAGGGGGGTGGGGGAGGCAGGAATGCTGAGGACTGAGGAGGGGCTGGGCCTGCCCCACCCGCAGCTGAGCCCAGAGACCTGCAGGCGGGGGATCCGAAAGCGACCCCTGGTTTCCGGACCACACTACCTTGCTTAGCGTTTCCACATGGTGGCGCTGTCGGCCCAGAAGCGCGGCTGTGCAAACCGGTAGCATCCTGGACAGGAAGGCTGAGCTAAATTCGGCATCTGGCAGGTGAGTGAGACCCCAGAGAGGTCCAGACCCCAGGGCAGCTGACTTACAGCGCGCACAGTGGTGATGACAGCACTGCCGTGCTTATTTGTACCCCCACATTCTGGTTTTTTATGGGTCTAAGACTCTCCAGCTGTGGCTCCCTGCTTTGGGAATCATATGATGCCAGGATTCAATGGCTCTATTTCCAGCTGTTCTGGGCCCCATGACTTTGTGGCTGGGAGACGCCAGCACATCAGGAGCAAATGTACTCCTTCACGGAGAATTCACAGCGTGGCTACTTGGGGACCTAGAACTTGGGGCCCCGCTTCTATGACTCCAGGATTCCACCCTTCTCCCCACCCCTGTCCTCCAAATTCCAACATCATGAGGCCACTTCTGTCTGTCAGAGTGACCGGGGACAGTGGACTCAAGAATAACGCAAGCTTTGGCAAGCACAGTGTCAGCCACGCCTGCTAGGTGGCCATGTCCTAAGTGGAGCAGAGGCAGGAGTCTGGGGTGACCATGGAGTAAGACGCATGAGCTAAAGCTGCACACCCCAGAATGCACAGGGGGGTCTGGGCTGTGGGGGACACACATTCTCTGAGCCTGATGGCGGCCTTCCATGGAACGCCCCAGAGGTGCAGGCTGGTGATACCCCAGCAGAAAGGCATTGGAGGTGTCTGGAGGAGGGGTCCAGACACCCCTGGGTCCCCTGTCACTGCCCTGAGCCCGGTTCCTCTGTGCAAGAAGGGGCTGGCCCAGGGCTCCAGTGTCGGCTGGGGTGGAGTGCCCACTGTGGAGGGTAACTTGAGACAGATGGGTGGGTTCTCAGAAGTTCTGCCCCATCTCCCAGGAGCCCAGGCACAGAGACGAGCCCCAGGGACCATGGGTGCTCCCCGCAAGAACACGCCCCACCACCCCCTCTCCACCCCATCCTGGCTTCTCTCCCCGCCTCGAGGCCCTGAGTCCCACCACTGGTATTCAGATCTGGAGGGCCTTACTTTTGTGGCATATGTAATCCACAGAGAGCCCTGACCTGCCTGGAGTTCTTCTGGAGCATAGGGGAAGTTGGTGGTACACCGCCCTGAGCCTCCTTGGGGTCCCTTCCAGGGACAGTGGGGGATCAGGGCCCCAGAGCATGTGGCATCATCACTGTACTCAGTCTCAGACAAGTCATCTGATGTGACAGCTTACCTTTACAGGGACCTTCTGGAAACCAAGAGGGAGTGAACATTTGACTCGGATCTGGGCTGGGGAGGAAAGGCTCTTAGAACACAACATAAGAGGGAAACTGTGGGCCAGTGGTGACAGCGGACCTCCCCCTCCCCCTCCCCCTGCCCCCGCTGCTGTCAGTAGAGCCCTGTTCCCAAACTGTGTGCCAAGGCACCCAGGGGTGTGCCAGCAAATCCCCGAGGGTGTTGGGGGGGGGTGTTTTCCATGCTCACAGACACACAGCAGTAGCCTCATCTGTGGGAGAGATACGTGCTGCCTCCGCTGGGTTCCTGGCTGCTACTGTGATAAAGAGGAGGTGCTGGTGACATGAGGGGCCTCGCCTCCTCCCCACATAACTGCAGTCATGGGAGAATGACTTACAAACCGTACTTTTTTCAAAGACCTACTGATTACTACGTTTGTTATCTGGACCAAGTCGCTTGCTAAGCCACACCATCAGGTTGTTCTCTTGGCCTGGGTTCTGTAAATGGTGATGAGGGACAGAAAGTCTCCACCTGACAAGCAGCTGTCCCTGGGTGACCCGTGCATGGGGCAGGATCCCAGGTCCTCCTGATCTCACAACCACAGGCTCCAGGGCTCCAGGAAGCAAGTAAGCAGGTCTGCAGCCTGGTCCTCCCCTCCGAGGACAGGAAGGACTGACACCTGACACAGGGGGTTCAAATACCACCACTGACAGGGAGCTCACTACCTCACTAAGCAAACTGCCCTCTCAGCTGGCCTCCCAGACCTCCTGGGACAGTGCCTTCTTCCCCTGGGGGCTTACCCTGGGGCTTCTGGGAGCCCACCATGGGATCCTTCCTACTGGGTCATCCCTGAGTGGGGAATACTTCGACAGCCCTGTGGCGGGGGTCTGCCAAGGAAGTTCCCTCTGCATGACAGCAGGGGGCGCTGCCAGGAAACCGTCCTCAGCCACAGAGGGCTCCTGGAGGCCTGGAGCCAGCGGGCCCCTGGCAGGCGCCACAGAACCCCCCAGCACAGAGCAAAGACCTGTCAGGCTGGACTCTACCCTCATGCCAAGATGCAGAATTTCCCGCTGAAAGTCAGGGAGTGGGAAAGAACGCCACCCCACCCCCATGTTTCTGGGGTCTCAGGAAACAGACTCCGGAGCATGGAGGATGCCCACTCCCCCTCTGTGGTGTCTCCCAGGATCCCTGGAGGGCTGGTGGCCCCCTGCCATCCAGACCCAGGAGGCCAAGCCAGGCAAGCCTTCCCTCCAAAGTCTCTGCATGCAAAGACCACAGGTGGGTAAGGAAGGGCTCTCGAAGCCCCCAGCCCAGGGCCACCATCAAGCTGCTCAGCCAGGCTGCAGCCTGCCCAGAGGCTTGCCAAGATGCACATCCTCGGAGGAACTCCCCCACTCTCTCCCCCTGCATCAGAAAGCGCTGCCCAGCTCACTCTCCCCTGCACTCACCTGCACAGCAGAGGGAAGAGGCAAAGGAGGGAGAAACCAGTGGCCAAGGGAGCCCAGAGGGGCCTGGCAGATGAGAAGACTGTGTCCACCAGGTCCATCCCCTCTGTGTGTGCAGAGCCAGTAGCCTCTGGGGGCTCCCCATTAGTACTCTAATCCCCTGGCCCCACAGCTGCGAGGGGGAGCAGGAGCTGCCTCGGCGGGGCCCCCACCCCACTCCCACAGCCCAGGCCCCCGGTAATGCGATAATTGGGTGGGATTTTCACTGAGACAGAGGGGAAGTCCAGAGGCGGGTGAGCCAGCTCCCCTCCCACCCACCCTACTTCATTCCAGAATCTTCCTCCTTGCCTCCACAGGTGGGGGGCTTGCGGTGACTGGAGGTGAGGGGAGGGGTGCGGTAGAGGGTCCGGGCATGCATAGACTTAACTGGATCCCAAAGGCAGTGTGCAGGAAAGTTTCCTTGAAAGAGAAGGGCTCTCACTCCATACATGGGAAAAGACTCCTGACGCATCACCCAGGTGACCCACTCCTGGGGCTGACTCTTTTCCCAGATGTGGAAACCAAGGTGGGTGGGGGCAGCAAGCAGTGGGCGTGGCCTGCCTCTGTTTCTCACTGGGGCATCTGGAGGGACGCTAAGGCACCTCTGCCCAGAGAAAAGGCCACATGCACACCCCACGGTCTCTCCATGGGGCCCCCACACTGCAGGCCAGGTGGTGAGGCATGGCTGGAGAGGACTCATGGGAGAAGCAGGTGACCCACAAGAAAAGAGACATCAAAGAGCCAGGAGTTGGGATTTCTACCCGCAGGTTGCTCCCCTAAACTCCACAGCAGTGACGTGAATTCCTATCATAGGGACTTACAGGTCTCCCACAGGGCGCTTGGCAGGCACAGGCCCTCTCACCTGTTACCAGCTTCCCCAGGGGAAGCTGGGGAGACATGGAACCGGGTCTTCCCCTCCCAAATAAAAGTTCCCTGGTGTCTTTCTGGCATACCCCAGAATATGCAAGGAGGGCTTTGCAGTGGACTATCTGGTGGGTACTGGCTAGCTGCCCCTGGAGACTTCGGATAGGTCTCTTTACTCTCTGGTCTGCCCTTTCCCCATCAGCTAAATCATAAAGCTTACCTAGGTCGTCAGAAATCCCTTCTGGGGAAGACTAGGAGCTCTGGGCCGCCCCAGAGGTTGGAGGTCCCAGGGCGAGAGATGCCCGGCTGCACTGCCTGCCCTCGCTAGGAAGCGCCCGGGACTGGACGTCTTCTTTCCTGGTGGGGTGCGGAGAACAAAGTGGAGGCGTCAACACCTAGGCTCCAGACAGCCCGTGTACCAGTGCTGACCTTCAGACAGGGGCCCGTGCCCTGACCGCCCACCCACCCACTG
This sequence comes from Lynx canadensis, assembly GCF_007474595.2. Lineage (NCBI taxonomy): Eukaryota > Metazoa > Chordata > Mammalia > Carnivora > Felidae > Lynx > Lynx canadensis. The sequence continues at coordinate 88,247,270 of NC_044303.2, read as the reverse complement.
TACCCAGGGCAGACTGCCTTCATCACCGCGGGTCTCCGCAGCCGAGCTGCGCGGTCAGCTCGGTTCCCAGTGGACCAGCGGGGAGCGGCTCCAGGGACTGGCCTCGGATGAAGAGACCCCCCTGGCGAGGAGATGGAAGAAAGGAAGAGCAGACCCGCCACTTGGAGAGCAGAGACAGAGCGCACTACAGAGCAGGAGCAGGAGCGAGAGCCGGACCGTGCGTCACACGGAGAGCGCAGGGCGCGCAGGGCTCCACACCGCAGAGCGGCCCTGGAGTCCTGGGCAGGCACAGCCCTGGGGCTGGGAGGGGCGCCTGTGGACCACCATCCTGAGCCCCCGCCGGCCGCCCGACCAGCGGCCCATCTGGCACAGCGCGGCCCTGGGAGCTGGCGCCCCGCGCGCCTTGCGCGCCCCGCGGCCACGGGAGGGCCGCCGCCGCCCCAGCTCAGGGCCGCCCGCCCGCCCCTGCCGCCCCCGCCGGCCCTGGCCCGGGCAACATGGAGGGGGGCCCCCGCGGGATGCCCAGCCCCGCCGGCCCGCGCCGCCGGGCCCGGCCCGCCGCCGGCCGCCGGCCCACTGGCGCAGCGCCGCCCTCGGAGCCCGCGCACCGGCGCACACCCGCGCACCCCGCGCACCTCGCGGCCGCAGGAGGGCCCAGCACCGCCGCCCGCCAGCTCCCAGGGCCCGGCCCGCCCCGGCGCCCGTGCTCTCGGGGCGGACTCCCGGCCCTCCGCGCTCTCCCGCCCGGCGATGGCCCTGCTCGTATACTTCTTATTCCTCTACGGCCTGAAGCAGGCGCTGGGCAGTTACCCGATCTGGTGGTGAGTGAGCGGCCCCAAGCCGCCGCCGTCCCCTCGGGCAGGGCCCCGCGGTGGCCCGGAGCCCGCGCCCTGCCCCTGCGGCTCCACGGGGCACTGGCGGGTTGTTTTCCTTGGCGGCCACTTTCGACCTGTTCGGGCCAGGGCTGGGACGCGGGTGTCGGAGCTTCCGGGGACAGTGGTGTCCCGGGCCTAGAGGGGCCCCCGGCGTCGGAAAGGGCGCAGTGGCTGGGGAGAGGCGGGAACACTGTCTGCGCAGATGGCACCAACAGCCAGGCAGCGCGAAGCCGAAGCAGCTGGGCGGGCGAGCTGGGCGCAGCGCGGGGGACAAGGACACGTTCCTTACGGACCCGGTCTTACGCGCACGCACACCTTCAAACAAAGTCGGTGAGACGAGACCCAACAGCTTGGGGCACCAGCGCAGTTAAGACAGCGGGACCTGCCCGGAGTGGCGGGCCAGGACCCTGGGGCCAGCACCAGCCTTGGCCTCTCAGGCTCGGGGGGGAGGGGTGCGGGGGGCGCGATCCGAGGGGTTTCTTCGTGAGCCCCTGTCTGAACGGGGAAGGAAAGAGGGGCCGCTGGGGCTCTCTCTGCATGGTCCTCCCGTCGGAGGCACATTTCAGTTAGACCTTCCTCAATCTGACGATGGAAATGTAGACGAACCAAAGGAAAGGTCCCGAGTGTCTACTGCACAGATATGGTGTGTGTGTGGGGCGGGGGGGGATCACTGTTACCATCCCTTCGGGATCTGATTTGGCAGAGCCCCCACCGGGAGGGTCGCCGGCGGTAGGGAAAGGGGGAAGGCAGTATGCGGCGTTGCGCTCTGAGAAGCCCAAGATTTGAGGGTCACAAGTGGGGGCATGAGACCAGAAGACCCGGGGTTCCAGAGAAGGTTCCCCACACCCATGCTTGCGGGCGGGCGGGCGCGCGCGCGCGCACACACACACACACACACACACACACACACACAGGAACCTTCTCCGACGGCTTGCTTGGAATTATAATAATTACGCCGAGGGGAAGGGGTGGGGGGAACCAAGCGAGCCGAAGTACATCTAATCCGATAATAATTTTTCTCTTCGAGATGGTTCAGGAGCAGGGGCGCCTGGCTGGGGACGCGGGTCCAGGCGCAGCCAGGCGGGGCGGGGCGGGGCGGGGTGGGAGGGGAGGCCCGGGCCAGTCCAGGGACCTGGGAGAGGCTGCTGGGCCGCTCTTCGGGGACCCGGGGCGTCCCTCACCGGCGCGCGCCGCACCTGCAGCGCCCTGTGGCCTTGGAGCGTGGGCTGCGGCCTCGGGGACCCTGACGCCCGCCTCGCCGGCCGCGGGGAGCTGGGGGGCACGTCCGAGAGAGCCCCGAGGCCACCCGCTCCAGAGCAAGCTTCTAATTAGAACCCGCCGCCGCATTCCTGGGCACAGGAGGAAGCGCCCTTCGCCCCCGCGCTCCTCCCGAAAGGAAGGGCCCTGTCACCAGCCTCCTGGCCACCCCACACCTCGGGATCTTTGTCCTGTTGGCCCTGAGGCTCCCTGGCCTTACCACCCCCCCCAAACACAGGTATGCCCCCCTTTCTACCCCGACCACATGTGTTCCATGTGAGCGCACCCGCACTTGCTCGGCACCCTGCGCTTCCCAGGTCAGCGGGAGAGGCCCTTCCTCCGGGCAATCCACCCCAGCAAGATTCTGGAGCAGCCCTTGGCCCCAGAGAGAAGGGTGCCCCCGAACCCCAACTCTGTTCCTGGTGGGATTCTCACTCTTGGGGATTCTGCTTCTTGAGGAGAAGCGTCTGTGGTGGACACAGTCTCAGGGTTCCCTGGGGACAGCGGATTTACCCTCCTGCGTCCTCTCTGCCCCGGCCAGCCGCAGGGGAAGGAGCTGTACCCCCACAGGCTCCCAGGCCAAGTAGACCGGAAGGACGGCTCCCAGGGAGAGACTCAGGGTTTTCTAGCTGGGGAAAGCTTTCCTGTCTGCACGCCCTACCTGGAGGACCTTCCCCCCCGCGGCCCCTCCTCTCCCCAGCCCTCCCTCCCCCCAGTGCGGCTGAGGGACCCTCTCTTTATAACTTCTCACCTTCACGCTCAGCCTCCCCTAATTGGTTGTTCCGTTTCTCCCTCCCTCCCCCAGCGAAGCTACGGCAACCCCCCTTCTCCCCACACCTTGCATATAAAAGTGAAAGTAACGGGGGCTTTCTCACCTGCGGGGACGCTGAGGAAACAGCCCAAATCAGGAGTAATTAGGCTTTTGAAGTTGGTGTGGCTCCTGGTGGGAGGGTGGAGGAGCTGGCCGCCGCCCTGTAGGGAATCCCAAAGCCACCGCTCCCCAGTGCGGGGCGGAAGCGCCCCTCACCCGGCCCTCACCCTCGGTGCCAGGGGCAGGTCCCTGCGGAGCCCAGACCCGGTCACAGTCCCACGACCTGAACATTGAGAGCGTGCCTTGTGGGCTCCTTATGCGATCCTGTGACAGATGGGGGGGGGGGCTCCCAGGGAAGGAACCAGAGAGGTGACAGGGCTGCACCACTCCTCTGAGCAGACAGGAGTGTCACGGAATTAGAACTAAGCAAACACAGGATGCGCGGATCACGGAGAACAGTACTCTGTAGGCACCAGAGCTCTGTGCCGTGCTCTGAGCCCCTTCCTCCTGTGTCCCTGAGTCTGGGCTGCAGGCATCTTGTAAGCCCCCTGGGCCTAACCTGGGCCCCTAGCAGAGGCCAGGCCCCCCACTGCCCCCACCAGGCTGTTCTGCCCCATTCCCACCGTGTCCTGCCTGTTCTGGCCAGCCTGCCCTCTGCCGTCCACCTCACTCCCTCACTGCCCTGCAGTGACAGCCCCAGTGGCCAGCAGCTAGCTGCCTTGTCTTCATCAGCACAAAAAGCCTCACCCGTCTGAGTCAGACCCTGCGTTCCACAGCCTCTGTGCTGGGAGCAGATGCCACCCGGGCTGACCCAGGACATTCCCCTGTGAAGCCACCCGGGTCAGATCTGTGGCCTGGGACGTGCTCCCACTGCAGTGCTCCCTGGTTCTCCCCCCGCCCCCCACCAGAGTCATCTCACCGTCCCTAACCACTGCCCCCACACAGATTTCCTGACAGGGGACTCCCAGCTAAAAGCGAGTATCTGGCCCCTATGCCTTGCTTGCCACCTGGAAGGCCAACTAAGCAACAAGCCTGCCCACCTCCCAGAGCTTCTTCTGCATGCCCCTGTCCCGTGCCGCCCCTCGGGCCCCCACATGGGTCTCCTCTGTGTTTGTGGGGTGCAGGTGCACTTGAGGTCAGAGAGGGTAGCCAGCCAGGAGCATTCTGGAGGCGCCACTATGGCCCCAGGGGTGAGCCACCAGGGTGAGGGGTGGCCTGTGTCAGATGACTTGGGACCGGAGGGCTCACCTGCTCAGACAGCAGGGCCCACACACAAGCCTTCCCGGAGCTGCCTTGCCTCTGGTGACTCTGCACCCCTGCGCCCCTCCCCAGGGCACCCCTGCCGCTCACTTCTCCAGTCTGCCTGCCGCTATGTATCTGTCTCTGTCTCTCTCTGTCTCTCTGTCTCTCCCTGTCTCTGTCTCTCCCTATCTCTCCCTATCTCTATCTCTCTGTCTCTCGCTGTCTCTGTCTCTCCTAGTTTCTATCTCTCTCTGTCTCTTGTTGTCTCTGTCTGTGTCTCTCTATCTCTCCCTGTCTCTGTCTCTCCCTGTCTCTGTCTCTCTCCCTCTTTCTCTGCCTCTCTCTTTAGCCCTGAGGCTGGTGAGGACAGTAGTGAGGTCATAAGATCAGAGGAATCCAGACACCAGATGGTGTCACTCCTCTGGTGTTGTAGGATCTCAGGGTGCGGGGAGCCCACCAGTGGCCATCCTTATATCAAGGGGCCACGTGAGAAAGGGCCACAGGTGAAACACGCATGGTCAGAACCACCAGGTCCACATCTGCACCCCCACCTGGGGCTCCCCCGACTTGACCGCCCACACACTCAAGACTGTCTCTCCCAGCCAGGGTGTCCCCTGTGTCTCACTGGGCTCGCTGTTTTAGAAGACGATTTTCTGTTTTATTTGCATAAACCTGCTAGAATCCTTTGTGGCAGGCAATACAATGGGGGAGGAGATGGAGGAAATGGTCTTAGTTAGAGAAAAGCTGTAAAGCTGTGCTTCCCTCCCAGCTCCCGGGTACAGATCTCCAGCCCCCAGGGGCCGGCGGGCGTGGCCCAGGACAGGAGCCTCAATGAAAGGAGCAGTCACGCTGCAAGTGGCCCCCGGGGCCCATCCTGGGACAGTTGTCCGTGAAGAAATAAGAACAGAAATGGAAGACAGGGGACGCTTGGGGATGTCCTGGCTGTTGTGACCTGTTGGGTTTTGTATTATGTACTGTTCTCATGCAGCACTTTGTAATAGTGGGTTGGACACTTGAAAAACCCCAAACCCAAGTTGTAAGGTCAGGGAACACCTTCTACGTTGCCCGGCAGGCTTGGGTGGGGGATCCTGCCTGTGGACCAGCGTCCCTCCACAGTCAGCCACCCAGCACTGTCCACATGCGAGAGTTTGCATCTGCTCCTTCCAAGCCCAGGTGAAGGGCTCAGAAGTCTCCAGAGGCGGAGTGGCTCCAGATGGGCTTGCTGAAGGTGACAGTCGTGCCCACACGGTGCTGGGAGGTGGTGAGCTGCACTTCATGGGGAGCAGGAGTGGAGGCCCAGGAAGGCAGAGCCCGCCGTCCCCGGAGACCTGACACCCCCCCTCCAGAGTGAATGATGGATCTTTCCCGTGAAAAACAGAAGCCCCTTGGCTGGGCTCCTCCCAGGACACCTCCTGGCTGACTTCCCAGCTCTGGGGCCAGATCCCCACAGCACGCTGGGCAGCGCTGCCTCGGTCTCCCTCACAGCCTCCCCAGGTGACACCCTGGAGGTGTCTCACGCTTTGGTGCCTCTGCATTCCTTCCCCAACAAAACGTGCTGCAGCCGCCCAGGGAAGCGGGCAAATGCATGGCCGTGGGCACAGGAGTCTCTGCCCGCCTGCCAGGACTTGTTCAAAGTATGTGTCAGTAATCCCGGCTCAGCCGGCGGGGCTGGGGGGGGGTGCAGGCAGGGAGGGGACCCAGCACGGACCAGGGTCCTGCAGCAACCCCCCACGGGCCCTCCCAGTGCCCAAGTTGCACAAACTCCCACAGGGGTCTTCTAGGCAGAAGAGGGCAGGAGCGTGGAGGCAAGTAGGGGTCTCCCAGTGGTCCCCAGTGCATGGAGAGTGCAGAGAGAATGCCCTTGGAGGAGTCCGTGGCCCCTGTGGCTCCCAGACGGCTCCATACAGACAGGACAGACCCCTTTCGTCTTCTAGGGAGCCCTCAGGGCTTGGCGAGACCTCACAGCTTGTCCCCAAGACAGAGAGCCATGGGACCAGCCAGAGCCCTCCTGGGCAGAGGCCCACAGGGAGAGTGTGGGCCCCCGACCTCCTTGCTCCCCCGGGGCCCATGTGCAGCTCTGTGTCCTCGAAGGACAAGAGAAGACGTTGCCGGCTTCTGCGGGGCCTGGAGAAGGGGGCCAGCAGGGCGGGGGCCACAGAGCGCTTCCTCAAGAAGGTGCAGATGGACATGCCATCCCACTGCTCAGAGCCCCTTCTGGAGCCTCAGGTAGATGTGGTCCCACAGTCCTTGGGAACTTCACAAAGTCTCTGCTCACCCCGGAGCACACAGGGCCACAGGCGAGGATGGAGCAGAGCCCACAGCCCACAGGCACCCTGTGCCTGCTGAGATTTACTGCAGGAGGAAACCCAGCCAGGTTCACAGACACGTAAGAGGCTGCCGCCCCACAAGACCTGCAGGGACAGTGCACAGGTGCCTCCTGCGTCTGTGGGGCGAGTGGGGCTCCTCTGCCCAGAGCCGCTTCTGTGCCCTCCACCCCCGCTGCACCATCGCGATATAAGCCCGCGGGTGACGGCCATCAGCCCATCCCTCCCCTGCGTGTTACAGCCAGCGCCTCCGCTCCACCCTGAGCAGGATGGCCTGGCAAGGCGCCCAGACTTCCACAGCGCTGCCCTCCCGGGAGGGAGAAAACCATTAACGCTGGCGGGCGGCAGGCGCGGCTCACGTGGCCCCAGCCACAGGCTGGGACTGGAGTCCAGGGGCCGCTTTCCAGGCCGCACGCATGTGCGCTCTGGGTTGAAGGTGACATCCCCTGGTTCCTGAGAAACAAGCTATCGCTAAACTGTTAAGCAACCGTGTGTTCCCCGGACCCTGGAACACTCCCTAGTGGGCCACCTTCCATTTGAGTGCCTCACACATCTCCCAGGATTGTGGGGGCGCCGTGTCTGCTCTGCCTGAGCCGGCCTCTCCGCCACATGTGGTCTGCAGCTCAGGGACCCTGTCCCAGGTCCAAGGCGGGGCCACCGCCACCTGCTCCTGGACGTTGGCCCCTCAGCCGTGTGGACGGCCCTGCAGAAAGTCTCTCAGGGCTGGGACTCCGGGGAGAGGCTCAGAGGAGGAGGACCGTGTCTCAGGGTCAGGGGACTCTGGGTTTGAGGGGCCTTCAGGGTATCGGGCGTGACAACCGGCCATGCAGCCGGGTGTGGGCACCTTCTGGGATGGCTCCCTGCACTGTGGAGAAGTGCTCTCATTCCTCACAGGCTGAATCACGGCACCAGGTGCAGGGTGAAGGAAGTAGTAGGGTCGGGGCCTCACTGTGACCCAGACAGAGGGACAGAGGTGTAAGTGAGGGGCGGCTGGCTGCACCCCCACCCCTCCCGTCCCTGTCTGGAGCCATTTACACACCTGTAACAGCTGTGAGGCCGAGGGCAAGATGAGGGTTTAACCCAAAGCCCCGACACCCAGTGACAGCTCAGCGTGGTGCCTGAGGGTTGTGAGGCTAGGTCCTGGGCCCCCTCACAGTGCGGGGCAGAGACCCCGGGTTCACCTCCTTGGGACCTGGAGCTGGGTGGCCCCTGTGCCGACATCAGGAGAGACAGCTGCATACCTGCGTGTCAGCAGGGGAAACTGAGGCACAGTGGGTCCTAACGCAGCTGGCTGGGGGCAGGCACAGGCTGCCAGTCACGTCACCCTTCTGTGACCATCCTGCAGGGGACACGGGGCTGAGTGGGGCCCCAGAGACTAGTGGTGCTGAGGGTCTTTAGTGCTGGCTGTGTGTTGCAACATATATCTGACTTGTCACAGACCCATGTTCACACCCACCCCCCAGATTCATGCATGAGCCCAGGTGACAGTGTTAGGAAGGGGGACCCGTGACGGGCTTCATGTCCTCATAAGGAGAACAAGAGCCCAGGGCTCTCTCTGTCCCCACCACGTGAGGATCTCAAGGAGCCCAGGAAGGGGGTCCCCACAGACCCCGAATGTGCTAGCACCTGGATGTTGGAGGTCCAGCCTCAGACTTGTGAGGGATACATATGTTTTGTGTAAGCCCCCTGGTCCATGGTGTTCATTGGGGCAGCCTACACTGCCTGAGACTCTGGTCCCTAAATGCTATTCAGCAAGCCTGGAGTTCAATGCATTTTAAGGGCATCGGAGTATGGAGAGAAAGGGGCCCTTAGGAGCCATCCAGTCATATTAACACATGGATGCCAGACAGGTGTCTTCATCTGGGCCGAGATTCCCGGTCCAGGAGGTCCCAGGGTGCCATCCACAAGGTTGCGAGGGTCACAGGGAGTCACGCACTGGGCCAGCCAAGTGCAAGGCCACACAGGTGACATGATGGTGCCAGTGGGGCCTATGGGGGGATAGGAAGGGGCAGGAGAGACTCACAAAGGCCAAGGTGCCCAGGTGATGAGGCCCTTCGACTGCTTGGGGAAGTTCTGTCCCCTGGGTGTGAGCAGCTTGTGGGGACAGGTAGCAGACAGTAGGCCCCCTTTGCCGCTTACAAGTGGCCAGACTCCACAGCTTCAAACGGCACACAGTGGCACTCAGCAGGTGGCACATCTGGGTGGCTCATCTGTGGTCCCCACTGTGGTCTCTGGAGCCTCACTCACAGTGCTAGCTCGTCTGGGGGAGAGTGAGCTCCTGACCTCGCCCACTGTCACGTGTGGGTCCTTGGGCTCGGGGGACCCAGTCCCCACGTGCTGGCGACTGCCAGCCAGATCGTTCTAGCTCCTGGGGCGGGGGTGCCTCTCTGGTCCAGGGACATGGGCTCCTGGCACAGAGCCAGCGGCTGCTCTGGATGCCCCAACATCTCTGACCTCTCCTCCTGGACAGAGGCTGTGCTTTGAAAGCACGTGTGAGATAGGTGATCCTGATTTACGTCTGTAAGTGTGGCCTGGCATCCTGGCTATGGTCACGGTCCCGATGGCACGGCAGCGGGGTGGGGCCTCTGGGGGCCCCTCAGTGTCTGGGCCTGGAGGGAGTGCCTCCTTCCCAGGGTGCACAGCCACGCAGCCCCTCCTAGAAGCTCGGGGTGTGGGACCCCCGGGACGGGGAAATGATATCGGTATTTGCACCCACCGTGAACAGCAACCAGACTTGCCTCTGACGAAGGGCAGCAGTGATGGGCCTGGGAGCCAATGTCACCAGGAGAAAGCAGATATGACAGTCAGGCATTGATCAACCACCGGGTGGGCTCGCTCGCTTACCCTGTGCTGCAACTCAGTCCCGTTTCTGGCTCCTCTGCTTGGTCAACAGAACCACGGAGAGTCCACCTGAACTCACCCCTGCACTGACAGCACCATGGAGATCTTCATCCGTCTGTCCCACCCCTACCCACCCCGGCACTGACAGCACCACCGAGAGCCTGCCCCTACCCATCCCTTCATGCTCACATCGCTCTCATCACAGGGTGGAGTGACCACCGGTGCCTTACCATCAGCCAGCGCAGGCTGACATCACCACCTTTCCAGGATGTCCTTTCCTCCGGGATATGACTCAGGAGTTCAGAGTGCATTCAGTGCCCTTGCATTTTATTGTGCTCAGAGAACTTGGGGGAACAAAGGGCACGGGGATGGTGGTGCCCTCTACCTCTCAGTGCTGCCTCCAGCCCCTGGCAAGGCCCTCGGACAGGCCAGTACATCACCATCCCCTGGAGGCAGCCACTGCATGGCTCGGAGCCTCTCCCTGCCCTCCTGTTCTGCTCCTGGCCTCACCCCAAGCGCCCCGCTTCCTCCCAGGAGGGTGTGGGAGGAGGGACTTAGAGATTGCGGTTTCCCAAGTGTTGATGGATGGAGGACATCTACCTTCCCTGTATATGAGGAATTTGGATCCGGGAGTATGGGGGGATAGTGCACATCCACTGTGGATGTTCTCCCTACCTTTATGGAGACATAACTGACAGATAACACTGTGTGAGGTTAAGGTGTACAACATGATGATGTGATACATGTATATATTATGAAATGATCACCACACTAAGGTTCGTGAACACCAGCTAAATTTTTAATGTGATTTTTTTTAATGACTGGGTTTTGCCTTCGAGGCCAAGCCACAATCCGGTGTCCCGCCAAGCCCCCCTGACTGCTTCTCACCCACAATGCCAGCCCCCTTCTGTGTGGGACCGGCAGCTCCCAGCTCTCCATCCTCCCCTGGCCACCTCTGGGGCAGAGGAAACTTTCCGGAAGCAGTCCAAGGGGCATCGGGCATGGGGTCCGGCGTGGGTGTGAGAAGAACCCAGACAGGGCTTGGGGGTGGGGGTGGGGCAGAGGGCTGGAACAGCTGGAGCGGCATCTGGGCTGGCACCCTGGCCTTGATGCCTGGCTCCAGGATGTGGCGAGCTGGGGCCTGCCCTGGAAGGGGGGTGGGGGGGCAGGAGCTGACTCAGCACCCCGGAACCAGGCTGCTGCCAGAAGCTGTGAGCTGGGAAGTCCCGGCTCTGCTCTCCCCAAGGCATGGCCTGGGGGGCATAAGGGAAGCCTGATGGAAGGCAGGCTCTGACCTGGGAGCTGAGGGGTCCTGGGGGGGGGGCAGGCTCTGGGCTCTCTGTCCCCCTCCCAGCCTCCGCCCGGCATGAGTCCTGGCTCTGGCATCTGGCCAGGAGGCCAGCACCACAGGCCTGACGGAGTGTGTCTGAACTAAGGGATGCCTTTCTTTTCCACGCGTCCCAAGTCTCCAAGTAAAGAAGAGAGAAATGGAGTGAGTGAGTTTCCTCCTGGCAGACCCTCCCCACCCCTCCTCACTGAAGCAAGGCTGTGACCACAGAGGACAAGCTGGAGGAAGCCAGCCCCCATCGGAAAGCCCCGCACCAGACCGTGACGTCAGACCTTCCAAGTGTTGCCTGTGGAGAACAGCCCACGGTTGGAATGGCTGCGGGAACATCTGTGTGCCCACAGCCCCGGGCTATTCTGCCTGGCTGTCCCGCTGCTGACCACTGCCTCCACGCACCCATCTGTTCATCTCACATTTTCATTTTGACCGCGAGCACGCGGGCCGGCTCATCAGTAGCGAGAGGTCCACATCTGTGTGAAATCACGGCCTGTGTGGTCCTGCATCAGTGAGGCATCCTGGTTCAGGGAGTGCAGGGGCAAGGGCAACCTCACTGAGGGTGACCAGCTGAGCTTACAGTCCTGGGGAAACTGGGACAGTTGGTCCCCAGCCTCGCCCACCAACTGGCCCCCAAAGCACCTCTCCTGGGCTCCTGGATGCTCCAAGGTGCACGGATAGAAAATCATCAGCTTGGCTCCCACGGTCACCTCCCTGGCCCGGTGTGGCCTCCAGGACCAGCCACAGCAGTTCTATCTTGGTCGGAGGCAGAAAGGAGCCTCGTGGGTGACCAGCCAGGCCTCCCCCAGAGGGAGACAGAGGTGGACTCCTGTATGGGAGGGCCGTAGAGGCTGAAGAAGGATCCTGAAAGAGTACCCCACCACCCCCACTCAGGTCCCGCCCTGTGTTATTTCCAGCTGTGTCCTCACAAGGCCTGGCTACTTGCTTCTCCAGAACCCTCCCCCTGGGTCCCTCCACTCATTAGGGAGGGTGTCACCTCAACAGTTCCTGCTGACATCCGGTGGTGCCGAGGGGGAAGGGCATGTGACCTCTCCTGGAGCATGCTGCATGCGTGTGGACGGTGGGAACACGAGGAGGGTTCACTTCAAGACATACCTCACAGTGGAGGCAGACACCTGACATTAGGCAGGTGTGGGCAGAGCCACCCTCGCACGGCACACGCACTGACCCAGGCTGGGGTCCCTGGAGCTAGGACAGAGGCAGCATGGTGGGTGGGTGGGAGGCATAGGACCCGGCAGGAGTGGCCTGGACATGCAGTGCTGGTGGCAATGTTCTGAAGGAGCACAGGCTGGGGGAGTTCGCCCTGTATTTACAGATTCTCTGTGCAAGCTTGAGTAGTGGAGGGAACACAGGACAGATGCCACCTATCTCTCCCCACACCGTCCCCCTGCGCCCCCTGGCCTCTCTGCCCGCTTCCTGTGCTCCAGCCTGGCCAGGCCCATCTTGTCAGCCTAGAGGCCTTGCTTGCACCCACAGGCTGAGGGTCCTTCCCCGAGGGCAGAGAACACTGATGTTGGCCTGCATGCCACTGGTCAGCCCACGAGCCGAGCTCTCCTCCCATCCCACCGCCCACCTGCTCTGCCAGCCCCCTGGGATGCTCATGGCCCAGGTCGGCGCAGGGGTCCCCATGGGAGTGGCCCCTGCCTCTGGTCTCCCTTCCCAGATGTCCGTGCAGGCCAGGGTGCTGGAGAGCCAGGCCCAGATCACAGGACACTTTCTGGGGAAGAAAGACCACACAGGGGTGAGGCAGATGGTTGGGCTTTCTGGAAACTTTGAGGTTCTCAGGACTGTGGGGTGGGTGTGGAAGAAAGATGGCCGGGCAACTGGCACTCAGTAGGGTCTGTGTGTAATGAAGGAATGAGCGAGGGAACGAGCCAGCCCTGCTGCCCCATTCCCCACAAGCAATGGCCCGGCCCCACCATCCCAGGCCAGGCCAGGGACACAGACATACTCGAGAATGGTGTGGCCTGCGGTGTCTGACACGGGGTCCTGGCCGGTTTGCTCATCAAGGCACTAGGGTGAGGACAGACAGGACCGGTGGGGAGCACGCCAAGGGAGGGCCGTCAGATACTGGGGCTCGAAAGTGGAAGGGACCCAAGACACTGAGGGCATGGAAGATCAGGGACACAGGACCCGCTGCCTGTAGCAGGGAGGCTTGGCTCAGGCATCTGGCTGCAGAGAGATAGGTTTTAGTTCTCAGGAGATGTTCTTGGGGAGGAGGGGGGGAGGTGAGGACAGGGTGAATGTGGTGGTCCACCCAGGAATGTGGGGGAGCACACGCTGTCGGGAGTTGGCCAGGGGAGCACAAGTGGAGGTGGGACTTCCAGAGCCAGTGGCCTGCTCCCCAGCTGGCTTCCTAAATGAGGCAGAGGTGCTGCACAGGGAGCCCAGGAGGGTGACCCACACAGGGGCAGTGGAGGGCCTGCTGGAGGCAGGGAGGCCAGTGTGACTGCACAAGGCCCACAGGCTGTGTGGGGAGAGCAGACAGATCTGGATCGGGCAGGACAGCACTGAGGAAGCTTCTCTCTGCAGCCAGGAGGCAGCCTCAGGTGCTGGAGGGCTGGGCTGGTGCCTACTGGCAAGGAGGTCTTGAAGGTTTGGGAAAGGAGGGAAGGACGGGCGGCGGGGGGGGGTGGGGGGAGCAGGAGGCGGGCGGGAGGATCTGCTGTGTATTTCCAGAGTCTTTCCAGGGGGGAGGATTGTTTCTCTGACAGTGAGTCCCTGCTTCCTATGGCTCTCACCACAGCTGGTTGGAACCAGGTTAGACTCCACGTAGGACATCTGGAACAGCGGTGTCATCATGCAGGGATGTGGACGGCTCAGACATACAGAAGCCTCCCACCTGCCTTCTCTCTGGGTGCTGGGTCCCCCCCCCCCCCCCCCCCGAAGCAAACAAGAAGAGCCTCTGGGGATTCAGCTGAGGCGTCTCTCCCTCCAAACAAAGGAGAGTCAGGCCTTCCCTCCGGGAGCCCACCAGAGTAAATTACCAGATAAGCAGGGGCCTCCCTGCCAGGCCAGGGGCTGCTCTAGATCTTCATTCCAGGCATGGGACGCAGCATACCCAGCAGCCCAGAGGAAGCAGAGAGATGGGCTCCTGAGGTGGGAGTGGAGAGCACGTGGGAGACCGTGAACAGGCAGCAGGATCGCCTGGGGCACTGGGCCGAGGAGTATACAGGTGGCGGGATCCAGTGTTCCCCACAGGACTGGGCCGACGTGTCCACAGGTGGTGGGATCCAGCGTCCCCCACGGGTCCGGGCAGGTGTTTCAACTTGTCACCCATACAATTGTAGAAGCTCTTTCTGCTCTGCCCCCAAAAGGACCTGACAGTTCTTTCTTTGAAATCAAGATGCAAGTCCATACAGTAAAACAGACATGGTTTAGTCAGCCTCAAGACATAAACGCGTGTGTAACCAACACAGAGCACTTCCATCGCCCCAGGCCGGTGCTGTCTGATAGAACTTTCCACAGGGACCAAAATCTCCCTTATCTGACCGTCCAGCTCGGTAGCCACAGCTGTGTGCAGCTGGTGGGACTGGAAAGCCAAAATTCTCTCTCTTTTGTTGTTCAACTTAACTTAAATTTCATAGGTGCACAGTGAGTGGGAACCATCCCCGAGACATTCCCTCTGCACCTCTTCTCAGGGGGGTACTCCCACAGGAATTCAGGAGGAACCGCAGCCCTGGTTTATGTCCTCATCTACGACTGCTCATGGCCACGGCCACAGTCGGAGGTGCAGGCACACACTGGCCGAGCCAGGTGTCCCCTTGGCACCTGCTACCTGTCAGAAGCACGCTGGGCTGCATTTCCTAGAGGGAGTGAACAGCAGCTGTTCACCCTTGCGCCCTGTGGGTGCAGACTCAAGTGGCTCCATCCTAATCACAGCGCTGTGAATGTCCGTGGGCACGTGGCATGGAGGGCACATGGCCTTCTGTCTGTTGGGTAAATAGCCAAGAGCAGCTGTCACGCGGGCGTGAGTGCAGGGTGATTTTCACCCCAAGGATCAGCCGCTGCTGTGCCCTGTCTGGCCGCCGACATCCCCTCCTCTGGGCAGCCCCCTGGGGTTGACCGGTCGCACACTGTGCTCCCCACGTTTCCAAAGCTCCGCTGCCCTGCTACCCCCACCCTGACAGAACAGCCCCTATACTTGTGCAGAGCACCAGGCAGGCTTGCACTCTCCGTTTCCTTGGTTGCTTTCCCACCACGCCTCATGCACGTCTGGACGATGTTTGGTACCATCCAGGTACAGGGTGCAGACGCTCTTCCTTCATGCAGAATGGCCGCGTGCGCACTGAGGAGCGCGGGCAGGGCGGCTGCACCACTGATCAGGCCTCCTCCCCTCCTCCCCAGGTCCTTGGCCATCGGGCCCCAGTACTCATCCCTGGGCACTCAGCCCATCCTGTGTGCCAGCATCCCGGGCCTGGTGCCCAAGCAGCTGCGGTTCTGCCGGAACTACGTGGAGATCATGCCCAGTGTGGCGGAGGGCATCAAGATAAGCATTCAGGAGTGCCAGCACCAGTTCCGTGGCCGCCGCTGGAACTGCACCACCGTCAACAACAGCCTGGCCATCTTCGGCCCCGTGCTGGACAAAGGTACGCGGGCCCCCGTACCTCTTGGCCTTCAGGTGGATGTGGTAGGTCCTTGCAGCTCCCCTTCAGTGCCAGGAGCCGCTCTGCCCTGACCCACCTCAGTGTCTCCCCTGTGCTCAGCATAGGAGCGGCGCCTCCGGCGGGCGGGCAGTGCCCTGCAGACCTCAGCCTCTTAAGGGGCTCCTGCAGCTCCAAAAGGAGTAGGGTAATGCAAAGATCCCTCCTGCTTCCCCTTCCCCAAGGCAAATTGTATGGTCTCAGGAGGACGAGATTAACCATCGCAGGCTTCCCACAGGAGCCAGGCCTTCAGGGGGGTCTTGGAGAGAAAATAACAAAATTTGTATTAAAACAATAAAACATAGGGAGGGGAGGAGGGGTTGGGGGCCACAGAGGCACACCGAGGGAGTTATCCTGGGTCCTGGGGCCGGGAAGGAGAAGAAGATGAGGGTTGGGTGTTGGTTAACTTTTGGGGAAGAGCAAATTTTCACCAAACATAGTGGTTTATGCAGTAATAACCATGTGCCATATGTCCCGACACCTGCAAATCAGAGGTCAACAGTGCTGCATCTCAGCTGGTCCCTGGTCTGGGACACGTCTGGCAGCTGAGGCTATGCTCAGCAACAACACCCAAAAGTGGCCTCTGCAATATGGTGGCTGGGCCCCACAGACAGGTGGGGAGGGAGAGAGGTGCCTTTCACTCAGCATAATGTTTTCAAGATTTGTCCACACTGCGTATGTCAGCACTTTAGGCCTTGTTAGGGATGAGTAATAGCTCTCTGTGCAGATAGACCACATTTTATTATGCATTGGTCACTGATGCACATTTGGGTGATTTCTACCTTTTGGCTCTTGTGAACAGCGCTGCTGTGAACATTCTTGTACAAGTATCTGTTTAGATACCTGTTTTTGAATCTTTTGCATGTATTCTCAGGCATGGAATTGTTCTGTGTAAGTTCTGGGGGAAACACCACACTGTTTTCCACAGGGGCTGCACCATCTCACGTTCCCACCAGCAGTGCACGAGGGTTCCAGTTCCACATCCTTACCACCCTTGTTATTCTGTGTCTTCCCTTCAGCCATCCCAGTGGGTGCAAAGTGGTATCTCGTTGTGGTTTTTCTTTGCGTGTCCCCAATGCCTAATGATGTTGAGCATCTTTTCATGGGCTTGTGGGTCATCGGTATGTCTTCTTTGGGGAATTCCTATTCAAGTTCTTTGCCTAATTTTTAATTGGAGTGCTTGTCTTTTTGTTGTTGGGTTCTCAGAGCTCTTTATATATTCTAGACAATGGATTCTTATCAGATCTATGATCTGCAAATCTTTTCCCAGTTGTATAGGTTATCCTTTCATTGTTGTAACCGTGTCCTGTAATGCACAATAGTTTTAAATTTTGGTGAAGTCCAACTTATCTATTGAAATGTCATATCAAAGTAAGCATTGCCTAATCTAAGGTTACAAACATTTACACCTGTATTTTCTTCTAAGAGTTTTATAGTTTCATCTCTTATATTTAATCTTTGATCTATAATGAGCAAATGTTTGTGTGTGGTGTGAGGTAGGGGTCCAGCTTTATTCTTTTGCATGTGGAAATCCAGTTACTCCAGCCCCATCAGTTGTTGAACAGATTATTTTTTTCCCCATTGAATGGTCTTGGCCCCCCATCAAAAATCAATTGACCACGGATGTGTGGATTTATTTCTGGACTCTCAGTTCCATTCCTTTGGTCTATACGACTCCCCTTTTGCTAGTTCCACACTATTTTCATGGATTTACCTTTGTGGTGTGTTTTGAAGTCAGGAAGTACAAATCATCCAGTCTGTTTTTCTTTTACAAAATTGTTTTGGCAATTGGGTGCCTTGCAATTCCATATGAATTTTAGGATTAGCTTCTCCATGTCTGTGAAAAAGGTTTTGGGGATTTTGATGGGCAATACATTCAGTCTGGAGATTATTTGGGAGAGTATTGTCATCCTAACAATGTTAAGCCTTCTGATCCATGAACATGGGATGCCTTCCTGTGTATTTAGGTCTTCCTTGGTTTCTTCCAGCAACAATTTGTAGATTTTGGTGTACAAGTCTTGTACCTCCCTCATTAATGCATTCCTAAGTATTTTATCTTTTTTGATGTAATTGTAATTGGAATTATTCTCTTAATTTCCTTTTTGGATTGTTCATTGCTACTATATAGAAATATAACTAATTTTTGTGTTTTGATCCTATATCTTGCAACTTTGCTTCATTTGTCTTGTAGCTCTGAGAGGTTTTTTGTAGGTTCCTTACATTTTCTTTTTTTTTATTTTTTAATGTTTATTTTTGAGAGAGAGAGAGAGAGAGGGAGAGAGAAAGTGTGAGACACAGAATCCAAAGCAGAATCCAAGCTCTGAGCTGTCAGCACAGAGCCCAACCCAAGGCTCAAAACCCATGGACCACAAGATCATGAGCTGAGCTGAGGTTGGACGCTTAACCGACTGAGCCACCCAGGCACCCCTAGGATTTTCTATATATAGGATTATATCACTTATTAATGGTGACAGTTTTACTTTTTTCTGTCCGATTTGTATACCTTTGGTTTCTTCTTCTTGCCTAATTGCTCTGTCCAGCACTGCCACACTATGTCATGTAGCAGTGACGACAGCAGGCAAGCTTGTCTCATTCCTGATCTTAGGGAGAAGCACTTAAGTCTTTCACCATCGAGTAAGAGGTTAGCTGTGGATTTTCCATAACTTCCTTTTATCAGGTTGAGGAAATTCACTTCCATTCCTCATCTGTTGCGTTTTCATATCATGAAAGGGTGTTGGATTATATCAAATGCTTTTTCTGCTCCAATTAAGATGCCCATGCGGTTTTGTTCCTTCATTCTCTTAGTGTGATGTGTGATTATTGGTTGATTTTTCTACACTGAAGCACCCTTGCATTCTTGGGATAAATCCCCATTGGTCATGGTCAATAATCCCTTTAACATGCTGGAGGATTTGGTTTGCAAGTATTTTGTTGAGGATTTCTGCATCAATATGTACAAGGGCCATTGGTCTGTAGTTCTCTTTCCCTGTAGTGTCTTTGTCTGGCTTTGGTATTAGGGCAACACTGGCCTCAGAGAATGAGTTAGGAAGTGTTCCCTCCTCTTCTATTTTTTGTAAGAGCTTGAGAAGGATTGGTGTTGATTGATTCTTCTTTAATTGATAGAGTCCACAAGCGAAGCTTTGCTTTTTTGGGATGTTTTAAATTATTGATTTGATCTTATTACTTGTTATTTAGGTCTGTTCAGATGTTCTATTTCTTCTTGAGTCAGTTCTGGTATTTGTGTGTGTCTAAGAATGTATCCATTTCATCTAGGTTAATCTTTCATTTTTGAAAAATAGTCTTGCCAGATGTAGAATTCTTGGTTGACACTGTTTTCCTTCAGTACCTTAAATATATCATCCCACTGCCTTCTGACTCTGGTTTCTGATGAGAAATTGGTTATTAATCTCATGGAGGACTCTTTGTACACAATGAGATGCTTCTCTCTTGTTGCTTAAAGATTTTCTTTATCCCTGTCTTTTGATAGCTAATTAAAATATGTATCAGTGTGGATCTCTATGTTTATCCAAGTTGAAATTTGTTGAACTTCCTGGATATATTGATTCAAGTTCCTTATCAAATTTGAAACATTTTGGCCATTGTTTCTTCAAATATTCTTTCTGCCCCTTTCTCTCTGTCCTCTCTTGGGACTCCCACAATGTGGTGTTTGTTGCTACATTTGATGATGTCCCACGGGTCTGTTCATTTTTCTTCATTCTTATTTCATTCTGTTCCTCAGACTGCATTATTGCAATTGAATTATCTTCAGGGTCACTGATTCTTTCTTTTGCCTGCTCAGCTGTGCTGTTGAAAACCTCTAGCAAATATTCTGTTTCAGTTATCATGCTTGTCAGCCCCACAATTTCTATTTCATTGCTTTTGTAATTTCTCTCTATTTACTGAAATTCTCTCTTTGTTGAGACCGTGTTCTCCTGGTTTCTTTTATCCTTTTGAGCAGACTTAGGATAGTTGATTCAGAGTCTTTGTCCACTATATCCAATATTTGTGCTTCCTTGAGATACCCTCTGTTAACTTCCTTTTTCCTATGAAGGACCTGTACTTCCTTGTATCTTTGCATGCCTTGAAACTTTTTGTTGGAATCTGTACCTTGTGATTATCATAAATGGTCACTCAGGAGATCAAATTATTTCCCCTCCACAGAGTTCAGTGTGCTTATTGTGGGTTGTACTAGCTTGTTTCATTACCGACTCTTCTTTAGCTTGTGGTTTGGCAAAAATTTCCTTTGCCTTGGAGGAAATAAAAAGGGAAACAAAGCGAAGAAAGAATACTCCTCTGGTCTCTGCAGATTGGCTGTGTTGTGCAGGCCTTCAACCTCAGCTAGTCTGCTCACTGCTCTGACTTAGCCTTCGCTTCCTGCATGCACTGAGCAGATCAGCACAGGTGGAAGCTGAAGGTCTCTCTTGAGTATGCATTCTGCCCTTGGTTTGCACGTGGGCTTTAGGTCTCCTGGTCCACAGGAGATTTGCAAACCCTTCACTCCCCAAAGCAGCTCTCCCCCACCTTTCCCCCCAGGCGATCAGTATGTCTATTGTTGGCCCCAACTATAATTTTTTGCTTCACAGGCAGCAGCTTGTTCATTTCATTTTCAGTGTTTTCCAGGAATACCCCTTGCTTAACCACTGTTACACCCCAAGAGAGTTCTGAGGTGGGCATCAATTTTTCAGGGAACCCCCAGACAGGTCAAATCAGACAAATTCTTCCAGAGAACATCTACTCTCCTCCCTCTGGAACCATCCACCTACGTGGGATCAGTGCATTTGGCCATCTTAAGACCTCTCTTTGCTGATGGTGGCAGGCTGTGTAACCTTTTCAGAGATACCTTTTCCTGGAGTCAGCATTTGCCTGGTTGCTAACCACCTTGAACCCCTTTTCAGGACTCTGATGACATTGGCTCTGACAGTTTTTGCTTCACTTTTTTCCATGTTTCTCTGGAGGGTTGGGCCCTGGGAGCTTCTCACTCTGCCATTTTGCTGATGTGACTCCATACCACCTTTTGATAACTGGCCTCAGAGGCCATGCAGCACTACATTCTGTTGTCCAAGACAGTTACAAAGGTCCACCTGGGTTCTAAGATAGGGGGGCACAGACCTCAGTGGCATGTTGAGGTCCCCTAGGGAGAATATCCACCAGTGAAGCTGCCTCTGGTATGCCGAGGAAGGCAGGACAAGAGACATTTGAGCCCTGGGACCACTGGTGTGCATGGAGAGCTGAAGGGTTTCCTGAGAGTGCAACCCAACATTCATGGAGGGTTGGTTGTGCTGGATGGCATTTGTTCAAGGGCCTGAGGCTCCACGACTTCAAGTGGCTGTGGCCATGCCCAGGGGCCATGTAGGGGAGGGGGATCACACCATGTGACCTTGACTGGTGAGTCAGCTGGCTTCCTGGAGTGTCAGCGTCCCTGTCTATAAAATGGGAGACTAATTGCCACTCAGCTGACTTCACAGAACTGCTGGTTGGGGTAATTACATGGTCATCCCCATAGGGACAGCTGCTGCCATGTGTGGGAGGAGTCAGGGTCACAGGACACTGTGGCACATCAGCCATGTGGGGGCATGTGTGGTGGGTGGGTGTGCCTATGTGTGCGTGAGTATGTACATGTATGTGTGTGTGCATGTGTAAGCACACATGTGTGGTGTGGTTGCCACCCACACAGGTCCTATGGTGTCCTGTGGCCAGGGGTGTTGTGGCCTGAGAAGGCATGTCCAGCATGTCCCTAGACACCCCCCGGATGGTTCCAGCTGCCCAGGTGAGAAAGAATGTCAGGAAGAAGAGAGGAGCCTGACCTACCCGGAGAAGCTACCCCCTGGGTGGTGGAGGAAGGCAGTGTGAGGCTGGGTCAGACCCCACCAGAAGGCCAGAGAAGGAAGTGTAGGTTGACTTCTGGCCTCTATTCTACCCCATGGTCTACATGTCTGTTCTCTGCTGGTTCTGTCATACGGTTAGAAAGCAGTGTGAGTCCACCAACTTTGCTCTGCTTTTTCAAGACTGCTCAATTATCCAGGACCCCTTATCATTCTGTATGGATTTCAGGATCAGCTTGTCAATTTCTGCAAAAAAGAAAAAGAAAACACCTCGAATTTTTAAGGATTGGGTTGACTCTGCAGATCGCTCTGGGGAGTATTGCCATTTTGATGTTAAGACAATCCATGAACATGGAATGTCTCTCCATATACTTAGGCCTCCTTCAGTTTCTTTCAGGGACATGGGGCAGTTTTCAGCACACAAACCTTACAGTTATTCTGTTTCATTTATTCCAAAGTATTTTACTCTTTTTGATGCTGTTGTAAGTGGAAACGTTTTCTTAATCTCACCTTTGGGTTATTTGTGGCTGTGCATGGAAAGGGATGATTGGTTTCCAACATCAACCTCATGTTCTGTAATGTTGTTGATGGTCTATCTGTTCTGATAGAGGTGTTATGCATTCCATAGGGTTTCCATACCATTTAGTAACAGGAACAGTTTTCCTTCCTCCCCCCAATCTGGATACGCTTTATTTCTTTTTCTTGCTCCTAGCCCTGGCTGGAGCCTCCGGAACAATGTGGGGCGGCAGTGAGCAGAATGAGCACCCCAATTTCCTCCTGATCTCAGGGGCATCTTTCCGTCTTTCACCACTGGGCAACCTGTTCTTAAATGTTAAAGATCCAGGTGTGAGGTTCCTCATTCACACAAAAGAATAGGTAACACAGGGGAGTTTTGCTATGATGCATCTCTCGATTCTCTGAATTTTTCCTGAGTTATGTGTGACAAAAATCACATAGTGATCTATTATCAAGAAGTTTTAAAAATCTGTCAGCTCATGGCTCGGTTGGGTCTGCCTTTCACTGTGGAGAGCAAGGAGTTGGATGTACCTGATCTGCACAGAGCTCCAGGGCCTGGAAGCCCGGGAGGGAGTCCCCTCCTGGGACAAGTTGGGGATGGTGGGTTTAAGGGGGCAGGCAGAGAGGAAGTGAGGATGCCTTGGGAGCACCCATGTGATCCAAGGATCCTGCCCCATTTCCATGCCCCCCCACCCCCAGCGATACATGGACATGCCTGGTAGACCCCTTGGGTAAGCCGTCATTCTGCTTGGACACAGCATCACTGCCCCCACTGCCCCCCGAGATACATGGACCTGCCTGGGAGATCCCTGGGGTAAGCCGTCATTCCTCTGGGATGCAGCATCACTCTCCCTGGTCACGAGCTCTATCCCTTTCAGACATGTGCATACATCAGGTTATATCATTTCAGGGCAAACCCACAACCCGCCAGTTATGCTCAGACATGCCTGCAAACTCCTCAGGCAGGGTGGCCTCTGAGGGTCCTTGGCCCCTGCACCCATTCCCCGCTGCTCTGCCCTGCATTACCACCACCTCCTCCCCAGCCCTCTCCTTGGGACTTATCCACTCCCCACCCCTTTGGACTGCCGCTACACACAGGCTTTCCTGCCCATGAGACCTGCCTGTGCACCTTGTCCTCACTGCTCCCTGCTCCCTGCAGTCTGAAAGCGGCTTGGCTCCGTCCTCATGGTCTTCAGCTCCATTTCCTCCTTCACCCTCTGCCCAGGCCCCCACAGCTGCTCCACGTTTCCTGACTCCGTCCCCACCCTCACGGTCCCAGGACAAGCACCAGGCACTGCGGGGTGCTCTCAGTACACCGTGGGTCCCGCGTCACACACAGCAGATGCCCACGCAGCACGCAAGCAGGGAAGACACTGGGGCAGTGCCAAGCACACAGTTGGTGCTACAGAAGGAAGTGCTGAATGGTTGGGTGGGCTTCCCAGAGGAGGTGTTACCTGAGCTGGAGAAAAGGGGCATGTTTACAGTGCTTTCTAGGGGCATGCTAAGTGTTCACACATGGAGAGAGGACTTGAATCCAACCCTTATCTGGTGAATGGCGGCTCTGGTCACAAGTGAGGACACTGAGGAGTGGTGCAGGGCCAGGCCAGGACTCCTGAGGACACCCTAGCCTGTGGAGGGGGCTGTAGGGTGCCGAGAATACCTGCCAGGGGTCTGGGATGACAGCAGAGCTCTCTCCAGGAAAGAGCAGGCCCCCCAGTGCCCAGGGAGCAGGGACCCAAGAACCACACAAGCCCCCGGCTTCTGGGCTTTAGCCCCAGGGAGCCCCATCCTCACCTGTACCCCCTTGCTTTCTTGAGAGCCTGTGTCCTGGCCCCTCTCCTATAAAATGTCCACTTATACCTATGTCTCCCACGTCCCGTCCCCATATCCTCTCCCCATGTCCCCTCCTTGTGTCCACCTCCATCCACTGCCCACATCCACTCCCCTGTGACCCCCATGTCTCCTGCCCATGTCCACACTCCTTTCTCTGCCCTCTGCTCTCCTGCCCCCTCCTGTCTGCCCCTTCTGCCTCCACCCTTCCTCCATTTCTGCTGCAGGAAAATTGTCTCAGCCCCCAGGCCCTCACCACTTGGCTTTGATGGAAATAGAAAGCCCCCTCTCCCCCTTGCCCTCCACGGGGCTGAGAAATGGCGGAATTCATTGTGGCCACAGAGCTGAATGGCCCTCAAGGAAGGAGCTGCCAGGTGCCCCAGAGAGAGGCCAGCTCTGGGAGGCCATTGTGGAGGCCCCAGCCTGCCTGCCTGACCGCGCCTGCGGTAATCAATCTGATTGGATTAGGGTCAGGGCGACCCTAATCGTGTCAGAGGTCACCCAGGCTTTGTGGCGGGGTCCACGGGGCGCCTGGCCACCCCTGCTGAGGCGGCCTCTTGAACAGGGCTTAACACCGCCCAGCCAGCTGAGGAGAGGGGCCGGGCCCTGTGTGGACGTGTGCGAGCATGTGCATGTGTGTGTGAGCACGTGTGTGCATGCGGGGCTGGGGGCCGGGTGGGCCGGCTGGGCCCCCAAAAGCTGCCTGCACAGAACCTGGGCTTGGGCACTCGAAGTGAGCCCAGGCTGGGCAGAACCGCCCTCTGCTCACCCCAGAAGGGACTTGTGTCCTGGGGCAGAAAGCATGTGAAGAATGTCGAGTGCATGGCGGCTATCTGTGCCTCCAGGCAGGCCCCCAGGCACCTGAAGGACCAGCTCTCCTCAGAGAGCTGGCCAACACCTCCTCTTGACCCCCAAGGAGGTGAGGGGGCCATCCCAGGGCTCGGTGCCCCAGCACACAGGCTGGCTGCCAGCCTGAAGGAGGCCCAGCCAGGACGGGCCCCTGGGGGATCTCGGTGGCCACAGTGGCTCAGGTCCAGGCCCGTGGGCTTTCGGGTAGCATGTGACTTTGCAGAGAAAGGGGCCCAGGGGCCTTGATGCCTGTCCCATCAGCACCCCAGCACTGCAGTGCACAGGCATGGTGTGGCCAGGACCCCGAGCCCCAGCTTGCACATCCACTCACTCAGAGCCCCGGTGCCCTGGGGCCGCACTCCCCGGCTCCCCTGGGATGTCAGGGCCACAGGCGAGCTAGACCTGCTCCTCTGCATCAGGGAGCAGATGTCCCCAACAGTACATGGGGAGGGAATTTCACTGCCCATGCAGAGGTGGGCTGACCCTACTGTGGGGTCTGCAGCTGGACCTCACCCACTAGGCAGCTGAGCTGGGGGCGCCTGGGCTGATCCCTGACAGGATCGAGTGGTCAGTTCTCTAGGAGCTTCTGGGCGGGGTCCACAGGTGTCCATCACGTTTTCTGCAAGGGCAGTGCCCTCCCTCCGCTGATGCCCACCTTCCTGTTGTCTCTTTGAGGGTCTGGGGATGTGTCTGCCCCGTCCCCAACCGGAGCAGCCCCTCCCCCCTTCCTCGGTCAGGCTCCAGCGGGTGGTCCATCGGCGCACTGTGTGTCCAGGCCAGCGCACAGGCACGGGGCCCGGCACAAGCCGCAGGGCCCAGGAGGGGCCTGGGGAAGAGACTGAGGCCCCTGGGGGGCGGGGGGGAAGACGCGTCCCGAATCCAGGTTGCGACCCCTGACCCGCATCGGAAAGTGTTTCGGTTGGCGGTGGCTGGGGGGGAGCCGGCCGGTCTCCGCGGCCTCCCCTGTATATCATTAACTCTGCGCAGCGGGGGCGCGTAGAGGGTCCAGGAGAGACCCCGGCGACGCCCCGCCGCGCCCGGCTCGGAACACAATGTCCCCACGACGAGGACAAGATTAAGCACAAGGCAGAGAGCAATGCTGCGGGCGATTCACACGCCCTCGGAGCGCTGTGTTAAAGCGTGTGAATAGCGCGCTCCCCTCGCGCCGCCGGCCCCTCGGCCGCGCATACCTCCCGGTTGCTATGACTGGCTGGCTATGGCCTAATCGCCGACGAGGGGGAAATTCATATAAAATATCGCGGGCCATTGTGGGCCTAACGCGGCGTGACAGTGGCTCACAAAGCCAGATTCATTAGCCCCAGCAGGTAATCGGGACGCCGGCCGCGCTGCCGGCCGGGCGGTGTCAGGGGCCGCGGCCGCGGTGGGGCGCGGGCACATTCCGCTCTCAGGTGCCCCCTCCTTTGTGCGGCCGCCTTCGCGACACCCCCTCCCGCGGGCCAAGGCCGGTGGGCGTCGTCGGAGGGGCGCACCTGCTGGCCCGGGGCTCTGGCAGGCCTCCCGACCGTCTGGCGGCCCCGCGGAGCCGCAGTCCCCTCCTGGTGCTGGAGCGTCGGTGGGCGGAGGAGGCGCCAGCGCACTCAGTGCTCTGGGGGAGTCTTGGGGGCCCGCGCTGGCCAGAGGGAGGGAGACGGGAGCGTCTGCTGGCCTGTGCCCCCGCTCAGGCGTGGCAGGAAAGGGGCAGGGTACCCTGACCTGCCCTTCTGTGTCCTCCCCTCCCCCGGGCCTCACCTGCCAGGTGGGCAGGGCCCTGGGAGGCCCCAGAGAGGGAGAGAGCTCAGTAAGGCCTGCGCCTTGTTTATGCTGGGGGTGCCACATGCACCCCATGTTCTCCCAGATGCTCCAGGCCCTCACCGAGGCTGGGTACCCCCATCCTAGGCTCTGGGTAGGCCCATCAGCTGTGGGCACCATAGATACCACAAGGGATGTGCTCTCCTCATCCAGAGCATCGGGAGGACTCATGGTGGGTGCAGGCTGGGCAGTGCTGGTATGTAGAATGGGGGTTCACCCCACACACCTGGTGGGAGGGAAGCCGCAGTGGGGTGTGCTCAGGGAGCCTCCTTGCAAGGTGGTCGAGTGCTGGGGCTGAGGACTGGGAACCCCTGCCCTGGCCAGGGCCACTGTGGTTGCAGGCAGTGTCCTGGGGGGCTCCATAGAGACAGGAGAGCCCTCCCCCCACCCCTGCTGCACTCCTCTGCACACATGTGAGCAGCACTAACCTTGGTGCTTTGGGGGTCTTGCCTCAAGGTCAGCCCTGCCCAGGGGAGAAACACAGCCCGGTGTCCCAAAGGGTCTTAGGGAAGTGAGCTCACCTGAGGGAGGGCCCTTCCTCTGCCTCTGGTCAGCCAAGAAAAGTTCTGATAGGCCCTGTAGCTCTCAGGGGCACTCATACCTACCCTGCCCTGGGCCCAGGTCCCTCCCTGCAGCCATCTGACAGGAGACAGACCCCTAAGTCCCAAAGGCTGGCAATCAGGAGCCAGGCTTCATGTGGGGGCCAGACAGAATGTCTGCCACACATGCAGGAAGGGGGGATGTCAGAAACCCCCCATATCAGCCCCCTCATGTGCTTCTGATGAGGGAGGTGTCAGAGCCCCCCATATCAGCCCCCCAAGCCCCTCTGATGGGGGAGGTGTCATAGACCTCCATTTTGGCCCCCTCAAGTCCCTCTGATGGGGGATGTCAGAGATCCCCCATATCAGCCCTCTCATGTGCTTCTGATGGGGGAGGTGTCAGAGCCCTGCATATCAGCCCCCAAGTCCCTCTGATGGAGGTGTCAGAGCCCCTGTTTTTAGCCCCCCATGTCCCTCTGATGGGGAGAAAGCGTCAAAGCCCCTGTTATTAGTGCCCCCCCCTGACGTTCCTCTGATGGGCAAGTATCAGAACCCTCCATGCTAGGCCCCTGCACATCCCTGTTAAGGAGGTGGTATCAGAAATCCCCTCCCCCTTCCCCATGCTCCCTCCCTTCTCCTGGCTGGGTGCCATTTGGGGCCCTCCCTCCACAGGGACACATGCTGGGTCTGGCCACCATCTTGAGGAGGGGGTGAATTTGCGAGTCATGGAGCCCTAGGGTATGATAGAGCCTGTGGGCTCAGCCCAGGGTTTCATCAGAATCACCTGGGGACCCTTTAGAGAAATAGGTGTCCTTCCAAGAACTATGGCCCGGGGCCCACAGGTGTCTGCACTGATACACTGACTGGAGTGACTGGTGCTGGGGCAGCCCCCAGGCCGTCCTCTCTGCAGTGCTTCCTGAGGGGTCTACCCAGGCAGACACAGAATGTTCCAGAAGCTTCACCTCATCCATCAGTGGTCACATCTGAGCCACAGCCCCCTTCTGGGACCTTCTGCTGCCAGAGGTCACATTTGTTTCTTAGAAAAGCCCTCCCAGTGCCCCCTCGGGCTAACAGTCTCATCACAAGAGCATATATGAGTGTCCATATCCTCTCATCCAGTGTAAGCTCCCACAGCCTTCCCCCAGGAGAGGACAGGTGGGCCCAGCCACCTCGAGGCTGCAGCCACCAAAACGGCCTGGTGCAGGAGCCTTACTGGGGGTGCAGGAGCCTCTCCCTCCACCCTGTCTGGGCTCAGCACTCACTACTGTGCAGCCCAGGGTCTGTGGCTGACCCACTCTGAGCCTCTGCATGCTTGGGCTGAAAGGGCCTGCAGAACCTGTGATAGCAGCGGGCAAAGAGGAGTGCCCCTCCTCCTGCCTGAGCCGGTTCTCTCAGCCCCAATAAAGGATTTGCCAGAGTCAAGGCAGGGTGGCCTGTTGGTCCCTGGTGAAACAGCCCCCCAAGGGGACCTCCCCACAGGAAGGTCAGCTCCAGAACAGAGGCTGCAGCCTTCTTGTCCACTTAAAATACAGTCAATGCTCAATTAACGGTTGCTAACTGCTAGCTACATGGTGAAATGTGCAAGATGAACTTTCTTCAATATAAAGTACTCTGAAAAAACACCCCTTTTTTTCTGTTAAATGTTCTTTCCTGAAATTATGATAGTTAAGCTTGTCTTATCCTCTCATGAAATAGTAAAAGTAACAACACTTGGCAATCCTGATTCAGTCCTCAAATGATCTCTGATACTTGACAAGCCCATGGAACCCAAATCTGGAAGCAAGAATTTGTTAAGGTGCCTAGTTCTAAAGTTCTGAAACCCAGGGAAGCAAAGTAACTGCCGAAGCCGATCTCACAGGTGACACCTAGTGCCCCACTGACCTAGCTGTGATGGAGCCAGTTGGACATCTCTCCCTGCCCTCTGCTAGACACCCACCTCTCACCACATGGGACTCCCTCAGCTGCCCCAGACATTAACCATCCATCTGTCTATATCCATCCACCCATCCATAAATCCATCCATCCATACATCCATCCATCCACCATCCATCCATTCATTCACCATCCTTCCATCCACCCATCCATCCATCCATCCATCCATCCACCCATACATCATCCATCCAATATATATCCCCACCCACTCATCCATCCACATACCCATCCATCCATCCATCCACCCATCCATCCAACCATCTACACACTCATTACCCACCACCCTCCATCCATCCATCCACCCATCCACCCACCCACCCACTCACCCATCCATCCTTCTAATATTCATCTGTCCACCATCCATCATCCATCCATCCATCCATCCATCCACTCATCTACCCATCTATCCATCCATCCATCCTTCTACTACCTATCTACCCACCCACCCATTCATCCAGCCAGGCAGCCAGCCACTCACTCACCAGTTAATCTACCCATCCATCCATCCCAAGCCTGCCCCAGAGTTCACACTGCCACTGTGTGTCATTGTTTCCTCTATTCTATTCCTCATAAACTGTAAGATCCCAAAGGCAGGTGACTTGGCACAGCCCAAAGCAAAGAACCTGATCCACAACAGTAGAGTCTCTCACTAAAGGCAGGATTCCCCTGGTTCACCCTCCACCTTGCCAATGCAGGGATTCCTTCCACTTGATAGTGGGTCATCCAGCTTCTACTTAATTAATGATTAGATGGGTAATTCCTTGAACTTTAAAAAGCCTGGGCTGTTAGAAATCTCATCAGAGAGAGCAGCAATCACTATCTTACAGATTTCTTACCATGGTTCTTGAGAATGGGCACCTTACATCTTACTCACCTCATATTCCTAGTTCTGAGCCTAGTGTGTAGCTTCTTATAGACTCTCAGATCCTGGAGGGGTAAATGGCTGGCTGGCTGGCTGGTTGGATGGATGGATGGATGGATGGATGGAAGGATGGTGGATGGACGGACGGATGGATGGATGGATGGGAGGATGGTGGATAGATGGATGGATGGATGGATGGATGATTTGATGAATAAATTAATGGTGGATGGATGAATAAATGGATGGTGATGGATGGATGGATATTTTGATGTATGTATAAATGGATGCTGGATGGGTGAATAGATGGTTGGATGGATGGATGGATGTCAGATGGATGGATGGATGGATGGTTTGATGGATAAATTGATGGTGGATGGATGGAGGGATGGATGGATAAATGGATGGTGGATGGGTACATGGATAGATAAATGGATGGTGGATGGATACATGGATAGTGGATGGGTGGAAGAATGGATAAATGGATGGATGGATGGATGGATGGATGGATGGATGGTTTGATGGATAAATTGATGGTGGATGGGTGGATGGATGGATAAATGGATGGTGGATGGATACATGGATAGTGGATGGATGGACAGATGGATGGATGGATGGATGGATGGATAAATGGATAGATGGTAGATGAATGGAAGGAAGAATAGATCATTAATACTTTGCATGAACTCCGTAACTAATTAGTAATGAAACAATGGCAAGTTTCTGGCAAAGATGGTTTTCCGCATGGAGGATGTTTAACTCACAGAATGACTTTGCCACTAAATTCCCTTTCTTCTTCCTTTTTCCAACCCTGACCTCACCTCCAAAATTATGATAGTCATTTTTCACATATCTTATACTCTCATGGAAAAGCAACAAGCCTTGGCAGTCCTAATTCAGTCCTCAAATGATCTCTGGTGTTTGACAAGCCTGTGAAATCCGAGTCTGGAGGCAAGATGGGTATAGTCCTGAAGTTCTGAGACCCAGGGAGGCAGAGCCCATCTCACCGGTGTGAAGAAGAATCCTGGGGCCAGCAGGGCAGTCCTGAGCAGCTCCAAAGGCTCATGCAGGCTCTGTCCCAGGGACTTGGCAAACTGGCAGCATTGGCCCTTTGGCTTCCCTCCCAGGGGCCTATGCCCCCTCTTCTTCTCTTGACCTGCCGCAGCCCATTGCCAGTGACAGTGACATGATGGAGGTGTCTCCAATCTCATCCCAAAGATGTGATTCCCTTCCCACGGTGTGATGGCTCCCCTCCCACTCCCTAGCTGCCTCTGTTGTGTAAACAGAAGCAGAAACGTCTGACAAAGCAGCTGTCAGTGGCTAAGAACTTTCCTGTGACTGGGGCGGCTGCCAGGGCTCCAGACCCTGGTCGGAGTCCTCACTGTGTCCTCCCCACGCACAGCCTCAGGGGAGCCCTGTCCTACCTCCTCCTACTCCAGCCAGTAGGCTCATGACCTGTGGAAATCTGATAAAAGCAATGGGCTCTCTATCCAACACACACACACACACACACACACACACACACACACACTTTCCGGAATGCCCTGTGATTCCTGCCCCAGTGAAGCCTAATCCCACACCCCTGGGTCAGATGTCCCTCCTACTGTGAGGTGTCACCTGGACATGCTGGGGGTCTTCCTTCTTCATGACCTCAGCATGTCTTTTAACTTTTTCTTTAGAAAGAATTGTAGACATACAGAAATGTGGCAAGAACGATGTTCAGGGTCCATGTCCGCTCCCAGACATCCCCAGTGCTAGCAAAGCCAGCTGCATCCATCAGCACAAAGATCCGTCCATGATAACTACACTCCCAGGTTTCTCCCATTCTCCCACCCATCTGGGATCCCATCCTGGGTATGCCTGGCCCTGGCCCTTCGTGCCCACAAGACTAGGAGGAACCAGGTCAGGCCTCTTGCGTCTATCTGACATTTCCTGATTCTTTGCTGAGAAGGCCTCCATGGTGTCCCTGGAACATCTTCTCAGGAGGCACATTGCGTCAGCCACCTGTCCACTGCTGTGGTCCCCGCAGCCCCAACCCCTCAGGTAAGGTGGGGTGGGCCAGGCGTCTGCAAAGTCAGGGCACAGCCGTCCCAAAGTGCTTGGAGGCTGTGACTTCTGTTTCTAAGCAGACTCTCTTTGCCAGAACAAACTCTCATGGTTTTCTGGCCATGGGTCTTGTGGCCTCTCCTTAGAGGCTTCCTTTCCTCATGAACAAGTTGGAGGCAGGTTACAAGGTAGCGTCAGCCTTCAGGACCTCATGTGTGACGAGCCCCTTCCTTACTGGGTAGGGGAGATTGAGGCCCACAGGGGAGGGAGGCCAGGGCTGGGTCACACAGCCAGCTGGTGAGAGAGCAGGGCAGGACTGAATTCTTCCTCCAAGTTCAAGGGAGACCCCTCCCCCTGCCCTGAGCACGCCCTTCCCCTCGAGTGTGTCTGGTGACCTGGCCCCTCCTGGCCCCTCTGCCTGAGCCTGTTAAGCGGCCACACCCTTGTTCAAGGAAGGTGCAAGGCCCCAGGCTCGCTGGCTCTCTGCTTATCTCAGAGGAGGGGAGGCATGTTCTCCAGGAGGAGCAGTTCTGGCCCCCTGGGCAGGAGTTGGTACCCAGGGCCTGGAGAAGGGCCACCGGGGGCCCTCAGCCATCTGGAAGCAGCAAGAGGGCGGAAGGCACCCGGCTGTGTGCACTGAGATCCAGGAATACCTAGGAAACACCTGCCTGGCCCAGCAGCCCACATGCCCTGCCTGGAGGGCAGGAGCAGCCCCAGGCCTGGGTTCTGGAGGGGTGAGGACCCAAGGAGCCAAGCCCACCCTCAGGGAAGGCAAAACAAAGGCGTGGCTCCGCTGGAGTGCAGGGACAGAAGGGCAGGGGGTCTATAACCAGGGCACACTGGCATTTATTCACCGTGCCTTGGGCCCATAGAAGGCCACTCCATGCCTGCTTGAGAACTACTGGCTGTATTATGGAAGCAAAGTGAGGCCAAGGCATCAAGCATCTGGGGGAGGTGGCCGCTGGCTGGCCATCGGGAAAAGGGGCAGGGAAGGATGCTGAGTGGGCAGGGGTGGAGATCCAGTCTCATGGCACAGGCCTGTCCAGGGTAGGCTCTGGCCCTGCTGGGCCTCCCCGTCCATCCCAGGGCCCGGCCCTCTGCCTAGACCGGGCCCTCGCTCCCCACCCACCATCTACAGGAATTGGAAACCAAAAATGAACGAAACACAGCCCCACACCCCAGGGAGCTTGCATGCTGGGGAGAGGACTGAAGAGAGAGCTTCCTGGGCCAGGCACCGACCGCACCGGGACTGCAAGGCCCGTACCCTGAAGAGCAGAAAAGGGACAGGGCAGGTGCACGTGACCAGAGGAGCAGTGGAAATAGCCTGAGGGAAGGACGAGGGCTGAGTGTGGGGGAGGCCCGTGTGCAGGTGAAGCAAGGACATAAGGCCAGGAACTCCAAAGGGACCAGGCACAGCCCGTGTGTGCATACGTATGTGCATGTGTGTTTGCCTGCATGGCTGTGCATGCGTGTGCAGGTGCTTGTGTGTGTGTGTGTGTGTGTGTGTGTGTGTGTGTGCAACACATGTGGCACATGCATGTGGATGGGGGAAGCTGCAGGCTGGGAGTGCAGGTTCCAACCAGGAGCCTCTGATGGTGCAGCTGGCTGATGCTGAAAGCTGGACTCACAGGGAAGGGGGGGCAGTGCCAGATGAATAAATGTGGGATTTTCAGTGACAGGTGTGCTGGGTGCTGAGTGAGTCTCAGTGTGTGCATGCTCCTGGCTGGAACCCTCACTGCTCCCCTGCCTCCACCTGCCTGGGCTTTGGGGCAGGCAAGCCTGAGGAAGAGTGAGGGGTAGCCTACAGCCTCTGCTGGTTCCCCAGGGTGAAGCCCCCACCATCCCCCTCCCAGGACCAAAGTCCCCCCCCGCCCATCCCCCTCCCAGGGTAAAGTCCCCCCACCCATCCCGCTCCTGGGACAAAAGCCCCCCTGCCCATCCCCCTCCCAGGACAAAGCCCCCCATCTGCCCATCCCCCTCCCAGGGTGAAGCCTCCCTGCCCAACCCCCTCCCAGGACCAAAGTCCCCTGGGCACTGATGTGGGTCAGGAGGCAGCAGCATCCCCGTGACCATGACAGGAGCCATTGGGAGCCCCAGCACCGTCCAGGCCTGCTGCCCAGGATGGATGCGGGGACACAGCAGGGCACACGCCCCATGCCCGGCATGGAAGGCCAGGTCGGGCCCACCCCCACATGCACGTGTATATACTGCAAAACGATCACCAAAATGATTGTCTGGTGACTACGCATCATGCACAGCCTGGTTACAGTTGTTTCTCTTGTGACCGGAACATGTAAGACCTCTTAGCAAGTTTCAAGCACACAACACGGTATTGCTGACAAGTCACCGTGTGGTGCATCATGTCCCCGGACTTACTGATTTGGTGCCACAGTTTTCTGTCCATTCACCTGTTGATGGACATTTGGAAGCTTCCAGGTTGAGGCTATTACAAATAAAGTAGCCATGATGTTTGCTCCCTGGTCTCTGTGACCACCTCATTTCCTCAAGGGGTGAATACCCAGCTGAGTGGCCTGGTCACCTGGTACGCATAGGGTTGCAAGAAGCCATCAAACTGCTTTCCTAGATGCAGCACCAAGTTCCCCAGCAGTGCACAGGGCTCAGATTCTGCACATCCTCTCCAGCACTGGCTCTGACCTGACCTTCATATTACAGGGGTCCCTGTGGCTCTTCGCGGGGAGTGATGTCCAGCATCTCTCCTGGGGCCCGTAGGCCCTCCAAGTACTTTTTCCCAATACCCACCCTCCTCCTTGGGTCCTATGCACAGGGCACCCCTCTCCCCTGCAGCCCTGCCTGGCCTCCAGCACCCATGTCCACCCCAGGTGCCCAGAGCCCTGCCCTGAAAGGGGCGGCGATGCCCAGGGCTCGGCTTCACCACCCCAGCCCTGCCAGGTCCTGCCCACCCTGTTGCCTCTCTCCACAGCCACCCGGGAGTCCGCCTTTGTGCATGCCATTGCCTCTGCCGGCGTGGCCTTTGCTGTGACGCGCTCCTGTGCTGAGGGCTCCGCCACCATCTGTGGCTGCAGCAGCCGCCACCAGGGCTCCCCGGGTGAGGGCTGGAAGTGGGGCGGCTGCAGCGAGGACATCGAGTTCGGTGGCATGGTGTCTCGGGAGTTTGCAGACGCACGGGAGAACCGGCCAGATGCCCGCTCTGCAATGAACCGCCACAACAATGAGGCTGGACGCCAGGTATGTTGACAGCTCCTGGCTCGTC
The DNA here is from genome assembly GCF_007474595.2 of Lynx canadensis. Classification (NCBI taxonomy): domain Eukaryota; kingdom Metazoa; phylum Chordata; class Mammalia; order Carnivora; family Felidae; genus Lynx; species Lynx canadensis. The sequence continues at coordinate 88,212,483 of NC_044303.2, read as the reverse complement.
CTGGGGGAGCATGGGGCAGTGGCTGTGACCATGACCCTGCACACTCTGGGGTGCACAGGGGGTCATCCATCCAGGCCCAGTGCATCCTGGGGGTAGAGTGGGGAGGCATCCTACCATGGGCCTGTGGGGTCTGGGGGATGCACTGGGAAACCCCTCTGGCCACATTCCTGAGGCCCCAGAGAAATAGAAGCTTTCTGGGCAGGATGTGTGACCTGGTTCCCTGCAGGGTGTAGTTTGTTGGGAGTATTGTGGGAGGGCTGACTGGGGTGGCAAGGCCATCTGAAACAGCCCGGTGCAGTTAAAGCCACTGGAAGGCAGGGGGGATAAGGGTCTGCCCTGCAGGAATGCCCACAAGTCCAGGGAGGAAGACAGCGAGGCCACTACAGCACAGCGTGGGGAAGTTCTGTGATAAGGAAATGCACATTCTCAAGGTGACTCAGGCACTGCAGAGGGGCCACACTCCAGGCTGGCATCTCAGAAAAAGCCTCCTGCTGGCAGTAGCATTGAGAGGAGATGTGCAAAGTAACCAGCAGTTATCTAGGTTGGGGGGAGGCCAGGAGAGCCTCAGGCAGCCTACAGTGTAGGACAGGACTGCAAGTGAGGTTGTCTGGAAGAACAGAACATGGAAAGCAGAGGAGGGACAGAGAAACAGGGACCAAGCCGTGAAGGGCTCTGTAAGCCCTGTTCGAAAGGACTGGGCCCAAAGGACTGACCACCTATGTGAGGGGATCCATGTGGGGACCTGGAGGGCTCCAGCAGATTGATCAGCACAAAGATGGTGCTGGCCTTGGAACCAGCGGCTTCACCTGCCAGCAACAGAAAACAAGATGAGTGACTCATCTTCGTGTTGGGCACAAAGCACACCGTCAGATGTGAAAGTGCCCTGTTAAAAGCATAGGAAGCCCACCAGTATACAGTCCCCTGACTTATCCCAAGGACAATGAGTCCAGTGCAGACAAAAAAATAGTCTCTTTTCAATAAATGGTGCTCAGTGAATTGGATAACGATATGGTGGAAAAAATTAACCTGACTCCTACTTCGCACCATATAGAAAGCCAATTACAAACCCAAATGCAAAAGGTAAAACAAAATGAAACAAAAATGTTAGGAAGAAAACATGAAAGAACATCTCTGTGATCTTGGAGTAGGCAAAGATTTCTTTTTTCTTTCTTTTTTTTTTAAGTTTATTTTCTTTGAGAGAAAGAGACAGAGAGAGAGTGTGGGGGAGGGGCAGAAGGAGAGGGAGAGATAGAATCCCAAGCAGGCTCCATGCTGTCAGTGCAGACAGAGCCCAACATGGGGCTCAATCCCAGAAACCATGAGATCATGACCTGACCCAAGATCAAGACTCAGACACTTAATCGACTGAGCCCCAAAGGGGCTCATCAAGGGTGCTATCTCTAGGACATCACTCCTCAGTTTAGCCTGGGATCCTGAGGACTAAAGGAAAACCAGAAGTAGCCCAGCCCTTGTACACATGTGCAGGCTAGAAAAATCCCAAGATCTGAGAACAAATTATGGTGATTCCAAATTGCTGGTTTTCCCATGCACCTGGAAAAAGGCAGACAAATCCTCTTTGGAGGATGATAACCTTATTCAATGTTTAAAAAATGTTACTACAAATAATTTTTCAACCACAGTGTCCAGCACATAATCAAAGATAACCTATCACATGAGCTGATGACAGAATGAGTGATCATCAGCAAAAATCACAGAAATGAGTCCACAGGGACTCCAGATACTACAATTACGAGACACAGATTGTGAAAAAATATACATGCTTATTTAGGTTTACAAAGCCAAAATGCGAGTCTGAATGTTTCAGCAGAGAACTGGAAACTATAAAAAGCATAGAATATATTTAGGAAACAATCACATTGCAATTGTAGAACTGAAAGATGTATGAGAAATCCCAGTGAAAGACAACAAAGTGAACATAAGCATTTCCCTCTGCGACCTCCCAGAACCCCACTAAAATGATAACAAATGAATGCCATAACATATAAATTCATGATAACTCCTGAAAACGTGGAAAGCAGTACCTAAAAATGGCAGCCAGAGTTTGCAAACTGAGAAGCAGATCCATGAATAACTGGGTCTTAGGAGAAAGCAGAATCCTAAACCAGTAGAGGAGAACTCTGACAGCCAACCCAGGAACTACTAGTAACAGGTGTCTTGAAAAGTATAGACAAATACTGGGTCTAAAAACAGGAAATGGATTGATCATCTATTTTAAAAGCAATTCGGAACCCACCAGGTTTTCTGTACATCTCCTTACATCCAGGAAACACCCGTCCTTTACAATGGCAGAAGTCTGGGTATGTAGTCTCTGAAAAGGGCAAAGCACAGTGTGTCTGGACTGAGGGACACCAAGCACAGCCTGGTTTCCCAAGTGAAAGTAGTCCCCATCTACACATGCATTTCTCTTCCTAGTCTCCATATGCCACAGTGAAGCTTGACCCTCCAGACAGGAGTCGAAGATTCTCCCCTGGGAATTGGACCAACCCAAGAGGAGACTTAAAGATACCTACCTGGGACTCCCCCATGGTCACAGCCAGGTCACACTGTAGTGAGGGCCCATGCTGACAAGTCTCCACCAAGCACATGAGCTTCCAACAAGATGTTTAGTGTCCTGCTTTTATTTATTTTATTTTTCAATGTCTATTTATTTTTGAGAAAGAGAGAGACAGAGCATGAGTGGGGGAGGGCAGAGAAAGAGGGAGATAAAAAATCCAAAGCAGGCTCCAGGCTCTGAGCTGTCAGCACAGAGCCCAACACGGGGCTTGAACACACAAGCTGTGATCATGACTTGAGCCAAATCAGGTGCTTAACCAGCTAAGCCACCTAGGGGCCCCTGGTATCCTGCTTTTAAATATGAGCAGACATCCAAGGATCACAGGACATCTGAGGAAGGTCTCCTGTAACCACAAAGTTAAAGACCAAAAGAAACAAAAACAAAACTTATGGGAAAGAGACATTGTAAAGAGAGATGAAAACTTCAAAACTACCACTATTTCAGGCACCTGGCTGGCTCAGTCGATAAAGCATGCAACTCTTGATCTCAGGGTCATGAGTCTGAGCTCCATGTTGGGTGAGAAGATTATATATTTTCTATTTAACTTATTTTTTTTTATTTACATCCAAGTTAGTTAGCATATAGTGCAACAGTGATTTCAGGAGTAGATTCCTTAATGCCCCTTACCCATTTAGCCCATCCCCCCCCCCCCACAACCCCTCAAGTAACCCTCTATTTATTCTCCATATTTAAGAGTCTCTTATACGGGGCGCCTGGGTGGCGCAGTCGGTTAAACGTCCGACTTCAGCCAGGTCACGATCTCGCGGTCCGTGAGTTCGAGCCCCGCGTCAGGCTCTGGGCTGATGGCTCACAGACTGGAGCCCGTTTCGATTCTGTGTCTCCCTCTCTCTCTGCCCCTCCCCCGTTCATGCTCTGTCTCTCTCTGTCCCAAAAATAAATAAACGTTGAAAAAAAAAATTTTAAAAAAAAAAAAAGAGTCTCTTATGTTTTGTCCCCCTCCCTGTTTTTATATTTTAAAAATTAAAAAAAAATTGAAACAATTTTAGGGACACCTGGGTGGCTCAGTCGGTTAAGTGTCTGACTCTTGATTTTGGCTCAGGTCATGATCTCAGGATCATGTTGTGGGATTGAGCCCTGAGTCAGCCTCTACACTGAACATGGAGCCTGCTTGGCATTCTCTCTCTCCCTCTCTCTCTGCCCCTCCCTCACTTGCACTCTCTCTCTCTCTTTCTCCTAATAAATAAACACTGTTTTAAAAAAGGAAGAAAAGAGTTAAAAAAAAAAAACCACTATACCCAGAGATATAAAATACTGTCCCATAAAATTGGAACAGGATGTTAAATTAAAAGAATATTCAGAGAAGGAAAAAATGCCACTAGAAATTGAAAGTAGGATAGCAGAAACAAATCTCCCAGCAGAAAGATTGGCAGATACTTGAGACACCCTTCTATAAAGTAGAGGAAAATAACAAAGAGATGGAAAATAGGAAAGAATGGAGAATATGGAGGTTCTGTCAGAGACAGTCAATGGTGAACATGAAGAAGAAATCAGCAAAGAAGGCAGGAAGGTTCCCAGGACTGAAGATCACAAGTTTCAGACCAAACAGCCCAAATAAGTGACTGGCATATGAAAGAGGAGACCCATACCAAGACCTAGCGTTATGAAGTTCACAGCCCATGACAGAGAAGCCCTCCAAGCCTTGGGTTTCATGCAAAGGATTGGGAATCAAAATGGCATCGGAATTTCCAAGAACAACAATGGAAGCTGGAATAAAAATGGAGTGCTGCTTTCAGAGTTCGGAAGGGAAATAATATTGTAAACCAAGAGTTTTATACCCAGCTAAACCATCCTGTCAACTTTTCAAGTAGAAAAACTGTGTTTTCAGACATGCACATTTCACAAAATTTACCAGAAGGTCTCTCAAAGAGATGTCTCCGAGAAGCTGAAATCTTAGAATACATGATATGTTTGAACATCTTGAAGAGAATATTTACACAGTTTGGGGAAAGTCTGAGTCTGAATCCGTGATAAGTACATTAAAAACAGCAACAAGAAAGTTTTGTAGGAAAGAAAAAGTAATCATGCCCTATAACAGGGCTCAGCTGGGTATGACATTGAACACAGTTCCAATAGCATCAGCACTCGATATCCATGTAACTGGATTCTGCTTTAGTTTTTTGGGGTGGAGAGGGCTGGGGAGATGTGCATTGGCATGTTTGGGTTGATGATAAAGAGCTGACTTCCCACCCTCCATGGTGAGAGGGGAGACATTGCCGAACCCCCCAAACTCAAGGAGTAGCAAGCAAACATTCTATTAGAGATGCAAGATGCACAAGTTGTTGCCTTGGCCGGTCAGTCAGGTGCTGTGTGTGCATGGTCGTGGGAGCAAGTCTCAGGAACTCTTGGTCTCTTTAAAGTATATGCATGTATAACTTTGACAAAAGTAAAATTAAAGAGACTGAAGAGGTCTCTGGAGAAAAGAAGAAAATGGAGATGAGACAGAAATTAACTGAGAGGAGGGATGCAGTCATTATAGATACCCCCAGAAAGGGCCAGTATGAGAGGGAAGTGTAGGTGAGGGGGACGGGGTGCAGGCAGCATCTGGACACAGAGCTCACCTTACACTGCCCAACAGGAATATAACGGGACTCATGTGCAGACACAGAGCCCACCTTACACTGTCCAGCAGGAGTATAATGGGACTTGTGTATGGACACAGAGCCCACCCTACACTGTCCAACAGGAGTATAACAGGACTCACGTACGGACACAGAGCCCACCTTACACTGTCCAACAGGAGTATGATGGGACTCACACACATACTTATGCATTTTCTAGTAGCCACATTTAAAGAGGAAGCAAGTGGCATTAGTTTTACCATGAAATTTTATTAAGGCCAGTATATCAACCAACGTGTTATCAGTGCCATAATGGTCACAATCAATATTAAAATAGTGAAGGGGATATTTTATGTACTTTTCTTGCATGAAGCCTGGGGACTCTGTGCAAGCCAGCATCTGGTTTGTACATACAGCACACCACACTGTGGACTGGCCACATCTCAAGGGCTCACAGGTGGCAGGTGCCCACCACAGTGGGCAGTGCAACCTTAGTTCAGATTAAGTCACAGGCCCCTTCACCCCCAATCCCATCCCTTCCCTCAAAGAGAGAAGGAAACAGGGGCACCTGGGTGGCTCAGTCGGTTAAGTAAGCGACTCTTGGTTTTGATTCAGGTCATAATCTCATGGTTGGTGAGTTCGAGCCCCACATGGGGCTGTACACTGACAATGTGGAGCCAGCTTGGGATCTCTCTCTCCCTCTCTCTGCCCCTCCCCTGTTCGTTCTCTCTGTCTCTCAAAATAAATACACTTAAAAATAAAAAGAGAGAAGGAAAGAAACACATTCCTCAAGACCCCAAGATCCCCCAGCCTTGTCCCCCTGCACTACCTCCCTCCTCTTCCTATTCCCTTACAGCCCCATAAATCCAGTTTTCTGGGCCCTGAAGGGGCTCTGCTCAAGCCACCCCCATTATCCGCGCTCAGTTCAGCCCCCAGCTTTGCCACCAGGCCATGTACACGTCCTCTGGGCTGCGGTTTTGGGTTCTCCAGGTCAGAATTAATGTCCTCCCTCCTGCATGCCTGAACCTGATCATTACTCTCCGTCCCTTCCCTCCCTCCCTCCCCCAGTCATAAGACACAGCCAAGGAGAGAGGTGAAGGTGTCAGGCACCGGAGGTGCCCTCCGGTGATCTTGGGTCGGCCAGGGGAGGCATTGGCTCAAGAGGTGGCACTGGTGACGCATGGAGAGGGGACTTTATGGAACAGACAGGTTGCACTGAGTTTGCCAGGAGAACATGGTGCGGGGGGACCACAGGCCAAGAGCACAGCCCCGGGGAAGGGGGGGAGAGCCCCCCTCCCCCCGCACATACTAGCTGCACTGGGCGGGCCCTGATGCCCCTCATTGGCGCGCTCCTGCAGGCCATCGCCAGCCACATGCACCTCAAGTGCAAGTGTCACGGGCTGTCGGGCAGCTGCGAGGTGAAGACCTGCTGGTGGTCGCAGCCCGACTTCCGCGCCATTGGCGACTTCCTCAAAGACAAGTACGACAGCGCCTCGGAGATGGTGGTGGAGAAGCACCGCGAGTCGCGCGGGTGGGTGGAGACCCTGCGGCCGCGCTACACCTACTTCAAGGTGCCCACGGACCGCGACCTAGTCTACTACGAGGCCTCGCCCAACTTCTGCGAACCCAACCCCGAGACCGGCTCATTCGGTACCCGCGACCGCACCTGCAACGTGAGCTCGCACGGCATCGACGGCTGCGACCTGCTGTGCTGCGGCCGCGGCCACAACGCGCGCACCGAGCGGCGCCGCGAGAAGTGCCACTGCGTCTTCCACTGGTGTTGCTATGTGAGCTGCCAGGAGTGCTCGCGTGTCTACGACGTGCACACCTGCAAGTAGCGCGCCCGCCCCGCGTGCGGCTCCTGCAGGGGGCGGGCTGCTCCCTGGATAGGGCGGGGGCGGGGCTCCTGTCTGGGGGCGGGGCTCCCATCTGGGAGTCCCGGATGGGGGAGGACTCCTCCCCGGATAGGTCGGGGGCGGGCTCCTCTCTGGGGGCGGTCTCCTCCCTGGATAGGGTGTTGGGGGTGGGGATTGGGCTCCTAAATCGGGAGGACTCCTGCCTGGATGGGGGTGGGCCCCCAACTGAGAGTTCTGAATGGAGGTGGGCTTCTTCCCTGATAGGGCGGGGGCGGGGCTCCAATCTGGATAGGGCAGGGCTCCCAACTAGGGCTCGTGGATGGGTGCCGGACCTTCCCCGCCCCGTCCCTAGTAGGGCGGAAATTAGGCTCCCTGGGAGGGGACTGGGCCACCCTACAAGTGCAGATTTTCTCCCTGAATGGGGCAGGGCTCCTCTCTGGGGGCGGGCCTCCGAGTGGGGCTCCTGGATGGGGGTGGGCTCCTCCCTAGAAGGGCGGAAATAGGGATCCCTGGATAGGGGCGGGGTCCTTCGACTGGTTCTTGTTTCTTCCTTCGATGGGGCGGGGCTTCTCTCGGGAGGCGGGGCCCCAGGACTAGGACTCCCCTGGATGGGATCAGGGTAACCTGTGGTAGGGCAAGGGTGAGGTTCCTGAGTGGAGTGGGGTTCTCCTACACAGGTGCGGGCTTCCTGGATGGGGACGGGGCGGGGTGGAGCTACCCCTGGAAGGGCGGGGTCCGTGGGTGGAGCTACCGGGTGGGGAGGGGTCATCTCTGGGGGCGGGGCTTCCGTGCTGCCCCCCTCCTCCCCACCGGCCTACCTGTACCTCAGCTACACCTCGCCCGAGAGAGGAGCAGCTTCTCAGGGCAGAGCTAGCCGCGGGGACCCCGTGGGGTGGCATCCGGCCCTCCCACCCCTTCCTATGGGCCCTGGAGTCCACCCTCCAAGTCTGGTGCTCTGCAACAATTCAGGCGACTGGAGGTCTTGTGACACCCCTCCCTCACCCTGGCATCTGCCACACCTCGCAACCAGGAACCTACCAGGAAGACGCTCACCCTGCTGAGCCCCAAGAACTGGGGAAAAGACAAGGAGTCCTGTAGCAGAGGGGCCTGGCCCCCGAGGCCTAGCTGTGCCCTGGCTGCTATGTGCTCCTGCCTCAGACCGCCCCCGGGCCATCTTCCCAGGAACCCAGGCTGCAGTCAGACCTGATGAGCTGGGACCTCTACTATGCAGACTGCCTGGCCCACCGTCCTCCCTGTCCTCACATCTCACATCCACCGGAGAGGAGCAAAGCTGGAACTGGAAACTTCCAGCCCCACCCTGTCTCCCTCTGAGCTTCTGGACCTCCCTGCACCTCCCTGGTCCACTGCCCTTGTAAAAGGAAGGCAGGAAGGGGGCCAGACTGCCCCAGCAACTCATCTCTGCTGCTGTCCAGGCCCTGCCCTGCCAGACTCCATACCCTGCCTCAGATGCTCACTTGGATTTGGGCTGCATTGTTTGGGAGTTTTGAGGAGGATGGGTCCACACCCATGCTGCAGGCAAAGGACCCACAGCCCCCAGAAGGGTGGTCTTCCCTCCCCTTGCCCCCCCCCCCACCACCGTGGCCAGGACTGACCCCAGCTCCTGCTGCTGTGTGCCTGACCTGGCTGCCACTGGCCATTGTTCTGGAGCCTCCCCCTGACTCATCTGCCCTGCCTGGGAACCAGAGGCTGATGGACCCTTGGCCACTGCCCACAGGGACCTCCCACCAGGAGACCTGTCCCCACCCAGCCTCTGCCACTGTGAAATGTGCCCCAGCCCCTGGCCCTGAGGGCCCGCACCCAGGCAAGGTGCCCGGCACACCTCTGGGGACACAACCTCCCTCTGCCTTGAATTGTGCATTTTTGATTTTAATTTTATTTCCGATGCTGCTATATCCACCATACACTGGAGCTAGACAAACAGATGTGTTGTTGTTGTTGTCGGTTTCCTTTTCTTTCTATGAAAGAAACTATTTTAGTCATAGCTTGTGAGTTTCGAACCATGGGGAAAGTAAAAAACAAACAAAAAAAAAAGAAGAAGAACTAAATGAGCCTGGATTGTACTGGATTTTTGGCAATGGGTTGGCGAGGCACAGGGGCTGGATTGGCGGTGGTCCTCTGGGAGGGGAGATGTCTGAAGGCCATGACAGAGGAGCATGCCTCAGGGACCCCTGGGGCCTCTGCTGTGGCCTCCACAGGATGGAAGTCCAGGACAAGGAAGAGGGATGGCCACCAAGGCAAAGAGGCAGCCCTGAGTCCTGGGGCAGGGCAGACTGCAGACAGACAGAAGGGGTGCAGAGGGGTGGGGAAGGCCTGCCTGCCTCCGGGGATGTGCAGTGCAGCGGGAAGACCTCACACAAATCAGTGGTGCCGTGGGTCTTCCCCCAGGTCAACTGTAAGCCCCACATGTCCCCAAATATCCACAGTACGCTTCACTCAGTGAACATTCCTGGAGGTCCCCATCATGGCCCAGTCACGGGGTTTTCCAGCAGCCTGGCCTGGCTGGGAGGCAAGAAAGACCACCTCAATTCAAGGGTCGCCAGCTGAGACAGAGCCTGAAAATCAGGGTGCTCTCTTGGGCCTGGCCTCTCCTGCCTCTGGCCAAGGCCAACTTAGACACCACAGCTCACCTGGCTGGAATCCAGCCTGGAGGCCACGAGGAACATCTCATGCTGTCAGAGAGCCACTGCACGAGGCCCGGATCCCCCAGGGGCCCCCACCTGTTCATGTCCATGTCAGGCCAGGGGCCAGAGCTGACCCTGGGTGCCTGGCCTCCCCTCTGTGGCAGGACATAGCTCAAGTGTGCAAGGCTTGGCAGGGGTCAGCAGCTTCTAAGTGTATGGTGGGCTGCGTCCCAGCACCATGCTCAAGACCTGGGGATGAGGATGGGGTGACCCTGCCTTTGGGGCCCCCTACCTCCTTTCAGGCCAGGCAGGGAGAGCCCCAGGGTAAGCGAGGCATCCTTTTGGACAGAGTCCCACTTGGTCTCTCCGTGGCTATTGCCCACCCACGTCCACTCTACTCGGGGTATGTGGGGTCTGCAGGGTTGAACAGCAGTGGGGGCCGGGGCTTTCCCAAGGCCACACATTCACCTCTCCAAGCCAGGTGCAGGATCCCTCTTCCTGTCTCTGCCCTACTGTGCCCCATTTGTGTGCCGTGCCAGACCAATGCACAGGGAGGGAAAAAGCAGAGGGGTCAGGGGTGGGGGCACAGGCTGGGATGGGTGAGGGATGGGAGAGAGATGATAGGAAGCTAAGAGCTGAAGACCCAGCCCCCACCCTCTTAGAGGTCAGGCCCAGTACAGCCACCCTGCAGGGGCCATTTGCTGGAAGGCAGGGGGCTGGGGCAGGCTGGAGGAGGCCTCACCAGGGCAGACGGAGAGAAGCCCTGTGCCCGCCAGCTCAGTATCTGGAGTGTCTGGGCCCCAGGGCATCCCTGAGGGCACAGGGGCAAAGAGCCGTTCTCTGCAGAAAGGCCACAGCTGGCTGGACAAGGGCCCTGGACAGGGATGTGCAGACCCAGGGAAGGCAGGGGATCCTGGACAAGGTGGGGGTGCAGATCAAGGGCAGGAAGGCAGTCCCAGACAAGGGGGTGTAGACCCAGGGCAGGCAGGGGATCCCAGACAGGAAGGTACAGACCCAGGGCAGGAAGGGGTCCTGGACAAGGGGGTGCTGACCCAGGGCAGGCAGGGGTACAGACACAGGAAGGTACAGACACAGGGCAGGAAGGGGATCTCGGACAAGGGGATGCAGACCCAGGGCAGGAAGAGGATTCTGGACAGGGATTCACAGACCCAGGGCAGGCAGGAATATGCAATCCAACAGAGCCCTGTAGGATTAGAGGGAGGGCCATTAGAGATATGCTGGGGTTGGGGAGTCATGGCCTTATCCCATAGGACAGAACCTATGGGGCCAGGTGGGGCAGTGGGGCAGGACACAGACCCTGCCCTGAACTCCCAGTACTCCTCCCACCACACCTCACTCCCATGTCCCACCCCAAGGCCATGGCCTCCTGCTGGCTGTGCTGCCACCAGGTGTACTGCAGGCTGGGTTGCCCCTGCTCCAGGGCTGCAGCTGACCACTGGGGATCCCCAGCTGGGGCCCCGGGGGGGTCCCCTGGGCCAGGTGGGCTGCAGGCCGATGCTCTAATAAGAAGGAGCCGGTGATTAAGTGCACAGGGCCCAGGCCGAGGCAGGAGCATAGGCAGCCAGCCTCCTCCACAGGGTGAGTCCAGAGCAGGGGAGTCTGAACGCAGCCCGAAGGCCATCCTGGGCTATAAAGCTGGATCAGACACTCGGCACAGTGTCAGGCCCTGGAGGTAGGGGGTGACAGGTGCCCTACTCCAGCCACCCTTGGGCTCCATCCACCACACACAGACAGCGTGGCCACACAGCACCTCTGAGTCAGGGCCCAGGCAGGAGCCGCCCTAATTGGCACCTGCTGGGTACCAGGTGCTGGGGGCTCCATAGATGAAAGGGTTGGAGAGGCGGGTGGGGTGGGGGGCAATGCGTGGGCATGGCCACAAGGTCACAAGGGAGAATGCAGGGGCAGGGCCACCCTCAGGGTCGACCAGACCAGGCTCTGTCCCCCAGGGACCCATAGAGGGCCAGGTGCTGACCTGAGAACACACAGCATATCAGGGACCTGGGCAGGTTCTGGCCTCTGGGTGCTGAGTGTGAGGCCCCCTTGTAGGCCTGGGAGCAAGACCACTGTGGAGATGGTCTCAGCTCACCCTGGCTTCAGGGCAGAGAGAGGAGAACCCCACCAGAAGGGGGCCAGGATGGGCTGACCCTGCCCCAAGGGGCCGCAGAGCAGGCCTGGTGTTTGGGCAAGGGGGGTGGGGAAGAAGAGCCTGAGTGAATGAGGAGGCAAAACCCTCAACTCTGCTAGCTGGCCTCAGTTTCCCTCCAGTGCAAGAGGAAGTGGGATGAGGGGTCTCCCCAGGGCCTCTCTGCTCCTGGCTTTTGCGGGTGTGGGATATTCCATCCAGAGCCCTGTCTGAAGCGTGGCCCAGCCCCCCCCAGCCCTGCCCTGACCCCCACTCAGGAGGGCAGAGCCGGGCAACCAGGCCTGGCCTCTCGGCCTTTCTGCCTCTCCCCCTCTCCAGGGAGTTGACAGCCCCTCCCGAAGCCCTGGAGAGGGCAGGAAATGGGCCGGGTGGGCCTGTTCGCAGGTAGTTGAGACAGGAGAGGAATAACCATATTAAAGGCCCGGAGGTGGTGGGGCCTCACCCCACCAGGCCCCCCTTGGCTCAGCCCCCTGCAAATCTCACACTCCCAGGCCAGCAGCTTTGAAGTCCTGGAAGGGGTGTGGCCAGCCCCCTCCTCTGAGCCCCCACCAGCTCTCCCTCCCCCAGACTCCCAGACTCCCAGTTTCCTCAAGCCACCTCCCCATCCTGTGCTGAACCAGAACCTCCCAGTGCTGGGACCCCCAGGGCAGCAGGTGCAGGGCCAGCTCTGGGTCCCCCAGCCTGGCACCGAGTGCTGAGCCCACCCCCCTTACACACACACACCCTGTCCCCAGGCCCTGCATGGTGTGACCCCCTGCCCTGCATCGCAGCCTGGGCTGAATGGGCTCCAAGGACCCCCTGGCCAGGTCTTTGCCCCTGCCCTGTGGTCTGGTCTGGGGCACACAGTCCTGCCCTGGGGTTTGGGGGACACAGCCCTGGGATCCTGTCTGGGGATCATGACTCTGCCGCGGGGTCTGGTCTGGGGGACACGGCCCTGCCCTGCAGTCTGGTCTGGGCACACAGCCCTGCCCTGTGGTCTAGCCTGGGGGACATGGCCCTGCCCTGGGGTCCAGTCTGGCAGGACATGGTCTTGCCCTAGGGTCTGGTCTGGGGCACATGGCCCTATTCTGGGGTCTGGGGGACACAGCCCTGCCCTGGGATCTAGTCTGGGGATCATGATTTTACCCCAGGGTCCTGTCTGGGGGACACAACCCTGCCCCGGGGCCCAGTCCAGGAGACACAGCCCTGCTCTGGGGCCTCGTCTGGGGGACGTGGCCTTGCCCTGGGGTCTCATCTGGGGAACACGGCTCTGTTCTGGGTCTGGTCTGGGGATCATGACTCTGGTCTGGGGATCATGACTCTGCCCTGGGGTCTGGTCTGGGGGACATGGCTCTGCTCTAGGGTCTGGGGGACACAGCCCTGCTCTGGGGTCTGGCAGACACAGCCCTGTCCTGGGGCCCAGTCTGGGGGACAGAGCCCTGCCCTGGGGTCTGGGGCATATGGCCCTGCCCTGGGGCTCGGTCTGGGATGACCTGGAGTGACCTCACTCCCTCTGCTCCCCCTTACCCCAAGCCCCAGGTCCTCCCCAACCTGCTCATCCCTCTTGACATCCGTTTCCCTGTTGGAACCCCATCTGCCTTTATGAAGCCTTCCTGTTATCCTAAGGACAGGGTATTGTGAGGTCTCGGGCTGGCAGTCAGCAGCTTCCTCTCTGGAAGCCCCTTGGCCTCTGGCTAAAACGGGAACAGAGTACCTGACCTGTCTATGCCACCCTCCAACCTGGATAAGTTCAGTGTGGACTGTACATGATCCCCTAGGACAACATCCAAGGTTTGAGGAGATTGGGACAGTGCCTCTCCCATCCCACCTGGGTGGGGGCACTGCCAGCCCTAGTGTTCATAGGCACCAATGGGTAAACTGAGGCATGCTGGATGAGGGCGCTCTCCCCTGTGTGAGTGCATGAGGGCCAGGCCACCCCCATGTCCCTCCATAAAGTGGGGGAGATGGGAGCACACTCCCACCTGGCCCAGTGACCTTGGCCCTGGAGGGTTAGGTGGTGATGGCCCCTTCACTACCTTGTGGGTCACCTGGAAGGGCTTCCAGGAGGACGTGAACATGGGGCACACTTTCTATGGCTCTTTCATCCTCTCCCAGGCCCCTGAGGCCCCCTCCACTTGTGGGAGTCCATCCCTGTAGCTGCCAGGACCAGGCGGGGTGCCCAGGGCACCAGGGAAGCCCTGGGAGGGCCCCAGCCAGGGAGCCGCCACCGCCGCCTGGCAGCTGGGACAGGAGCTAGTCAGAAGGTGCTAATAGATGTTTAGCTGCAGGCTGGCACCTCAATCACGTCTCTCTCTCTCTCCTTTTTTTATTTGAGTCTCTGGAGTGCACGGTAAACAGTCATTTGGCTCTTGGGGCCCTGCAAATTGGTGTTTATGGTGTGAGGACCAGGACTCGTCCACCAAACAGCCCAGCTGGCAGGGACGGCATCGTCTGCCACCCTCCCCACCCCCCACTGTGGAGGCCCAGCTCTAGGGGTGTCTCATCCCCCCCAACTCTAAAGGATGAGGCTGTGCTGCTTCCCACGGCCCATCTAAGTGGAAGGGTTGGCACATTGCAGTCAATCCTGGAGGGGCTTCCAGGAGGAGGTGAGACTTCCATGGCAGAAAGGCCCTTCCAGAGAGGAGGTCTGTGGGCTCCAGCTTCCCCAGGGGTGCCCTGCATCTAAGCCCAGTCCCTGTCACCTAACAGGCCTCCTCCAAGTCCCAATGGCAAATGTCAGGACCCCCCTCCCCCCCCCACACACACACCCCTTCCCAGCCCCACAGCCATCTGCACAGCAGACGGCAGGAATGTGGGAAGGCTGGAGCCTCAGTGCGCAAGGCTTGTGGGACAAGGGCACTGCCTTCCTGTCTGTCCCTCGCCTGAGAACTGGGTGCAGAGAAGCAGGCAGGCCCGTGCAGAGCCTCCAGAGTGTCTGAGCACCCCCTCTGTCCACAGTCCACACGGTTCTTGCTAGACCAGGCCCCGCCAGCCTGTAGCCTGCAGTCTGCAGAGAGGCAAGGCGGAAAGTGAGTAGGGCCACTTGAGGTCTGCAGCCCTGTAAGTCACTCTTCCTTGAGTGTGCTTTTAAGTCCCAGGCCTGGGCCAGAACCTTGGGAACTGAGGCGGGGGGCCACACCACCTTCCTGGCCACAGCCCGGAGCTAGCTCCTCCTCTGCTCCAGAACTTTCCATAGCTCCCCAGTGCCCACAGGATGGTGTTTGTGTCTCAGCTTGCACCTGCTACGATCTGCCATCTGCGATCTGGTCCCACTCTGAGCTGAAGGGGGTCCTCTGATTCATGTCGGAGAGACTGACAGCAGGTAGGGCATGGCTTGCCCACAGGCACTTGGCAGATTATCAGGGGAAGCAGAGCCCTTAAGTCATGCCCACCCCCCATGCCTTCTTTCACCCTTGCCTCCACCGCTTCAGCCACAGGGAGGCCTGAACAGCTCTGCATGTGTGTGCATGTGCCTTGGTGGCCAGGGGAGGGCTCTGATGCCAAGCCCTTCCTTGCCTTGTCCCTCGAGCTACAGACCAGAGCCTCCAAAGGAGCCCTTCCTGGCTCTAGGGCCCAGCTCTCTGCCTACCGGCAGACCCAGCTCCCAACAGGTCTACCCTCCCCAGCCCCAGGCCTTAGGCAGGCCAGGCTGGATGAGCCACATTAATGCCCCTGTTGGGCCACTGGCGAGCCACCCAGTACTGCCCCAGCGGCCCATATCCCTGCCAGCACTCCTGGAGATGGGGGTGAGGTGGGATGGGGGGAGCAGATGTTTCCTCCCAGTTAGGGAGGACAGATGGCTGATGTGGGGAAGCCGGTGGGGCTGGGGCCCAGCAACCAGCTTGGACCAGCAGACAGCTCAGCCGGACCTGGGGGCCTCGACTTCCCCTCCAAGCACTGGGACTGCAGCCTGGTTCCAGACAGCTGTGAGGGTAACAGGTATGGTGGGGACTCTGATGGAGGGGGGTGCTGCAGGCGGGGGACTCCCCACCTGTCCCTGTCACAGGGCCTGTCACATGTTTCATTCCTGGCTCCAGGCCAAGCCCCTCCCCTGGACAGACCCTCCACCATGAGCTGACCCAGTCCCACAGGTCAGGTGCCTGCATCCTCAGCCAGAGGAGGGACGTGTTGGCTTCCTGTGTCCCCTGCCCTGGGGGCTCTGAGCAGGCCCTTGGGGACATACCTGTGCCGGGAAACCAACCAGGGCCTCCCCAGGGCTCCCTCTGCAGCCCTCAGGCAGCAGCTCCAGCAAGATCTCGGCACACCTGTGGCCTCCAGCACTGGCTGTGTTCCACTGTCAGGTGTCATGAGGGATAATTTCTCTCTGGCCATAAACACCACCAGACCTCCCAACGGGACCTGGATGCCGGCTCAGGCTCCCCCAGTCCCAGCCCTGCTCTTCTGGGCAACCCGGCACACTGCCTGGAGGCCCAGATGCTGGGGGTGTGAGCAGCAGCATGATGCTGTGACCTTCTCTCCTCCCATCCGTGGCCAAACAAGGCCAGCTTTTGTCAGGGCCTTGGCCTTTCATGGCCTGTGTCTCCCTCTCTGCAGCCAGGCCTGGGGATATGAAGTCTTTGAAGGTTTGGCTCACAGACCCCAGGGTCACCGGCTTCTCACCTGGTGGGCCTCAGATCCCCTCATCTCCCCATGCCAGCTGCCCTCACAGAGAACCCACAGCCCTGAACCAGCTGGGGAGCCAGGAGCCCGTCTGCGGCCAGTTCTGGTCTCTTCCTCACAGATATCCTAACAGGGTGGTGGGAAGAGGCTTGAGACCTCCCTCCCCTAGAAAAGGGGCTCCTCAGGTTCTGGTGCACAGCTGGGCCTGTGGGTAGAGGATTTGGGCTGCAGAAGACAGGCCAGCCCACCCCGGCCTGGGAGCCAGAAGCAGTGCCTGGACCCCAGGGCTGGACAGAACCTAACTCAGGCCATGTCCCCCACCCCTTGGTGGGGCCAGAAACTCAGGATCTCTGAGGCGCAAGGTGTGAGGAGGTGGACTCAGGGGCCCAGGTGGGGCAACAGTCTAGGGGGTGGCCCTCAGGGGATGGGGGTGGGGGGAGGCGGGTTGGGCACGGGCAGGCACTGGCGGCAGATGCCAGGACACCGCGATGCCTTCAACTGGGCTTTTTAATTAACCTCGGCCGCTCTGAAGGGCCCCAATTAAGTGGAGAATGTGATGGCAGAGTGGGGTCAGGCGGAGGGGCGGGCTTTAATTAAAGCATGGAGAGTTCCCAGCCCGGTGGCAGTGGCCTGGGCAGGAGCGCCCCCACCTGACCGACTCCGCCCGGATCTCCTCGGATCTCTCTCCTCTGTCCCCAAGAGCCAGAGCCACTGTGACCACCAGGTGGCCTTCCACCCAGCAGACCCCAGCATGGCCCCAGGCCCCTCTCTGAGCCTGCTGGCTGCCCCTGAGACCCACCCTGCTCTCCTGTCAGTCATCTGCCCAGGAACAATTGACAAGCACTTAGTGAGTGTCTATATAGTGTGTCCATGCAAATGTCCTGCCTGTCACTGGGGGACAAAAACAGTAAAACAAATAAATTCATCAAATGTGTCGTGTGTAGTAGAAGAAAGCAGAGGTAGGGGCAGAGAGAAGCAGGAGGGGGAGAGCACAGGTACACAAAGGGAGGGAGGGAGCTTACCTGGGGTGGGCAGCCAGTGCAAAGGCCCTGGGGCAGGAGCCTGGACAGAGCTGAGGAGCTACAGGGCCTGGAGGACCTGAGGCCTGTGAACTGGAATGAGCTGGGGGGAAGAGGGCATCAGATGGCAGAGGCCATGGGCACAGAGAGGGGGAGGCTGTTAGCTTCACTTGGTGCCTCTGACCGGGCCACTCACTAGGTATCTGACCCCCATGGCACCCCTCTCTGCTTGTTGTCCAGGTGCCTGGGCTTTGCATGATGGGATGGTCAGTGAGACGTGTCTGCAGCCCTGAGAGAGTCCATGCATCTTGACATGTGCTCCAGGCCTGGGCCTGCGGCCTGGGTGGGGAGGGTGGCCAGCAGGCAAGGGAGCCCTGCCCCACAGCGGCCCGTCTTTCCCCAGGTAGTTGGCTGAGGCTTACAGGGCCGACATTCTACATGCCTGGCTTCCTGCAGACATGGGGCTTTGGGGGCGACAAGTGAGGGAAGCAGGGTGAGGGGGTGCTCTCTGGTAAGCTAATGCCAGGCCTGCTCTGCTGGTGGGAGCGGGGTGCAGGGCAGGGGATGCCCAGGAGGGGACTGCTCTGTCCCCAAGAGCCAGAGCCACTGTGACCACTAGGTGGCCCTGAGCCCCACAGCCGACTGCCTGCCCAGCGGCAAGAAGTGGGCCACCCTGTGGCTGCTGTGTGCAGGCAGCACCAGGACAGGCACAAAGAAGGGACACGGTGTCCACGGGGTCCCCATCCTTCCAGCCCGTGTACCAGCTCAGTGAGTACAGAACCTGCCCAAGGCCCTGGGTCTGCTAATGAAGTACCACAAACGGGGGGCCTAGGACAGACCCCCAGGTCTGGAGGCCAGGAGACTGAAGTCAAGGTGTCACAGGGCCTCACTCCCTCAGAAGGCTCCAGGAGGGTTCCTCCTGCCTCTCCCGGCTGCCAGGGCCCCAGGCGTTCTGGGCTTGTGGCCATGTCTCCCCAATATCTGCCTCTGTCACCACGTGGCCATCTCAAACCCCCCTCCCTTGTCTCATAAGGACCCACCCTGATCCAGGATGCTCTCACCTCGAGATACCCCACCTTGATCACCTCTGCAAAGACCCCATTTCCACATGAGCCCACATTCTGTGGTCCTGGACCACCGGGAATTTGGAGTGACACAGCTCCATCCATTGTAGAACCTGTGGGGTAAACACAGGCACTGTGGCCATCTCCTGCACCTCATGCAAGACCTCAGGCCAGTACATGTCCCTGAGATGCCCCAGGTCCCGAGCCCCAGAATGATGAGATATCGTGTACAAAGACTCATCTGAAGCTTTGTGGAGCTTGTGGCCAGGCCACAGAACCAGAACAGGGACCATACAGGCAGGTGGGGGGCCTCGCCTGGGGTCCTGGACACCCTTGCATGTGCAGCAGCAGTGGGCTAGCCCCCAATCCACAGCAGAGTCCCTCAGCTCCAAGTCCTCCACCCAGCAGAGCACTGGGCACCTACTGGGCCATCAGGAAGCTGCCCAGTGGCCCACGGCCCCACTTGACAGCTACTTTGGGCTGGGGGCAGTGCAGTCTGGGGTGTGGTCTGTGGGATGTGGCCCTGCCCTGGGGGTCTGAAGACTCCAGGAGGGTCCTCCCCACCTCTCACAGCTGCCAGTGCCCCACATTCCTGGGCTCATGGCCAGGGCTTCCAGAAGCCAGAATGCGTTCTGTGTCCCCCAGACTCTGCGGGGTCCCTCCCTCCCACTGTCCTCTGTCCAGGTCCTGAAAGAGGGAGAGGGAGCAGAGACAGGGACACAGACACCAGCCCCCCTCACCCTTGGTGGGTGGACCTCAAGAGAACAGCTTCATCCAGGTGGAGCCTGGGACTGTACCCCTCACAATCTCTGTCCCCCTGCACGACCTGTGGGGGCTCAACTCCTTCCTCCGTCCCCCCACCACCACCTCACTGGGTGCCAGGCCCTCCCCAGCCACACCTCAGGTCCCCATATAAGGTCTTTCACCCACTGCAACTGACCACATCACGAAGGGACCCCTACCCCTTTACCTACATTGCTCTCCCCCCAACAGGGTATAATATACTCAGATGTTCTCCAAGGACAAAGGGAAGACCCTCTAGTCTAGCTGTTCTCATCATCACATGCCTCTCCCACCTCTGACTTACTTCTACTCAAAAAATAATGGAATCTTAGCTCTAGCTCACCTTGAGCAAGCCTTACCTGATGCCTCCTGTGTTGAAAAACCATTCAGCCTCCTCTTGCATGCCACCAGCAACAGTAGTTCACTCATGTTGTCCCAACCTATGGAGCTGTTCCCTGCTCTGTGCTGGCCCCTTGCCAACCTGGCTGCACCGCCAGCCCCTGAACATTCCCAAAGAACCCTAACTTGAGCAGGCCCCAGTGCCAACCCCCCAGAGCAGAGCAGCTCCATGTACTCAGCCGTGTTCCCTGATAGGACACTGCAAACCTGGTTCCCAGGAGCTCTGAGTTCAGATACAGGCCCTGCTGGTGGCCACCAGCAGGGTGACCCACTCAGAACCCAGGTAAGAGTCCCATTGGTCTCTTTGCAGGATCCGAGGGAGGATTCCTTCAGAAATGGGAGGGCCCCTCTCTCCTCCCTGGGCCCCCAAGGAGAGAGGCAGGCTTGGGCTTTATTTCAGGTGAGAGGGCAGAGAGCAGGGGTGCCACAGGAGAGGACCAGGACCATCTGACCCCAACAAGGACATTAGGGGGCAAGAAAAGGAGGTGTCCTGTGGAGGGTGGAGCCAAGGAGGCCAGGGAAGACCCAGGTCTGAGACCTCCCCCCCAGGAGAGGAGCCCAGACTGGCCAGGCCATTGTGAGTATTCACCCTGTCCCCTCTGCTGGGGGGTGCAGCCGCATGCACAGCTGCTCCGGAAATCTGGTCCCAGCATAAAGGGACTGCTGCGCACACACCAGCAACCCCACTCCGGGCACTGTGGAAGTGAAAGCATTTCCCACAGTGCCACATGAGGGTGTTCCTTGCAGCTGTGTTCACAGCTCCCTCTGGACTGGCAACAGCCCCTTCGGCGGGATGCAGCAGCCGGGGGTGAGGTGCATGGCAGCTGGAAGATGCTGCGGGGGTGAGCGTGGTCTGCACCTTTGTTGGGGTGTGGGTGTTACGGGGTACACACAGATGTGTCCACGTCCCCAGGCTCACTGAATATCTGTGCGTGCAAATTTAAAAGAGAAAAACTCGGCAGAGCACCAGGACTGGGGCTCCAGAGACCCCACTGGTCACCACGGCCACTTGTCCTGTCCTCAGGCCTTGGTGTCCTCTTGTGTGGAGGTGGAGGAGGTGGGTGAGTCCTAGGACTCTAAGACAAGCTGACTGTCCCCAGCAGAATGGGAGCAAAGACTGGTTCCCCCTCCCCCGCCCCACCTGGACTCCTGGGGAAGTGGGTGCCCAACAGACAGGCACCCTGGCCACTCTCCATGGGCATGGCCGGAGGCTGGAGGTGCAATGTGCCCCGGGATCAGGTAGAGTACCCCCCAAATCGGGGCGGGGGAGCCATAGAGCCAGGCCCAGGCATGGACGGGGCTGGGGGTGCAAGGGGGCTCTTCCCAGAGTGCAGACTCCTGAAACGCACTGGCAGTCTGCACCCCCATGCATGCCAGACAGCAGGTGCACAGGCAGACACTTGCCAGCAGAAACCCAAATCCAAGAGCTTTGGGGCTGCAGTCTGTAGGTGTGGCACTGCCCTGTGTCACCCACCCTGGCCTCCTGCCAAAAAGGGCCCCTGGGCCAGAAGCAGGGAACCTGTTAGCAGGTTCTTGGGCCGCACCCAGCCCTGCAGAGATGGTTAACCTTGCGTCATGTTGACCAGGCTGAGGGCTGCCTGGATGGCCAGGAACGTGTCATTCTTGGGTGTGTGTCTGTGAGGGCATTCCAGAGACAGGAGCATCAGAAGCTGTGGACTGAGCAAAGATTGTCCTCACCAAAGCACGTGGGTTTCCTCCAACACCCCGGGTTTGAATAGAATGAAAGGCAGAGGAAGGGGAATTCTTTTGCTGCCTGAGCGACACCTCCTTCATCTCCTGCCCCCAGACACCAGTGCCCCTGGTTCTCAGCGATTACGATGACACCAGCTCTCTGGGGTCTCCAGCTTGTGGATAGCGGAGTCTTGGAATTCCCGGGCTCCAGAACCGTGGGAGCGAATCCCCATAATAAATCTTGTCTCATCTAGATCTCTGCATGTCCCTATGGTTCCCCTTCTCTGCAGAACCCAGACCGATACATCCGTGGGACCTGGAGGTCCAGCCATGCCCCAAGTGGTTCAGATGAACTGCAGCCTGGGGTGCACATGTCCACACAGCCTGGCAACAAAACTGACCCCCTGCTAGCTCCCGGTTTCCTCTCCAGCTGGCGGGAGGCATGCTTTTACCTGGTGGATCTAAAACCTTCTGGCTCCTGGGTGGCTCAGTCGGTTAAGTGTCTGACTCTTGATTTCGGCTCAGGTCATGATTTCACCATTCGTGAGGTCAAGCCCTGTGTCAGGCTCTGTGCTGACCACATGGAACCTGCTGGGGATTCTCTCTCCCCCACTCTCTCTGCCCCTCACCTGCTTGTGCTCTGTCCCTCTCTCTCTCTCTCTCAGAATAAATCAACTTTAAAAAAAGGAAGCACTAAGTCCTTCTGGCTACAGATTCAGCTGTGCGATCCAGCAAATACACCCATTGCTGGCTGGGGTGGGGGCTAGGGCCAGGTCAACCACAGAGACCCCATTCTAACTACCATGAGGGAGTGGCGCAGGTGGTGGGGCTGATACTGGAACAGGCAGACTACTTGCCACCGTCTCACGAGCGGAAGGGGCATCTGAGACCCGCAGATGTTGGGGCCACCGTCAGTCTAGAGTGGGGATCCTGTGTGTGCCAGGGCCCCCTGACAGCCTGGTGAAATGGGCCCTGTGTCAGAATGAGGTTTGATCAGTGCCTAGAATAAATGATGCACCATTTCAAAAGGAACAGATCCAGTTACTGAAAGCTGACAAACATCTGGGGCACGTGACTTTAGGGGTGAGGATTGTATGGACAGGACGCCAGATCCCAAAATGCAGTAAGGGCGGTCAGAACCTTCCAGACCAACCTCCCAGACCCAACACCTGCAGGGGGTCCTGCTGGCTGCATTCCAACTGCACCCCCAGAAAGCCAGGAGTCATGATAGTGAAGGGCCTCATGGAAGGGGCATGGCATGCAGGACTGCTGTGCCTGGTGGCCTCGGTTAGCAGCACCAGGTGCAGCTGACGCCCTCCCTGGCTTCAGTGGTGTGGGAGCAGAAACATTTCCCCTGCTCCTGCAACAGCTACAATGTGACATCAAAGTATCTGAGGTTTCTGTGGCAAGTCCTGTGCGCACTGCTGTTTGGGAGTGACGCCCACATTCAAAAGGGCAGGAGATGCGAAATGTCAAGCAGAGGGTCCTAAGGGTACCCCCCCACCCCCTGTGGTGTCTGCTGAGCAGGGTTGAGAACCAGGCTGGAAAGAGCCCTGCCCGGTGGAGCTGGCCTGCCAGGGAGAACCAACCACCCCAGCACAGAAGGGAGCACGGCCCCGGGCCAGGAGCGGTTCCAGTCTGTCTCAGGAATGGCAAGGAGCCTCAGGGGCAGGGCTGGGGTGAGGGTTCAACAGTAGGGGTGCAGGGCAAGGAGGGGCTGACATAAGATGAGGAATCTGAGGCAGGAGCAGCTATGGGGAGGATGAGGATGTTCAAAGGCCCTGAGGTAACACAGGACTCTTATGTGAGTGGAGCTGCTCTGTGGCCATGACCTTCTGGGATGACCAAAGAGGCAAAAGTCAAGGCCTGGTTGGCTGCAGCCCCGGCCCAGGCCCAGCCCCAGGCCCAGGCCAAGGGGCAGGGCAGCCCTGGAGTGGGGGGGGAAATGAGGTGTGGATGTGAGGGCTGGGCCCACATGGTCAACCTTCAGGCTGCACCAGGAAGGACATGCAGAAGGGTGGGCTCTTGCAGAAGGGTACGGGCGCTCTCCGTACCCACTTGTCTGGATAGGTTTCGGGGTCCTCTCTGGGTCCAGACACAGGCAACACCAGGGCCCCTCTCCGCATGCTGTCCAGAGAACTCTTAGAGGGGATATGCATGTTGTTGTGGAGGAACCCAGGATAACCAGAGAGCAGCACAGAGGCAGTGAAGCGCCTGTGTCGTGAGAGGCAGTGTGGGGTCGGCCGCAGGCTTGCTGGAGGCCAAGCTCCTCGGGCCCCAGTCGCAGCCTCATGACCTGCAGTTGGGCTTAAGCCTCCCTGAGCAGACTCAGCCTGCCGCGAACACTGCCCACTTCTCAGGGGCCGCAAACAGAGCTGTGTGAGGTGCCTGCCAGGCTGGGGGTCCTGGAGGGTGTGAACATCTGCACTCCCCGTCTTTCCTGCTCTTGCCCCTTTGCTCCATCCAGTCCTTGGTCTCTTCCCTGGGGTGGGGGTGGGGGGTTCCTGTTTAGCATCCTGGCGTCTGACCTGGTCCTGGGTCTGGGAACCCCCAGAGGAGAGGAGCTCGACCCCAAACCCCAGCCAGCCCCCACACCTCAGGTCTGGCTGAAAGTGAGAATGTGGGCTGCAGGACCCTGTAGACAGCTCGCCTCGCCCCCTCCTGGCTGAAGTTGGGCAGGCGCCCTGCTCCATCCATCCATCCCTATCCCCAGACTCCAGGGAGGAGGGTCAGGGAGGCCCCAAGTAACCCTAGGTAACCTCGGGTGAGCAGCTGGGCCTCAGTTTCCCCAGGTAACCACCTGGCACTTCCTCATTCCCTGCCAGGGGCAGGGATCTTTTCCTGCTGTGCCTGCATGGGGCCCCCATAAATGTGTGGCCTGGCCTGCAGATGGTCCCTTTCCTCTGGAGAGGACACACCAGGTGGATGGAATCAAGAGGGAAAGTGAATGCCTTTACCTAGAGGTGGATACACAGGAATTAATCTTCCTAAAACTGTGCATATATCTTTCATGCCTGTATATTTTTTCACAGCTTAAATTTCAAAGGAAGCTTCAGAAGATGTTTGGTGGGAGATTGGCTCTCTGGGGGTGGGGAGCCAGCACCAGCAGAAGGTTTTGTGTCACTCCCTAGAGATACAGACTCCTGAGGGTAACTTTGCCTGAGCATTTGTGGCATGTTTAGGGCAGGAGAGACCCCCAGACAACCCAAGCAGATCCATGGAGGTCGCATTTGAGCTGGGAGCCTCAGGCAGAGGAGGGAGGATGATAGCACTGGGGGCAGATGCTGCGGTGCAGATCACAGACTGCGTCATCCATAAGGGGTGAGGTCTGGGGGAGGCTGAGACTGCCAGGTGGGACCTGCAAGGCCTGGCTCACAGGGCCATCAGCCTCTCAGAAGACGGGTTTGTCATTGTTTGGGGCTGGAGGGCAGCTGAGGAGGACTGGGGCAGCCCCCCAGCTTGGAGCAGACGGGGGAGGGAGGCAGAGAGGAGCAGGAGGCTGCTCGACAGGCAGCAAAACACCTCATTCTCTTCTATGACAGGTGATGGCCCTGCTTTGTGCCCTCTACAACACACGGGTCTGGAGAACCCCTCCAACAATCGTAACAACCCTCTCGAGTGGGAGACCCCTCAAACCGGCACGAGGGGCGGGGGGAAGGAGCCCAGGTGGCAGAAAGGAGGGGGAACCGGGGTTGGCAGGAAGCCAGAGTAAGCTTCCATGTGGGGTCCACAGCCAAGCCCTGAGCCTGGAGACTATGGAGAAGGGAGGCGACTGTCCGCGTCTCCCTTCTGATCCGCCCAAGGTTTCCCGGAGAAGGGGTCTCCACCTTCCAGTTTCCTGGGTCTGGGCTCCTGACCACCCCAGAGCAGCACTGTCCCCTGCTTGGCTTGGTTCCTGCTCAGCCTGTCCAACTGGAAGGCTTCTTCATGTGATCTGCAGCATGCTTCCCCGGGGGCGCTCTTCCGGGCACGCGCGCGGCTGCTTGGGTCACTCCAGGACCCGGACCACCTACTGGTGGCCACCATTACCACACCGGGGGTTGGCGCCCGAGGAAAGGGACCGCAGCCCGCTGGTCCGCTGGGACCTGCCTGGCCGGGGAGGAAACAGGAACCCTCTCTTGCACCCGGGCGCCGCCTCTCCCGGGGCCGCAATCCCCTCTTCGCCTCAGTCTCCCCATCCACAAAATTGACCGGTGGGTTCTACCTGGCACCTCCCCTAAGAAGCGCAACAGAGGCGCGGACGGACTCCGCCCCGAGTCGGGGAAGCGAGTGCGCAAGCGCAGAGGCGGGAGGGGCGCGGCCCGGGGCGGGGCGGAGTCCTTGTCCCGGCACTCCCGCCCCCAGCCAGGAGTCTGCGCGTGCGCGCTGCAGCAGGGGTGGGCGGGGCCGCGGGCAGACCCGCCTCGTTCCCCAGCGTTCCCCGCGGCAGCAGGCACTGACGTGGCCGCCGTCAGAGCCGCCATCTTGTGGGAGCGAAACCAACGCCTGGCTCGGAGCAGTAGCCTCGCCGCGGCCGCCGAGGGTGAGGCGGCGGGCCGGGGGCCAGAGGCCGGGTGGCGGGCGGCGGGGGCCTGCCAGGGCTACGCACGCACTGCCCACTGCCGCGGCGGAAGGGTGTTGAGGGCTGTGGTGAGGACGGGCCGGGCGGGGGCCGAGGTGAGGCTGGGGCGGTGAGGCCCGAGGCCGCACCGGGGGCCGGCGCGGAGGGCCGGGCCGGGGGTCGAGTGTGGGGAGGGTGTCGAGTCGAGGCCGAGGTCGAGGTTGGGATGAAGATCGAGGCGGGGCGGGCGCAGAGGGCTGGGCTGGGGGTCAAGTTGAGGCCGGGTGGAGGCGGGGGGCGCCGCGACCGGGATCGGGGTCGAGGCGCGGGGGGGTGGGGCGCGGGCTGCGCCGGGGGCCAGGAGTCCCGGGGACGGAGGCCGGGGCAGGGGTCGGTCGCACCGCGGGGCCCCCGAGCCTCCGCCGTGGTTCTCGCTCCCCCCAGAGCCGCCGGGGTGCACGCCCGGAAGTCCGGCCCAGGCCGCGGGCTCCCCAGGAAGCGGTGCTTCCTGCTCCGCCTGCTCCGCCTCCCGCCTCGGGGTCTCGAGGACCAGGAAACTGGAGCCCGCGGCCCGGGACGCCGCCAAGGTCACGCGACGGCCAGGGTTTGAGCCCAGTTCCTGTTGGCTGGCAGGACGGGGGCGGGGCTGCGGGGCGAGGTCCCGGGGTCTAAGTGCTGGGCACTTGCTGCCAGCGGAGGATCCGGGCGCTCGGCGGGCGCGTCCGCGTCTGTGCGGGGCCCCTTTACCAAAACTTGATGCAAGCCAGGGCCTACTTCCTGGTCGCGGCTGGCGGAGATGAGAACACTCTTCCTAGTTGGCGCCTGCGGAGTGTACCTGTGGACGGGCCGTCGGGGGCGAGCTGCCTCCGCGGCCCTGCGTTTACTTGTTGCACAGTCGGGGTGGGTCTGGGCGTGGGAGACGGTAGCTTGCTTGTCAGTGCCGAGTCCCGGAGCCGTGCGGCGGCCCGCCCTCCCGTTTTCCCCAGTCACCGAGTAGTTGTGTGTTGGTCGGTCCCGCAGGACTGCAGCAGCGCCCGTGGCGACAGGAGAGGATCCCGGAAGTGGGTGCTGCCGCTCGGGTGTCCCGGTAGGCTTGTTTCAGAACTAGTGAGCGAGTGGTCAGCACTCCTCTGTGTGCCCGTCGTCTGCATGGTCGGACCTGCGTTTCCAGCGGTGCGTGCGTGTGTGCGAGAAATGGAGTGAGAGTGTGTGTGTGTGTGTGTGTGTGTGTGTGTGTACCCCAAGTCCGGCCCTTTTCTGACGCAGAACTGGTCTGGTTGCTGGGATGAGCGCATATATCTCTGTCTCCAGGAGGCCCCTGGCAGGAGTGTATGTGTATGAGCCCCAAGTCTGGAGGTGTCCAAGCACAGAGCTGGTTTGGTTGCTGGGTGAGCGCACATGTCCCCGTCTCCAAGAGGCCCCTGGCGGAGTGTATGTGTATGAGCCCCAAGTCTGGTGGTGTCCAAGTGCAGAGCTGGTCCGTGGTTGCTGGGTGAGCGCACAGGTCCCTGTCTCCAGGAGGCCCCCCTGGCAGGAGTGTGTGTGTATGAGCCCATGTCTGGTCGTGTCCAAGCACAGAGCTGGTTTGGTTGCTGGGAGAGTGCACAGGTTCCTGTCTCCAGGAGGCCCCCTGGCAGGAGTGTGTGTGGCTGAGCACAGAGGTCCTTGTCTCCAGGAGGCCCCCTGGCATGGTCCCTGTCTGCAGACACAAAACTGGAAATGTCTGGCTTGGTGAACGGCTAACTTACGTGCTGAGCAATCAGCTTCTAAGGAAAGTGCAGAAGGGGAAGCTGGTTCTGGCCCCTCATGGTTCTGCTTTGTAGGTCATGTGGTCTGGTTACTTGCTTTGTGTCATGGACAACTCAAGAGGACACTTCCACTGCACTTCCCTGTCCCGTGGGCTCCGGTAAAGTCAGTGTGGGCTATGAGCTGCGGAGGTGATGTCACAGTCACATGGAAACCCCTGTGCTCATTGGAGAGCCTGGAGGCCGGGTCTCAGGGTTCCTAAAATGAGAGAGTTGAGCTGTGCTCTCTGCTCCTCATTGGTGTGGCAGTGTCCAGTCTTTTAGAAGCGATTTTGACCTGGGAGAGGGTTGGCCGGAACCCTGCCTGCTGGCAAAGGACGGCTTTGCCGAGTTTATGAGTGTGTGGGGGAGGGGGGTAATTCCAGGTCACAGTGTAACCGCACGGGTGCTTGTTCTGGTGATTATTAGGCACTCTTGAAAGCATAGGTGTGTGACAGTTATGGCATTGCAGCTTTATGGCTTTGTCACTGTTCAGGAAGGTGGTCCACACTTGGAGGGGTTAGGTGGCCTGATTAGTGGAAAGCAATGTGGCAAGGTTGGCACAAAAGCATCCAAGCTCCTGATTCCTAGGAGTCCCTCAGCAACCCCCCCTCCCCCCCCCACCTCCTCAGCTTCCTTCCAGGAGTTGGAAGCAGTGGCAGAGCTGACTGATGCGGGGACGTGCCACCCTCCACTAGGTCCCCATGGACCCCTATTTCCTGGTCTCTGCACACCGTGGCCACCAGAGCTTGGCATCCTGTCATTGGCAGCCCTGACTAAAGTCGGGAAGCAACCACAAAAACATAAAAGGCAGGGAGATGTTACAGATGTGGGAGTGATTCTGTTCAGGAGGCCGACTTTTCTGTATCTCTTGAGGCCACAGAGGTGACCCTTAGTGCGTACCATAAATTACCGGGTGCCCGGTTATGATCTACACACGGTTCTAGAAGTTGGAAGTGCATGGTAGATTTGGGAAACACTAACTAGCGTTTAGTCAGAATTTAATAAGCTTTGCTCCTTGAAGGGCTGCTGGAAAGGGTTCTAAGAGGCACTTCATCTGGCAAATACCTGATGCTTTTCGGTTTGTGTTACGTAGGAAATCAGTTTTGTGGAGTCGTACATGGAAGCTAAACAGGAAGCTTGGGGGTTCTGGTTCTCTAAGGTCCTGAAAACTTTACTGTGAAGTGTCAGTGTCCCATCGGTATGACTTCGGCCAGTGGCCAAGGAAACAATTTCAAGATTCCGTCTGGTCTCCTTCGTGAAGAGTGGGAATGAAGGGTGAGTTAGACGTGCCAGCGTTTTGATCACTGGATCCAAAACAAAGGCTGTCTCAAACATTGCTGTCAACAGCGTTATCCTGTGAATTTTCCTGTCATCTGTAGGTGAGCACGGGGTTCCTAATTAACTGAATCCATTAATTTATACTTAAAATACTGTCTGTTGTGTTGATTTTGGTGGTGAAACTTGGCTGAAGATATTTACAGTTTTCAGTGTTTTTGTCTGTCAAAGTGATAGGAGACTGCCAGTTCCTGGGGAGATGGACGAAAAGGCACTAAGTCCCCGTTGCTGGTACCTGAGGGCAGGTCCCGTGCAGTCAACAGTGACTTTCAGTCTTAGTTCCTTCCCTGAAATGTCCAGGACGGTCATATTGCTCCAGTGTGGAGTTCATTGTTGACTGGATGGCTTCTTCCCCACAAACTCATTTTTAGGAGAAGTGTATGTGTAGATGTGTGTGATTAATTTCTGCGCCCTGATAGATGTGCTTTTACAGTTTTTCCTCCTGTCCCTGACGGTCAGTCTCGGATGCCCAGGGAAGTGTGCCTCAGAGGAGGGAACGGGTGGATGTGTGGTGCTGGGGCAGTGAGCAGAATGGGGTGCAGGGTCCTGCAGGTCTGGTAATAGAAAGCCTCTCCCAGGCAGGGGCACGTGGCTGTTTGGAGAACTGTCAGGAGCAGGTGAGGAGGGCAGGGGGGCCTGGGGAGACCTGCTGCAGGCCAGTGGTCCTCGTCCCCAGAAAGAGTATGTTCCATGTGCCCTCAGGTCATAAAAAGTCTGATTTCTGGGACACCTGGGTGTCTCAGTTGGTTAAGTTTCTGACTTTGGCTCAGGTCATGATCTTGTGGGTTCGTGTGTTCAAGCCCCACGTTAGGCTCTGTGCTGACAGCTCAGAGCCTGGAACCTGCTTCAGATTCTGTGTCTCCCTCTCTCTCTGCCTCTCTGTCTGTCTGTCTCTCTCTCAAGAATAAATAAACATTAAAAAATTAAAAAAAAAAAGTGATTTTCTACACTCCATCGTGGTTTGTGTACCAAACCACTTTTTCTTTTTTGTACGCAGCCTTGATAGATGTTCTGAATTTTCCAGGAATGCAACTACCTTGTAAATCAAGGGAGATTGCATTCTGTTCTCTGTGGTACTTTCTCAAGAGCTGCCCTCCGTTTCCAGGAGAAAATGGCCTGTGTGGTGGATGCAGCCGCCCTGTGTATGGGAGGGAAGTGAGCGTGTGGGTCTGCAGTGGTCCCTGGTGGGTGGTTCCTCGGAGCTTCCTATGTGGGGGCTCACACTCGCCAGCAACTCACTGTCCTGTGACTTCCCTGTGATGAGCAGATGGAGCTGCAGGACGGGACGTACCCCAGCTGTGCCGGCTGCCAGCTTCCTCTCGGGATGGTGGGGTGGCACTGTGAAGCTCCACGGGCGTGTCGGCTCCGACCCTTGTGAGGACCCTTCCTGGCGGGTGGTGTGCAGGCATCTGACTTTGCCTAGTGGGCCCCTGCTGGTGCCAGAGGGGAGATAAGGATACCAGGGCACAGGCAGGTACCGGGGGTGGGGGGGGCTGCCTTTCAGAGGGTGAGGCAGGCAGATCTGGGGACGAGGGGGATGGAGAGGAGGTTCTTGGTTAATGTTGGGGGTTTGGTGTTGGTGGAGACCTGTGGGGAGGAGTAGAGATGGGGTCCTGTGGAGGGTGGCACCAGAGTGTGAATGCAGGGTGCTGACCTGGTCCGGCCTAGGGGTCCGTGGGGACCCTCGAGAGGCTTCAGGTGGAGAATGGTGTGATTAGGCATGTGAACCAGAGTCATCCCCCACCCCCCACCAGGGCTGCCTGAGGTTGCAGACAGGGTCGGAGGAGTGGTTCTCAGAGCTGTCCGGTGCTGGGAGTTCCGGCGGAGGGCCCGCCCCCCCCCCCCCAAGCTTCCACCAGAAGAGGTGGGGCTGCGGGTTTTTAATTTTGTTCTCAGTAATGGTCCCTCCAAGTCCCTTGAAGACCCAGACCGAGGGGTGAGGATTGGCCCCTGTGCGAGAGAGCTTCAGGACCTCCTGCCACCCTGGGTGGTTTGCAGGAGGGCTTGCTTCTACCTCCCCGTCCTTGGAGGGTGTGGACGGGGGTCTCTGGCCCCTTGGAGTCCATGTGGTAGGAGAAGGTGCAGCGACTGGCCGCAGCACGTTTGTGGGGGACCCCACCGAGAGAGATGCCCCTGACAGTCTGTTCACTGTGCACGTGCTGGCACTCCTCACCCTTCTGCCCCACTCGTGTCCTGCTCGCCCTCCGTGTGTGAGTGTGCTGAGCTTGGAGCCAAAGGGCTGCTTCCTGCGGATGGTGGAGTAACAGACTGAGCGGGCACCTCCGTGGAGAAGGTGCTGGGGGTGTGGCCAGGGTGGGACCCCAGGGTCTCTGGACACGTTCCCCTGCAGCTGGTCCAGGCTTGCGCGGATCGGTAAGGTCGGTGGTAAGACCCTTCTCAGGCTGATAGGTGCTGTACAGCTGCCATGGTTTCTCAGATGCTGCTTTGCCTTGTGCTCACAGATTACTTGAATTTCCCCGTTTTCGGCTCAATTTGTTGTGCATTTCAGTGTTGTCGGTTGATGCAAATTTGCTTTTTTGATCTTCAGTTTTTTTCAGTAACAAGTCTTTCAGACTTGACTGCATTTGGGGTCAGAGAGGGTATCTGTGCCCTTAGGTGTAAGCCAGAGTAGAATGGGAGGCCAAGTGTCCGTCCTATGGGCTAGAATACTGTGGGACCTTCATGACTGCAGGAGCCAGAAGTGGAAGGCCTCGTGGCCAGCAACCAATCAGGAATAAGAAAATACTGTGGAGCGGTCCGCGTCTGCCATCAGGACAGATGCAGAGAGCTGAGGGGCTCTTCCACACAGCAGCATCCTGGCCAGGCTCAACTTGTGTGTCTCCTTCTCTCGGGTTGGAGACAATGTGCCACGTGTGTCCAGGGTCCTGCGTGGACCGTGTCTGATCCGTCCTTGTTGTCTAGTTGGAAAGTGTGACACGTGTGTCGAGGGTCCTGTGTGGACTGTGTCTCGTTGGTCCTTGTCTAGTTGGAGACACATGTGACATTTGTATTCATTGGTCTTCTGTAGAAGGGTATTGGTTACATTGGGCTAGCCTAGTAGGATTTTTTTTAATTTATATATATTTTTTAACACTTAATTATTTTTGAGAGAGACCGTGAGCGGAGGAGAGACAGAGAGGGAGACACAGAATCCGTGGCAGGTTCCAGGCCCTGAGCTATCAGCACAGAGCCCAACGTGGGGCTCGAACCCACAAGCCCTGAGATCATGACGTGAGCTGAAGTCAGTGTCAGACAGATGCTCCACCCACCGAGCCGCTCGGCACCCCTTAGGATTTTGCTCCATTGTATACATTTCAGAAGAACAGAAGTTTGGTGAAGTGTTTAGAGAGTAGTTATGTTACAAAACAGTAAGTAAAAGTGTAAGACTGAATAAGGGGGAACTAGGAACCGTAAACATGTTCTTCTGTTCAGTGCCTTTTTTTTGTAGCTGGTGGTGAGCAGGGTTCGTTGCTTGTGGTTAGACTGTCCCACCCGTGCCTGTTCTGGTGGACAGTGGACAGTGGCCCTTGGGTATTCACATTGCTGTGTTACTGTTGATAGGAGCTGCAAGTGATGAGGAAACTCATTTCTGGGTGTTACATTTCACATTGAATCAGAAGCTGGCAAAGAGCCAGCTAAATTGAATCTCAGTAGTGTTGTGCCCTTGGAGTCAGACCTGCCAGGTCCTGCCCCTACCGTCAGCCACCATAGGCTGACTGTGAAGTGAGGGGTGGGGGTGGGGGCTGGGATCACTGCACAGGGGCCAGCCCTTGGGCCTGACTGGGTCCCTTAAAACACCCTGAAGGTTTGTGCCGGAAGGCCCGATGGCAGTCTGTAGGCAGTTCCTCATCAGAACTGGCCTTGGGGTGCTGGTCAGAATGATCTGGTTCTGCAGTGTGTGTTTCATATGGAAAGTTCCTAGTGGTACAGGGTGGGGGAAGGGGGGGTTGGGGAGCTGGGTGAAGAAGAAGGTACACATGTCTTGGGATGTGGTGGTGGGGAGCTGGGTGAAGGTGGAAGATAGACATGTCCTGGGATGTGGTGGGGGAGGGGGAGCTGAGTGAAGGTGGAAAGAGACATGTCCTGGGACGTGGGGGGCAGTGTGGTGACCCATTGACAGTACTGGATGGTGTTAGAAACCTTGGAAATTCTCACAGGAGAGTAACATGGAACTGTGTGAGGTGGTGGGTGTTAGCTAGAGTTGTGAACACGTAATTACAGGGAGACACCTTGTTGCATACCTGAAACTAATACAAGGTATAGGTCAGTCATAGGAATAAAACTGATGGAAATAAGAGAGATCAGTCCACTTAGGTGCCTTGGGTGTGCCGGGCTGCGTAGTGTCCCCTCTGGCTGTGTGGATTCCTGTGTGTCACACTGCGTTAGGGCTCTGTGGTGTATCTGCCTAGCACTAGTACTGGCACGTTCAGTTTTCCTGGTCCACTGGTGTTTACAAATTAGGTACACTAGGTAATATACTCTGCTGTAGAAGAAGCCCTAGGCTACAGAATGACATGTTGTGCTGATGGGCAGGGTGATGGCCTGAGGTTTTATTTGTTTAGCTGAGGCCCTGGAGTCCAAAGCTGGTGTGCAGAAAGCAGTTTGCAAGAGATTACATGTGATCATATGGCCTACAAAAGTAGAGGGCCCGTTTTATTTATGTATGTATTTTTATTTAATTTTTTAAGAGAGCGCGAGCAGGGAAAGGGGCAGAGGGAGACAGAATCTCATGCGGGCTCCACGCTGAGTGTGGATGCAGGGCTCTATCCCGTGATCCTGGGATCAAGACCTGAGCTGAATCAAGAGTAGGACGCTCAGTGGATTGAGCCACCCAGGAGCCCTGAGGACCCAGTTTACACTTAGGATCTATATGTCAGGGATGGATGGGGCTTTGAGTGATTGACAACCTGTGCACATGGGTGGCTGCTGTGTCAGGGATGGATGGGGCTTGAGTGATTGACGACTGGTGCACATAGGGGGCTGCTAGAAAGCAGTTGCTCATTCATGAGACCCTTAAAAAACGGTTCCTAGTGCATATGAGCTCTGGAAAAATCAAAACGAGGGTATGAACTGTGAGGCGGAACATGTTACTGTATGTAAGTTGAGTCCAATAAACTTGACTTGTAAGAAGTGGGGGGGCATCTGGGGGGCTCAGCCAGTTAAGTGTCTGACTTCAGCTCAGGTCATGATCTTACCATTGGTGAGTTTGAGCCCTATGTCGGGCTCTGTGCTGACAGCTCAGGGCCTGGAACCTGCTTCGGATTCTGTTTCCCTCTCTCTCTGCCCATCCCCTGCTCATGCTCTGTGTCTCTCTTTCTCTCTCTTAAAAAATGAATAAAAAAGGTTAAAAAAAATTAAAAAATAAGGCTGAAAGATGAAGAGCTGAGAGGTCACCCAGCTTTTCACTCATGTAGGGAACTCAAACATCTGAGCTCCCCTTTATGGAGGAGGCCGAGTGGTGCATCGTGTCCGCAGTGCAGAATGGAGTCCAAACCCCAATGTGTTTGTCTCCCTGGGTCAAATCAAGCTCTAGGTTGGTGGTTGCCTCTTGGCCATGATGGCAAACTGCTCAGGTCATCTTGGTCTTCGCTGGTAGAGATTCTGCTGAGTCGATGATTTCAGAGAAGGTGACAGACTTTGTTCCTTGCTTACTCTGAAACCTCAGAGGCCTGTCAGAGGAGAGGCTGGGGTTGCAGGCGGAAGTCACAGTAAGTTTTTTCTCTTTGGCAGCTAAACCAGTCATGTTGGATTCATTTATTGGAGCGGAACGGGCGTAAACTCACAAAGCTACATTTCTTTCTGGCTGGACTGGCTTCCCCACAGAGGCCCCATCGCTGGCCTTGACCCGTAGCCACATAGATCTCTTTATCCGAGAACGTGGGCCGCCAAGGTCTTTGCTTTACGTTGTTTCTGGTCCTAACAGAGGGAAAACTTGTTCCCTCGAGGCTGTGGGGCTGGAGGGAGCCCTTCTGAGAAAGTCTGTGTTTTCATTGCTCACTGATGCAGAGGGTCATCATCGTAAACAGGAAAGATGGGTTTTGATTTGAGCTTAAGGGATTCTGGTGGCAGAGGGTGTGACATAGGCCACAGGATGGCTCCGAGGTCCACCTTTCTCCTGAGGTCCACCTTTCTCCTGTGGCAGATCCTCTGTTAGGTCTTGACATTTTGCAAAACAGTAAATGTGCTGGGGTAGGCCAGGAGCCAGCAGGGTCGTGGGCCAGGTGCAGGTGTAGACGCTTCTCGGCTGGGGGAGACCAAGTGCCCGTGTGGTAGTGTCTTGCACCCGAGACTGCACGCTCACCTCGTCAGTCCCCTTGGGGCTCCAGAGTTTGATGTGTTGAAGAACCACAGGGGAAGGACCCAGACCACATTGGTAACAAGGGCTCAGCAGAGCCGAGCAGGCCAGGGACAGTGTGTGGGCAAGTGGGGACTTGGGGGCTGGTGGCGGCACTCTGTGGGGAGGAGGCTAACAGGCAGTTTTACCCTGAGATGGTCCGCCTGCCCACGTAGGGGCTGGGGAGAGTGCAAGTGACATTTTTACCCCTCGGTCCCCAGGACTCTGTGATCATGGTAAGGACAAGATTACATTAGTGCTAAGACAGGTGGAGATAGCCCGCCCCCTCCTGTCTCCCCGAGATCACCCCTGTCGTGGCTCCACTGCAATGGCCACATCTCTAGATGAGCGTGCTGATGACACCCCCTTGGGGGTCCGCTTGGACAGTGCAGGCTGGCCTCAGCCTCTGGATCACCCTCACCCCGGCAACAGGAAGAGTATGGCTGGGGGAGGGATCACCTGCTGCAGAGCCAGGTGGGGATGGCATATGTTTCAAGTGATCTCTTGTGTTCATTTTCATCCTCGGGCCTTCTGTACCTGTCATCGGTTTTTCCCTTGCCCTGGGATGGCCAGGCCCCACTGTAAAGCCATGCCTGTGGCGTGTCCCCTTCTTGGAGTTCTGCCTCCCTCCTCCACCTCTTTGCAGGGACATGGCCCTTGTTCTGCCCTTCCCCTGCATCGCCACCTTGGCTGAGGGCACTGCTGTGTCACTGGGGTAGAGTGCTGGGACCCTTGGTGTTCTCAGACTGCATCTGTGTCCGTGTCTGTACCCCAGGCTCTTTTCAGGCTAGAGGTTTCTGTGCTCCTGCAGGGTGTCACAGCAGAATCTCCTCCCCACGCTTTCCTGTGTTGTTTTTTGGAGTTTCCATCAGTCAGATGGTAAATTTGTTTGTTTGGTTTAGAATTTCTGTCCTTTCCCCCTCATCCTGCAAGCCTTGGGAGCTGTTTTCAGTTCACAGCATAACCGTGGGGAAGGCACAGACTCCCTCAGGGCAGTGTCCCCACCTGGGGGACCCGCATTGATGTTGCAGCACCCAGGGCCCATCCTTTCGTGGGGAGGACAAGTATGGGATGACATGGACCCATCACGTGATGGCTGTCACCACCCTGACAGCCCAGCCCCCCTGTGTCCCGAGTCATCCCTCCCTTCCCTAATCCCCGAAGCCACTGGGGGGATCCTTTTCCTGTCTTCGTAGTTTTCCTTTTCCAGAGAGCTGGGCACTTGGAGTCCCACAGTGCGCAGCCGTCTTGGATTGGCTGCTTCCACTTAGTGACATGTGGTTAAGCCATTTCTCTTTAGCGCTGAGTGATGTCGCTTGGTGTGGGTGGACCGCAGTCTCTTCACCCGTCACCTCGTGGAGGACGTCTTGGTTCTTCCCAGTTTGGGTGGTTGTGGGTAAGCTGCCGTAAACATCTGCGTCCAGGATTTTGTGTAAAGGCCCAGAAGCTCGACTGCTGGGTCGCACCGTGCAACAATGTTTGGTTTTTTGAGAAACCACCAAACCCTTCCACGGTGACTGTGTGGTTTCAGGTCCCCACCAGCAAGGCAGAGTTCCTGTGACCCCCCCCCCCCATGCTATGCAGCTTGTGCGGGTGTGGGGGGTTTGGGTCCTTCTCATAGGTGTGTAGTGGGCAGCTGGGTGTTCTCGTTTGCATTTCCCGAAGACATACTGACTTGGAGATTTTTCTCGTGCTCATTTGCCATCTGTAGGTCTTCTGTGGGGAGGGGTCTGTTAAGGTCATTGACCCATTTTAAAATTCTTACGTGCAGTTTCAGTCTGCTGGGTATCAAGTTCTAAGTGTTTTTTTTTTTTGGCATTTCTTAGATGGCAGTCCGTGATCAGGCGTGTCTCTTGCAAATATTCTGTCTGGTTGATCTTCCCGTTCTCTTGACCCTTGACCTGGTTGTTCCTGGATTGGGAGTTTGTAGCTTTCACAAAGTTCAGCTCATCAACTCTTCTATTGACCATGCCTTTGGTGTCGTATCTAAAAAGACATCCCCATAGCGAAAGTATCCTTTTTTTTTCCATCACGTGTGCACAGGTTTGTGTGTTTCACCTTGGCCGTCAGGTCTGCTGTGTTCTGACTCCCCATTCTTGTTTTGTGGGCACCGGGTCCCCACCTTGTTGGCTGCAGCCATGTGAGGGTTGGGGGTTCTGTTTGTTTTTTCCTTTGAAATAGTCTTCTCTCTTCCTTCCCCCCAAATTCCTTCTTTTGTTCTCTTCCATTGGTGGCTCTTAGAGGGAGACTTGCATGGCTGTTTGCGGTCATCCAGATGCAGGCAGCCGTGGGTCCTGGCTCGGCGGCCTGTGGGTGTCTGTCCTTGTGTGCAGCACAGTGTGCACCCACACCCTCCCGCCTGGACGTGGGTGGCAGAGTTCCTGGGTCTGTTGCTCCTGGAAGGTCCAGCCACATTCTCATTGCTCCCAGAACCTGTCTCCCCCTTTTTCTGTTTGTCTTTGTCGCTTGGGCACCTCTTCATTAGTGATTTCAACAGCGAGCCGAGTTTGAATGTGTGTGTTTGGTCCGTTCTGTGTTCCCAAAGGATTTGTCATCCTCTGTGTATATTAGGAGAATGGGCTGTCTGCAGAAAAGGAAGCGTTACAGTAAAGGTCGGTTTAAATTTTAATTTTTTGAATAGTTAATAGCAGCAATAAACTGTCAAAAATGCACTGAGGCGCGGCGTCCAGCCGGCTCATTCACTGGAGCGTGAGACTTTTATCTTAGGGTTGTGAGGCCAGGCCCTACGTTGGGTGTAGAGATGACTTAAAAATAAAATCTTTAACAACAGCAACAAGTGCACAGAAACCAGCTTGAAGGCCTCTGCTGGCATGCCCAGGCCCGTGGGAGCGTCAGGTTCACAGTGGGGTGGGTGATTTCCACCCAGTGCTGACTGGACTGGCACAGAACTGACAGGCGTCCTGGCGGTAAAGTGGGTGTGTTGGGTGCTGACCAGGAGTGGGAACGTGTGTGGTCTCAGCTGGTGACACAGGGCAGACCTGTACCCTCTGCAACTCCCGCAGACCATGGAGCTCCTGGCTGCTCCTGGGGGCGGGGGCAGGTGGCCAGGCTTCTTCCTGGCCTTGCGGGCACTCTGTGTAAAGGCTGCCCAGCGCCTGGGTGCTTGGCTTCATAAAGGCAGCCAGCCATAAGCACCCAGATTCCCAAACAGTGTGCATTTGAGAAGGTGGCCAGCTCTTCTAGGTGCCTGTTTGGAAATGAAAGTGCCTGCCTATGGGGAGGTCAGGCCCGGGTGGCTCCTGTGCCCTGGGGGCTGTGGGATGGAAGACCACTCCCTTGGGCCCAGTGTTTCTGCTCTGAACGAGGGGAGCCTGTGGCAAACGCAGTCCCTGATGCGGCCCATGGGGTCGCTCCCCCTGGGACTTCATGGCCTGTGTGCTGCCCAAGAGCCTAGAAGAAGAGCCTGTCTGGCTCCGAATCCGGTCTGTGGGTGAGCACTAAGCTCTGAGCACGTCACGTTGGTGTGGTTGGTTCTGGCCTGCGTCACTGCCGGGATGGTTGTTTCTGGCCCCTCTTGTTGCATGGTTGAGGAGCTTGCGTCCTGTGAAAGCCACAGCCATTCAGTGAACAGCATTCCCTCTGCAGGTTGTACATCAGTCTCCCTTCTGCTGCTTGGGAACCAGGTGTGGTCAGCTTCCACCCTGTGAGCTGTCAGAGGTCAGACCTATCCTTCCGCCAGAGCGCCCCTGCGCTGCTGGCCCTGGGCGGCACAGAGACCCAGGGACCCCTGTCTCCACAGGTTTCTCTGGCCAGTGTTGCTCCCCCCAGTCTACAGCATGGGAAATATCTTCGCAAACCTCTTCAAGGGCCTTTTTGGCAAAAAAGAGATGCGCATTCTCATGGTAGGCCTGGATGCTGCAGGGAAGACCACCATCCTGTACAAACTGAAGCTGGGTGAGATTGTGACCACCATTCCCACCATAGGTGAGGAGACCGCGGGCGGGGGGCAGGGGGGTGCAGCAGGGGAAGGGCGTGGGCCTCACACTGCTTGAGGTGGCAGGCTGACCGGGGTCGTGGCCCCCACAGGCTTTAACGTGGAGACAGTGGAGTACAAGAACATCAGCTTCACCGTGTGGGACGTGGGCGGCCAGGACAAGATCCGGCCCCTGTGGCGCCACTATTTCCAGAACACACAAGGTGAGCGGAGGGGCTGTGGCCTGCGGGAGAGGCTGGGGCGCCATCGGCGCCCGTCCTGACGCCCACGGCTCCGCAGGCCTCATCTTCGTGGTGGACAGCAACGACAGAGAGCGCGTGAACGAGGCCCGTGAGGAGCTCATGAGGATGCTGGCGGAGGACGAGCTCAGGGATGCCGTCCTGCTGGTGTTCGCCAACAAGCAGGTATGCGCGCCCGTGGGCCCCGGCCATGCAGGGTGGGAGGTGGGAAGGGGTGGTCCCTGCTGCCCACTGACTGGAGGTCGGCCTCTCCCACCACCAGGACCTCCCGAACGCCATGAATGCAGCCGAGATCACGGACAAGCTGGGCCTGCACTCGCTGCGCCACAGGAACTGGTACATTCAGGCCACCTGTGCCACCAGCGGGGATGGGCTCTATGAGGGACTGGACTGGCTGTCCAATCAGCTCCGGAACCAGAAGTGAGCCGCGCCCCCTCCCCCCCACTCCCTCCTTCCACCCTGCTTTACTCTCATGTGGTGTGAGTGCCAGAAGCTGTCTCCATGGTCGGTCACAGTGTGCTTCACCATGCTGTAAATGTGCAGACGCAGCCTGCAGCCGGGTTTTTATTTAATGTAAATAGTTTCTGTTCCCAACGAGGCAGTTTCTGGTACTCCTATGCAATATTACTCAGCTTTTTTTATTGTAAAAAGAATCAGCCCACTGTTCAGTACTGAGAAGGGATTTTAGGCTCAAGGGGCCCCCAGGAGTTGCTGTCAGGGCCAGCCTGGCGCTTGCTTCTCCTATGGGCGTTAGGTCTGTGTTGGACTCGATTTTGGTGGTTGGTTTTTAACCCGAACTCAGTGCATTTTTAAAACAGATAAAAACACAAGGCAAGGAGAACACTTGAACACACGGAAGGGAGAAACGTGCCTGGTTAGGTTCTGCGGTAAAGGGCTGGCGTCTGGTCCACCGGTGATCCGTTTCCTGTTGGGAACGTGACGGGGCAGAGCCGGCCATGGTCTATCCTGCATGGTCACGACAGGGTCCCCGTGATTTGCTGTCTCCGGTGGTCCTGCCTCCCCTAGCGTTTGTCCTCGCACCTGTGCCCACATGGCCGCCCAGGGGGGATGGGCTGGGGGCTGCGGCCACCACTCCCAGGGCCCTCAGGGGGACCCCCGGAGCCCCCGTCCACATGTGCTTTCACTCCCTCAGCCTGCAAGGGTCAGGTTTGCCACCGAAACGACGACGTCTACTTTTTTCTTTCGTATTTTGATAAACACTGAAGAAGCTGGAGCCGTTCAACTTTATCTTGGGGAAATCCTCAGAACTGGTTTATTTGGTGTCGTGGAACCTCTTACTGCTTTCAATACACAATTAGTAATCAACTGTTTTGTATACTTGTTTTCAGTTTTCATTTCGACAAACAAGCACTGTAATTATAGCTACTAGAATAAAGTCTCTTAACTAGTTCACGGCTCTCCAATGCTTGGTGCCACTAGCCACAGCTCATCTCTGGGAACAGGAGCAGGGCACCCAGACCACTGGCTTCGTGGCAGGTGTGGACGTGGCCCAGTGCCCTGGCAGTGACTGCCTCATTGGCCTCCCTGCTGGCAGTGCCAGGCCATGATAGGGACAGCAGGGTCACTGCATGGGGACTGGGGGGGGGGGGGCTGCTCTAGCCCATATCACCTGGCCTGTTGAGGGGATGGAGGGCAGGAAACCTTGGCCAAGCTCTGTGTTGCTGCCATGTAGGCCATCCTTGAATCCTGAGTGCCCTGACTCCCCAGCCGGCTGTGACTATGGACTGGCTGGAGTCCAGGCTCCCTTGCCCTGGGGATGCCCAGTCTGGCCCTTCCCTCCACTAACAGGTTGAAAAGCCAGGGCCAGGGTTAGACAGACATAATTGTCTTTAGTTTGATTAATTTTCAAATCCGAAGCAAAAGATGCATATTTCCTTATTAGGGATCCAGCCTGGGTCCTGTGCTCACTCTTCTGGGTTGTAAGAGGTCCCCTCCCTGCAGAGGAGGGGAGGCCTGGGGGAGGGAGCTAGTGCCCCACTTTGCCCCCCTCTCCAAGCTTGGAGTCCAGGGGGCAGGTCCCTTGGCACCTGGAGGGGGGTGGGGGAGACTCCAGGTACAAGTCTTCACCCTCATGATCTACATGTCCAGCCTGTCGCCCAGGGTGAGATGTGACCCAGGTCTCCTGGTACATCTGACATCACTGCCCAGGGACAGGCCCACCAGGGTCTCTGGCTGGTCTTACTGGAACCCGACACCGTCGTCATGTTCTCCCCTGCCCCTTTCTACTGGAACATGTGACAACCTACCCTTGAGTGTGAAATACTTTCCCCTTAAAATAACTTTATTTAAGTACAAAGAGTGAATTAAAGAAAAATAGAAGTAGCTGTACTTGGCCACCCCAAAGCCGCACGGGGGCTCCCAAGGCTATGCCCCCTGCCCTCCCGCCAGGGGCTGTCTCTGGGGCCAGGGCCCCTGCAGGGGGGGCAGGGAGGGGGTCTGCTGGAGGCTGGAAACTGTCAGCAGGTCAGGCTTCAGTCACTGTGGTGGCCACGCCGCCGCCTCTTACAGCTAGGTGAGGAGGAGCTGGAGTCCGAGTCGCGCCTGCGACGCCCGGGCCTGGGGAGACCGCGAAACCGAAACCCGGTGGGTGGGTGTGAGGCTGCCCTGCCTACCCCACCTGCCAGGCTGCCCCAAAGCAGAGGCACACCTACCCAGCAGGAGCTGGGGGCAGTGGGGAAGTCCCCCTGCTCCTGTGTGCCTTCTCTTTCTTCTTCTCTTTCTTGTGCTTCTTCTTTTTCTTCTTTTTTTTCTCTTTTCTGCTTTTCCTGTGGCCCTCGGGGCTGCAGGGAGGGGCAGGGCACACAGTGCTGGGCGGTGAGAGGGTCGCACCGGGTACCGACCACCCTCCTACCGCTAAGTAGCGGCAGGTACAGGCAGCTCGAGACACAGTCCCTTGCGGCAAATGCCACTTGGCCCCCACCCCACCACGTATGCCCCGATAGGTGACAACCCCCACACCCTCTATGCAGGGCACCAGCAGAGCGCAGGGGCTCGCCCTTCCACCTGAGCGCCTCCCTCCAGAGACCCCAGCAGGCAATAGGGACCCAGGCCCCTGAGGGAAGAAGGGACAGGAGCTGGGAAGGGCACTAACCCAAAGGCAGCCGGCAGCCGCGCCACTAAGAGAACCAGGAGTTATGTGCAGCCCCACCCTCTCCCTGGGAGCTGGGGGGCGGCCCTTACCCCGGCTCCGCCTTCTCGTCCTCAGACCTAGGCTTCTTCCTGGAGGAGGCCGGAGAGGACGC
Organism: Lynx canadensis; assembly: GCF_007474595.2. Classification (NCBI taxonomy): domain Eukaryota; kingdom Metazoa; phylum Chordata; class Mammalia; order Carnivora; family Felidae; genus Lynx; species Lynx canadensis. Next base: position 88,169,658 of record NC_044303.2, on the reverse strand, counting down.
CAGCCGGCCACTGTCCACGCGATGGTGCTGCGGTGGGAGGCCACTTTGGGGGGGGGGGTGCGTGGGAGGCGCCCCGGGATGCCAACGGGGAGGACCAGCTCCGGTTTCCCGGACCGGGGAACGGGAGTGCCCCACGAGCAGAGACGGCCAGCCCCTGACCCTGAACCGCGGGATCCCCGGGTGTTATGGGCACTTACCGTGAACACGGAGAGCCCCAGCTTGGCGGCCTCCTTGTCTTCGCGGGACAACGCCACTCGGCCTGCGGAGCCACTGCGGGAACGCGGGTGATAAGCCCCCCTGGTGAGAACTCCCCGGCCTCCCTAATCAGGTCGCACTTCCATTTGGGCAACTTGGGCAGAGTCCACCCCCCTCGCAACACACCTGGAGCTCCCCAGGCCCAGCAGCCGGTCCACTCCCTTCTCCTCGTGGTCCCCTCCTTCCCGCTTACACACCTCGACAAAGTCCTGCGCGGAGGGCCAGAGGGTGCTTGCGGCAGGAAGCTCGCGGCCCTGCCCCGCCTCGCCCCCGCCCCCGCCCCCCAGGAGGATCCCCTCACCTCCTTGCTCAGGCCGGTGGGCTGCTTCCGCACGTTCTTGTAACCTCTGCGGGGGCGGCGCGCGCGAGCTTCAGGGAGCGGCCGGCCTCGCCTGGACCCCTGCTCCTCCGTCCCCGCCGCGCCCCCCCACCCGGAGCTCCCCCAACCCCGCAGGGTTCACTCACAGCGCCGCCATGAGCGCCTCCTGCTCTGCCTGCCTCACGGCCGCCAGCTCCTCCTCCCGGCTCAGTCCCGCGCCGTCCGCCCGACCCTTGGCGTACCAGGTGAGGTCGCGGCCCTTCTGCCAGCGGCCCACAGGGGCCATCAGCGAGTTGCCTGTGGAAATGCAGCGTCAAGGGCTCGGCCCGCGGGGTCTGCGCGGCACCGTCGCTCCCCGCACCCGCGGCCCGTGCAGCTCCAGCGCTCCTCGCGCCCCCTCGTCCCCCGCACCCCCCAGCCCCGGGCCTGGCACCGCGCTGACCCAGGTAGTTCTCTCTCTGCTTGTCGGTCTTCACGTCCTCCCAGCTGAACTGGTCCTGCCCGCCGCGCACACCGCCCCGGCTGGAGCCGAACATGGTTTCCGGCCGTCCGAAGCCCCGGCCTCGCCGCCCCGGGCGGCGCCGCCGCCGCCGGCGCCCGCTCCCGCGTCGCGTGCCTGAACGTCACACCCGCGCTGGCTCCGCAGCGCCACGCGCGCATGCGCACTGCTTCCTCTCCCGCGCCAATATTTGGCGCGCTTGCGCACGGCTCACTGCTCCACTTCCCCTGGCGTTCGTTCAGCGCGCCTGCGCCCCGCCCTGGGGAAGGAGCGGTCCACCGCGCTGGGCCTGGTCCTGAGCGTACCGCTGGCACAACAGCTGTTGTTAGGAGCCACATTGGGCGGCTGACGCCGGGGTCCAGGGCTGCGCTGGGAGAGGGGCGGCCCCTGGGAACCCCCGACCGGCGCCCCCGGAGATCGGGGTGCGGGGGCGTCTCCAAGCGCGCACCTAGGCTCCTGGCGGTCCAGGCTCGCCGCCTGGATCAGCAGTCCCGGAATGGGGCGGCTCGAAGCGGCTCGGATCCGGAGGAAGCTCCCTAGGCACCCCTGCGGCGTCGTGCACTGCCGCTAAGTCGTCTTGGAGTCTGGGCTTCCCCACGTGTGGCCCGGAGAGCCGACGCCTTCCCTGGGCCGGGGGTTGCCCCGTGGGGGCTCCAGCGCGGGAGCGCCGGTCTGAGACCGCAGGCTCCTCTGGGGAGCGCGTGGGCCACGGGGACCGCCTGTGGTTGGCCAGGCAGGGTCAGCCACCAGGGTCTGGACACTGGAAGCTGTCAGCACAAAGTTTGAAGTCCCCAAATGGGCCTGGAAGGGGGGGTGGTACTTGCGGAGGTCGGGAGTTGGGGGTCCGTGTATAGGAAGTCCCTGGGTCCTCGAAGGTTGTAGCGCGGATGGAGTTCTCTGCTTGACCAGACTGCTCAGGTCTCCAGAGCTCTCCAGCCAGGCCTTGGGCCTCCGGTCCGGCTTGCCCAGACCCCTGCCCTCAGTACCAGCAGGATCCCATGACCCCTGGTCAGCTTGCCCAGGCCCGCCTCCTCCCCGCCCCCCCCCCCCCCCCCCGCCTCAGTATCTTAGCAGGATCCCATGCAGATGTGGGGCTGCTGCCAAGCCTGCCTTCAGCAATGATCCCATTAGGTGGCATCTGCCAGAACGCTCCCTACCTGGGTGATTCCTCTTAGTAATTTCTCATCACCAACACCCACCCTTGCCTTTTGGCTACAAATCTCCTGCATCCATCATTGTGACCCCACTTCAGGTAAAGTGCCTTGCCATCTTCAGAAACGTCCTGGCTACCTTGGGATCAGACAACGCCACTGGGCATCTCACAAGCAGGGAGCTGGAGGGCAGGCACAGGTGCAGGGGCGGTGCATGTCCCTGTAAACTTGTTCAGGGCCAATGTGCTCAGTGGACCAGTGGGGACTCAGGAGTCCAAAGGTGGGTGCTTAGCCCTACATCCCTCTCTGGGAGCCACAATCAGACGCCAGCGCCCCTCTCCAGTCATGCCGGGAACACCTTCCCCACCATCTGTCAGGCAGCGCCCCACAGTCAACACCCAAGGGCAGCCCGAGGCTGGGGCTGGGCCAGCTGCACTTGGAAAGGTTAGGACTTGAGCCTCCAGTCTTGCAAAAGCCTGACCAAGGTGACACCCACCACAAGAGGGAAAAGTAGCAGTCAACCACAGAAGGCTGGTCTGTTGTAGCTGCACCGGGCGGGGCTGCAAGCAGAGTGAGTCCACAACAGGGCCGATGGCACCTCCTGTTGGCACTGGGTATGGCAGAGAGCGCCTCAGTGCTGGGCAGGGTGGGCCAGCCACCAGCAGGGATCCCAGACACCCTGCTCCTTCCACCCACTTCCACCCCTGTGGCTGCCACACTCCCGCCAGGAGAGCCTGTGGTGCCCTGCTGGAAGGCAGTGCAGGGGGGGAGGGGGCTCCAGGCCCCGAGGGCTGGCTCTGCAGTTCTCACCCGACCCTGTGGCCACAGAGACCCCCAAGCCAGACACGCACACACCAGAAGGATAGGCAAGGCAGAGGCGGCTTTGTGAACACACTATGTTTAAAGGCTCACCCTCCCCACCCACGGTGTCCCCAACCCGGCCAGCTTCCAGGCACAGTCACTTTTTGGTCCAAAACTGCTTGTACCGCTCCACATCAAAGTCGTCGCCCAGCTCTGGCTGCTGCTGCTTTTGCTCTGTGAGCTGGGCCATGCGTTTCCGGAACCGGGCCCTCCTCTCCTCTGGGGACAGGGCGTCCAGATCCACGGGCATCTGTGGGGAGGGGCTCGGTCAGAGGGCCCAGAGCCTTGTCCCTGTCTCTGCTTCACCTTGTCCTCCACTGTGTGGTTCAGGTTTTCACATTTCGCTAGGTTTGTCTGCCTTCAAAGCTCTCAGTTGTTTTCCCAAGACTGATGCTGGTCAGACACGCAGCTCAGGGCTGCTCTCTGGTCCTGACGCATGGAGCTAAGTCCACTCTCCCTCCTCCCTCTCCTCATGGCCCCCGTCTCCCCTCACCCATTAGGCTGCCATGGGTGCTGAGGCCACAGCTCCTGCAGGAGCAGCTGCTATGGCCAAGCCTGCCAGGACCCACACCCCAGGGAGTACAGGGGAGGGAGACCCACCTCAAGCATTCGCCGTGGCTCCCGATAGCGGATGTGGATGGTGGAGCCATCCTGCTTGATCAGGAGCACAGGGTAGAGGCGCGCATAGGCTTGCCGGCGCACGCGCGTGAGTGAGGCCCTGTTGCCGTCAGCGATCTGGGAGGACAGGTGCAGGTGGCGACACGCAGGGGCAGCCCCCATCACCACGTGCTGCCGCAGTAGGCTATAGACACAGACGCGCATGTGCGCGGGTCAGTGGCTGGTGCGGGGACTGGAGTACCCACAGGGCCCAGCTGTCCAGCTCCCGAGGGTGCACACAGTGACCTGCACCAGAACAGGGCATGGTCATAGCAGCTGGGCAAGATCATGAGGCTTTCAGAGGTGTGAAGGCAGAGGTCGGCAGCGCAGACCCCAGTGGGCTTCAGGCACCATCCCTGGTGAGGACTGGCTGTACAGTTCAGGCACTGGACGCCAGCATCGGGCAGGAACCAGACTTCCAGGGGAACAGAGACCTAGTGCTGTGGCCCGGACCTTCGTGTCTCCCCCGGATTCTGACACTGAAGCCCCGACTCCCATGATGTGCTGTTGGAAGTGGGGCCTCTCAGAGGTGGTTAGGGTGAGAGGTCACAAGGGCCCTCACAGTGGGACCGGTGCCCCTATAAGGCAAGAGACCGGAACACTGCTGTGAGGACTTGGAACCAGGAAGACAGGCCTCCACAGAACCCTGAGCTCAGACTTCCAGCTTCCCCACTCCCAGCCCCCGCGGCCTGCTGCTGGGGCAGCACAAGTGGACCGAGATACCCAGAGCCCACCTGGCTTCTGAGTGCGGCAGATACTCGGCCTCCCTCCGTACAGCAGGGCGTGTGCTCTCGAGTGACAGGACAAGGGAAGCCCCAGTCACCCCACTCTGCTGGGCCGCACGACCCCCAAGGTCTACTCCAGTCTACCCTTCCTGCAAACTCGGCTCTAGCCCGGGTCTGAGGATGAGGGCACCTGACCGACAGCAGAGTTCGAGAACTCCCTGAAATGTCTTGTATGCCAGAGGTGGCCCTGTCTGCCCAGTGTTCTTTCACACGCCCATGGCAGGCAGGCAGGCATCCCAGTAGCTCCCCACCTGACTTTGCCAAGGCTCTCGCTGCATGAGCAGCCCCATCCAGCCCACACCTCCCACCTGGTCCCCACATCAGCTCTCACGGAGACCCCGTACTCTGCAGGTGGGGGTGTCTTTCAGCTCTCAGGCCTGCCCCTTCCACAAGGCAGGCTGACCGCGTGTCCTGCAACCTCACAGCCTGGCACAGTGCCACCTGCCTTGTGTGGAGCTCCTACCACACCCAGCTTTCCCAGCAAGCCCTCAGGCCGAGGGTACATCTCCTCCCCAAGACTGCTGTTCTCAGGGCAAGAACCACACTGCATCTGCCGTTAAGTCACTGGGCACTCAGTATGGCAACAGAAAGCCAGTCCCTGCCATCAGTCATGCAGATGGTGGACAGGACACAGTCACCTCGGAGGACCCTGGGTTGGTGGACTGGGGAGGCTTCCAGAAGGGCTGGAAGGGATGTTGGGTGTTCCCTCACGGTAACAGCGTTTCTAACATGAACTTTCTTGGGAACGCTGCACTGGAGTCCCTTACCTAGCTTCACACTACCCGCAGCTTCCGGTGCCCCCTCCCTCTCCCTAGATGCCACAGAACCGACTAGAACCCTGCTCTCCTTTAGCTCTGTGGCAACACTGTGATCACACCATACTTCTCATCAGGGGGAGGACACAGTTCCAATGGGAGCAGTGGGAAGGACCCAAAGTCAGGCTGGGCTGTGCAATCTGAATAGGAAAGTCACCACCACCACCATGTGTTTGCTGCTAAGTGCTCACAAGTCGCTTCTGTTCTGCCCTTGACACCTACCATATCATCTGTATGTACTTGTACGTACTCTTCAGATAAACACGCTGGCTAGGCGGCCCCATGACAGCAGTCCCTAGGGGCCTGGAAGTCCCTGCTTACCCAAGCAGACTGCCCATGGTGGCCATTCTTCCCGGGGGGCCCCTGTGGTACATGGAGGCTCAGGATCAGCCACTGGCCTGGTGTGCAACCTGCTGGACAAGAAGAAAAAACACTGATTGACTAGTTATTTATGTGTTAGGTTTTTATTTCAGAGAGAGGGGAAAGGAGCAGAGAGAGAGAACCTTAAACAGAGAGAGAATAGACACAGAGCTCAAACCCACAACCCTAGGATGACTTGAGCTGAAATCAAGACTCAGATGGTCAACTGACTGAGCCACCCAGGCGCCCCTTGAGAGTTTTTTAAAAGACAAGGTTTCCCACCTAACCATCAAATCCCAGCCAGGAAGAAACCACAGACCTAAGGACGTCTACAACAGGGAAGTTATCACCGGGTTTCTGCCAGTTCCTCCCAGTAAACCGTCAGGCTCTCAGCCCTGACTTACCATTAGCATCATCCGTGGGAGTGGGGGTGGGGGTGGGGGGTGGGGTTCCTGAACTCCGGATGCCCAGGTCCTACCTCCCAAGCCTGAGTCCGTAAGTCTACGGCAGGGCCCAGACTCTCGGTAGTGGGTTACAGACGCAGGGAAGCCATTCTGAGGATGCCCCTTGGGGGTTTCCCTGGTTCCCAAGGTCACCTACTTCTCACGACACCCCGCGATGTCGGGATTATAAAAGGAGAGCCGAGACCTGGAACTACTGTCCCTGAGCCTTGACCCCCAGGAAACCGTCGGTGCAGAGATCCGTGCACGACAAGCCAGGAATTTGACAGCCCAACCCCTGCCTGGGATGTCGGACACTCAGATCCCTGGCAGAGAGACCTCCCGGCCGAGATGCGCAGCTCTGCTGTGGGGTCCCCTACCTGATGGGCAAGGGTATCTGCAGGCCTCCCACCGCCTCAGGAAGCCACTTCGCGGGAAAACGAACTATCCAAGCGGATGCCCCCCCCCCCCATGCTCTGTCGCCCTCGAGGGCCGGCGGCGGGGCTCGGACCCTCCCTCGGGGAAAGTCCTTCCCACCCCGCGACGCCCGCGCCTTTCCGGCACCACCCTGCCCTGCTCACCGGAGCAACCTCGACTCCCAGCGTCCGGGCTTCCGCCGGCCACTGGGGAACGAAGGCGACCGCAGGTACAGCGCACACACTCTGGGCTAACCCAACGCGCCGTGCTGCGCAGGCGTCGCGTCTCGCGGCGCTGACGACACGTACGAGGGGCGGGGCGAGGCCGGCGCCGTACTATTACGTACTGACACGGCCCGGCGATGCTCAGTGACGTTGACCTCCGCGGGCGCCAGCGGGCCGGCTCGGCGCCGTGACGTAGGTCGCTGCGGACGGAGGCGGGCCGGCGCGGCGCTGACGTAACCCCGCAGGCGGGCGGTGGAGGCGGCCCCTCATGCTGCGACGCCCGCTGGCCGGGCTGGCGGCGGCCGCCTTGGGCCGGGTCCCCTCGGACGGTGAGCAGCGGGCGGGCGAACGTCGGGGCGCGCGCAGGCCGCGGGGCTGGATCGGGGGCCGTTCGCGGTCAGCCCTCCCGTCGCACTGGTGACGCCGCTGTCGCGGAGACTCGGGGGTCGAGCACGCGGGGTCGTGCCCTGGGGCCCCTGCGGGCCGCCCCAGGGCTGGCCGGCCGCGGTCCCCGCGAGCAGAGCAGGGCAGTGTGCTTGTCGATGAATGTAGCTCGGCCCCTGTCACGGGCCGCCCTTCTCGCGTACGCGCGCGCGTTTCCGCGCAGCGCAGGTGCTTCTGGCAGCTGCTGCTCTTGTGTAGAGGAATTAAAAGCTGGTTCCCTGTGTTAGTTCTCAAAATGTAGGAGGGGATTCTCCTGGCTCGTGAAGCTCCAGACAGCTTGTAAATCCCCCGCGGCCTGAGGACCTCACGCTGGATGCCGTTGTGGACCCTGCTGCATGCGGAGGGGCAGAGAGGGGGAGCAGCCTGACACCCCTCCCCAAGGTGGGCCGCACAGCACAGCCGGAGACTCTGGGAGAAGAGGGTTCTGAAGGCCCGTCTGTGGCCGCCACGCAAAGCCCCCACAGTCTTCCCTGGGCCCAAGAAGGGAAACTCTCCTGGTAGTCTGGCTCTTTGTGCTTCAGCTCCCTCCTCCGAGGGCAAACCCAGGGGGGTCCTGGACAGATGGAGCTGGCCCCTCAGAGGTCTCCCGCACCTCCCCCCCGCCCCCCGGGATTGCTGCGGGTTCCTGGCCTGCCCCCAGGGTCCAGCGCCCCGAGGCTGTGCGGAGCAGGGAGTTGGTGGCAAACCTTTGTGGCTTATGGGCGTCCTAGGTGGAGCTCAGCTTCCGTCAGTACCCGACGCTTTAGTCTGGGCTGCTGGAAACTGCGCGTGTGGTGTGATTAGACGCTACTTTGGGAACAGGAGAGGGAGTGAACCTAGGTCATTGGGGGTGCTGGTTTGGGGAGGAGCAGGGAGGCAAGCCACGTCACTGTTCCACGGGAAGGAAGGGCAGCTGGGAGCTGAGGTGTTAGTGGCCAGTGTGGGGTAGGGCCCATGGGGCGGGGAGGACACAGGCCAAGATGTAGCTGTGTGAGTCCCCTACAAGGCTCCTGGGCAGCACACCTCCCAAGCGCGGACTTGTGGACACTCTTCTGTCAGTCTTACATATCCTGGACCATGGGCTGGTCGTGAGGGACCCCGGGGGTGGGGTGGGAGGGGGGGGGACCCTGGCCTTCATCCCCAGGAGGGGCCTGGGATGCATGTGCTTTCCTATCTCACCACCGATGGCTGAGTGTGCCCCGTGCTGCCCCCTTGTGGGAACCTCCCACGTGAGCTGCACACAGCAGGCCCGCTCACAGCCCAGATGGGGCTTTCTTCAGTCCTGGGAACACATTGTATGGGTGCTTCATCTTTGGCTGGAGCCAGTGGGGCAGCAGTTAAGAGGTATCAGGTTCTGGCAGTTCTGAAGGTTAAGATTCTCCATAGGTTTCTTTTTTGGCCACGCCCATTTTCCTTTTTTTTTTTTTTTTTTTTAAAGAAGTGAACAGTTGGCTTCTGCTTTTTGCTGAGTGTTGTGTTGCCAAGAAAGAAGATCCAGACGATGGAAAGAGGAGCAGGAAGGAAGGGGGCGTCCTGATAACGATTAGGAGTGCAAGGACAAGACCCCAGTCTCTAGGAGAAGGATGGTCCCTCCCCTTGGAGGGCCTGGGCTCCTTCCCGCTCTCTAGTTCTTATGCCCCAGGCCCTGGCCAGGTGCCAGAGTCCTGCACAGTGTCAGACAGCCCAGCTTCCTCTCAAGGAGGGACTGGTCCTACCCCACTGGGGACTGGAAGTGGGGAAGAAGACATCAGCCACTTTGTGGGTATCCTGAGAGCTATGCAGTTTCTCAGGGCCTCTTGGCTTGGTTGTACCCCACACACAGCCCTGCCCATGCAGCCTTTTTGGGGACAAGTATGACCAGCCCTTTTGGTCCAGATCCACTTGGGCGACCTCCTTCACAAGAGGACACACTTGAGTGTAGCTGGGGCCTTGGGGCCTCCAGTCCCATCCCAGCTGGGTGTGCTCCTGTCAAAGGTGGCTTCTGTCAGGACTGTGCCACCATGGCCACTGGACATGGGGGCCAGGTAGTGGCCTGTGTTGGGGTGAGGGAGCTCAGCTCCGTGGGCCCCACGTCAGGAAGGACTTAGTGCTCTTGGCTGGCCAGACCCCACCCCTGCAGCATGGCCATGGCTGGCCAGACGGTGTTCCCACCCCACACTGTCAGGGTTTTAGCCCTTGAAGGAGGGCAACAGGGAGGTCTGGAGCCTGGGCTTGAGGGTCAGGTGGGGCCCAGGAGGATGCCCCTGCCAGGGGAGGCTGGCAGGGCGTGGCATTGCTTCAGAGCCAGGCAGGCCGCTCTTGCCTTCAGCCCACCCTGAGTGTGCACCTGCTGCCCATGGCATGGCGGCCAGTTCAGGCCGACGGGGAGGAGGCCTGTAAGGTGGGGCTCTGGGACACACACGCCTGGGACAGGGTGGAGGGTGGGGTGGTGAGTAAGACCATGTGGCACTTCCATGTGTGCAGTCTGGCCCTCACTGAAGACGTGTCTCTCCTGGTGCGTTTGCAGTCCTGGGATGTCGGAGCTGCAGGGCTGGCACCACCGGGGAGTTTACCGCTGGGGGCTGCAGGGTGCTTGCAGGTGTGTGGGGGAGGGGGCATCCTGGGGCAGAGGCACCTGCCTCATGAGGTCCGTGGTGGAGAATCCCTAGAGGGAACACTCCGAGATGGGTCCACAGGTTCCCCATACATGTGCTGCTGTGAACAGGATCTGGGCATCCTCCTGCTCAGCTCCCTGACCACCACCTTGTGTCCCCTCTGGGCCGCCCTGCCCAGAGGAACTCGTGTTCCCAAGGCACCAACACACCACAGGCTCCCAGGAAGACCTAGGTGGAGGGCCAGGGCCAGTTGTGGGATGGACAGACCCCTCCCTCCACTCCCATCCCCAGACACACCCAGGGCTGTCCTGCCAAGGAGAGGGCAGCTGCAGTGGGCCTGGGCCTGTGGGCGGGAAGGCAGGACCACCAGAGTTCACTTGGGGGTCCAGTGGGATCCTTGCTGGGAAGGACACCTGGAAGAGGCATCACCTGAAGGCGATGCTCATCAGCGTGTTGACGGCTTCTTCCAGGTCCCTGCCTGTTGTGTCTCCAGCAGAGGGTCCCTTTCCCCCCCATCCTCCTCAGGGCTTGTCCATAAGGTGAGGTGGTCTCAGAATAGCGGTGCTTTAGCCAGATTACTGTGTTGGCCTACATCGAGGATTAGGAGATCGGGGCCCGCCCAGGGACCTGCGGACAGGCCGCCCTGGCTGGGATACAGGGCAGCCAAGGGGAGTCTGCCAGCCACCTTGGGGGCCCCCAGATGGAGCCCTGCAGGGGCTGGCAGAGGAGGGAGCTGCACCAGCCCAGCACAAGTCCCCCTGGGTGCCCCTGTGCGCCAGGGGTGCCCCAGCCCCCAAGTCTGCACCTGGCCCTGCTCACGTGTCCTGAGCACGAGGTGTCTGGGTGGGTGAGTTGAGGAGTGGCCTTTTCCTGTGCTCAGTGGGCGGGGCTGGCTGCCTTGGGAGGGATTTAGTGCTCAGAGAGTGGGGAGCGAGCAGGGATTACCACTCCCTGCGGGCTCTTCTGGAACCGCCCCAGGCTGGTCCCTGAGTCTGCATCCCACCAGGAGGTGGGTCCTGCTGGGCATGCTGGGGGTGGTCGGGTGGGCGCAGAGCTGGGCGGCTGTCATATGGAGCTGCCCCCCCCCCCCCCCCCCCCCCCGTCTTGAGCCAAGTGCTAGGGGTGGTCCACCTGCCCAAGCATCGGAGGGGTGAGGAAGCTGTGGTCCCTTGGGTTCCCACGTCCCACTGGAAGCTTCCAGAACAGGGCTCAGGTGCTGCTTACTGACCGAGGCTGTCTTGGGTGTGGTGCCTGGAGACACAGGGATGGGGACCCTCCCAGGCTCCAAAGTCCAGGACTGCATGGCCAGGGAACTCACATCTGTGGCTGATGTGTGTGACACCAGCTAGCCCCGGGTGAGGCACAGCTAGGTTGGTGCTGGGTTCCAAGTCCAGCTCCGTGCCAGTCCCCGGCTGACTTCACACAGGGTAGCGGGGGCACCAGCCACCCCACCCACTTCCAGTTCTGGGTACATCCCTCAGGCCTGGCTGATCCCCTCTCCCTCACCCACAGGAATGTCAGGACCAAGGCCTGTCGTCCTGAGTGGACCATCGGGGGCGGGGAAGAGCACCCTGCTGAAGAGACTCCTGCAGGAACACGGCAGCATCTTCGGCTTCAGCGTGTCCCGTGAGGCCTGGGTTGCAGGGGCAGGGGGCAGGAGGGTTTCAGGGATGCTGGGGGTAGGACCAGGCCACCTCCTGACCCACCCGTGGGGGAGCCCCACACTGCACTCCCTGACCTGGGGCCCCCACACCCACCTGTGGGGGAGCCCCACACCACCCAGAGCCCCACACTGTACCCCCTTACCTGGGGCCCCCACACCCACTCGTGGGCTGAGCCAGGCCCTACAGAGAAGGCCATGCATGGGTGTAGGGGCACCAGGTTCCCAGATTGGTCATAGGTGTTTGTTCCTAGACACCACGAGGGACCCACGGCCTGGAGAAGAGAATGGGAAAGGTGAGCTCACCCCTCGGCATCTGTCTCATCTGAGAGATGGACCCCCACACAGGGTGGGCAGGCAGCATGCTGGCACCCAGGAAGAGACGGGGTGGGGGCCCCAATCTCTGCATAAGGTCCCTGAAGGCACCAGTCTTGACACACATGCTACTCCACACATGGTCCTCTGATTGATGTAGACATCACAGTTGTGTACCATCAGGGTCCCTCTGATACTGCAGGTATCTTCTGTGTCTTAGTAGGATCATGGGAGTCCCCTGAACCTCCCCTGTCCAGGCCGGTAGTGTCCAGGATCCCCTGTCCAGGTCGGCAGTGTCCAGGCCCCCCTGCCCAGGCCGGCAGTGTCTAGGCCCCCCTGCCCAGGCTGGCAGTGTCCAGGCCCCCCTGCCTAGGCTGGCAGTGTCCAGGCCCCCCTGCTCAGGCCGGCAGTGTCCAGGCCCCCTGCCCAGGCCGGCAGTGTCCGGGCCCCCCTTCCCAAGGCTGGCAGTGTCCAGGCCCCCCTTCTGAGGCCAGCAGTGTCCAGGCTCCCTCTAGCCTTCCTTTGGAAGCCAGTGGTTTCCAGGCTCTCCTCGGTGTCATGTGTGTGTTCTGCTCAGCGCCTAGAACAGCCCCTCCGTGTGGGGCGGACGGGTGCACCGGAGATGCTGGTTCTGGCCACACTTGGTGCCCAAGCCCCTGGTGGTCTGGCCATGGGCAAGGCTCAGATAGCCCCTCCTTGCAGATTACTATTTTGTGACCAGGGAGATGATGCAGCGGGACATTGCGGCTGGTGACTTCATTGAGCACGCGGAGTTCTCGGGGAACCTGTACGGGACCAGGTGGGCCACACTTGGCACCTCCACACCCTCCCAGGGGCTCTGCCTTCAGCTGGACAGGACCTCTGAGGGTTGTTTGGGCAGTTGGGAGTCAGGTCCCCAGCCCAGCCAGGGGTCGAGCTCTGCAGGCCCCTCCTCCCAGCCACCTCTGTCCACCTGGCCAAGCCATGGTGAGGTCCGCGGGCCCCTCTAGGGACTGGCGCTCAATGAGGACTCCAGCAATCTGGGTCTTCTAGGACCACAGGCTGTACTCAGCTTGCTCTCCCAGCAGTGGGCTGGCATGGGGGTGCCCCCCAGTCCCCAATACTTCTCTGCCAGCTCTTCCCACCCGGCTGAGAGGCCTACGTCAGCCTGTGTGCACATCCTGTTTGTGAGCCGCTGGCAAGGGTGAGCCAGAGACCCTATGAGACCCATCTTGCTCCATCCTAGGCTCTAGGTACAGCTGGACAGGACAGTGGGGCTGTGTTGGGTGGGTGCCTGGTGCCCTGGGGCTGTGCAGTGAGCCCTCCTGCCACTTCCCACAGCCACCCTCAGCCCAGCAGAGGGCCCAGCACACATGTACTTCCAGAAAGGTGGAGGAGGTGCAGGGGTCCTGGTAGGTTTCTGCACTCATGTCCGGCCAGGCCCATGCCCTGCTGAGGCTCCTTGAGGCCATGAGGGGCTGCTGAGCCCCAGAAGCCCCACTGAGCGTTTGCCGCCCCTCTGTCCTCCCCACTCTGTCCTCCAGCAAAGCAGCGGTGCGGGCCGTGCAGGCCATGAACCGCATCTGCGTGCTGGACGTGGACCTGCAAGGCGTGCGTAACATCAAGAAGACCGATCTGCGGCCCATCTACATCTTTGTGCAGCCGCCCTCGCTGGAAGTCCTGGTGGGGGGTGGGCCTGGGCTGGGGTGGGGGGGGCGGGGCTGGGGGCAGGGCCCGCCCAGACACCCTGACCCTCCCCTGTGCCTCAGGAGCAGCGGCTGCGGCAGCGGAACACAGAGACTGAGGAGAGCCTGGCTAAGCGGCTGGCTGCTGCTCGTGTTGACATGGAGAGCTGTGAGTGTGGGCACTGGCCACCTGCCGTCCCCCCAGGCTCCTCACCCACCAGGGAGACCCCCAGGGTCCCTGGTCACCAGAGATGACCCTGCCCTCCCTCTTCCCCCCTCCCCAGGCAAGGAGCAGGGCCTGTTCGACCTGATCATCATCAATGACAACCTGGACAAGGCCTATCAGGCCCTGGAGGAGGCACTGTCTGAGGTGGGCTCTGCAGGGTCAGGACTTCTCTGTAGTGCACGCAGGGAGAGGGGCTGGGACAGACGATGTGGCCTATCCCCTGGGCCCTCCTGATGCCCTTCTCTCCCTGTGGCAGGAAATCAAGAAGGCCCAAAGGACCAGCCACTCCTGAGAGGGACTGCCAGTTGTGTCCTCCCCGATGGGGACTCCGTTCACATCAGCCAGCACCTCCTCCCCCCAGACTGCTGTGTCTGGGGGACCCTGGCCTCCCCTTTCCCCCTCCTATGGGAGCCAGGCCCATGTCCTAATAAAAACTGCTGTGTAACCGTGTCCCTGAGCCTGTGGGTTGCCATCTTCAAGCCAGGGTGTTGGGGACTGGACCATGCTGTCCATCACAGACCCCGACTCCTGGCTGCCCCCTCAGTGCAGGAGGCTAGCGGTTCAGTTCTTTCTGGTGTCTGCTGCTCTGGGCAGCCCACCCCCAGCTTCCCTATGCACTGCCTCCCTGGGGCTTCCTTTGCCCCTCCCCCTAGGTCAGGGAGGTCAGTCTTGGGCGCTGGGTGGGGCCCTCATGGAGTAGATGAGGCCACTGGAGAGCATTGCCTGGTGGAGGTGCCCTGAGGCTGTGGGCAGTAGGACCTGGGGCTCTTCCTGCCTGAGCCCCTCCTGTCCTGGTCCCTGAGCTGGGCTGCAGTGGTGGCCCAGGATCTGATGCAGGAGGGAGCTAGAACCCTGCATCCTGGGGGACTGTTTGGGCCTAGGGCTCCCCTCCACCTCGTGCGTGGTCTGCTGGGCCCAGAAAGGCCAGCACAGGGAGGACCCCTGGGGGCTCCTGTTGGGGTTCCCAGATTCCCGGAGTCTCACAAGACACCTGTAGAAGCCACCCTTCTCGAGTCAGGGCTGCTGTGGCTTTGCCGTGCTGGGCAGGAGAGCTGCTGTCCCCTAGCCCTTGTCCGTGCCTATGCCACGCTTCTGTGGTGGGACCCAGACAATGGACACAGACTTGAGGTGGCAGGGAGTGGACAGGGAGGCTGGACTCTGTCCCAAAGCCCAGGTGCAGAGAGAAGGGCAGGTGGGGGCCTGGCCTGAATCTGAGGGCTACTGGACACCCCCACCCCAGGCCTGAAGGCAGGTGAGGCGGGGCCAGGCTGATGTGCAGAGGAAGGGGGGGCAAGTAGGGGAGGCCCCTTCCCTTTCTGGGCCCTGTCCAGCCCCAGGGACAATCGGGGATTCAGACCCCAGGCCTTGGGGGGAACAATGGAGCCCTTGAAGGCCCTCCCCCCCGCATTGTGCTTGGTGGTGAGAGGTGGCTCTGGGTCGGGCCCACGACTCGTCCAGGCACATGCCCTGGGAGGGCCAGTGTCCAGCCGGCTGGCAGGTGGAAGAGCTCAGGGACTCACATTTCCTGGCCTGGAAAAGGTAGGGCACTGCCCAGGGGCCCAGGTGTGGGCAGCCCTCTGGTGCAAAGCGTTAGGCACCCTGTCTGTGGGCCCAGGCTCGCTTCTCCCGACAGGGCCCGCCCTCCGTTGTGGTGGGGGAACCTGAAGCCCCAGGGGCTGTGCAGGCCAGCTGCTGAGCAGGAAGGGAAGGGGTGCTCTTCGGACATTCCCCAGCAGCTGGGGCTCCTCAGGGCGCTGGTCCCACTGGCCCACGCCAGCCAGGCAGCTGCAGTGTGTCCAGAGGCTGGGCCTTGGGCCTCAGTCTGCTCAGGAAGGCTGGGGAGGCAGACACACCCGGGTGGGTATACCTGTCCACCCAGCACACCGTTCCTGACCTGGCCTGGGGCCTCTTTCCCACAAGTCCTCACGGGTGCCTGCTAGGCGTCAGGGGCCCCAGGGGTCACCGAGGGCAGACCAGACCCCTGTTCTCCAGGAGCGGCCCCCAGTGTGCCAGAGATGTCGTGAGTGAGTCGTCTGGGCGGCCCAGGGGAGAATGGGGGAGAGGGCAGGTGGCCTGGGCAGGATGCCAGGCCAGGAGTGGCCCAGGCCTGTGGCAAGCTTATCCGGAGAGGGCAGGTGGGTGCAGCGACGGTGTAGGGCATGGGGTCTGTACAGGAGGGGCTGCAGGGGGTGTCCAGGACCTGGGAAGGCTGGCAGGAGCTGGGAAGAGGGGGGAAGGGAAGTGGAGGTACCCACCTGGCTGTAGAGGGAGTGTGGCCTCCTGCCCTTGTCAGCGGTGCCTGGGAAGGTCTGGAGGGTCCCAGAGCGGGGTGCCCTTGAGGTCCTGGCCGGCTCCCCACGCCCAGGGCTCTCTCCGGGCCTCTCCGCAGTGGTGGCCCCAGAATCACCATGACTCACTCCCCAGACACAGCCCCTGTGGGACGAGGACCCCTCCCTTCCTGGGTTGCAGGGGAAGCTAATCAGAGGGGCCCTGGGTCCTGAGCTGGGAGTGTGGCTGGGGGGGGGGGGGGGGGGGGGGGAGGCACTGTGGCCGCAGAGGAGGGCTGTCGTCAGCCTGGCCAAGCCCCCCAGTGCATCCTGCCTCTGCTGAGCACCCATGTGGTGGGTCTGGAGGAGGGGCTTGTGTGTGTGAGCAGAGGGTGAGGTGGGTGAGTGTGCTAACACTTGTGTGTGCACCTGTGAACATGTGTGGACATCTGCATGTGGACTAGCGCTGAGTTGGATAGGAGGGCATCAGGAAGGCCCTAGGACCCTGTGAGGGTGGGGGCTTCATTCTGAGTGCACAGGGCTCCCTGGGACCCAGTCCTGTGGGCCTGTGACCCCAAGGGTGGGCTGTGGGGGTGGAACCTATAGGTGGAGTGAGGAACAGGAGGGGGCATGAAGGTAGCACCTCTGGGGGCTGGAGAGGGGAGGGAGAGGGGAACCTAGGGGATGGCAAGGAAGGGAGACAGGAGGCACCTGGGTGAGGGGCTGGGGAGGGGAGACAGAGGTGGGGAGCCTGGGGGAGGGCCTGGTGAGGGGAGACAGAGAGGAGACTGGGGGCTGACCAGTGTCCACACTCACGGGGAGGCTGTGGTACCCTTGGGAGCTGCAGGGGGCAGATGAATGTGGCAGAGGGTCACAGGTTTGGGGACTGGGAAGCCTAGGGGTATGCAGTTTCCTCTGGGCCAGGTGGTCCAGGTGGAACCTGACTGGGGCATCGAGGACACTGGTCCAGGGGCCCAGGGAGGGACATGCAGGACAGAACCCCGTGGAACAACCACAGAGCAGACAGGGGGAGACCTTGGATGAGTCCCACGGCTGGGTGAGGCCCTGGGCTCTGAGCTAACGCATTCAGGGCCATGCAGGTGGTCACATGAACAAGGGGCCACCCAGGGCTGGGCATGCTTAGGAAGGGGCTAGGCTCTGGAGCCCCAAGGTCCCCAGGGAAGAGTCTCACTGCATATTCAGTGATTCTCAGCTGAGCATTCCAGCGGCGGGGGGGGGGGGGGGGTGCTGGCAGCCCCACCTCAGTGGGAGGAAGCCCCGCCTGCCCTGAGAGGGGCTCCTGGGAGGAAGCTGGGTCAGGGATGGGAAGGAAATGGCTGGGCAGGCCCTGGCCCTCAGCCCCTTGCACACCCCCTCCACTCCCAGGACCTTTGTCCAGACCCAGGGGTGACAGGAGCTTGAAGTGCAGAGCCCTCCAGCCTCCTTCTGAAGTCCTCCCTTCCCCCAGCCCCACTGCTGTCCCCTCCCAGATCCTGACACCCAGCCCGAACACTTGCTGATGGATCCCGCTGAGTGCGATCCCACCCACACCTGCTCTGAGGCATCTAAACTGAGCAAAGGCCCCTGCAAACCAGCACCCCTACACCCCCCAGGTGGTCACCCCTCCTTAGGGTCAGGGCCCTCCCTGGGCCTGCAGCCCTAGGAAGCCATCAGCCAAGGTCCCTGTTCCCTGCCTGCAGCCTTCAGAGACATACCTGCCAGAGGTGGGGCGGGGGGCACACCGGGAAAGGGGGCTCCCACTGATGGGGCAGGAAGGTACCGCAGTGTGGTTATTTTACAGCCTCTCATCAGTGCACCGGTGTCACTACCACTGTCACTACCCTGTCATGAACATAAGTCCACGTTCTTTCTCTGTGTCCTTCTTCTGTCCTGGAGTCCACCAGGGGCACCAGAGCATTTGCCCTCCAGCTCCTCCAGCCCCCCAGGGACATGTGATTGTTTCTCAAGGGTCCCCCCAGGGTTTCGGGAGGTATGTGGTCATCTCCCAAGCATCCCCGCAGGGTCTCAGGAAGCATCTGGTCATCTCCCAAGGGTCCCCCCAGGGTCTCAGGAGGTATGTGGTCATCTCCCAAGCGTCCCCGCAGGGTCTCAGGAGGCATCCTGGGTCTCCCAAAGGTCCCCCCAGGGTCTCAGGAGGCACGTGGTCGTCTCCCAAGGGTCCCTCCAGGGTCTCGAGAGGTATGTGGTCGTCTCCTAAGCATCCCCACAGGGTCTCGGGAAGCATCTGGTCGTCTCCCAAGGGTCCCCCCAGGGTCTCAGGAGCATCTGGTCATCTCCCAAGGGTCCTCCCAGGGTCTCAGGAGCATCTGGTCATCTCCCAAGGGTCCTCCCAGGGTCTCAGGAGGTATATGGTCATCTCCCAAGTGTCCCCGCAGGGTCTCAAGAGTCATCTGGTCATCTCCCAAAGGTCCACCCCCAGGGTCTCAGGAGGCATCTGGTCGTCTCCCAAGGGTCCCCCCAGGGTTTCGGGAGGTATGTGGTCGTCTCCCAAAGGTCCACCCGCAGGGTCTCAGGAGGCATCTGGTCATCTCCCAAAGGTCCTCTCAGGGTCTCAGGAGGTATGTGGTCATCTCCCAAGCGTCCCCGCAGGGTCTCAGGAGGCATCTGGTCATCTCCCAAAGGTCCCCTCACGGTCTCGGGAGGTATGTGGTTGTCTCCCAAGCATCCCCGCAGGGTCTCAGGAGGCATCCTGTAGTCTCCCAAAGGTCCCCCCAGGGTCTTAGGAGGCATCTGGTTGTCTCCCAAAGGTCCTCACAGTGTCTCAGGAGGCATGTGGTCGTCTCCCAAGGGTCCCCCCAGGGTCTCGAGAGGTATGTGGTCGTCTCCCAAGCATCCCCGCAGGGTCTCAGGAAGCATCTGGTCATCTCCCAAGGGTCCCCCCAGGGTCTCAGGAGCATCTGGTCATCTCCCAAGGGTCCCCCCAGGGTCTCAGGAGGTATGTGGTCATCTCCCAAGCGTCCCCGCAGGGTCTCAAGAGTCATCTGGTCATCTCCCAAAGGTCCCCTCACGGTCTCGGGAGGTATGTGGTTGTCTCCCAAGCATCCCCGCAGGGTCTCAGGAGGCATCCTGTAGTCTCCCAAAGGTCCCTCCAGGGTCTTAGGAGGCATCTGGTCATCTCCCAAAGGTCCTTGCAGGGTCTCAGGAGGTATCTGGTCGTCTCCCAAGGGTCCCCATCCCGGGTCTCGGGAGGTATTTGGTCGACTCCCAAGCGTCCCCGCAGGGTCTCAGGAGGCATCTGGTCGTCTCCCAAAGGTCCCCCCCTGGGTCTCAGGAGGCATGTGATCGTCACCCGTGGGCCCTCCCCCAGGATCTCAGGAGGCATCTGGTCATCTCCCAAGGGCCCTCTCCCAGGGTCTCAGGCATGTGGTCGTCTCCCGAGGGTCCCCCCGCTCAGGGTCTCAGGAGGCATGTGATCGTCTCCTGAGCTCCAACCCCACCCCCCCAGAGTCTCAGGCATGTGGTCATCTCCCAAAGGTCCACCCCAGGGTCTCAGGCACGTGGTTGATATCTGGTCATCTCCTGAGGGTCTCAGGCACGTGGTTGTCTCCTGAGGGTCACCCCCATGGTCCCTCCTGGCATGTACTTTTCTGCAGGGTCTCATGTGACATTTAGTCATCTCTTAGGGTCTCCTTAAGGTCTCGGGTGGTATTTGTCTCCTGAGCGTGCCCCCAGGGTCTCAGTGGCTCGTGGCCATCAGGTCTCCTTGTCCACGCTGCCGGGTCCAGCCCTCAGTTCCCTTGTGATCACACCCCTGACTGTGTTGATGTCAGGTATCTGTAGCCGCCTCTACAACTGTTTCCTGTTGTCTCTCCATTACCTGGGTGCTTTCTGCGGAACACCAGGGCGTCTACACGTGTACTACAAACCGGCCTCTCACTGGGGTGGGGACTTGGGCCAGCGTCCACTGTCCGTCCCTTCTTGTGGTGCCGGCTCTCGGAAAGGCCCTGCCGAGGAATGGGGAGCCGTGTGGCATGGGTTGTATAAACTGTGTAGAACTCCCTTCTCTTCCACTTTAATTCGTTTAGTCGGACTCACACTTATTTTATAGTCTAGTTTAGACGCTAGAGTCCAATCTGTAATACTGCCTTATTCCGCTATCACCCAGATAGGTGCAGCTTCTGACACACGGCGCTCCTGCGACGTGCTTCCGGCTCCATCACTGTGTACGTGTGCGCGTGTGTGTGCGTGGCTGTGAACTCATGTGTGGGCGTGGACGTGAGCATGTGCGTGCTTGTGGGCATGAGTGTGCGTGCAGGCATGCTCACGTGCGTGCTTTGTGCGTCGGTGTGCGCGTGTCGGTGCGTGGGCTCCCGCTTGTGGGCACCGGGGCGCACGCGTGTGCGTGCTTTGCGCATCAGTGCGCGCGTGGGCGTGCGCACGTACATGTTTGTGGGCATCGGTGCGTGGGCGTGGACACATGCATACTTTGTGCGTCAGTGTGCGCGTGTCATTGCGTGGGCTTGTGCTTGTGGGCATCGGACGCGCGTGTGTGTGCGTGCTTTGCGAGTCAGTGCGTGCGTGGGCGTGTGCACCCCAACTCATCGGCTCTTTGCTCTCCCGCCCAAGCATGTGCCCTGGCACCTTTCTTGTCCCCAACCTGGCACTGGTCGCTTCTCCAGGAGCACAGCGTCTTTTACGGAGAGTGGGACCGTGGTGCGTGTGTTTGCTGCTATGGATGTTTGTGCATCTCCACCCTGTCAGTTGATAGGCAAGGGAATACGCGTGTGTACAAACCCTGTGCACACTCGTGCCGGTGACATTCTCTAAGGAGCCATCTGTGTCATGTTCAGCTAACACGGGTTCACAACCAGGTCTCCCACGCTAACCCACGACTACATGGGACATTCCAGCACCCCCCTCCGCCAGTCTACAACCCCCAAGCAGCGAGAACCCTAAATCTGATGGGTGCCGCCTGTGAGTCTCTGCCCCCCTCTCAAAAGCAGCCTGCCTCCCCCAGTGCGCAGGGGATGGAGGAGAGGAGCCTTGCTCCCTACAGCTCCTGCTGGCCCGATTCTCTCCTGAGCTGAGGGTCTGGAGGGCCTGCTCTGATGTGCCCTCTCTCCAGGGCAAATCTCATCTCTGGGGCTCTGACCCTGTGGGCTTGCCCCCCAGGGCATTGCGCCGTTCCTCACACCTCCCGCAAGGTCTGCCCCAGTGCAGAGTTAGAGCTAGTCCAAGAGTCCCCCATGCAGGCCCCTCTGCTCGGTCATGGGCGTGGTGGGCACACATACACCCGGGAATTGGCACACCCTACAGTGAGGTTCCCCCACACGCCTAGAGCTGGTTGTTAAATACCACACACCAAGGGCTCTTCCTCTTTCCACTTCTGGGGCACCCTCCTGGCAGGAAGAGAAGAGGTGGAGGCCCCTCTGCCACCCCTTTCCTGGGTTCTTGTGGGGTGGGGCTGTGGGTGTCAGCCTCCGGTGATGTGGTCCAGGGCAGGGACATATACTGCAAGAGTTGAGGTTAGAACGAACTGGGGGGTGGGGGTGGGGGGGAAGAGTCACTGCCTTAGATGGGGGTTGGAGAAGGCAGCCTTGGAGGGCTGGGTGTGCATGTCTGTGTACCCGAGAGTGTGTGTGCATGTGCACCAGTGTGTTTGTTTATAATTGTGTGCAGATGTGAATGTGCACGCCTAGTGCTTGTACAAATATCTGAGTGAACCTCTGTACGTTTGGGTTTTAAGTTTATTTCTTTTGAGAGAGAAGGGGAGGAGCAGAGAGAGAGGGAGACAGAGGAGAGAGAGAGAGAGAGAGAGAGAGAGAGAGAGGAGAGAGAGCATTCAAAGCAGGCTCCACGCTGTCATGGCAGAACAGGGCTCAAACTCAGGAACTGTGAGATCATGAACTGAGCGGAAATCAAGAGATGCTCTACTGACTCAGCCACCCAGGTGCCCCAAACCTCTGTGCATTTGCTTATAAGTATGTGCACACACGAGCATGCATGTGTGTCTGTGGGTCCATGTGCCCTGCTGTATGCACATGTGTGTCCGAGTGCATGTGTGGCTGTGCATTTGAGAAGCACGTGTGCCTGTGTGGCTCTGAGGGGCGCTGCGCACAGATGTGAGGAAAGAGGGTCACTTCCCCAGGAACCCAGGCTGCCCCCTCTTCCTGCCCCCACCCACGGGGAGAGGCCCCAGCTGCATAAAGTGGAGCTTCCCCGGAGCCCCTGCCCGCCTGCCTCTGCTGCGCCATCCCACACCTGCCCACGCTGCCTCCCGTGCCCATTCCAGAGGGAGGAGACCAGAAGCATTAGGCACCCTGGGGTCTCCTGTCCCCAAACTACTCAGCAGCAGGTACTGGCCTTGGTAGTGAAGGAGGTAGGGTGGGCAGTGGGAGGCTGTAGCCCCTTCCCCCCTTCCTGGAGGTGCAGGGAGGTGAACGCAGTGGCCTTCTCTTCCCCAGCACGGGCCCACCCAGGGATCAGCTGATCTGCAAGGGGGCACTGGTCTGGGACAGTGGTGAGCGGCCCTGCGGCTGTCTCCAAGTGTCACAGATGCCCTGGTGTCTGTGTGCCTCACAGACCGGTCGGTCCTGGACAGATGCCTGGCCTCACTTGTCTTCCCGGAGGGGATGTCTGGGCCAGGAGACAGCAGAGGGCAGGGTAGTGTCGGGACTAGAGAGAAAAACAGCCCAGAGGGCTGGGCAGCAGCCTGGGGCCAGCAGGTCCCTTGGGAGGGGGCATGAAGTGTATGGGGGTCCCCTGTACAGACGGAGGAAGCAGGGTGTGGAGGAGGGAGGGGGGAGGGGTGCACTGTTGGGGGAGACTGGGGACAGATGGTTCTAGGTGGCCATGGGGCTCCAGGGGGTGGGTCTGGGGGGATGAGGGCCAGTGGGGGGGGGGGGGGGGCTGAGGAGCCCAGATCCTGGAGGCCTCCGGGATGCTGGGAACAGGACTCCATGAGACCCTCTCCAATGACCTGCGCGCTGCCTGGGTGCGGTGAGGGCCATGGATCTGAGCTGACCCTGAGTGGGGCGGGCCTTGGTTTCCCTTTTGGCCCCATGGCCCTGTGGCTCTCAGGGCCTGGGGTGGGTGGGGTCCCCAGAGCCGGGGGAGGGGCGCGGCTTATAAGGCGCTGGGCTTTCTTGGGCGCTGGTGCTGCTGCAGGCTGGCTGGTGCCCAGTTCTGCTCACGGAGGCCCTGGCTTCTCCCGGTATCCATTCCCGGGGGGGGGCCGGGCCCGGGGGGGGGGGGGGGGGGGAGGGGGTGGGCACGGCGCTCCTGGAAGGGCTAGGCAGAGTCCCAGTTCCGGGCTCCCGAGGTCCGCCCCCTCCCTATCCTCCCGCGACGCCCCCCCCCCACCCTGCGTGCGCCCCTCCTGGCCGACGGTCCGTCTCCCCCTGAGGTTGAGATCAGCTCCCGCTCCGCAGGTCCCACCCCCCGCCCCTATGACCAACATGAGCTGGAGTTTCCTGACGCGACTGCTGGAGGAGATCCACAACCACTCCACGTTCGTGGGCAAAGTGTGGCTCACGGTGCTGGTGGTCTTCCGCATCGTGCTCACGGCCGTGGGCGGCGAGTCCATCTACTCGGACGAGCAGACCAAGTTCACGTGCAACACGCGCCAGCCGGGCTGCGACAACGTGTGCTACGACGCGTTCGCGCCCCTGTCCCACGTGCGCTTCTGGGTCTTCCAGATCGTCGTCATCTCCACGCCCTCCGTCATGTACCTGGGGTACGCCGTGCACCGCCTGGCCCGCGCCTCCGAGGAGGAACGCCGCCGCGCTCCCCGCCGCCGTCCGACCCGCGCGCCCCTGCCGCTGCCCCTGCCGCCCCACCCCAGCTGGCCCGACTCCGCCGGCCTGGGCGAAGAGGAGCCCATGCTGGGGGGCCTGGGCGAGGAGGACGAGGAGTCGGGGGCGCCCGAAGGCCTGGGCGAGGAGGCCGAGGCCGAGGACGCGGGCGCGGCCAAGGGCGCAGGCGGAGACGCCAAGGCGGCGGGGGCCCCGGGTCCCGCCCGGCAGCACGACGGGCGGCGGCGCATCCAGCGCGAAGGCCTGATGCGCGTGTACGTGGCCCAGCTGGTGGCGCGGGCTGCCTTCGAGGTGGCCTTCCTGGTGGGCCAGTACCTGTTGTACGGCTTCGAGGTGCGGCCTTTCTTCCCGTGCAGCCGCCAGCCTTGCCCGCACGTGGTGGACTGCTTCGTGTCTCGGCCCACCGAGAAGACCATCTTCCTGCTGGTCATGTACGTGGTCAGCTGCCTCTGCCTGCTGCTCAACCTGTGCGAGATGGCGCACCTCGGCCTGGGCAGCGCGCAGGACGCGGTGCGCGGCCGCCGTCCCCCGCCCGGCGCCCCCGGCCCCGCGCCGCGCCCGCCCCCCTGCGCGCTGCCCGCCGCGCCCACCGGCCTGGCTTGCCCGCCCGACTACAGCCTGGTGGTGCGCGCGGCCGAGCGCGCGCGCTCCCACGACCGGGACCTGGCGAGCCTGGCGCTGCAGGCGCTGCGGGACGGGCACGCGTTGGAGGACCGCGAGAGCCCGCCGTGCCCCGGCCTCCCCGCGGCCGCCCGGGGGCCCCAGCGGTCCGGCGCCCCCGCCTCCGGGTCGGGCAGCGCCACGTCGGGGGGCACGGGCCAGGGCAGGCCAGGCGCCAAGCCCAGGGCGGGCTCAGAGAAGGGCAGTGCCAGCAGCAGGGAGGGGAAGACCACCGTGTGGATCTGACGGCCCGGCCCTGAAGTGGCCCGATCCCCTGCAGGCCACGGCTGGGGCGGGGGGCTGGGGCTCTGGGGGAAGGCCAGGGCGCAGGGCGAGGAGCACCACCTACCCTCTCTTTCTCCTCCGCCTGCTCCGGGCCACCCGGGAGGGGCGCCAGGTTGAAGGCATCACCCACTCAGCGTCACTGCCCCTCCCTGCCTGAGGTCTCCCCTCTGTCCAGGGGAGAAGGAGGAGGAGGGACCTGCGAAGGGTCCCCAGCTCTGATCCCTAAACCCGAAAGGGTTTATGGGACTGTGGCTGCGGGGGTGGGGGCAGTCTGAGCCTCACCTGTGTGTGTGTGTGTGTGGGGGGGGTCTTGGCCCTCTCCTCCCCCACCCTGCTCCCCTGATCAGCCCATGTGTGTCATGGCAGGCCCGGCGCTCGTCCATACAGCCTGTAGCAGCAAATGGGGTTCCCTCCCAAACCCCCCACCTCCATCCCCAATTCACTTCCTGTTTCCTACAGAGCTGAGAGCACTCCTAGGTCTTTCTGGTACAGAAGGGGAAACCGAGGTCTGGACGGGAAGGGAGGGACAGAAGGGGAGTGCTGCATCGTCCTGTGGGAGGGCAACCCCCCCCCCACAGTTCCCTCCTGTGCTGAGGCCCTGGGGTGGGTGGAAGGGACTGCACTCTCTGGAGCTTCTGTACCTCTGTGGTTTGGCCCCTCCCCCTGGGACAGAAGTGTGGTTCTGCAAAGAGGCCGCTAGCCTGTTGCCAGGGAGTGCTGGGACTCCAGTTTGGGCCATTCTGGGGGATGGGGATCCTGGCTCCCATCTACCCCTTCTCTGCCTTCCGTCCCCCTCCCTAATTCAGACACAGCCGCCAAAGCAAAGGAAACAAAATAAAACTAACTTTTGTTTACAACTGCGTGTTGTGTGTGCATGTGGGCATGCGCACACGTAGGTTGTGGGTGCACACATGTATGTCTACCCTGGCGCGCGCACGTGTGTGAGTGTGCCCGGGTGTGGTGTGTGTACATGTATGTGTGCGCACACGCGTGTGAGTGTGCACGTTTATGTGTATGGCCTTGGCCCTACTGGGACACCTGACTCAGCTCCAGTCTGGCTGGAAGAAGCAAGGCCCAGGCCAGTTGGGTGCCTTTCAGTGTTGGGTAGTGGGCGGGGCGGGGCTGGATGGGGGGCACAGCCAAACACACAAATGGGGACAACAAAGAACACAGCCTGGCGCACATACCCAGAGCCTAAGTTCAGCCTACAGTCACAGGCACGAAAGGCAGAGTACAGTGGATGTCATTATGTGGACGCTGGTCACAGCTTGTAGCGTGAAGGGCGGAGGTGGGCACATAGGTGGGGAACCCCATCGCTCTTGACCCCAGTGGTCCCCCAGTCCCCTTCAGGCCCAGAGCACCCCTCCTGGCCTGCAAACCCTCTTTGGTGTCCCCAGACCAAACCCCGATCCCAATGTCAGCCTGCCTCTGATGCCAAGAATACGCTGGGTCCCCTGGGGGAGCCCTGTCCCAGGGAGTCCCATAGAGCTATGCCAATCCAGATTCAGAGCAGAGACACACCTTGCATCTCCAAGACAGAAAGGGTCACGTGACCGGCAGTGTTGTCCTGGGGGAGTCAGAGTCTCTGTGTGTGGCTCAGACCTCCTCACAGCACAGTGACTCAAGAGTACCTGGCAAAGGCCAATGACTCTTATCAGCAGCCCCCAAGTGACACCATTTCCACTGCAGCCACAGGCCTGTGGGATCCAAGAGCAACCAGGATCCTTCTGGGACCACCAGGGTTACATTTTAAGAGGTACATGTGGGATAGGATCTCTGTGGCCTCATGGAGAATGCCATCAGCCACATGGACCCTGCAAGGCTTAATCAGCTATGCCCCCCCTCCACCATAGATGAAGCCCCCTGACCCCACGCCGGGGACTGCTTTTGGGAATTTGCGGCCACTGACCCTTCTTAAACCACGACACTACCATCCTCCTATAAATCCCCTCAAGGGTGTAGCCTGTACGATTTCTATATCTCAGCCCCCCTCCCCCCGCCCACTCTCAATTGGTCTAGATACAACGTGAGGCAGTTTGGGTCATCAGGAGGAGGACTCTCCCCCAGGGCTGCTGGGGAAACTGGTTTGCTGTGGGTCAGGCTGAGTATCTGTGCCCAGTGGTTCCTGCCAACACCAGTCTAGATGTCACGGTGAAGGTGTGTTTTTAGATGAGATTAACACTGGCAATGAGCATTCTTTGGTAAGGCAGATCGCCATCCCCAGCGTGGGTGGGCCTCATCCAATCAGGTGACGGCCATAAGAGCAAAGACTGAGGTTCCTGAAGAAGCCATTTATGCCCACAGTGCTGCTGTTGGTAATATTTGTGTCATCCTGATTGGGCCCTAGGATTCCCAGAGTGAGCATAATTCTGGGGGTGTCTTTGAGGTGATTCTGCATGATATTCACACTGAATCTTTAGACTGAGTGAAGTCCCTAGTGTGGCTGGGCCTGACCCAATCAGGTGAAGGCCTGAGTAGTGAAAGGGAACTCATTTTGCCTGAGTGGGCTGGGACATTGGTCTCCAACCTGCAGACTCACTCAGGCTGGGCCGACAACCCAGCTCTCAGGCCTCCAGCCTACCCTGCAGATTTCAGACTTGCCGGCCCCATAATGACATGAGCTGGTTCATTAAAATAAGTCTCTCTCTCTCTCTCAATATATCTATCTATCTATCTATCTATCTATCTATCTATCTATCTATCTCCTATTGCTTCTGTTTCCCTGGAGAACCCCAGCTAATACACATCCTATCGGCCAGAGTGTGTTAACAGGGCATCCCGTTTCAAGGCTTGGGGCCTGCGGATACCACTGGGGGCCTTCAGTTTTGTGAATTTTCCATGGCCATGGTTTAGGTTCCCACTGATGCCATGCCTCACTGACGTCACGCCCTCTCCACTGATGTCACTGGCTGTCCCCAGCCTCAGCGGACCTGTGCATCACCCAGGGTCCTGCCTCTGACACCCTGTCATTGCAGACACAGCCCCAATGCCACGCCTGAACCAATCCTCTGAAGGACGCGGCATATAAGCTGCTTGGGGCTGGGAACTCCCAGAGGCGGTGCTTTATGCTCACTGTGCTACTTGGACAGACCCCTCTCAGTGCGTGCCTTGGTTTCCCCATGCACCTGGCATGGCATGAGGATGAAGGGCTGAACCCAAGGCACAGAGCCCAGGCCTCCCCGCCTCACCTCACTGCGTGGTGGTGGTGGTGGGGGGTGGTCCCTGAGCTGGGCTGGGGGGTGGCCAGAACAGGAGCAGACGGGATGGCCTTCTTGTCTCACTGTCATCCGTTTCCACGGCCGGAGCCAAATGGCCGGCTGTTCGGGGAGAGCGGAGGGCCGTGGGGGGGGGGGGGGGCGGCTGCTTGTGCGCTCCCAGAATGGAGGCAGCTTCCTCTCTGCCTTTGGGAAGGGAGGAGACCGTGAGGGGAGAATAACAGGAAGCCACCCCTGGCCCAGTGGCAGCTGGGAAGTAGGGTCCAGGACCCCCACGCCTGCTGGGTTCCCGGCTCTCCACCCCTCCAGGGCTCATGGCCTCAGAAGAAGCAATGGCACACAACCCAGGTCCACCAGTGTGGTTTCCCTGAGAGGCTCTGCGGCCAGGCATTCCCCCCCTCCCCCGCAGCCAGGCAGGCCCCAGCCACCGTCCCCAACAAATGCGGAGCTGAAGGTGCAAGGCAGCGGACACCTGAGAAGGGGCAGCCCATGTGCAAGGATCCCCATTGCCAGGCTGGCCCAGAGATCTGGGAGGGCTTCCCAGAGTAGAGGGCTTGGAGAAGTGCTAGCTGGCAGGTGCAGGCAGCCACTGGCCACGTGTGGTTCTGGGCACTTCAGTGTGGCTCTTGCGAGAAGCTGAAAGTTTCATTTAACTTGGTCTGAGTTGCTGTGCACTTGACCAGCCCTAGTGTGGGTAGTTGCTGTGCTGGACAGCGCCGAGTGGACTGCGCCAGGAAGGTCGGGATGGTTCCCGGTGGCGCCGGGCGGCAGTGCTGGTGGGAAGCAGACTCCTCTGCTGGCCAAGGGGCCGGCTGACGTGAGGCTGGAGGAACGCGCCCCCCCGCCCCCCTGCCCCGTGTTGTCCTGGCCGCTTCCTCTCCATCCTCCCCAAGCTGGCAGCGACGTGCCGGGTCACCTGTGGAATGCCAGGCCAGGCAGAGGAAGACCTTCTCCATGAAGGGCAAGCAGCCAGTGGCCAGCGGCCAGGGGAGCCACATACCAGGAATGGCAGGTCACAGCCAGGATGCCAGCCAGGAGGGGGACCGAGGGCCTGGGAGACACTAGGGGGCTCGGGGGGCCATCCGCATCCCTCACCGTGCTGTCAGCCAGGCTTGCCAGGCCCGGCTGGGAGAGACCCAGTACCTCACAGGTTTGGGCAGCATGGCCTTGGGTAGGGCTGGACAGGACAAGGGGGAGTTGGGCAAGTAGGGGGGCTGAGCAGCCTGAGGCTCAGGGATGGGCGGGCACCCGGCATTGGCGCTCCGACCGTGTGCTGATGGGCTGTTCACGCTGA
Source organism: Lynx canadensis (assembly GCF_007474595.2). Taxonomy (NCBI): domain Eukaryota; kingdom Metazoa; phylum Chordata; class Mammalia; order Carnivora; family Felidae; genus Lynx; species Lynx canadensis. The sequence goes on along the minus strand of NC_044303.2, from coordinate 88,140,497 downwards.
GATGGCCCATGTTACCCGTGCCCTGGGGATGCAGCAGGGAGCCACATAGGCACTCAGATCAGGTGAATCAGCAGAGTATCCAGGGCCTTAGGAGGAGGCCAGGGTGAGGGCCCAGTGCTAAGACCTGGGGTGGAAGGCCGTGGGGTCACTAACCATGGAGCCGCAACCCCTTTATAGTGGGGTGCGCTTTAGCTTTCACAGTTGTTCTCACGTGGTCCTCTCAGCATCCAGTCCTGAGAAGACCACCTGATCAATCCCAGGGGCATGCGCTGTGGGAGTGAGGTGTCACACAGCCACCCCACTTCCTGGATGCAAGTGTGTGGAGGGGAGGTGTCAGATATGGAGCTCTAGGGCCCCGGAAGGGGTGTGCAGGCCATGTTTGTGCAAATATGCTTGTGTTTCAGGAACAGGACGCTCAAGGGGGAATGCCCGGCAGGCTGTGGGTCTGGACTTTTGCGGAAATGCCCTGTGTGCGGACACAGACTTGGAGTGTGGTTGGGGGAATTGGTGACGTGGTGGGGACGCACGGAGCTGGGCCCAAGGATGGCCCTGGAGCCCCACACCGGGGGCTGGCTCGGCCTCGCCTCCAGCCCTGTTTGCACACAGCGTTGGGACTAGAGCTCAGAGAGCTCGATCAGGACAGGAGGGACAGTGGGCAGTGGAGCCCAGACCACACAGATCCAGGGTGGGGGCACGAAGCCAGCTTCCATCTCCCACCTTGGCTGGGGCTCTGGGGAGTGCAGGAGGATTAAGAGGCAGTTCTTATGCAGCATACAGTCTCTCAGTTTCCCCCAAAGGGGAGCAAAAACAGGACAATAGCTGATGGGGGAAACAGGGCTCAAAAGCTATGCCCCCCATATACCCACATGCGAAGCTCTGGTCCCCCGTGTGACTGTGTCTGGAGATAGGCCATCCGGAGGTAATTAGGGATCCCCGAGCCCTGGCCCTGCAGGCCTGGTGTCTTCTCAGAAGAGACACCAAAGGTGACAAGGCACCATGTGCACGCCACGGAGAGAGGCCTCAGCAGACACCAGCCCTGTTCCTGGACCTCCAGCCTTCAGAGCTTTGAGAAACAGGTGTGTGTTGTATAAGCCACCCAGTGTGTGGCATCTGTTGCACAACTGATTCACACACCTAGGAAAACAGTATGGAGGTTCCTTGAAAAATTAGACACAGAATTACTGTATGAACTGGCAATTGCCCTCAGGGTACATGCCTGTGATAGTGTGATTTATAGTAAGAAATACGGACTTGGCCCTTGTCACTCTTTCCTGGCTCAGAGCTCCTAAAGCCCTTGGGTTTCCCAACTGAAGACAGCAATGAAGGTGTCATGGTGTTCATAACAAGCCCGAGTTCATGTTGTTGCGGTGACTTTGGAAAGCCCCTAGGGGGGGCACCTGGGTGGCTCAGTCGGTTGGGCATCCGACTTCAGCTCAGGTCACGATCTCGCGGTCCGTGAGTTCGAGCCCCGCGTCGGGCTCTGGGCTGATGGCTCAGAGCCTGGAGCCTGGGGCCTGCTTCTGATTCTGTGTCTCCCTCTCTCTCTGCCCCTCCCCTGTTCATGCTCTGTCTCTCTCTGTCTCAAAAATAAATAAACGTTAAAAAAAAAATTAAAAAAAAAAAAAAAAAGAAAGCTCCTAGGGATGGCGGCTGGTGGCCTATGGACCCCACCGTGGGACCAGAGAGTTGGAGGCTTCAGTCCTGCCCCTGACCTCTGGGGAGGGGAGATGGAATCAATTACCAATGGGCAATGGATTAATCAATCACGTCTATACAATGAAATTGAGAGGGACGGTCTTGGGGTTGGGGGGGGCTTCCAGGCTGGGGAGCACGTGGAGATGTGGAGAGAGTGACATGCCTGGAGAGGCATGGAAGCTTCCCACCCCTTCCCCAGTGCCTCACCCTGGGCGTCTCTTCCATCAGGCTGTCCCTGAGTCATATCCTTTTGTAATAAACCACTAATCTAGAAAGTGAAACATTTCCCTGAGTTCTCTGAGCCCCTCCAGAACATTCATCAAACCTGAGGAAGGGCCGTGGGAACCTCTGATCTGTTGCCTGTGGCTCAGAGCACAGGTGTCATCTGGACTTGGGGTTGGCGCCTGAAGTGGGGGTGGTCTTGTGGGGCTGAGCCTGTGGGGTCTGACGCTGACTCCATGTGGACAGGGTCAGACTGGTGTGGCAGTCTGGTGTGGCAGACTTCCAGCTGGTGTCGCAGACTTCCCCTCAAGCACAGGGGGTGATCCTAAGTGTCAGAGAGAAGGGCAGAGTGTGAGCAGAGGACACACAGGAGCATGGTTGTGCACACAACACCCAAAGGAACTGAGAGCAGGGTCTCCGAGAGATGTGCATACATATGGCAGCAACATCTACAACACCGAAGGGGTGGAAGTAACACAGACGTCCGCAACCTGTGGGACATCCATACAACAAAATCTCACCCATCCTTCAAGAGGAAGATCGGACACCTGCTACCGAACAGACGAACCTGGAGGACGTTATATGGCATCAGCCAGTCACAGCACGACACACACTGTGCGATCCTACTCATGAGAGTCAGGTTCCCGGAGACAGAGGGGACTGGGGGCCCCAGGGGCTGGGGGCCGGGTGAAGGGGATTAGTGGTCGGCAGGAAGATGGCAAGTTCTGGATAGAAGTGGGGGACGGCTGTACACGATAAGCGCGCGCTGGCTGGGGCTGAACTGTGCGCTTGAGATTTCAGCGATGGAGACCCTCATCTTACATGCACATCACCATAGTAAAGCAAGAGGAAACCTCTTGGAGACCAGGAGCAGGGCAGGTGCGTCCTACGGAGGTGCCCAGCCAGGACAGTCAGGGGGCGGGGCGGGAGGCTGACGGATAGCGCCTGGCCCCGCCCCTCAGGCACAAGCCCCACCTCATAACTCCGTCTCCGCCCCTCGCCGGCACAAGTCCCGCCCAGCACACTTCGTTCCCGCCCCTCTCGAAGCTCCGTCTCGCGCGCAGGCCTGCCCTTCTCCGCACAAGTCCCGCCCCGCACGTCTCGTCCCCGCGCACGCCCCGCCCCCACGTGCAGCCCCGCCCGCCGGCAGAGGCCGCTGTGGCGTCCACCCAGTTCCCAGCGCCGCCGCCCAGCCCGCCCCTTCGAGCCGCCTTACTCCTCCCTAAGATGGCGGCCGCGGCGCTGCTCCGGGGCGCGGCTCAGGGGCGCGGCAGCCGGGCCTGGCGCTGGCGGCTGCGTGCGACCCCGAAGCGCCGCCTCGCCCACGGTTCGAGCCGTCACGGCGGCGACCCCGCGGACGGAGCGGCCTGGGCCTGCTTCCCGCTGGGCGAGCGCACCCTGGTGCGCGTGCGCGGGCCAGACTCCGCGCCGTTCCTCCTGGGGCTGCTGACCAATGAGCTGCCGCTTCCGGGTCCTGCGGACGGCGCTACCCCACCCCCGGCGCGAGCGGGCTACGCCCACTTTCTCAACATTCAGGGCCGCACGCTATACGACGTCATTGTCTACCGGTGAGAGCGGGCGTCTGCAGTACCTAAAGGGAGGGGGAAGGCGGAGGGGCGGGAGCCGGGGCGGGAACCGGGGCGGCAGCCGGGGTGGAAGCCGGGGCGGGCGGGGCCACACGGAGGAGGGAGGAGGGAGGAGGGAGGAGGGGCGAGGGGCGGGGACACCCTGGGGGAAGGAGGAGGGGCAGGCCGCCGGGGGAGGGAGGAGAGGCGGCCGCACCCGGGGGGAGGGAGGAGGGGCAGGAGCCGGGGCGGGGCTACCCAGAGGGGCGGGGGAGGGGCGGGGCCACTCAGGGGGAGGGAGGATGGGCGGGATCCGGAGCGGGGCCACCCAGGGGGAGGGAGGGAGGGGCGGGAGCCGGGCCGGGGACAGACAGAGGAGAGGAGAAGAGGCGGGGACACCCGGGGACCGGGGGGGAAGAGAGCAGGGGCAGGCCGCCGGGGCGGGAGGAGGGCGGGGACACACCGAGGAAAGGAGAAGAGGCGGCCGCACCCAACGGGGGGAGGAGGGACGGGAGCCCGGGCGGGGCCGAGTCACTTAGGTGGAGAGAGAAGGGGCTGGGCTACCTAGGTGGAGGGAGGAGAGGCGGCCGCAGCCAGGGGGAAGGTCGAGGGGCAGGGGCACCCAGGGGGAGGGAAGAGGGACGGGAGCCGCGGAGGGGCAGGCCGCCTCACGGGTAGGGTGCGGATTGCTAGGGGTCACCCGGAGCCCGGGCACCTGGCGTGAACTCTCAGAGGCTGCGAAAGGATCTTCAGGGCGGGTCACTTGGGGAAGGACATGGGGGGCCTGGGCATCGAGGGGAGGACACCTGACCTGCGGCTGACTGGGCTGCTCTGGAGAGAGGGCCACCCTCCTGGGAGCCCAGCGCTGTCCAGCTTTCTGTCCCTGCCTGGTGCTCTCTGGAGTTTCTCCTTTTGGTTCATCTACTTCCTGCCTCGTGGCCCCCTGTTCTGGTTTCCCAGGCGTAACACCTTGTTCTAGGGGTAGCTTGGGATTTTTGCTTTGAAAGTGGACTTTAGTTTTTGCAGCCCATTTAAGTTCACAGCATGACCGCGGGGAAGGCACAGACTACCTCACGGCAGCGTCCCCACCTGGGGGACCCGCATTGATGCTGCAGCACCCAGGGCCCATCCTTTCGTGGGGAGGACAAGTATGGGATGACATGGACCCATCACGTGATGGCTGTCACCACCCTGACAGCCCAGCCCCCCTGTGCCCAGAGTTATCCCTCCCTTCCCTAATCCCCGAAGCCACTGGGGGCGGGGGGATCCTTTTCCTGTCTTCGTGGTTTTCCTTTTCCAGAGAGCTGGGCACTTGGAGTCCCACAGTGCGCAGCCGTCTTGGATTGGCTGCTTCCACTTAGTGACATGTGGTTAAGCCATTTCTCTTTAGCGCTGAGTGATGTCGCTTGGCGTGGATGGACCGCAGTCTCTTCACCCGTCACCTCGTGGAGGACGTCTTGGTTCTTCCAAGTTTGGGTGGTTGTGGGTAAGCTGCCGTAAACATCTGCGTCCAGGATTTTGTGTAAAGGCCCAGAAGCTCAACTGCTGGGTCGCACCGTGCAACAATGTTTGGTTTTTTGAGAAACCACCAAACCCTTCCATGATGGCTGTGCGGTTTCGGGTCCCCACCAGCAAGCAATGGCTTGTTTGCAACGTGCATACTCTTTGTGGGGAGGTGCCTGTTAAGGTCTCTGGCCCATTTCTAATCGGATTGTCTGTTTCTTGACCCTTGAACTTTTCAGTGTTCTTGTGTGTTCTGAGTGATGGTCCCTGGTCACATGTGATGTTTCAGGTCTCCTCCCCCTGCTGTCCTCGTTCCCTCTGGCGAGGCTGTGTGTGTTCCTGTCCCAGCCACACGTGTGCTGTCTGGGGAGCCTTCCTCAGGCACTGGCTGCATACAAGGTGCTCTGGGTTCCGCTACGGACGGTATCGCTGGCTCTTGTGGGAAGCTTCCCAGTCTGTCTGCTGCTCTGCGGATCGGGTCGGTCCCCTGCTCCCTTGTTTCCAGCAGGACATGCACCTCGCCTTCCCACCTCTTTCCCTTCGTGTGGATCTCAGCAGTTCCTGGGTGGTGCAGTCTGGCCTGTGTGTGCTCAGTGGAATGTGGGGCCAGGGACACCTACTTCCAGGAACCTCCCATGTGGCTCCCATGTGGCCTCCGCTCAGTCCCCCTGCCGTGGTCTCACTCCTTGGGGCACCTCTTGGGGACCTTGGAGGGCACTATGTCCTCAGTCCTCCATGGGCACCTGGTAGGCCACTCCCCCAAGTGCCTTGGAGCACACCAGTCAGCCTGACTCAATTCTCCAGGTACAATCCTGTTCCTGCTGGCCTCCTTGTGTCCCATACCTGCCCACACCTCACACCCTGACACCTGCCACGTCCTCGAGGGACCGTATTTGTGTGATCATAGGGTAGACCCCCTGTGTTTATGGGGGTCGCAGATGACAGGGTGGTGGGTGTTGTGCAGAGAGGACATCAGACTCTTGGGGGAGGAGTTTCCTTGTGCTCTGGGCATGGGGTTAGGCGGGCCCAGGCCTCCCTTTCTGGTGTTCACACAGCCTGTGCCCTGACAGCCAGGCCAGCTGGTGAGGCCGCAGCTGTCCCCCAGCCTCCCTCTTCCTGCAGCTGCACTTGTGACCCTAGGAGGGGCAGCCATGCTTAGCAACAAGAGTGCAGGGCACGACAGACAGCGGGTGACTTTTAGAGTAAGGACGTTCTCTGCAGTGTTTGGAAGGTGCTTTTTGCTAAAGACATCGTTCACTGTTTATCTGATAAATTTACCTGGCAACACTGGCCCAGAGGCAGTGCCACCAGGCATCTGGGGACATTTGTGCTTGTGACTCAGGGCTGGGGGTGTTGGTGCTCCTGACATCGAATGGGTCAGGCCTGGCAAGCAACCCTGGGCACAGATGTACCTCCTCCCCCCCACCCCCTGTTCCTCAGCTGTAGCAAGTGCAGCAGACAGTCTGATTTGGGGGCACAGGGGGGCCGGGGTGCACTCTACCTTTGTTGGTCCCCAGGGTCTGCCTGGCGCACAGTCATGGGCACAGGTGGCCAGGGAAGTGCCTGAGCCCAGAATGGGGACCTGCCTGCCTTGACCTGCCTCAGCACCCCTGGGAACCTGGCTCCCTGGCCAGGACCCTCAGAGGCTGGTGCTCCCCCACGACTTCACATTGTGCCCAGCCCTGCCTGATTCCTCCCCTGCCATCTTTCATGTTGTCTCTGAGGGTGGTTTTTACCCGAGACTTAAAATGAAAACACAGGTGCATGTGGCAGAGAACCCTAACGGTGCGGGGCGGTTTACAGTGGGAGATACCCCTTTGCTGCTTCTTCCCAACCTGCATAGACATCCGGAGCCCTGTCCTCTGAGACAGCTTCTTTTCCTTTATGACTCTTTTGAAATAATGGTGGATTCACAGGGAGCACGGGAAGGAGCAGGGAGGCCTGTGCACTCTTGCCCCAGTCCCACAGGGCGGTGTCTTGCCTCCTGGAGTCTGGGGTCACGATCAGAGGTGGGACATGGGCCACTAACAGAGCTCATGCAGGATCCCCGCAGACTCAATGCGCCAGCACGTGTGAACACACTTGCCGGTGTCTGTGCCTTGGTCACACGTGTGGCCCCTGTGACCTCGATGAGGACAGCTGTTCCATCACCACCACTGGGTCCCCTGTCCCCTGTGCAGCACACCTGCCCTTCTCACCCCAGCTCCTCTCCTGGCTTTTTACCATTTGTCTGACCAGTAGGTCACCTCGAAGTCTGACAAGTGGAACTGCTTGGGATTGGACTCACACACCTTGATACCCTGTGGTTCTGCCCACTTGTATCAGTGTGACCCATGGCTGCTGTTTGTGGTGGGAGTGGGGGTGGGGAATGTGGACACGATAGAGTGTGCACTGTAGGGTGAGCCCCCAGAGGTGGGACCCCAAGCAAGTCCTTGCTTTTCTTTCCTGTGGGGGTAACTGGTTTCTCCAGGGCAGCACTTAATCCTGTACTGTCTGGGGGCACCAGCTGATGGGCTCTGAGGGAGGGGCCATGGACATCAGCTGGTGGGCTCTGTGGGAGGGGTGGGGAGCACCAGCTGGTGGGCTCTGCAGGGAGGGGTGGGTGGCACCAGCTGGTGGGCTCTGGGGGAGGGGTCAGGGGCACCAGCTAATGAGGTAAAGGGTAGAGGTCAGGGTCGCCTGCTGATGGGCTTTGGGGGAGGGGTCAGTGGCACCAGCTCGTGGGCTCTGGGCGAGGGGTTGGGGGTACTAGCTGGTGCCCTCTGAGAGGAGAGGTAGGGGGGCACCAGTTGTTGAATCTGGGGGAGGGGTTTGGGGCACCAACTGGTGGCTGTGGGGAAGGGTTCAGGGGCACCAGCTGGTGGACTCAGGGTAAGGGATCAATGACATCAGCTAGTGGGCTCTGGGCAAGGGGTCAGGAAGCAGCTAGTGGGCTCTGGGGGAGCAGTCCAGGACCCCAGCTGGTGGGTGTGAGTGGAAGTTTCCGGGGTCACAAGGCAATGGGGTCAACGGTAGAGATTAGGGATACTAGGTGGTGATTCTATGGGACTGGTCAGGGGTACCAGCTGATGGCTGCTAGGGGAGGGGTCAGGGGCACCCGCTGCTAGGCTCTGGGGGAGGGGTCTGGGCACCAGCTGGTGGGCTCTGAGGAGTGGGTGACATCAGCTTGTGGGCTGTGGGGGCGTGGTCAGGGGCACCAGCTGATGGATTTGAGAGGAAGGTTCTGGGGCACCAGCTAATGGGGTCAAGGGTACATGTAAGGGACACCAAGTGATGGGGTGGGATTGGGGTCACAGTAGGTGGGCTCTGGGGAAGGGGTCAGGGGCACCAACTGGTGGGCTCTGAGGGGAGAGGTGGGGGAGCACCAGTTGTTGACTCTGGGGGAGGGGTTGGGGCATCAGCTAATGGGGTCAAGGGTAGAGGTCAAAAGCACCAGCTGGTGGGCTCTGGGGGAGGGGTTGGCACCAGCTGGTGGGTTCTGAGGGAGTGGTCGGGGGGCACCAGATGATGGGATCAAGGGTAGAGGTCAGCGACATCAGCAGGTTCCATGAACCCTCCCCCAAAAGTATACCAGCTGATGAGCTAGTCCAATCAGAACCAGGTGGCCTCTGGGGGAGAGGTTGGGGGCATCAGCTGGTAGGCTCTGGGGGAGCGGTTGGGGGCACCAGCTGGTGGGCTCTGGGGGAGGAGGGGTCTGGGACATCAGATAATAGGCTCTGGGGGAGGGGTTGGGGGCACCAATTGGTGGGCCCTGGGGAGGGGTTTGGGACACCAGATGATGGGCCCTGGGGGAGGGGTCGGGGGCACTAGTTGGTAGTTTCTCAGGCACGCTCATGGAAGGTGTTATCCGTTCCCTTTCTGTTTCCACTGGGCTGGGGATCCTAGTCCTGTCCACATCTACGTCCAGGATCTTGGTTATATACTCTTGTGAGTCCTGAACGTCTCCCCTGAGGTCCCTGTACCAGTCTCTTCTCTGTGCTGCGTGTCCCATGTGGTTAGCACACCAGGTTCCAGGGTTGCTGCTGTGGCAGTGGGGGTCCAGAGTGCAGTTAGGGTGGTTGTGGGGCCCTGACAGGGTTCCAGGGCTCTCCTTGGGAAGTGGGAGGTGGCTCTGGGCAGACTGTATGTGGCCTCACAGCACATCCCCTCGGCTCTGTCCGCTGCCTGCTGTCCCACCTACTCCCCAGCCTGCCCCTCATTGTGAGTGCTGAGGGCACCCACCTCAGACCCTTGGCTTCTGTGGGCCAGAGGAGGCAGGTCCTGGTCCTGTGAGGCTGCCTGCAGCTCTCCCCCTCACGTGGAGGACCAGACCAACAGCACTGTGGTCCCCGGACCTGGATCCCACCTGCCCAGCCACGGCCTGTCTTCCACCAAGTGGACTGCTCCCTGTGGTTCGCACCCCGGGTGGGGAGGGTCCCGCAGCAGACCTGGGGTCTGGAGCACGGTGGGTGGAGAGCGGTGGCCCCAGGCCAACCCTCAGGAGCCCCTGCCCCTACCTGCAGGCTCCCGGAGCATGAGCTCGCTGAACAGGTGCCCGCTTTCCTCCTGGAGTGTGACAGCGCGGTGCTGGGCGCCCTGCAGACACACCTGGCACTGTACAGGATCCGGCGGAAGGTCGTGGTGGAGCCGTGCCCCGAGCTGCGCGTGTGGGCTCTGCTGCCTGACCGCCCCGAGGAGGTCTGTGGGGCCGCGCTGTTGCGGGAGCGGACCGACAGAACCAGCGTCCTCACCCCCGACCCCCGGACCGCCCGCATGGGCTGGCGGCTTCTCATCCGGGATGAGGGCCTGGTGCCGGTGCCCAGAGGCCGGCTCGGAGACCCCCGGGATTATCACAGGCACCGGTACCAGCAAGGTAGGGACGGGGTGGGGCTGTGCTGGTGGGGGCGGGGGGAGGGCTCAGGCGCTGTGTCCAGTGTTGGCCCTTCTCCACAAGCCCACCATCCCCCAGCCCCCGAGGAGGCCTTAGCCCTCAGGGAGCTTCTCCCCTCCCACCCCACAGGCGTTCCTGAGGGGGTCCGGGACCTGCCCCCAGGAGTGGCCCTGCCCCTGGAGTCCAACCTGGCTTTCATGAATGGTGTCAGCTTCACTAAGGGCTGCTACATAGGCCAGGAGCTGACCGCCCGCACCCACCACATGGGCGTCATCCGCAAACGCCTGTTCCCAGTGCAGCTGTTGGGGCCTGTCCCTGAGGATGGCATCGCTCTGGGCGCCCCAGTGCTCACCGAGTCGGGTCAGGCCGCCGGCAAGTACAGGGCTGGCCAGGGGGATGTGGGCCTCGCCTTGCTGCGGGCAGAGAAGATTAAGGGCCCTCTCCACATCAGGACCTCCAACAGCGGCCAGGTGGCCCTGACTGTGTCTGTGCCGGACTGGTGGCCCACAGTCGCCAAGTAGCCAGGACGTCCCTCTGCTCCTGTAGCCCTGGGGCTGCCAGGGTGCCCTGGAGGGCTCTGTCCATCTGCTGCACTCTGCAGGCTGGCCTCCTAGCTCCCAGGGCTGCAGGTGTGGCTGGCTTGTGTTTCCCGCCCACCGTGCTTCCCAAAGAGGGTCCCACGGGCAGCTGTGGCTGTCATCCCTTGCTGCTCTGTGGCTGTGAGCTGCAGGAGTCCTCCTGGGGACCCAGGAGGAGGAGCCAGCCCTTCACATGCCCCTGTGCCAAGGTGAGCTGCAGTTTCCCTCCGATGGGGAAGGACAGGGTCCCAGCTGTGTGGGTTTGGAGGTGGTTCATCTATTGGCTGAGGACAGGATGGTCCAGAGCCTTGTCCCCAGGCTGCCTGCATTCCTCTCCATCTGGGGTTGGCTGAAAGGGCAGGTGGGCCCTGGGAACTGGTGTGCCATGTGCTGGCTGTGGGACACCCTGTGAATTTCACATGGGGGCCCCACTTGTGCACCAAGGTTTCTGCTGCGCCCCTCCCCCTCCACCCCAGGAGCTGCCCTGGGGTGGGACAGCAGGGCTCTGACAAGGAGGAGCTTCTGCTTGGTTTACTTGCTGCTTTTCTGAGGCGTGGCTATGTTTTCACAGCAAGAGGTTGACTTTCTTCTCTTCTTGAAACCACTGACTTGCACTGTCCCATGCAATGTGAATCTCATGGTTAGGGGTGTCCCGCGTGATGCCCCGGAGTGGCTATTAAAGTGTGACGCACAAGCAGCATGTGTGGAGCTCTGGTTTCATTTTGGGTGGAAGGTGCTGGGACTCCGTTTTGGGTAGAGCAGATACACCGAGAGCACTCCAGGTGAAGTACGCCAGCAGAGTCCCAGGAAGAGGCCTTGTTCTGGGACAGCAAGGGAGCTCCAAGTCTGCGGTGGATGGCATGGCTTGCCTTCGTATCCACGGAGGGGAGAGGCTAACAGGAAACCGAGTTAGTGCCAGCATCTGGGCCCTCACGGGGCGATTCACTGGCAAGTATGCACTGCCCTCCCTCAGCCCCCACTGGCGGGTCTCCAGGCCAACACCCAGACCTCACATCAGGACTTTGTCTCCTGTCCAGCTGCAGACTGTGCAGCGCCCCTCTGCATGTGACCTGGGGCCTGGGAGCCAGCCTTGCACAGTGGGTGTGTGCCTGTGCCCAGCACCTGTGCTGTGCTGGACGTGCTTAGGCTCCTCACAGTCCGTGGACCCACCCGCCGAGTGGGTACCTGGAGTCCCATGCCGGGAGCCGAGAGAGTAACCGGGAGGGAGGCTGGCCACTGTGGTGGAAAGCTCCAGCAGCTGCCCAGTGAGATGCTGCCTTCCAGATCATGTGTCCCCTACTGTCCTCAGGCATCCAGGTCATTGGGACCTGAGACACTCTGTTCAGTCTGAGTTCTACCTCAGGGATCATAGCCGAAAGCTGCTGTCCAAAACAAGTGTTCCTTTGCTGGACAGACCTTGTCACTCCTCACAGAATCACCAGGGCTTCCAAGAGTCTGCAGCTTTCAGAGGCTGTAAGGTGCGCTGCCCAGTGTACATGCCAGGGGACCAAGGGGTCCCGTTGAGGTTTGATGCTTATGTCTGCTTGTCTCCGTGTTCGTCAATGTCGAGCTCCAGGAGGACAGTGCAGGCACTCGGGAAGCCCCTTGCTGGTTCTTGGGTCCACCTCAGTTTGTTTGTAAGAAGTACGGAGTTCCAGGAAGCAAGTGGTCTTATGCTCTGCCCCAATGCCCTGAGAGTGTGGCCAGTGGGCATATGGCAGAGGGCACTGGGTTCTGGAGACCTGGCCCTCCTGGGGGAGCCCCCTGCCCCCACTGTGAAGCTGGTTAAGACATGCTTCCCCCAACGTTTCATCATGAGCACCCCGCACGGAACGTGAGAGTTTGCTGTGAGCACCGGTGCACATGCCCGATGACACCCCACTTGCCAGACCCCATCACCTGGCCTCCCCTCAGCCTTGGTTGTGTTTTGCTGCATTTCCAACAAACTGGCAGACCTCACACCCTCACTCCTAATGCCTTCCTCATCATCAACGTCTTTCGTTCCCTGGGAGGTAAAATTTGGCTACCGTGAAATGCACCAATCTTGCTATTTCCTGGATTGTACAGAGTGCATATGGCTGTGAACCCAAGACCGGAGGAAGGTCTGGAACATTCCATCCCTGGGCAGCACTCACCGGCCTGTCCCGGCCAGTCCCTGTGCCCCAGCTGCCACAGATGTGCAGAGCCTGGGGCTTCAGGTGGGGTGCTGCCTGGCGGGTGGCTGGACCATGGTGAGCATCTCTGAGTCCTCCTGTGGGAGTGAGCCCTTTGTGGACACATGCCTCATCTGGGGTGGGATCACAGAGCTGCAGGTAGGGGGAGGTCCCCAGTAAGGAGCTGTCTGTGTTCTCTGGGTGACCTGGCGACTGTTCCGTTTCCTGCTCCAGCCAGCAGCATGGCCTTGCCACCATGTGGTGTGGTCAGCCTTCGTAATTTCCACGTGGAGACTTGGTGTTTAGATTTCAGTCATCGTGGGTGGATGCCTGCCTGTGTCTCAGGGACGGTGGGGAGCCCCGTCCACTCTTTATGGTCTGGGCACCCGGACAGTTCAGGGTCCCTGGCTCCACTTTCTTCCCAGAGGATGTTGATCTAGTGTGGTCACGTTCGTGTTTGCGGGAAAAATGAGTGATTTCCAAAGGTTTTGTTTTGTGTCAGCCCTCAAAGGGAGGAGATGGTCAGGGAAGGTCAGCAGCCAGCCAGCAGGGACCCTGTTGATTAACAGAATGTTCTGGAGACTGCTGAGTCCTGGGCTACCTTTCACTCTCTCATCTGTTCACTCAGAGGCTTACTAAGCGCCCACCAGCCATAAACTAAAGCACAAAGTATGCTGGGTTGTGTTAGCTTTTCTGTGATTAAGCTGGGAACAGGGCAGGCTGTGTGTGGAGGTGGGGTACATTAGGGGGATGGGTGTGTGTGGGGTCAGAGCACATTGGGAGACTGGGTGCATTGGGAGGATAGGCTGTGTGCAGAGTCGGGGAGCACTGGGGCCCTGGGCTCATGTGCAGTGGGGTACATTGGGAAGATAGGCTGTGTGCAGGGTTGGGGCACATTGGGGGGCTGGGCTCATGGGCATTGGGACACCTTGGGAGCTTGGACTGTGTGCAGGGTCGGTGGCACTGAGTGGCTGCGTACATTCAGCATGGGGTCAAGCATCTGTAGTGGCTGTGTCCAGACAGAGGGCCCACCGTGGGGGAAAGATCCTGACCAATACTGCACCTCGCATGCCCTTCAAAGAGCTGAGGCCAGTGTGGCTAGGGGCAGGGCTCTTGGGAAGGGGTGTGGGCAAAGGGCAGGATCCTGAGGCCTCAAGGGGCAGAGGTAGAGTAGGGCAGAGTTTAGGGGCAGTGTGGGAGAGCGGCTGTTGCCATGCAGGGCAGGAGCTGCGGGAGGGTTTGTGGCGGGTGGGGGCATGGGGACAGGGTTCCCTGGTGAGGAGTCAGGGGCTTAGACCTTATCTAAAGCATGGGGTTTGGAGGAATGGGGGACGCTGCGTAGGGCTGCCCCCTGGGTGGAGGGCAGTAGGGTGTCAGGTGGCCTGGAAGTTCTGAGCACAGGAGGTGTGGCAGGATGAAGACCAGTGGGGGCCATGGGACTCACAGGTCCTCTCTGGACCTGCCTCAGGTCCCCCGACACCTTGTGTGGACCTCTGGCTTAATGGGAACTGTTACGAGGTCATCGCCACCACGAGGTCCCACTTCCCTGTTCCCCAGCACCCCTCCCACGGGGACTGTTTGCACATCCCCCAGCCACCCCCTCCGTGGAGACTGTTTGCAAGTACCCCAGACCCGCCCCCAGCCCCTGGTGTGGGGACTGTTTGCAGGATCCCCCCCCCCAATACCCCCCATGGGGACTGTTTGCAGGTCCCCCAGCCACTCCCCTTCCGTGAGGATGTTTGCAGGTCCCCCAGCACCCCTCCTCCCTGGGACTGTTTGCAGGTCCCCCAGCCTCCCCCCACCCCCTGGGTATTGTCTGCAGGGTCCCCCCCCCAGCACCCCCCTGCCCTGTGGGGACTATTTACAGGGTACTCCCCCAGCCCCGCAGTGGGGACTGTTTGCAGGTCCCCCAGCCTCCCCCCACCCCGCGGGGACTGTTTGCAGGGTACTCCCCCAGCCCCGCAGTGGGAACTGTTTGCAGGCTCCCTCCCCAGCACCCCCCTTCTGCCCCCCGTGGGAACTGTTTGCACCCAGACCCCCGTTGGGGACTGTTTGCAGGGTACACCCTCAGCCTTCTCCCCGCCGTGGGGACTGTTTGCAGGGTCCCCCCCAAGCCTCGCAGTGGGGACTGTTTGCAGAACCCCCGCGGTATCACACAGGACCCGCTGGCCTCATGCAGCCCCTCTTGCACGCGCGGTCCGCGTGCCCGTGAGTTGTTAGTCTTATCACCAGGGGGCGCTGCTGTGTTTCGTGAGGTTGCTTCGTGTCCTTATCTCCTCGCGCAGCTTGGTGTAGTGGTCTGTCACGCTCTGTTCCAGCCCCGCGGGGGCGGGGACGTTTGGGTGGTGCATGTTCACCCCGGGCTGTGTGCGCACGGTTTCCGTGTCCCTGGGATGCGGGCCCGGGAGAGGCCAGGCTGCCTCACGTGGTGGTGGCGGCAAGCTTATTGTCCCAGGAGTTGCACGTTTTCCCAGCACTGCTGCACCGCAGTGCGCTCCGGGGGGGGGGGGGGGGGGGGGGGGGGGGGGGAGGGAGGGGGGACCCCGTTTCCTGCCTCCTGCCCAGCATCCGGGGGCTGGGAGTGTTCTAGCTGCTCCCATAGGTGTGTGGTGCTGGTTTTGGTCTGAACTTCCCCCGCGGCTCCTGGGTGCATTCACTGGTGGAACGCCTCCTCGGCACTGGGGTACAGGCCCTCCTCCCTTGTCCGAGGCCAAGGGTACTCACGACCTGCGGCAGGTGCCGCAGATACTGCCACCTTGCTCCTGGGGGACCATGGCCCATCAGTAGGCAACTTGGCATGCTGTGTGCTCGGTTCACGGACGCCTGATGTCAGGCACAACACGACCCGACCCGCAGTCAGCGGATGAGGCCCAGGGTGGCCTTCTTGCACTGAGGACCACCAGACGGCTCTGCATCCTCCGCGCTCTCGGGCAGTGTGAGTAGGGAAACCACCAGCAAAGGTCCAGAAATGCAGGCGGCATGGCCCTGAGCCAACCACCTTAGACGGGGAAGAGGACACTGGTTTCAGTGTGGAACAAGGCACCTGCCCCAGCTCCGTCTCACCGCTCTGAGCCTATACACAAGGACGGCTGATAAGGGGTCACAGACACACTGGACCAGCGGGCCAACTTGCACTTACAGAGGCCAGAGGAATGAGAGTCGGCTGTGGTTTGCAGATACTTTTTCCCTGGATAGCTAGACCTGCCATCCTTGCACACAACAGAAGCTTTAGGTTTTGACCTGGTGCAATTATCAGTGCTTCCTTTTTTATTTCCTTGTTTTTTGGCATCTCTGTTGTGGAGACAATAGTAGTTTATAGTTTCATTTTATTTTTTAAATTTACTTTGAGAGAGAGAAAGAGTGCGCACGTGCACGAGCGGGGGAGGGCCGGAGAGAGAGAATGCCATGCTGTCAGCACAGAGCCCGACATGGGGCCGGAACCCACGAACTGTGAGATCATGACCTGAGCCGCAGTCGGACATTTAAGCGACCGAGCCACCCAGGCGCCCCTGGTTTATAGTTTCTGTTGCTTTTGGCCTTAGGGCAATGCTGGCCTCACAGATGAGGTAGGAGGTGTTTTCGTGCTCTGCCTCCTGACAGGCTGCGGAGGTGGTGTTGTTTCTCCCCGAGATGTGTGGTGGAATTCACCCATGAACCCCACTGGGCCTGGTGCTTTCTGTCGTGGAAGGTTGTTAGCTACCAGTAGATAGAGGCCCATTTGCGCTATTTGTCCTTCAGAGGGTGTTGGCAGGTGGCATGTCAGGCAATTGGCCTGTTATACCTGGATTATCAGCTTTGGGGCACAGGGTTGTGCACCATATTCTTGTTATCCTCTAACGTCCGTGGGGCCCGTAGTAATGCCCCTTCTCTCCCTCGCCTCTCATGTATTTGTTGATTCATTTGTTTAGCATATTTATTTTTCACCAAAGTGTAGTTGGCACTTAGCATTACATTGGCCTCAGCTGTGTGCCACACTGATCCAGCTCCTCTGCCCCTTACACTGTGTTCCCCACCCCACCCACACTACCACAGAGCCACTGACTGTTCTCTGTGCTGTGCCTTTCATCCCTGTGACTTACTCGTGCCATACAGGAAGCCTGGATCTCCCACTTCCCTTCACCCATTTTCCCCTCCCCTCTGGCAGCTGTCTGTGTGTTCTCTGTATTTGTGGTTCTGTTTCTGCTTTTTGTTTATTTCTCAAATTCTGTGTAGGCATGAAGTCATATGGTATTTGTCTGTCTCTGTCTGACTTATTTCACTTAACATATTACACTCTGGCTCCATCCGTGTCCTTGCAGATGGCGAGATCTCATCCTTTTTTGTGGCTGCATACTATTGCACTGTCTGATGTATCCATCCCTTGTGGATAGACCCTTGGGCTGCCTCCACATCTTGTCTGTCATAAACACTACTGCACGAGACACAGGGGTGCATTTGTCTTTTCTGATCAGTGTTTCACCCTCTGTGGGTAAACGCCCCATCGTGGTGTATCGATGTCCACTCTACCTTTTACATATCACACTTCTGGGGTCAGGTGCAGGAGCTCTTTGCCGAGGCCCTAGATTCTGAAGGTTTTCTCCAAGATCTTTACAGTTTCTGTTGTGTGTTTAGGTCCATGGTTTGAACCAGTTTGGCGAACATGAGGTGTGGGATTTGTGGGAAGGTGCCCAGCACCATCTGTTGAAAAGGCTCCTCCCTTGGGTTGTGTTTGCACCACTGACAGGGGCCAGGAGGGCATGTCCGCGTGGATCCCCATGTGGGCCCCCGTGTGTGCCCCATCCCGCTCATCTGTGTGGCTCTCTGCCACACCACGCCTCTTGATTCCTGTGGCTGCACGGTTCTTCTACCTTCTTTTTCAAGATGTTTAGGCCTTCTAGGGCCTGCGCCTTTCCATATGAATTTTGGATTAAGTGTGTGCCTGCAAGAAGCCTTGTGGTGGTTTCCCTTCTCCCCTTCCTTTCCCTTCCCTTCCCTCCCCTCCCCTCCCCTCCCCTCTCCCTTCCCTTCCCTTCCCTTCCCTTCCCTTCCCTTCCGTCTCCTCCCCTCCTATCCCCTCTTCTCCCCTCCCCTTCCCTCTCCTCTCCTTTCCTTTCCCTTCCCTCCTTCCCTTCCCTCCCCTCCCCTTCCCTCCCCTCCCCTTCCCTCTCCTTCCCTTCCCTTCCATTCCCTTCCCTATCCTCTCCTTCTCCTTCCCTCCTTCCTTTCCCTTCCCTTCCCTTCCCTTCCCTTCTCCCCCCCCCCCTCCCTTCCCTCCCCTCCCCTCCCCTCCCCCTCTCCTCTCCTCTCCTTTCCTTCCCTCCTTCCTCCTGCCTCCTTCTTCCCTCCCTTCCTTTCTCCTTCCTTCCTCATCCCTCCTCCTTTCTTCTCCCTCCCTCCTCCTTTCTTCTCCCTCCCTCCCTTCCCTCCTCCTTCCTCCCTCCCTCCTTCCTCTTCCCTCCCCTTCCCTTCCCTCCCCTCCCCTTCCTTCCTCCTTCCTCCTCCCTCCCTCCCCTTCCCCTTTTTCTCTCCCTCCCTCCCTTCCTTCTTTCTTGTCTTGAAGCATGGTGATTACTGTGTAAAAGAGGACTATGAATTTCTCTACCTACACTAACGAATAAATTCTCTTCAAGGCAGTTTTACTTTGGCGTAGAATTCAGGTATGCACACTAGCTCATCTAAGTACCTTTGCAAACACATGGAGGAACTTCTGAGTGCAGGCCTTGTGCTGGGTGCTGGAAATCTAGCGGTGGACAGTTGGCACACACAGCGTTTTCAGCCCATGCCACTTGTTGTGAATGGACTCTTTGTATTGGTAGACTCTCTGTACAGCTGATCAGTTTGGTGCTACCTTATTTTGTAGTAGTTGAATATTGGAAATTAAGAGGCTTGTCCGGTATCAGTAAAAATTTGTGTTGGGGGCACCGGGGGGGCTCAGTTGGTTAAGCGTCTCACTGTTGATGTTGGCTCAGGTCATGATCTCATGGTTCATGAGTTTTAGCCCCGAGTTGGGCTCTGTGCTGACAGTGCAGAGCCTGCTGGGGAGTCTCTCCCTCTCTCTGCCCCTCCCCTCTCACTCTCTGTGTCTCTCTCTAAAATAAATAAATAAACATTAAAAAAATTTGTGTTGGAATGCATCACCTCCGTGTAGGGTCTGATGTTATCACCTGAAGCACTGAAGATGTCAAGCACAAGACAGAGTGACTGAAGGTCTGAAAGACTTGAGTGATGATTTAGGAAAATCTCTGACCCACAAGGCATAATTGTAAACAGTATTTTCCAGTATATAATGGGGAAGACTGTGAACTAAGTTTTTCAGCTTAGACTTTTCTGCTAAGGAACCTACCTATAGTATTCATGTAGTTATGTTATGTTATGTTATTAAGTAGGCTTCCCACCCAACGTAGAGCCCAATGCAGGCTTGAACTCATGGCCCTGAGATCAAGACCTGAGCTGAGATCGAGTCCGATGCTTGACCAACTGAGACTCCCAGGCACCCCTACCATATTTTTTGTAAATGTAACTCATAGGAAAATTGTGATTCCTTCTCCAGAAATTTACTTTATGGCTAGAGGTAAGACAGGTGGTGGACAGTCCATAGAGAGGAGTCCCCAATGGGGGGGAGGGGACATAAGGGAGATGGTGACTTGGACTGTAAGTTGGGTCCTCACGGGCAGGTTTTGTCCTAAAGGGAAGGGGACAGACGGTGTGGATGATGGGCTGCAGCAAACCTTGAAGCTCTGCCAGGCTCTCAGAGGTGGAGAACCAGCAACAAAAATTCAGACCTAGAGCCATCCACTGAAACTTCACCCTCCTGGGGAGAATGGAGTCAGATGCCAAAGCTGAATTCTGTAAATGACATACAGTGCCATGTAGGGTGAGAGAGGGGGAGGGGGGTAGATCAAGCAGGGGTCAGGAGAGAGGAGGAGGGAGGGGAGGTGGATCAAGCAGATGGCAGGAGAGGGGTAGGGGCGGGGAGCTGGATCAAGCAGGTGGCAGGAGGGGGGTGTGGGGGCAAGGAGGTAGATCAAGCAGGTGTCAGGAGAGGGGGAGGGAGGAGGGGAGGTGGATCACGCAGGTGGCAGGAGGTGGGGGCAGGGTGGTAGATCAAGCAGCTGGTAGGAGGGTCGTGGGGACAGAGAGGTGGACAGGCACCTGGCAATAGTGTCCTGGAGAGTGCATGCACCTGTGTGTTATGAGCAGGGGCACAGAGGCAGGGCTAAGATGTGTAGGAATTCAGACTCACAGAGCATCAGTGTCAGACTGCGATGGGTTAAGAAGCCTGTGGATCTGCAGGGGTTGTGCGATCTGGGACTTCTACAGTCTTCAGTTAGCTCTACCCACTTTAAGACCATGGCTGATCTTTCTTCCGCTGCATTGACTGACTGGTTTGGAGAGCACTGCCCTGTTCTGTGAAGCTAGGTGATGGCTGTGGCCCCAGGGCACACAGACAAGGAAAGGCAAGGGCTGGAAAAGATACTCTGTGGGAATGGGAAACGAAAGGGAGCCTGGGACAAAGCAGACTCAGGAGACCCAGAAGGCCACCGCGTGTCCTGTCAGGGGGCCATGGCACTGTTGAGTGTGTATGCACCCAGCACTGGAGCACAGAACAAGCACTAGAAGGTTCCCAGGGTGGGACACACAGTAAACACCAGTGGGGGCCTCATCTCCAAGCTCCACAGCGGACAGATGGTCCACACAGCAGCTGGCCTGCAAACAGTGCGCCTGACCTGTTCCCCAGGCCACATAGATCCAGCACACAGATTCTTTCTCCATGGTGCCGTCTTGGGACATGCATGTTTTACTGGGGCATAGTTAACTTTTATCAGCGTCTTTAAGGTGTGTGCATTTACCATGCTTAAAAAATCTGCACCACCCTAAAGGTCATGACGCTGTGACCCTACTACATTGGTTTTGTTTCGTTTCTTTTCTTTTCTTTCTTTCTTTCTTTCTTTCTTTCTTTCTTTCTTTCTTTCTTTCTTTCTTTCTTTCTTTTAAAGATATAGAAGATTTTATTTTTTATTTATTTTTATACTAAATATAATTTATTGTCAAATTGGTTTCCATACAACACCCAGTGCTCATCCCAACAGGTGCCCTCCTCCCTCCCCATCAGCCACTTTCCCCTCTCCCCCACCCCCAATCTGCCCTTAGTATGTTCTCAGTCCTTAAGAGTCTCTTATGGTTTGCCTCCTTCCCTCTCTATAACTTTGCTTTTTCCCCCTTCCCCTCTCCCATGGTCTTCTGTTAAGTTTCTCAAGATCCACATATGAGTGAAAACATAGTGTATTTGTCTTTCTCTGCCTGACTTATTTCACTTAGCATAAGACCCTCTGGTTCCATCCACGTTGCTGCAAATGGCCAGATTTCGTTCTTTTTACATTGGTTTCTGATACTTCTGCAGTTGTTCTTGCCATACTGACATTGTGGTTTTGGGGTTTTTTGTTTTTGCTTAAAATTTTTTTTTAATGTTTATTTTTGAGAGAGAGAGAGGGCAAGGGAGGGGAAGAGAGAGAGGAGACACAGAATCTGAAGTAGGCTCCATGCTCCGAGCTGTCAGCACAGAGCCTGATGTGGGGCTTGAACCCACGAACTAGGAGATCATGACCTAAGCCAACTAAGCCACCCAGGTGCCCCAGGATTTTTTTTTAAGTGTATTTATTTATTTTGAGAGGGAGAGAGCATGGAAGAGACAGAGAGGGAGACAGAGAATCCCAAGCAGGCTCTGAACTGTCAGCACAGAGCCAGATGCAGGGCTCAGACCACGAATTGGCAGAAGTCGGATGCTCAGCCAACTGAGCCACCTGGGTGCCCCCCACACTGAGGCTTTGAGGCTTTAATCTTCCTCAGACAGATGTGGGTGAGTGGTGTGAGGTAGGGGTCAGCTTTAACACAGACTTCCACATTGTCCCTTGTGGATGGCCACTTGTCCCAGTGCTGCCCACCGAACCATCCTTCTTTCCCTTGTCCCTGTGTCTGTCCGAACCTGGGCTGGTACCATGTCATCTTAATTTCTGCATCTTGGCGATTGTTCTTGGGAACTGGTGTGGCCCTAGAGCAAGCCAAGATGTTGAGAGAGCACCCAGGCCATTCTTTTCTAGAATCAAAGTATAACTGACATACAAGATGACATGAGTTCCAGGCGTACAACATGATGGTTTGATATTTGTAGGTACTGTGAAGTGATCGCCACGGGACGTCTAGGTGACATCATCACCACAGTTACTTACAGGACTTTTTTCCTTGTGAGTAGAACTTTGAAGAACTACTCTCTTAGCAGTATTCAAATGTGCACTACAGTGTTCCTCCCTAGGGTCACCATGCTATACGTTATGTCCCCAGGACTGGTTCATTTCATGACTGGAAGTTTGTGCCTTTTGTCCACCTTCACCCATTTCATTCCCCTCCCCAACTTTTGTCAACTACCTGTCTGTTATCTGTTCTCCGTATCTATGCGTTTCTTTGTTTTTCTTTGCTTAAGGTTTTTTTTTTTTTTTTTTTTAAGATTCCACCTATAAGTAAAGTCCTGTAATTGAGAACTAAATGTCTGTGTTAGACTTATATCACTTAGCATAATGCCCTTGAGGTTCATTCATGTTGTTGGAGGTGAAAAGTTTCCATTCTTTTTATAAATGAGTACTATTCCCTTGTATATATACACCACATCTTCTTTATCCATTCATCAGTCTATGGACACTTGGGCTGTTTCCCTGTCTTGGTTGTTGTCAATAACGTGATATAAACATTGGGGTGCAGATATCTTCTCAATGTAGTGCTTTAATTTTCTTTACATAAATACCCAGAAATGGATACTAGGTCATATGGCATTTCTAGTTTTAATTGAGGACCCTCCATGCTGCTTTCCACAGTGGCTGTACCAGTTTGCATTCTTACCACTGGTGTGGAAGGATTCCTTTTTCTCCACATCCTCACCAATGCTTGGCATTTCTCATCTTTTTGGTAATAGCCACTCTAACAGGTGTGAGGTGATATCTCATTGTGGTTTTGATTTGTATTTCCCTGATGATTCATGGTGTTGGGCATCTTTTCATGTGCTGTTAGCCATCTGGATGTCTTCTTTGGAAAAGTGTCTATTCAGATCCTCTGCTCACTTTTTAATCATACTGTCTTTTTGTTTGCTATTGAGTTATATTTATTTTTTATTTTTTTAAATGTTTATTTTTGAGAGAGTGTGTGCACATACGTGAGGGCAGGGGAGGGGCAGAAAGGGAGGGAGAGAGAGACAGAATCCCAGGCAGGCTCCACGCTGTCAGCATAGAGCCCGACATGGGACTCAATCCCATGAGAACCATGAGCTCATCACCTGAGCTGACATCAAGAGTTGGATGCTCAACCAACTGAGCCACCCAGGTGTCTCAAGTTATATTCATTGTTTTATATATTTTGGATATTAACTCGTTATCAGATATATGAGTTGCAAATAGCTTCTCCCCTATCATAGGCTCCCTTTTCATTTTGTTGATGGTTTCCTTTGCTGTGCAGAAGCCTTTTAGTTTGATGTAGTCTATTCCCTTGATATGTGTCTACTTTCATGCCAGTACCATACTGTTTTGACTACTGTAGCTTTTTAATACAGTTTGAAATCAGGAAGTCCAATGACTCCAGCTTTGTTATTTTTCTCAAAATTCCTTTGGCTATTTATGGTCTTTCATGCTTCCATACAAATTTTAGGATTGCTCTTTTTCTGTGAAAAGTGCCTTTGGATTTTTAATAGAGATTGCATAGAATCTGTAGATTGCTTTTGGTAGTATGCAGATTTTAATGATATTAATTCTTCCAATCCATGAGCATGGTATCCATTTCCATTTATTTGTGACTTCAATTTTTCTTTTCTTTTCTTTTTTTTAAATGTTTTTAGTCTTTATTTATGTTTGAGAGAGAGAGAGAGAGAGAGAGAGAGAGCAAGCAGGGGAGGAACAGAGAGAGAGGAGACACAGAATCCAAAGCAGTCTCCAGGCTCCGAGCTGTCAGCACAGAGCCTGATGCGGGGCTCGAACCCACAAACCGTGAGTTCATGACCTGAGCTGAAGTCAGATGCTCAACCCACTGAGCCACCCAGGCGCCCCTCATTTTTTCTTTTTTAATCAATGACTTACAGTTTTCAGTGTACACATCTTTCACCCTCCTTGGTTAAATTTATTCCTGGGTATTTTATTCTTTTTTGATCCAATTGAAATTAGATTGTCTTATTACTTTCCCTTTATGATAGTTTGTAATTAGTGTATAGAAATGAACAGATTTCTGTGTATTGGTTTTGTGTCCTGTGACTTCACGAATATCTTGGCTCTTGGTGCTTTGCTGCTCCATGTGAATTTGAGTCAGACTGACTGCTGTCTGTTCTCACACATACTCTTACATACACACAATAGCATTTGACCAGCATTGCATTAAATTTGTCAAGTTGAGAACTGTTATCCTAGTGCTACTGAATTTTCAAGCCCATGGACATCATGTATGTCTTCATGTATTTAAGTCAACTTTAATGTCTTTCACAACAGTTGTATCATTTTCCTAAAGTTCTTACATATTTGTTTTATTTATCCACATACTCTTAAAAATGACTGCATTACTGGGGCGCCTGGGTGGCTCAGTTGGTTAAGTGTCCGACTTCGGCTCAGGTCACGATCTCACGGTTCGTGATTTCGAACCCCACGTCCAGCTCTGTGCTGACAGCTCAGAGCCTGGAGCCTGCTTCGGATTGTGTGTGTGTCTCCCCTGCTCATGCTCTGTCTCTCTCTCTCTCGTTGCAGGGAGTATGGCTGGAGTCACAAAAGATGAGTCTGCAAACAAAGTGCAGTTAAGTGAAGGTCCTCATACTTGAGTCTCGAGTCTTGTCTAGTCATCTGGGAATGATGCTCCGACTCCAGAATAAAGCTTCTTTTTATTAGGATAATTACTAAAGACTACATGCATAAAGTTAGCTAAGCAAGTGTGTTAATCAATTTAATGGTTTAGCTTTTCAAGGTTGAATTCCGAGTTAGTTGGTTTCTATAACACTAGGAAGGGACAGGTGTGGAGGAGGATCTGGCCCTGGACAATGTTAATGGCTCTAGACGTTCCTTATGAGCCACAGCCATGCTCAGCTATGTAAACATGTCCTAAGGCCTTGCACCTTCTCCAGCCCTTCCCTTTTGAAGTCTTTTCCTTTGATGCTTCTCTCCTGCATCTCCCACACTCTCTCAAAAGTAAACATTAAAAATTTTTTAAAAATGACTGTATTACTGCCACAAATGGCAGCTTTGTGAAACTGCATTTATGTTTTTGTTCATGACTGTGTCAAAATAGATTTGCAAAACTGTAACTGATTCTTCATGACTCTTTTTTTTTCTGTACGTGGTCCAGGGCTTTTACTGTAGACAGTCCTATAATCTGAGATGAGCGACTGTTTTGTTTCTGGCAACCCTCATGCATTTACCGCCTTCCTGCCTTCCTGCGGTGTGTTGAGTTAAACAGGGATGAATGAGGTGCCCCCCCCACCCACCATTCTTGTTCCTCAGTGAGATGCTATTGCTATTTTTTTGGTGGATATCCTTTTTCAGGCTGAGAAAGTTTCCATAACTGGAAGTCTAAGTGTGTTAAGGTTTTTTTTTTCCTTTAAAGTCATGAATGGTTGTTGGAGTTTATTGATTTTTGTGGGCGCATGTTGAAATAAATGATGCTTGTCCTTTCTGAAAACTTGTCTGAATCATCACATTTTCAGATTTGTTGTGAAAAACGTTGTTCGTAGTATCATTAAGAACATAAGCTGTATTGGGGTGTAGCTGGTGTGCAGTAAACTGCATCCATTTAAAGCATACAATCCAGTGAGTTTTGGCCAGTGTCTTACTGTCTTCTGTTTCTTTAACCATGCTGCACATTAGATCCTTGGGACTTTCCATCTCAGAAGGGACAGTTTGTGTCCTTGGCTGACAGCGCCCCTCTCCTCATCCTCCAGACCCTGGAAGCCACAATTTTACTCTCTGTTACTGTGAATTCGACCTTTGTTTCTTCCCCAGTGGGGCTGTATGAGTTCATTTTGGATGCTACCCCCTTGCCAGCGACGTGGTTTACAAATGTTTCCCCCGTTCTTTGGGCTGTCTTTCCCCACTTATGGATGGTTTCATTGCTGTACAGAAGCTTTTTCTTCCATGTAACCCTCCCTCCCTGTTAATTTTTGCTTTTGTTGGTGGTGCTTGGGTGTTATGTCTAAAAGATCATCGCCAAGACTGGTGAATAAAATCTTTTTAAATGACTTCTAAACTTTAGTTATTATTTTCCTACAAAGCCAGTTTAGTTTACTGGTAATACAGTTGCATCAGCTTTCTCTTGGTTGACATTGCCTTTTCTTTATTTTCCTTTTCTTTGTCTTTGAACTTTTTTATATGCTTATATTTCCAATGGTTCTCCAATTAAAAAAAAACAATAACATCATTTCAAGTTTTCTTTTTGTTATGCATGCCCCAGATCTTTTCTTGTTTAGCTGAAATACATGTCTATGTGTGTACATGTAAAACCACACATGTGTATGTGACTCTGGGTATATTCCTGCCTCTGGCACCAGTAGCTGCTCCTTGAAATCTGTTGCTCTTGTTTAATGCTGTTGCCTTAGGCTAATGTCCTGTGCAAGTCAGGGGTCCCTTGGAGCCTTGTGGCTTCAGAACTATGTCACTTCTTAACACTTTCACAGATGCCAAAGAGCTTTAGTCCCTGTAGGATAAGTCTACTGATATCAAAACAGAAAAACTGTGAATGTTTATTAATTAATCTAATAATAAGTAAGCCCAGGAGATGTTAATGTAAGAGACATATTTTTAATGAGAAAAGAATCATGTTTTCCAACAACAACAATGCACAAGTGGCATTTGTCACAGCGTGCAGATCTCTCTAACAGCCAGCTTCACACACAATGCTGGGTTCTCTGTTCCAGAGCCCCACAGCCTCGGATGATGCCACAAATCTGTGTAAAATGCAGATGACATTTTCCATGGGGACTGTCCTGACTGCCAGGTCTCTTGCAGGGCCTCAGAGACCCATGAGGTATGGGGACCCCACAGTGAGAGCCACTACCAGCTTCTTATGTTGAGCTCTGATTAAGATTTCATTGAAAGAAATGCTCTGAAGGCAGGTTGGAAAGTGCTTAGTGAAGGGGATACCTGACCCCAGGCTGGGCCTCACAGCTGCAGTGAGGCCACTCCTGCCCTAGCCCAGCTGGGCCTGCCTCGTGGCCTTTACTGAGGTCTTCCCTTTTGCCCTCACTTGGTCCTCACCATGGTCTTCCCCATGGGTCTCCCCATGGCTTTCTCCATGGCCCTCCCCTTGGCCCTCACCATTACCCTCACCATGGTCCTCCCCCTGGTCCTCCCCATGGGTCTCCCCATGACTCTCTCCATGGCCCTCACCATGACCCTTACCATGGCCTTCATCATGACTCTAACCATGGCCCTCACCCTAGTCCTCACCTTGGTCCTCATCTTGATCCTTCCCTTAGTCCTCACCATGACCCTCACCATGGCTCTCACCATGATCCTCACCATGACCCTCCCCTTGGCCCTCACCACAGACCTCATTTTGATCCTGCCCTTGGTCCTCACCATGGCCCTCACCATGGTCTTCCCATGGCCCTCACCATGTTCCTTACCTTGGTCCTCATCTTGATCCTTCCCTTTGTCCTCACCATGGCCCTCACCATGACTCTCACCATGACCCTCCCCTTGGCCTTCACCATGACCCTAACCACGGCCCTCACCATGGTCCTCCCATAGCTCTTGCCATGGTCCTCACCTTGGTCCTCATCTTGATCCTTCCCTTGGTCCTCACCATGGCCCTCACCTTGGCCTTCACCATGACCCTCACCATGGCCCTCACCATGGTCCTCACCATGGTCCTCACCTTGGTCCTCATCTTCATCCTTCCCTTAGTCCTCACCATGACCCTCACCATGACCCTCCCCTGGCACCATGGCCCTTATGTTGATGCTTCTCTTAGTTCTCACCATGGCCCTCACCATGGCCCTCACCTTGATCCTTCCCTTGGCCTTCACCATGACCCTAACCATGGCCCTCACCATGGTCTTCCCATGGCCCTCACCATGATCTTCCCATGGCCCTCACCATGACTCTTACCATGACCCTCCCCTTGGCCCTCACCATAGCTCTCACCGTGGCTCTCATCATGGCCCTCATATTGATCCTTCCCTTGGCCCTCACCATGGTCCTCATGTTGATCCTCACTTTGATCTTAAATTTGGTTCTCACCTTGGCTCTTACCCTGGTCTCATCATGGCCCTCTTTGTGGCCTTCATCTTGGTCCTCACCATGACCCTCATCATGGCCCTCCCCCAAGGCCTTCTGTCCTTGGACTTGGACTGGAACATTGGCTCTCCTGGGTCTCCAGCTTGCTGATCCAGATGATGTATATGTATGAGCACCCCATTGGTTCCATCTCTGTAGAGAACCCTAACACCAGTGTCTTCCCATGTGAGTGGGTGAGAACCTGCCACATTGCCTCTGTAGTGGTGCCCTGATTTATTGGATTCTCCTCAGGTGGTTGAGACATTGCCGCTGTGGTGGTGCCCTGATTTATTGGATTCTTCCCTGGTGGTTGAGCTTGTTGACAATGTTTTCCCATCGTGTGCCACCTTGAACATCTCTGTATTGTAGTGCACACGTGTTAGAAATCCCAAAAGCCTTGAGCGTGGCAGGTGTCATTTCCAGTCTGTTTTTGGTGTCTTTTGTCAGGCAGCCATTCAAATTAGTTTTTTCTCTTTTAGGATGGCTGCTGTTTTGTGTCTTGCATAAGAAATGTTTGCATATAAAACATTAAAAAATAAAAAATCTCTGCATACACATGTTCTTGATTTTCTTCTAAAAGTTTTTTGTTTTGGTATTAGAGAGCACGAGGGAGCGGGGAGAGAGAGAGAGAGAGAGAGAGAGAGAGAATCTTAAGTAGGCTCCATGCTCAGCATGGATCCCATGACCCTGGGATCATGATCTGAGCTGAAATCAAGAGTAGGATGCTCAATTGGCTGAGTCACCCAGGCGCCCCTTGTTTTGATCAAAAAAATTTTTTTAATGTTTATTCATTTTTGAGAGACAGAGAGAGAGTGTGAATGGGGGAAGGGCAGAGAGAGAGGGAGACACAGAATCTGAAGCGGGATCCAGGCTCTGAGCTGTCAGCACAGAGTCTGACGTAGGGCTCGAATTTGCCAGCCATGAGATCATGACTTGAGCCGATGTCAGATGCTTAACTGACTGAGCCACCCAGGCACCCCTTGATTTTATAAGTTAGGTTTTAAAATTCAGCTCAGCTTGATTATTTTTTTGAAGTAAGATTCATATAACATAAAGTTAGCCATTTTATTTTTATTTTTCATTTTTTCATTGAGATATAAGTGACATACGATATTATAATGATATCAGGTGCACACAGTGACTGGAAAATTAGCCATTTTAAAGTGTACAACTTTGTGGCTTTATTACATTCACTATTGTGAAACCATTACCTGTATGTAGCTTCAAAACATTTTTGTCTCCCCAGAATCAGGCAGTCATATCCTGCCCCCTCATCCCCACCCCAACCCCTCCCCCGACCTTGGTAACCGAGAACCCACCTTCTGTCCCTGGATCTGCCTGTTCTTGGACATTCACATGTGGCCTTTTGTGTCTGGCTTCTCTCACCAAGCGATCTTGTGTTCAAGGTCCAGCCATGTTGCACCAGGTGAGTGTGCTTCTCTCCTTTTGTCAGGAGAGACCACACTGTTTATCCATTCATCAGCTGAGGGGGACGTCTGTGAATAGTGCTGCTGTGAGCATTTGTGTACAAGTTTTTGTGTGGACAGGTACACATCCAGGATTGATGGGTCATGTGGTAATTCCTGGGATAAAAGTCATCTTGAATTTTGTATGTGGCATTGTATTCACTCCCTAGGGCTTCTGTAATAAACTGGCACAAGTTGTGTGGCTCTAATCAGCAGAAATGTATTGTCCCAGCACCAAGGTGGGGGCAGGGCCACACTCCCTCCAGAGGTTCTGGGTAGGGGCAGGGGGCTTTCTTGCTTCTTCCAGATCCTGGTGCCCCAGATGGTCTCTCCCTCTGTCTTTACATGACCACCTTCTGCCTGTGTGTATCTGGGTCACCTTCCCTCTCTGTGCACCTAAGTTTCCCTGGATGCCATTTCTTGGGTTGGGGCCAATCCTGATGACCACATCCTAACTTGATTGCATTTGCAAAGACCGTACCTCTGTATAAGGTCCCATACATATTCTGGTGGTAAGGACTTTGACATATCTTTTTCTGGAGTCACCATTCATTCCATGCAGGTGCAAAGTAGTGACCTGATGTTTGTGTCTTCCAAGGAGAACTGATGGTTCTTGTTCCCAGGCTCTCTGTTCGTTCTATTTTCCATTCCATTCTATTCTACTTTATTATTCTATTCTGTTCTGTTCTATTCTATTCTACTTTATTATTCTATTCTGTTCTGTTCTATTCTACTTTATTATTCCATTATATTGTATTCTACTTTATTTTTCTATTATATTCTGTTCTATTCTATTCTACTTTATTACTCCATTCCATTCCATTCATTTGCCCACCCCTGAGCCACTATCTTCATTACTGAGCTTTCTGATAAGGTGTTAACACATCTGAGAGTCAGTGTTTAGAAAGTAGGGTGTGTTTCTTGCTTGGACAGTAACAATTTTGTTGAGAGCATCTCTCGGTACAGCCCTTGTGTAAAAGACAAGGGTAAGCTTTTGAACGAGCTGACTCTCAGATTGTGATGCTCAGGGGATAATGAATGGGGGTCTTGAAGTCCTTTGGGAAGGCCAACAAGGCAGTGACTGATCGGAAATGATGGAGTCAGTTAGTAGCAAAGCTCTGGCCGTGAGAAGAGCCACTTTCTGATTATGACAGAGGGGCAGGATTGCCAAATTAAGTCACCCGGTTAAATGTGGCCCTTAATTTCTACTCTAGGAATTTGTGCAGCCCTAATCTTAGCCCTTCCAGGGAGGGAAGGCAGCTGTTGGAAGGGCGGGTGGCTCCATGCTCCGTGGCAACTCCCAGACCCTGTGGGCTCTAATTTTAAACCATGACAATGGTGGGGGGGGGGGGCACACAACTGTGCTGCTGACACCAGTACCAGGGTGCCCGGGGGCTCGTTTTCTTTGGGCACATCAACAAGGTTTTCCAAGAGCCTTTTCAAAGGTTTGGCAAATACTCTGGGCCAGAAAAATTTCCACATACATTCTCTGGCATTTGTTTTAGCAGACACAGTTTAGATCCTCAGAATCCTTGCATTTACTTTGTTAAAAGTCTTGCCTGGTGTTTGCTCCTGAAACTCTCTGTCAGATTATGGACTCACTTTTGGGTTTTCGCCCAAGTTAGTCGCTGCAGGTGAATTCCTCCTGAATGCTGTTCAGAGCATCTCTCTGCTCTGAAACTTTCAGGGTTGATGAGAATGTCTACACTGTACCCAGCAGCACTGCAGCCCCCCTCCTCCTGCAGGTGGGCTACCCATCTCCTGCCATCCTCTGCAGGTGGCCTACCTCCCCCCACCACCTGGAGGCAGGCTACCCCCCTCCAGCACCCCCCACCCGCAGGTGGGCTACCTCCCCGGCCCCCCCCCCACAGGTGGGCTATCCTCCCCCCCCCACCCCCACAGATGGACTAGCCTCTCTCACCCCCCCACACAAGTGGGCTATCCTCTCCCCCCCTGGTGGGCTATCCTCTTCCCAACCCCTCACAGGTGGGCTATCCTCTACCCCCACCCCCCCACAGGTGGGCTATCCTCTCCCCCCTGGTGGGCTATCCTCTTCCCACCCCCTCACAGGTGGGCTATCCTCTCTCCGCCCCCCCACAGGTGGGCTATCCCTTCCCCCACACACACAGATGGGCTATCCCCCCCCACCAGGTGGGCTATCTGCTTCCCGCCCCCCCATGGGTGGGCTATGTGTCCCTTGTCCCCCCCACTGGTAGGCTACCCCCTCCCACCCCCACACGCAGGTGGGCTACCCCCTCTCCTGCCGCCCCCCCTTCAGGTGGGCTACCCCCCTCCCACCACCACCCCACAGGTGGGCTAAAGCATGTAAAGCAGCCTCCCCCCCCCGCCCATAGGAAGCCTGTGTTGAGAACAGTTACTACCCTGAACAATAATAACAATTGAAAGCACATTGCATTTATTTTCGTGTTCTGACTCTACACTTTTTAGGATACCATTTGGCTGAGCTGCTGTTCGTGTTCCACTGTTTGGGGGAGAGAATGAGTGGTTTTCCCAGGAGCTGTGCCCTTTGCCGTGTACCTGGCTAGTGCCTGTCTCTGACCTTGTGGGTGGTCTTCTGCCCTTGTCCACTGGGCGTTGTTTTTACCATGTGTGCTTGTTGGGTACCGTCCCGCATTTCCCCAGGACTCTCCGTTTCCCCTTATCCTTTATTCTCTCTGTCGTTTGTACTGCACGACCTGTTGCAATCTATCTTCAAGCTCACAGGTGCTGTCTTCTGCCACTGAGCCGCTCTCGCGAATGCTGACTTTTATAACTCCTCTTCGTTGGTGTTCCCTATTTGATGATGCACAGCATCACAGCCGCAGTCTCCTGGTGCTCTCAGAGCAGTAGAAATAGCAGCGATTGTTTCCGTGGTCTGCCTTCCCCTCCTGTGTTGGGGCCAGGCTTTCCTGTTCTTGGCATGTCTCCTGTTTGTGGTTGAAAACTGGATACTTCAGGTGATACGTTGTACAACAAGTCTGGACACACTCCAGTCCTGCTTGTGTGGGCTTGTTTTGTTTTCGTGGTTGCAGGTGGGCGTGTGTGCTTGGACTGTATCAGTGGGGTCTCTGTGCCCTGCAGGGTGAAGCTGCTGGTGTCGGTGCCGAGTCAGCGTGCAGCTTGAGTGTGAGCACCGCCACCAGGTGCAGGGATTTCCAGGGCCTCTCTGCCCATCGCTTTTCCAGTCCCTCCGTTCGGAGGCCTGTCTCAGCTGATGTCTCAGTCAGCCTCGGGCCCCCTTGATTGCTGGCTGACTGATCTCTGTTTTCAGCAATGCTCAGCCTCGGGCAAGCAGCGCTTCTCAAGGCCAGTGGGTAGGTAGGTTCTGCCCAACCCCGGCAGGTTCTCTTGAGCCAAGTCTTTCCGAGGTTCAGCTTGTTGCTCTTAATTAAGACAAGCTAATGTTTTCAAGGGTAGCCTACAGCCTGAACTTTCCTGCGCTCTGTGTCAAAGGAGGTCAGTTCCTTTGGAGAGCCCCTTGACTGGCCTCTCCTCCCTGAGGCAGGGTCTCAGCAGGCCCTGGGCAGCGGTCCTAACCTTCCCCGTCTGCTCTCCTGGGGCAAACCCTGTGCTCCGCTAGTGCGCTGGACTGGGGGCAGCCAGGTCCCAGATAAGCTCAATCTGCCACGCCTCCGTGCATGGGGTACAGCCTCCAAATGGAAGACTCTGGGCCACAGTGCTGCAGGGTTTAGCCCCCTTGACTTGGATGGGGAGCTGAGGAATGTTGCTCTGATACCACACCTGATCAGGAGCCCTGTATTGGCCACACCGACCACGAGTGGCACTGTGTCCCGCTTGAGCTGGAGGCAGAAGCTCATGGTTCTTACCAGGTTTTAGCAGATGTTCCTGAAGCGTTGGCTGTATGCACTGAGGACAACTCCGGAGATTAGAAACGTTTTCTCTAATTGGCTCTCATCACTTACACCTGGTTTGCTGCAGCACTGTCCCCGGAAGTGGGCCTCTGCACCTGCTGTTTGCACTAAGGTCGATGCCCATGGTTCTGGGACAAGGCCTAGGACCCCTGCTGCCTGGACTCCGCACCCCAGGTGTTGCGATCTGGTTGTCCCGGGCTGTGGCCTGCTGTAGGGACCATAATGTGCACCCAGGGCTACTACACCCAGGGTGTTCAGCACTACATGAGCCACGCGGGGTATGTGGGATCTGGTTGTCCCGGGCTGTGGCCTTCTCTAGGGACCGTAATGTGTGCCCAGGGCTGACTGCACCCAGGGTGTTCAGCACTGTGTGAACCACACGGGGTTGGAGATGGCAACTGATGGGGGAGCTTCTCCATTGGTCTCTGGACACACCAGCCTCATCCCAGCGCCGATTGACCACATTCAGCCTGAGGACACAATGCACCTTTCAACATTCTTTACAATATGTGTGACCTCCCCTTAATCTTGGTTATAAAGTATTTTCAAAGGCCACAGGAGTTTTTCCAGTGACATGAGGCACAGTCTCTTAGCACCAGGTAATTTCTGCAAGTGGCTGATGCTTTGGAAAGCAAAAAAGCTGATTCATTAAAGTGCTCAGCATTTACAGGGGCACCTGGCTGGCTCGGTCAGTAGCACATACAGCTCTTGGTCTCAGAGTCTCGAGTTCAAGCCCCACGTTGGGTGTGGAGCCTGCTTAAAAGAATGTTTGGCACTGACAACATCCATGCTACAGTAGTGGTTTCTAAGGATGCAACAGGGTGAAGATGTGAAATTTGGTGTTTTTCAGTGGCTGTAAGGAGTGCCCGTGGGTGTGTAGGCGACAAGATCTGTTAGCTTATCTTCGCGGTTTTATTTTCCACAAGAGTCACACGTGTCCTCAGGGAAATTTTCTGTTACAATTGCAGTGCCCCTTGAGGTTTTACAACAGATGGGTGTGTTGGTGTTTTCCGACAACATCAACCAATTCTCTGATTCTCCACGGATGCCAGCTGGGGGTCCAGCAGTTTAATTCAGCTCTGGCCCCATCTCTGTGGGACCCACAGGCTCGGGGATCCATCCCACAAGACCACCCCACTTCAGACGTCAACCCCAAGTCCAGACATCACCTGTGCTCTGACCCATGGGCGACAGATGAGAGGTTCCCACGGCCCCTCCTCGGGTTTGATGAATGTGCTGGAAGGACTCACAGATCCTGGGGAAACGCATATGGAAAACTTAGCGGTTTCTTACATAGGAAAGGATGTGATAAAGGGCACAGATGAACAGCCAGATGAAGAGGCACACAGGTGAGGTCCGGGAGGGTCCTGAGCCCAGTGGAGGCATGCCCCAACCCAGAAGCTCCCTGAACCCCCCACTACTGGGATCTTTGGGGTCTTTGCCACATAGGCACAAGGGATTGTGATAGCTCCCTAGGGGACGGGGGTGGGACTGAACGTTCCAGGCTTCCAGTCAGGTCTCCATCTTTCTGGGGACCTGCCCCCACCCAGGAAGGAACCAGCCAGGAGTCGCCTGGTTAGATCAAGAGACGCTCTGTCACCGGGAAATCCCAAGGTGGGAAGGAGCTTGGTGTCAGGACCAGGATGGAGACCAGATGTGCCACCCTCCTTATGCCATAGGTCCTGAGCTGGGCAGCAGCCCACGTGCCGAGCACCTGACCATGTGCACACCTGCTTTTCCGGAGGACTCAGTGATTGCCTCCGAGTAAACCCAGCAGGGGTTGTCTAACCCTTTAGAACCCTTTCACTGAATGCTTCACTGTGAGGATGTGAGAGTCATGGTTTCAAGCATGCGGGCGTGGCCTTTCCAATGCCAGGTCAGCCAGGGTGCTGTGCCTGGACACCACAGACCAAGGGTTGTGAACACACTTCTTTCTCAGGGCTCTGGAGGCTGGAGGTCTGAGACATGGTGTCTGGTGAGGCCGATTCCTGGTTCACGGACGGCATCTTCTGACGGTGTCCTGTGGTGGAAGGGGCAAGGGTGACCCCTTCCTAAGGGCACTGATCCCATCATTGGGGTTCCACTCTCAGCAGCTCATCACCCACCAAAGGCCCTGCCTCCAAGACTGAGGCCCTGGCAGTATGAATTCGAGGTGGGGGGACCAAGGTATCCAGGATGTGGAAGCCGGCTCAGGTCCCAGGGTGGTGCTGGGTGCCTGCTAACTGGCCGCTTAGTCTTAAGCCCACGTGCCAGTCCCTTCGGTCTGTGCTGCGGCCGGGAAGGCTCGGGTTCCTTCTGGGATAAAGGGTCTCTAGGTTCCGCTCACACTTGAGTTGTCCCTGAAGAAAGGGTGGCTTGCCCCAAATGTAGATTCATTCACGCTCTGTCTGGATGGGAGAGGGCAGGGCCGACCCCCAGCCCCGCCCTCCCCCAGGAAGATCAGCAGGGAAGCGGAGGCTTGGCCTGCCTCTGTGTTCGGCTCAGTGAGCGTTTTCCAGATGATAATGTTTGCTGCACACTTGTTACTCGCTGGACATAACCATATGAGGCCACACTCAAAAGCTAGCAGGTGGATTCAAAGGGCCCGTGTCCTCAGCTAGGACCCCACGTAGCCGGCACTACTTAGAAACGCGTATGTATTGCCCAGGGGAGCAAGTCTTCGCAGAGGCCAAACCTACTTCCTTAGGAAGGGTCTGCCCCAGCGCATGTCGCGGATAAGCTTTGCAGACCCCTGCACACGGACTCAGCTCCGCAGACACGAGGCTGTGCTGTTTGGGGTGCGGCTGGAAGAGCCCAGGGGCTTGAGTGAGCCCTGCACGCACCTGCAGAAGCTCGGGTCATTTCGGTCGTGCCGCTGTGCTCCCTTCTCTCGGGGCCTCGCTGCCGGCAGCAAGGGCAGTAACTTAGAAGATTTGGGGGCCTGCACCCTTGCTCTTGCTATGGAAACTAAAATGAAGTATCTTTGGGAGGAAAGGAGGGGGATGGGAGCCGGTATCCTCCACAGTCAGGGTTTCTCCTGTTGGACGATGCGCGGAGCCAGAGAAGCACACGGGCGGGAGAAGGAACGGGTTCAACGGCATCCATCAGGGGCTACCCAGAGGCACGCTGACAATGCGGGGTGGGGGGGAGTAGGAGCGGATGGGTGGGTGGGGGGCTCTGCTCTCCCCACCTGAGTCGGGCTGTTTGCATGGGCTGGTGTTCCCCCCCCCTTCCCCGGTGCAGCCTCAGCGCCCTGGGTGGGGGTACAGCCTCAGCGCCCTGGGTTGGGGTACAGCCTCAGCACCCTGCGGTTGGGGTCGAGCTCATTTGCTCCAGTAGATCTTACCTTGTTCCTGGGGAAATACTCCTGGGGAAAGTACACTTGAACCTGACTGGAATGAGTGGGGGGGGGGTCCCTGGAAGCCAGCAGCGTGGCCCACTGGCGTTCACAGAAGCCTTGTGGAGAACTGTGTTCCTCACCCCCACGGGCCGCCAGCAGGACAGGAGCGGGGGACCCCCCCATACCCAGGTGACTCGCATCATCACCTGTTTTTCCAAGAATGAATTTTTGTCTCTCACTTCTTTCCTTGCAAAGAAATACATGCTCGGGGTCTGGAGTCAGGGTAACACGTGGGCATGTTGGGTTACAGCACAAGGGTACTGGTGCTGGCCACCATGGCCTACTGATGGCTTTCAGCTTCCCGGCCTTCTGGCCTTTTTCCCAGTCCTGTGGCTTCTGGCGGAGGGTCAGAGGCAGTGTGGGCTGTTGGGCTCCCTTCCTACCCCAGTGGTGTGCCCCCATGACTCTCGAGGCCATTCCTCCCGAGGCCATTCCTCCTAGGCCTGGGAGGGTTGGGACACAGCCTTCTGCAGCTGAGGAAATCACACGCTTCGTCAGGAATCAGACCAGCTGGAGGCCTCCCCTGGGGCCCAGTCTGGCCCCCCATTTCTTGCACACAGTGTAATTGTGTGACAACTTAGTTTTGTAGCCCTTGTGACCTCTCAGGCTTGCAGCTGCCCTGAGCTCCACTGCGGCAGCTCCCCTGCCCTTGGTGGCAGGGCCCAGGCCTGGAGGTCAGCCGTGCATGTCCTGAAACACGCTCCAGGTGTGGCTGTGGGCATGGGTGGGGCCACATAGCAGTGTGTGCAGGTGCAGAAGGAGATGGGCCCCCACAGGGGTGTGCCCAGGGTCACACAGCAGTGCTGGCAAGTGCAGGAGATGGCCCCGATGGCTTTCCAGGGGAATTCTACCAGACATTTAAGGAAGAGTTAACACCTATTCTCTTGAAGCTGTTCCAAAAAATAGAAATGGAAGGAAAACTTCCAAACTCTTTCTGTGAAGAGTTACCTTGATTGCAAAACTAGACAAAGACCCCACTGAAAAGGAGAACTATAGACCAATTTCCCTGATGAACATGGATGCAAAAATCCTCAACAAGGTATTAGCCAACCAGATTCAACAATACATTAAAAAAATTATTCACCACAACCAAGTGGGATTTACACCTGGGATGCAGGGCTGGTTCAATATCTGCAAAACAATTAATGTGATTCATCACATTAATAAAAGAAAGGACAAGAACCATATGATCCTTTCAATAGATGCAGAGAAAACATTTGACAAAATACAGCATCTTTCTTGATAAAAACCCTTAAGAAAGTAGGGATAGAACGAGCATACCTCGAGATCATAAAAGCCATATATGAATGTCCCAAGGCTAATATCATCCTCAATAGGGAAAAACAGAGCTTTCCCCATAAGGCCAGGAATGAGACAGAGATGTTCACTCTCGCCACTGTTATTCAACATAGTACTGGAAGTCTTAGCCTCTGCAATCAGACAACACAAAGAAATAAAAGGCATTCAAATCAGCCAGGAGGAGGTCAAACTTTCACTCTTCGCAGATGACATGATACTCTATATGGAAAATCCAAAAGATTCCACCAAAAAACTGCTAGAATTGATTCATCAATTCAGCAAAGTTGCAGGATATAAAGTCAATGCACAGAAATCGGTTGCCTTCCCATACACCAACAATGAAGTGACAGAAGAGAAATCAAGGAATTGATCCCATTTACAGTTGCACAAAAAAACATAAAATACCTAGGAATAAATCTAATCAAAGAAGGGAAAAGTCTGTACACTGAAAACTATAGAAAGCTTATGAAAGAAATTGACAAGACACACACAAAAAAAGGAAAAAGGTTCCATGCTTCTGGATAGGAAGAACAAATATTGTTAAAATGTCGATACTACCCAAGCAATCTACATATTCAATGCAATCTCTATCAAAGTAACACCAGCATTCTTCACAGAGCTAGAACAAATAATCCTAAAATTTATGTGGAACCAGAAAAGACCCCGAATAGCCAAAGCAATCTTGAAAAAGAAAACCAAAGCAGGAGGCATCACAATCCCAGACTTCAAGCTATACTGCAAAGCTGTAATCATGAAGACAGTATGGTACTGACACAAGAACAGACACTCAGATCAATGGAACAGAATAGAGAACCCAGAAATGGACCCACAAACGTATGGGTAGCTAATCTTTGACAAAGCAGGAAAGAATATCCAATGGAATAAAGACAGTCTCTTCAGCAAGTGGTGCTGGGAAAACTGGACAGCAACATGCAGAAGAATGAACCTGGACCACTTTCTTACACCATACACAAAAATAAACTCAAAATGGATGAAAGACCTCAATGTAAGACAGGAAGCCACCAAAATCCTTGAGGAGAAAGCAGGCAAAAACCTCTTTGATCTTGGCTGCAGCAACTTCTTACTCAACACATCTCTGGAGGCAAGGGCAACAAAAGCAAAAGTGAACTACTGGGACCTCATCAAAATAAAAAGCTTCTGCACAGCAAAGGAAACAATCAGCAAAACTAAAAGGCAACAGACAGAATGGGAGAAGATATTTGCAAATGACATATCAGATGAAGGGCTAGTATCCAAAATCTATAAAGAAGTTGTCAAACTCAACACCCAAAAAACAAATAATCCAGTGAAGAAATGGGGAAAAGACATGACTAGACACTTCTCCAAAGAAGACATCCAGATGGCCAACCGACACATGAAAAAAATGCTCCACATCACTCATCATCAGGGAAATACATATCAAAGCCACAATAAGATAACACCTTACACCTGTCAGAATGGCTAACATTAACAACTCAGGCAACAACAGAAGTTGGCAAGGATGTGGAGAAAGAGGATCTCTTTTGCATTGTTGGTGGCAATGCAAGCTGGTGCAGCCACTCTGGAAAACAGTATGGAGGTTCCTCAAAAAACTAAAAATAGAACTACTGTACGACCCAGCAATTGCACTACTAGACATTTATCCAAGGGATACAGGTATGTTGTTTCAAAGGGACACATGCACCCCCATGTTTATAGCAGCACTATCAACAATAGCCAAAGTATGGAAAGAGCCCAAATGTCCATCAATGGAGAAATGGATAAAGAAGTTGTGATATATATATATAATGGAGTATTACTTGGCAATGAAAAAGAATGAAATCTTGCCATTTGCAACTACATGGATGGAACTGGAGGGTATTATGCTAAGTGAAATTAGTCAGAGAAAGGCAAAAATCATATGACTTCACTCATATGAGGACTTTAAGAGACAAAACAGATGAACATAAGGGAAGGGAAACAAAAATA
Organism: Lynx canadensis; assembly: GCF_007474595.2. NCBI lineage: Eukaryota > Metazoa > Chordata > Mammalia > Carnivora > Felidae > Lynx > Lynx canadensis. Next base: position 88,100,661 of record NC_044303.2, on the reverse strand, counting down.
ATATAAAAACAGGGAGGGGGGACAAAACAAAAGAGACTCATAAATATGGAGAACAAACTGAGGGTTGCTGGAGAGGTTGTGGGAGGGGGGATGGGCTAAATGGGTAAGGGGCATTAAGGAATCTACTGAAATCATTGCTTCACTATATACTAATTTTGATGTAAATTTTAAAAAATAAAAAATAAAGTTAAATAAAAAAAAAACAGGGAGGGGGACAAAACAGAAGAGACTCATAAATATGGAGAACAAACAGAGGGTTACTGGAGGGGTTGTGGGAGGGGGATGGGCTAAATGGGTAAGGGGCAGTATGGAATCTACTCCTGAAATCATTGTTGCACTATATGCTAAACTAATTTTGATGTAAATTTAAAAAAAATACAAAATAAAACAAGATAAAAAAAATTAAAAAAAAAAAAGAAGGAAAAGTCCCCGCAAGGGTGTGCCCAGGGCCACACAGCCATGCGGGCAGCTCCAGAAGGAGACAGGCCCTGCAGGGGTGTGCCCGGGGCCACACAGCAGTGCAAGCATGGCCCCCTCCCCTTGGTGCCTCCTAGATGGGCCTCTCCCCTCAGACGGACCACTCACAGCTCAGCCAGGCCCATTGCTCCTGTCAGAGCCATGAGGAGGACGGGACAGTCCCATGGCATGCAGCCAGCATGTGGATGGTCTGGCACACCACATGAGCAGAGTGTAGATGCAGGGAGCACCAAGGAGGCCAAATGTCCCACAAGAGCCCAGTGATGTATGGGCAGGGGCTGCAGCCGGTGGCCTGGGGTCTGTCCACAGGCAGCAGATGGGCTGGTGCCAGGGGTGCATGGCCGGGGGGATCCTGACCTGCAGGTGCCACTTCCTAGAGCCAAACTTGCCTGTCTTTGACAGGGCATAGGGACAAGGGACTCAGAGAGACTTATGAGTGTGAGCTATGGGGGGTTACAGGTCAGAGAGGAGGATGAGCGTGGGGGTGAGCTATGGAGGATCACAGGTCATGAGGAGGACAGAGGAGGAGGGTAAACTATGGAGGGTCACAGGTCAGGGAGGAGGACTGGAAGAGGAGGATCCCAGGACTACAGGAAGTCAGAAGTCGGGGGGTAACTGCTAATATGCTGGTGTCAGGGGATCATCGAAGTTGAGATCATTCCTGGTCCCCGTGTGGCATCAGTGTTCACAGAAGAGGAAGAAGGACCCTGGAGGGCTTGCCCTCTGTTGGCTACAGCGTGACTAGCTATCTGTGTCTGTACCACCTCGGTGTCCAGGATCTTCAGGCACCTTCTCAGAATGTAGCTTCCCAAACCCTGAGAAATGAATGTCTGTTGAAGCCTTCTATTCTGTGGTTTTATCATGGTGACTGAGCTCAGATTTTGGGCACTCTGGGTGCATCTGGTCTGTGCTCAGATCCTCGGTTTCCCCAGCAGACAAAGGGGTGCTGGCTGAGGGCAGGGGTGAAGCTGAGTGTCCACAGAACTCCCATCTTGCTGGCTATGGTGGGTCTGCTTCCTCCCTACCCTCCTTCCCACCTCCCTGGGTGCTCTGGACCCCTGGCCCTTACACCTGGCCGTGGTGAGGGTCAACTGGTGGACACACCTGCAGGAAAAGCCCTCAGATCAAGCAGGTGCAAGGGGCATGCCTGCGTGTCTTCCCCTGGTCCCTACCCTCATCTGGGGTTCCTGAAGGGGGTTTCTCAGACCTGGGCTGCTGGAGGCGGGGATCAACCACTTCCCAGCAGGTGGCCCCTCTGGGTCCTGGTTAAGCCCCACCAGACAAAGGCCACCTTTCACCCAGGCAGGGCTGGCCTTTTGTCCCTGCTTGTCCCTGCATCAGGGCGATAGCCATGGAGTTGGGAACAGTCTTCCTGGGTCATTTGCAGCACACACATTGTCCTGCCGGCCCACCCTGGGGCCTGGGGCCCTCCCTTGTCCATGGCCAGCAAAGGCCCCTAGCTGGGTTCTCAGGGGTTCCCATTTAAAGGTGCCATGGACACAACAGCTAGGCCAGGTGCTGCCGGAAGCACCAAGGATACAATACCTGCCCTAGGCCTGTGTGTAGCTTCTGGCTGCCCACCTATACCCAGAGTCTGCAGGACCTTCAGACGGCCAGTGCACTTGGCATGGTCCTGGGACCCCTGTCCCCTCTGGGCAGTCCTGGGTGCCCTCTGTGTGGTTTCTGGTCCCCCTCTCCTCTCTGGCTGGGTCTAGTCCCCTCTGGGCAGTCTTGGATCCCCTCTGGCTGGCTCTGGGTCCCCTCTGACTGGTTCTGGATCCCTTTCTGGGGGAGGGGTCCCAGGTCCCTTTAAGGTGATCTTGGATATCCTCTGGGGGTCTCAGGTCCCCCTCTCTCCTCTGGGTGGTTCTGGGTCCCCTAGGCTCCCTCCTTCCCTGCACTCCGGGATATTAGTCTGAACAGGGTTCCCCACAAGATGGGGTCCCTGCCCTACCCACATCCCTGCTGTCCCCCACCAAACACCTGGCCATGCAGAGTCTGTGCCCTTTGCTTCTGTGGGGCTGGGGGTGAAACCAAATCCGGGGCAGTGACACCCGGGCTATTTTGGAGTTGGGCTGGGTTGGGCTGGCTGGTGGTGGGGGCGGGCCCAGCCTTCTCCAGCTGACAGCGTCCGCCTGTCCTTTCGTCCCTGTCCAGTCTGAGGACCGGCCAGAGAGTGGGCTGCTGGGTGGGAGCCGTGTCGGTCCTGGGCCCGTGGAGGGAGGTGAGACCCAGCAGCCCCTGCCCTGCCGTCTGAGCCCCCCGCCTGGGTGCTGCTCCCAGCCTCCCGTAGAGACAGGTGAGGAAGCAGGACAGACAGGGGTGGGGGCCATCCTGGGCCTAGCCCCTCTCCTCCAGGACTGCTCTGTTGAAGGTCAGGGCTGTGGGGTACAGTTGGCCCTGGGAGGGGGCTGGTCTAGCCAGGCTGTGCCGCTCCTCTGAGGGTTGGAGCCCTGGAATCCAGTCCCTGCAGTGACCTGAGCCCTCATTTGGGGAGGGAGCAGCTGGGGTGTGAGGTCAGGGGGCCATGGGGTGCATCCACCTCCTCCTTCGCTGGGGGCTCCCTGCTGTGAGGCAGGCCTAGAGGTCTGGCCAGCCCTGCCCCCAGCTCTGCTGAGATGGATGTCCGCTGACAGCTGGGGCTATTTTAGGCCTGTTGGCTCAGCAGAGGGGACAGCCAAAGGGGCACTGACACCTGACTCCAGGAAAGAATTTCCCCAGGAGTTCGGGAAGCCGCCAGCCCAGGGGTCTAGGGGGAGGCACAGACTCCAGGAGCTGCCCTTGGAAGTCTTTTCTGGAAGGGTGGGGGCGGGGGCAGCAGGGATTCCCAGGAAGGGACCAGACTCTGCAGTCAGGCTGCAAGTCACTTCCCACCCTTGGTGCATCTGAGAAATGGCCCAGGGGCCCCTGGAAGAGGACCTGAGATTGGCCAAGTTCTAGAAGAGCCAGGATGGAGGGTGTGGGCAGGGCTCAGGTCAGCCCCAGGGACTCCTGGGCTCTAGAGAAATGACCCCAGGTGGGGGTGGGGGAGTCATGGTCTCCATGTGGAGGGAGGCTCCTGCCAGTGCCAAGCTAGGTCCTCCAAGGCATCAGGAGTCTGAGTGGGGTCTACAGGGAGCTGCCTTCCCAGGCGGGCATCTGAGGAAGGAAGGGGCTTTTCCTGGGAGGCTGGGGCTGTGTCCCCTCCTGAGTCTCCTGTCTCTGAGCTCACTGCTGCATGTATGTGCCCAATGGGAGTTCTGGGGGCCCCCAGAGGGTGTTCCCGACTTGGCCTGAAGGACGGTGGGTGGCTCTGGAGTCCTCGGGCAAGCATTTCTGGAGCTAGGGTTCTACTGACCAGTGGGGATGCCTGCCTGGCAGGGTAGACTCGGAGGCAGCTGTATCTGTGGGAGCTCCCAGCCCTGGCTTCATGGTGTCTGCTGCATTGAGGTGGGAAATACAGGCTGTTAAATGAGGAGACAGGCATCAGCACTGTCCCTGGGGGCCTCAGAGGATCTTGGAGGTCTCTGCCCACCCCTGCCAGACCAGGGGTCAGCCTGTGCACCTGCCAAGGTCCTGGGCTGGCTCCCCCTAAGCACGTGTGGTGATGGGAGCTCCCTGTCCTGTCCCTGTTGCTGTCCCTGCCCCCCAGAGGCCACTAGCTGTGGGATGGCCCCTGCCCATGCCCACTCATGAGCTCAGAGGACCTATCTCCCATAGCTGCACCTGGTGTGTTGGAGGGAGGATTCAGTGTCCTGCTTTGGGGGACCCACCGACTGTGATTCAGGAGGGGGGCCCTGGGAGCTTAGATCTCAGGGGAGATCTGAGTAAGCCTTCTCCAGAGGGACATCAAGGCCCAAGAGGGCGTCCCCAGGGGCAGGGCTCTGGTGGCCACCCGCCCAGGTCCTCCCAGCTCCAGAACATGGCCAGGCTGTGGGGGGCAGGGGCCAGAGGTGCTGACCACACAGTGAGTCAGCAGGCTGGAGCGGTCTCACCTCCTAGAGGGGGATTAAGGGGGATTAGGCCCTGAATCACAGGACATCACCCCACTTGTCCCCCAGTGGGCAGCCCACGCTAGAAGCCCAGCTGTGGATTGGGGAAGGAGTAAAGGTGCTTGAGGCCAGCCCTGAGCCCAGTGGGCTGCTGTTCTTACATAAAGAAGCCGGGGGGGGGGGGGGGGGAAGGCCCAGGCTCACCATACCCACCTGTGCTGAAGGCCAGCTGGGGCCTGAGGGGGAGGGGAGGCTTAGGCAGAGGCCTGTCCCCTGAGGCTTTCGGGTGGTGCCCACCCCATCCCCACAGGGTGCCTGGCCAGTGGAGCCACAAAGTCTGTAGAGTGACAGGGCTCCTGCCAGTCAACCTGGCCAGGCCCTTCCCAGGGGACTCTCTGCCTGTCCTCCCTGGCCTCACTGCTGACTGTGTGCCCTCCAGATCCTCCTGTGGCTGTTCACAGCGAGGGGGTGTGGGCAGCTCAGCCAGTTAGGAGGAAGTCACCTGGCAACAGGGTCTCTAATCCTTCCCTGCTCATCAGGGTTTTTTGGCAGGGGAGGGGAGAAGGCATCGCAGGACAGGTGCAGGCAGCTACAGGTGGGACAGGCCTCTGTCATGGGCACTTCCTGGGGTGAGGAGGGTTGAGCTGCACCCGGCAGGATGTGTGGCCCAACAGCTTTGGAAGATGAGTCACCCAGAGGAGGAAGTGGGGGGACAAAAGGGGACATGCAGGGCCAAGGGCTCAGAGGAGAGCCTGCTGGGAGATGGGTCACCTTGGGTGCACTCCCGCCAGGGGCCAGGCCCCGTCCAGGTGTGGAGAGCTGAGTGGCAGTGATGTAAGCAGACTGGAGTTTCAGACTCCAGGAAGCAGAGGTGTGTGGGGGACGGGAACTGGTCACCAGGAAGCAGCTGGAGTGGGCAGGGGGGAACAGGCAGGTCTGTGTGGAGAGGTACAGCATGGCCCCCAGGGTAGGGAGGACCCTGGTGCACAGAGAGGAGGGCCAGCCTGGCTGCTGGTGTGCTGTTTTGGGACAGGTTCTCAACTGGACCTGAGTTGGGGTGTAGGGCTAGAGCTGGGGGGACAGGAAGGAGATATGCTCACCCATTAGAAAAGCCCGTCGAGGGGTGCACCAGACTCCAGGTGCCCAGAAAGGGGTAAATCTGATTTTCTGCACCACTGTGCCTTCTGGTAGTTCTACCTGCGCGTGGAGGTGGGGGGTGGAGATAAGGCCGGGAGGTGTCCACCCTGGGTTAGACTGGGTTCTTCAGGGACACTGTTTGGGAAGCCGCGGAGGACTCGGACAGCACCCGCGGCTCATCCCCACTATGACCTTCCCCCAACCTGCTCTCAGGTCCGTCCCGCCGCCCCCGCCCCCCACCATGGATCACTCATTCAGCGGGGCGCCCCGATTCCTGACCCGGCCCAAGGCCTTTGTGGTGTCGGTGGGGAAGGACGCCACGCTGAGCTGCCAGATCGTGGGCAACCCTACGCCGCAGGTGAGCTGGGAGAAGGACCAGCAGCCGGTGGAGGCGGGCTCTCGCTTCCGGCTGGCCCAGGACGGCGACCTGTACCGCCTCACCATCCTGGACCTGGCCCTGGGCGACAGCGGGCAGTACGTGTGCCGCGCGCGCAATGCCATCGGCGAGGCCTTCGCGGCCGTGGGCCTGCAGGTGGACGCCGAGGCCACTTACGCCGAGCAGGCGCCCCACTTCCTGCTGCGGCCCACGTCCATCCGCGTGCGCGAGGGCGCCGAGGCCACCTTCCGCTGCCGCGTGCGCGGCTCGCCGCCCATGGCGGTGAGCTGGGCCAAGGACGGCCGGCGCCTGGGCGCGCCCGACGCCCCCCGGGTGCGCGTGGAGGCCAGCGGCGAGGCCAGCGCGCTGCGCATCCAGTCCGCGCGGCCGCGCGACGGGGGCACATACACGGTGCGCGCCGAGAACCCGCTGGGCGTCGCCAGTGCCGACGCCGCGCTCACGGTAGACGCGGACCCAGACGCCGCCCCGCCGGGAGCCTCCACTGCCGGGCTTCTGGCGCACCTGCAGCGGCGTCGGGAGGCGATGCGCGCTGAGGGCATCCCTGCCTCGCCACCTGGCTCTGGCACGCGCACCTGCACGGTGACTGAAGGCAAGCACGCGCGCCTCAGTTGCTACGTGACGGGCGAGCCTAAGCCAGAGACGGTGTGGAAGAAGGATGGCCAGCTGGTGGTGGAGGGCCGGCGACACCTGGTGTACGAGGACGCTCAGGAGAACTTCGTGCTCAAGATCCTCTTCTGCAAGCAGTCGGACCGGGGCCTCTACACCTGCACGGCGTCCAACCTGGTGGGCCAAACCTACAGCTCCGTGCTAGTCGTCGTACGAGGTGAGCGCCTCGCCCGCAGGGCCGGGAGTGCACGGTCCCCGCCCAGGTCACTGCCCGCAGAGCGCAGAAGCAGGCGCCTCCCCAGTCCCGCCCCCACCTGGAATGGAATCCGTGGTGGAATCCTGAGGCAGAGCTGTTGGCGGCTCTAGCCTCTTCGGGCCCAGGAAATGAGGGCGACACGGATGACCCTCGGCCTGTCCCATTGTCTTTGTGAGAGTCACATGAGTGAACAAAGCGCTTTGTCCTAAGCAACCCCTCCTCCTGAGACACTGTCGGGGTGAACCAGGCCCTCCACCCCAGTGACAGGTTGCCAAAGGGGTCTCCCAGGCAGAGTCCGGGAGAAAGGCCAGGGCTGGGGCTGGGGCCGAGCCGGGTTGAGCCAGTTCACAGGTTCCCGTTGAGGATCCCTGGAGGGGTCTGGGGCTCCCTCCGGGTTCTGGAGGGAAGCCCTGGCAGGCGACGTGATCAGGTCCTGCGGGCAAGTTGGCGAGGCTCCTAAGAGCAGAGACTGACCTCCACTTCTGACCCGCTGTAGGATCTCAGGGCGCTCTGACCTTCAGTGCGCGCCCCAGGCCATGGCCCACGCGGAGGAAACAGCCCGGTTTCTTGGGGAGGGGGGCTGCACAGGGGGAAATGCGCAGGGCAGCGGGGCCTGGCCCACAGCCGGTGATCAGAGACTGCAGAGATCTGGAGCTGGTCCCGCAGCCTGGCTGCTGCGTGGGCGTGGGCGTGGGCGTGAGTCCCGAGCTTTGCGCTGGGCTGCTGCCTGCGGGCCTCGGTTCTCCTTTTTGTCTTCAGGACATCTTCTTCTGTTTAAGGGAAAGGGGCTCTTCAGGTTCTGTGCCCTCGCCCGCCCCTGTCCCGCCTCCATCCCGCTACCTCCCTACACGCTTCCCTGCTGCTCGCCTGCCTCTCCACTCCCCCCTGCCCTGTAGCCCCCTCAACCCTGCCCTGGTCCCCCGCCCCCACGCTCCAGCCTCCCACTCCGAGCCCCTTAACCTGCCCCCCTTCCTGCCCTCCCCCGCAGCTCACCGCTGCTCCATCCCCACGCTCTGCCCCCTCCCCCCTCCTCTGTCTCCTCGGAGCTCTCTTCCCTGCCGCGCGGCTGCAAGCATCCCGCCGCCCCAGCACCTCTCACGCGCCTCCTCCCCGCAGAGCCCGCCGTGCCCTTCAAGAGGCGACTTCAGGACCTGGAGGTGCGGGAGAAGGAGTCGGCCACGTTCCAGTGCGAGGTGCAGCTGCCGTCCACGGAGGCCGCGTGGTACAAGGAGGACACGCGTCTGTGGGCCAGCGCCAAGTACGGCATCGAGGAGGCGGGCACTGAGCGCAGGCTCACGGTGCGCAACGTCTCGGCCGACGACGACGCCGTCTACATCTGCGAGACCACGGAGGGCAGCCGCACGGTGGCAGAGCTCGCGGTGCAAGGTGGGAGGGGTCGGGCGGGAAAGGGGTAGGGTCCTACGGGGGGGGGGGCAGGGGTCATGTGGGGGTGAGGGCAGGGGTCCTGCGGGTGGCAGCATGGGTTGGGGGGGTAGGGGTCCTGCGGGTGGCAGCGCCATGCTGGTGGTGAGGCCTTGCAGGAGGTGGGCAGCGATCAGAAGGGGCTGGGCAGGGGTCCTGCGGGATGCGGACAGGGGTCCTGTGGGGGGGGTGGTGCAGGGGCCGGAAGGGGCAGGGAAGGGGTCCTGGGGGGGCAGGGGTCATGCGGGATGGGGCAGGGGTCCTGCGGTGGTGGGGGTAGGGTCCTCTGGGGGGAGCAGGGGTCATGTGAGGGTGAGGGCAGGGGTCCTATGGGAGGTCAGGGGTCACGTGGGGGGGAGGGCAAGGGTCCTGCGGCTGGTGGGGCCATGCAGGTGGAGGGGTCATGTGGAGGGTGGGGCCTTGCAAGGAGTGGGCAAGGATGGGAAGGGGCAGGGCAGGGGTCCTGGGGGATGGGGACAGGGGTCCTGGGGGGGCAGGTGTCTTGCAGGGGCACTGGGGGCATCATGCAGGGGGCGTGGGGCCATGTGGGGGGTGGGGGGATGGTGTCTTGCGGGGGTGGACAGGGGCCCAGAAGGTGTGCTGGAAGGAGGCTGGGGCAGGGGTCCTATCTGACCAGCCTCTCACCCTGACCACCACAGGAAACCTCATTCGGAAGCTCCCGAGGAAGACCGCGGTGCGCGTGGGTGACACGGCCATGTTTTGTGTGGAGCTGGCCAGGCCCGAGGGCCCTGTCCACTGGCTGAGGAACCAGGAGGAGATGGTGGCCGGGGGCCGTGTGGCCATCACCACAGAAGGCATGTGCCACACGCTGACCATCTCCCAGTGCAGCCTGGAGGACGTGGGCGAGGTGACCTTCACTGCTGGTGACTGCCGGACGTCCACCCAGTTCTTCGTGTCTGGTAAGGGCCTGGGGAGTGCCCTTGGATGGACAGTGCCCTTTGCCTCCTTCGTCCATGGGGCCCTGCTGTGCTCTCCAGCCTGCTGCACGGAGGGCTTTGGGGGACTGAACCAATGGGTCATAGCTTCAGTTTCCTGGGGCCCCTGGTTTGTTTGTGCCCTTCTTCACCGTGATTACCCCAGGTGACTGTGAGGTAGCAGTCCTGGTGGCCTCCCCACTCTATGAACCAAATTAGAAGGTAGGGATTGTTGTGGCTGGCATGGGGTGGGTGTGGGATTTCAGGTGTAGGTGTGTCCTCTTTCTGTGACCTTTGGTATCCCATTTGTAGATTGGGTGGTAGGTCCCTCCCCCTACCCACACCCATTGGTCAGCCCTTGGTTGGGGTAGGAATGTGTCCCTGCACACAGGTCTGAGCACCCTCAGAGTGGTCACTGCACCTGCTTTGGTCACTGGTTAGCCTAAGACCTGCAGAAACGGATAAGCCTGGTCCCCAGGCCACGTGCACAGTTTGAGTGGCCTGAAGCCGGAGCACTCTTCCCACTGCAACCAAAGAAATGGCCACAGGGCTGGGACAGGGGTGGCGGGCCCACGCCCTCCCTGGGCCCAGTGTCCCCTTGTGCCATGGCCATTCCCAGATCATGAAAGTAGCTCCCCCAGCAGGGTGGGGTTCTGTGACACCTTGAAGAGCTGAGCTTGGACCCAGGGCTTTGGGAGGGAACTGCCAGTCAGTGATATTGACTGTGCTCTCTCCAGCACCTAGGAGGCCGCCCCTGCATGCCCCTGAGGCCCCTGTGGTAAAGGGAAGGACAGAGTGTTCCGTCACCCTTGCCTGGTCCCCACCACCCCATGGGGACCGCCCTGTTCCCATCGACGGTTATCTGGTGGAAAAGAAGCGGCTTGGCGCCTACACCTGGAGCCGGTGCCATGAGGCAGAGTTGGTGGCTGAACGTGAGCTGACTGTGGCCAGCATGGCTGAGGAGGGGGACTTCCAGTTCCGGGTATCAGCTGTGAACAGCTTTGGTCAGAGCCCCTACCTGGAGTTTCCAGGGACTGTCCACCTGGGTAAGTGAGGAAGGCTCCTGGAGCCTGTCCCGAGGGCTTCCTGGGGGAGGGGGAACTTGGGCTCTGGAGGGGGAGCAGAGGAGGGCAGAGGCCGGCCCCTTCCTAAGGCCCTCACTCTGCAGCCCCCCAGCTGGCTGTGAAGACTCCTCTGAAGGCGGTGGAGGCGGTGGAGGGTGGCGAGGTGACCTTCTCGGTGGACCTCACTCTGGCCTCTGCTGGAGAGTGGTTCCTGGATGGCCAGGCCCTAAAGGCCAGCAGTGTGTATGTGATCCGTCACGAAGGCACGCAGCATGCCCTCACCATCCGCTCCGTGTCCGCCAGCCTGCATGGCGCTGAGCTCAAGTTCGTGGCCAACGGAATTGAGAACAGCATCCGTATGGAGGTCCGAGGTAGGGGGACCCCAGCTGTGACCCCCCCAGGCCTCTTCCCTAGGGGCAGGGTGGGCTCCCAGGTGGTCTCCTGGATGTGGCAGGCAGGGGAGGGGCGTGTGGCTGTGACCCCCCCAGGCATCTTCCCTAGGGCCAGGTGGGCTCTGGGTGGTCTCCTGGATGAGGTGGGCAGGACAGAGGAGGGGGGTGTGAGGCAGCTTGCCCAGGGCTGGGAGCGGCCTCGGCCTCAGCGTGAGTGGAGGAGGAGCTGCAGGACCTCACTTCTGCATCTGTCTGCTCCCCTCTCTCTCTGCAATCTTGTCTCTTCCTCTTTTTTTCTGTCTGTTCTCCCATACCCCACCCCCACTGTGTCTACTCTTTACTGTCTCATTCTCTTGCCCATACATCCTCTCTGTCCGCTTTCTCTGTCCACTCTCCTCTGCCCCCTCCCCATCCCTGTCCATCTCCTCTGTCCCCCTCCTCTGTCCCCTCCCCCTCCATGTCCATTTCCTCTGTCCACTCTCCACTGTCCCCTCCCCCTCCCTGTCCCCGTCCGTCCCTCTGTCTGCCTCCTCTGTCCACCCCCTCCCTCTGCCCCCTCCCCTCTGCCCCCTCTCCCTCTGTCCACCTCCTCTGTCCCCTCCCCAATGTCCCCTCCCTTTGTCCATCCCCTATGTCCCCTCCCCATCTGTCCACCCCCTCCCTCTGCCTCCTCTCCCTCTGCTCCTTCCCCTTCTGCCCCCTTCCCCTTTGCCCCCCCCCCCCTCCACCCCTCTGTCTACATCCCCTGTGTCCACCTGTGTGGCCCCACACAGCCCCAGGGCTGGCCGCCAAGCGTCCAGTGGCAGCTGTGAGGGAAGTGCTGGCCCGGCTGCATGAGGAGGCACAGCTCTTGGCAGAGCTCTCAGACCAGGCTGCGGCGGTGACATGGCTGAAGGACGGCCACGTGCTGCCCCTGGGCCCCAAATACGAGGTCCAGGCGAGTGCCGGACAGCGGGCACTGCTGGTGCGGGATGTGGTGCGAGACGATGCTGGCCTGTACGAGTGTGTCAGCCGTGGGGGCCGCATTGCCTACCAGCTGTTGGTGCAAGGTGATGTCCTCTGTGTGTGTGTGTGTCCACGTCCTCGCCTGCCCACCATCACCATGGTCACGGCCACACGTTATGTTCCCAGCTCTGGACAGGCTCTAGGGGGTCTGGGCAGTGGGAGCCCCTGTCCTCTGTCCTTGTGGGAGGGTGGGGGACTTAGTTGATCTTGGGGAGCGGGAGTCTGGGAAACTGGCTCCAGTGACGCTACGGTGTGAGAGGTGGACAGCCTGTGAGAGGGTGGGGAGGGTCTTCCTAAGAGCAGGTGGTGCGTGAGTGGTTAGAGGTCAGCATCCCAGGCCAGTCCTGCCTCTGAATGGGACCTGGTCAGTGAGGCCCTGGAGCTCTGGGCGTCTCCATCTGCTGTCTGAGTGGGTGGATGTGTGGCCAGGGCTCTGCTGGCCCCCTGACCTGCCCATGTGCCCTTGCAGGGCTCACTCCCTTTCTGCACAAGGACACAGCTGGTGGCTTGGTGGATGCCGTGGCCGGGGGCCCAGCCCACTTTGAATGTGAGACTTCTGAGGCCCAGGTTTGTGTGCGCTGGTACAAGGATGGCACGGAGCTCAGCCGCTCCAGCCAGCGCTTCCTGCAGGAGGACGTGGGAACGTGGCACCGGCTGGTGGCAGCCTCGGTCACCAAGCAGGATGAGGGCACCTACTCATGCCGTGTGGGCGAGGACTCCGTGGACTTCCAGCTGCGTGTCAGTGGTGAGCTGCAGCCTCCAGGACTTGGAGGGTAGGAAGCAGGTCCGGCTGCATCAAGCACTTGTGAGGCCAAGCTGCCCAGCCCTTCCTTTTTTCCAAGAATGCTTGTGGGGGTGCAGTTGCTTCCAGAATTGGGGAAAGAAAGTGCCCACAGAACTAACGTTTAGATGAGAGAGGAGTGTGGGTATGGAGAATAAAAGATAAGAAATTTGCAGCCCTTTTTCTCTTTTCAAGGATGAAAAAGTGAGGCTGGCAAGACCCAAAAGGTGCCAGAAGCCACCTCGGCAGGTTAAATTGGGATCTTGATGGACGAGGCTCTGGCTCTTTCTAGAACCTATTGGTGCATCTTGGTGGATTCTCAGGATCTGGCTTTGCCTGAGTCCTGGCTCTTAGTAGGGTCTTGGCCACTGCCCCCCATGCCTCCCTCCATCTGTCCCCAGGCACCAGCCAGGGTGCCCATCATGCTGCTTAGAGGGGTCAGGGCACAAGCCCCACCCTGTGCCTGAGGAGGGTCCCACTGGCAGCACCTGACATGAAGGATTCCCAAGGTGGCCTGGAGTCTACAGCGTGTCTGTGCTTTGGCTCCAGGTCTTGGGAAACCTCACCTAACTAGGACCTCTGACCACCTGTCCCTCCCTGTCCTTAGAGCCCTCGGCCGTGTTTGCCAAGGGGCAGCTGGCACGCAGTGAGGTGCAGGCCAAGGTGGGGGCCAGCGCCATGCTGAGCTGCGAGGTGGCCCAGGACAAGACGGAGGTGACATGGTACAAGGGCGGGAAGAAGCTGAGTGCCAGCTCCAGAGTGCACATGGAGGCCACGGGCTGCAGCAGAAGGCTGGTGGTGCAGCAGGCGGGGAAGGTGGACGCCGGGGAGTACAGCTGCGAGGCCAGGGGAGAGAAGGTCTCCTTCCGCCTGGACATGACAGGTCAGTTGATGAGGCAGATGTATGACCATATCCTAGGAACAGGCCTGGAGGAAGTATATAGGTGGGGACTGGGGCAGTGATCTGCAGCTTGGTCAGGGCCTGTATCAGTCAGTTATCTGGTGCCATGTAAGAAGTACCCCCAAACTTTGGAGACGGTTGGTTCTGTGGTTAGGAACTCGGGCAGGGCTCAGTGAGACCGTTCATTTCTGCTGGGACAGGAAGATCCAGCCTGGCTTCATCCATGCATCTGAGGTCCTAGTAGGGTTGGTTTCAGTGGATGCATCTGTCTGGGACAGCAAGCCTCTCTCTCCTTGTGATGCTGGCGAGGCTCACTCTTGTGTCTGGGATCCCTTTCTTTCCTCATGATGCCTCACCCCAGGGCCCATTTCTCCCTGTGGAGAGCCGGCTCCTTCCCCTCAGGGCATAGCAGAGCTACAGGGCTCGTTAATGTCTGTGGTCAGAGTATGACCTCTGTCACTTTGTATGGTGGAAAGACAGGCATAAGGCCAGTCTGGTTTCAAGGCGGGGGAGAAGTAGACCCCATCATTGAGGGGTGTGGACGCAGGGAGGCTTGGGTTATCAGGGACCACTTCTAACAGTCTATCACAGGGACATCCCGGGGACACAGTTTCTGTCTGTCTCTAATTCTCTGCCTTCCTGAACGCAAGATAAGGATCTTTCTAATGCTTGTTGCCTCATGGTCACAAGATGGCTTCCACAGCCCTGGCCATCACATTCAAGGTGGGAAGAACATGCAAGGGGTGTTTTTTTATTCCTTTTTTGTCTGCTGTGGTTTCAAACACTCTGATGGCCACACCCCCCTGCAGATAGCCTGGAAAAATGTGCCCCTGGCCCTACTGCCTCAGCAGTGGGACGTCGAGGGTGGAGGAGGTGGGCCAGTGGTTACATGGCTGGCCTGTGTGTGTGCTGGGACTGCCCTGTCCCACGGGGTGGCTGCACGCTGAGATTGGACACCCTGTTCAAGGCAAGCAGTGCAGGGATCAGAGTGTAGATAGGGTCAGATCTAACCTCTGTTGGGTGACTGGGGCAACTTGTCAGTGTTGTGTGTCCCTGAAACTCACCTGTGCCCCCGGACCTCAGAACGTGGCCTAATGTGGACATGGGGTCTTTGCAGAGGTGATCAAGGTTGAGGTGGATCTTGAGGTGAGAGCATCCTGGATCAGGGTGGGTCCTTATGAGATGAGGGAGGGGGATTTGAGATGGCCACATGGAGACAGAGGCAGAGATTGGGGATATGGCCACAGCCATGAGCCCAGAATGCCTGGGGCCCTGGCAGCTGGGAGAGGCAGGAGGGAGCGCAGCCCTATGGCACCTTCACCTGTCTCCTGGCCTCCAGACCTGGGAAAGAACAAAGCCTGCTGTCCTAGGCCCCCCATTTGTGGTCATTTGATCCTGCCACCTGTGACTCAGTTTCGTTTTCTGCAAAGTAGTAACAGAGCTTCTAAGACTTTGCTGAGAGACTCTGTCCATAAGACCATCCCTGGTGCTCTGTGAGAAGCACAGGACTCCCGTCCAGACACTGTGAAATCTGGCCTCTGAACCAAGGTTCTGGGGGTGAGGTAGGGAAGAGAGGGGACAACAGCTTGCTTGGTGGGGCTGAGGTCCAGGCAGGAGGGTCCTGGCATCAGGTCCTGGAGGATAAGCCCAAGTGTATCAGGCGGGTAGCGCTCAGGGAGTGAGTGTATGTCAGGGTGCCCGGAAAGTTCTGGAAGGCAGCTGGTGGTGTGTTGAGGCTTGGGATAGGAGGCTGAACAGGAACTGGTGCCAGGTAATTGAGTAAAATGCCATAAAGTCTACCCTTGTACAGCATACAATTCTGTGGTTTTAGTACATTCACAAGGTTGTGTGATCGACTGCACCACCACCTAGTTCTAGAACATTGTCATAACGCCGTGACATGCTAAACCCACCATCACCCTGTGTTTACCCTGCCCCATGGACTCACGAATCCACTTTCTGCCTCTGTGGGTTTGCCTGTTGTGGACACTTTATTTAAATGGAGTCATACAGCATGTAGACTCTTAAGTCTGGCTCTTTCCATCGAGCACCATGTTTCCAAGGTCCATCCATGCTGTACCATCAGTGTTTAATTCTCTTATGGCCAGTAACATTTCCACCATGTGGATTGCGTCCCACATTTCGTCTATCTTTTTATCAGCTAATGCATATCATGGTTGACCCCAGTGTTTGGCTGTTACCAACAGCGCTGCTAGAACATTCTTACATGGGTGAACATATATTTTCAGTTCTCTTGGGGTTGCTTGGTCATAAGTAATTTTATGCTTAACTCCCTGGAGGACCATTCTCCACAGTGGCTGCCCCCTTTTACATTCCCACCAACAGTGTGCAAAGGTCTTTCTCCACATCCTTGCCAGTGCTCATTATTTTTGTTTTATCTATTTGTATTTTGCTTCTAGCCACACTAGGGGGCATGAGGAGGTATCTCATTGTGGTCTTGTTTTGAATTTTCCAGATGATGCATGATGTTGAGCATCTTTTTATGCACATGTTGGTCATGTGCATGTCTTCTTTGGAGAAATGTCTATTCAGGTCTTCTGCCTTATTTTTAAATTCTGTTATCTTTTTATTGTTGCATTGTAAGAGTTCCTTACATATTCTGGATACTAGATCCTTATCAGATAAAAGATTTTCAAATATTTTCTGCCATTCACTTTGTTGAGAGTGTCCCTTGATGCACAAAAGTTTTTTAATTGTGATGAAATACAATGTACCCTCTTTTGTTGCTTGTATGTTTGGTGTCCTAAGAAACCAGTGCCTGATCCAAGGTCACACCAGTTGACACCTGTTTTCTTCGAAGAGTTGTCTCGTTTTTGCTCTTACATTTAGGTCTTTGATTCATTTTGAGTTAGTTTTTCTATATGGTGTGATATAGGGATCCAGCTTCATTATCTGCATATGGGGATTCAGTTATTCCAGCACTGTATGTTGAACAGACATTTCCCCCAGTGAGTTTTCTTGGTACATTTGTCAAATATCAGTTGATATTGGGGCATCTGGGTGGCTCAGTTGGTTGAGCATTGGACTTGGGCTCAGGTCATGATCTCACAGCTCATGCGTTTGAGCCCCGCATCGGGCTCTGTGCTGACAGTGTGGAGCCCACTTTAGATCCTCTGTCTCCCTCTCTCTGCCTTTCCTCCACTACGTGTGCATGCGTGCTCTCTCTTTCCCTCTTTCTCACAAAAATAAACACTAAAAAAAAATCATCTGACCGTCAATGTTGGGATTTACTTCTGGATTCTCAATTCTGTTCTATTGATACATAGAACTGTCTGTTCTATGTCAGTACCACAGTTTAGATCACTGTAGCTTTGTGGTGGGTTTTGAAATTGGCAAGTGTGAGTCCTACAACTTTGTTCATTTTTCTTTTTTAAGATTTTTTTGAGTATTTGAGGTCTCTGCATTTCCACTTGAATTTTAAGATCAGCTTTCAAATTTTGCAAAAATGGCAGCTGGTATTTTGATTATTATAGTACTGAATGTGTAGATCAATTTGAGTATTGCTGTTTTAACAACATTAATCTTCCGATCCATAAATACAGGCTACCTGTCTATTTTTCAAGCTTTTTAATTTTTTTCCAAAATTTTATAGTTTTCAAGGTAAAAGACTTGTGGAGTTTGTTGCCATGCATTCATTTTTCTTGATGCTTCTTTAAATGGAATTGTTTTCTTAATTTCACTTTCAGATGGTTTGTTGCTAATACACAGAAACAGAACTAACTTTTGTATATTGGCGTTGAGTCCTACAACCTTGCTGAACTGGTTTACTCACCTATTAATTCTTTCATGGATTCCTAAGGATATTTAAAAAAATTTTTTAATGTTTATTCATTTTTGAGAAACAGAGAGAGACAGAGCATGAGCAGGGAAGGGGCAGAGAGAGAAGGAGACACAGAATATGAAGCAGGCTCCAGGCTCTGAGCTGTCAGCACAGAGCCTGACACGGGGCTCGAACTCATGGACCATGAGATCATGACCTGAGCCGGAGTCAGACGCTCAACTGACTGAGCTACCCAGGCGCCCCTAAGGATATTTTTTTTAGATACAAAAAGGTGTCACCTGCATGTACAGATAGTTTTACTTCTTTATTTACAGTCTAGATGCCTTTCATTTTGTTGTTGATTATTGATTGAACCTCTTTACTTTTTGTAGGTCTGTTCAGGTTTTCTATTTCTTCTGGGGTCAGTTTTGATAATTTGTGTATTTCTGTGAGTTTGTCCATTTTGTCTGGGCTGTCCAATTTGTTGGCATACAATTGTTCATGGTATTCTCTTACCATGCTTTTAATTTCTCTAAGATCTGTACTGATGTCCCCACATTTATTTCTGTTTTAATAATTTGAGACTTCAAACTTTCTGGGTCAGTCTAACTAAAGGTTTGTCAATTTTGTGGATTTTTTAAAATGCCCTTTGTTCTTTCTATTGCTTTTTTATTCTCTATTTCATTTGTCTCCACTCCAGTCTTTATTTCCTTCCTTCTTCTAACTTGGGGTTTTGCTTACTCTTTATAGGTTTGTTATAGTTTTATAGTTTTAAGCTTTATAGTTTTATAGTTTATAGTTTTTTTATAGTTTTATGGTTTTTTAGAGAGAGAATGTGTGTGCATGTGAGGGGGGATGGGCAGAGGGAAAGAAAGAGAATCTTAAGCAGGTTCCACACTCAGTGTGGAGCTGGACATGGGGCTCAATCCCATATTCCTGAGATCATGACTGAAGCCGAAATCAAGAGTCAGACACTCAACCAACTGATCCACTCAGGTGCTCCATAGTTTCTTAAAGTGCGAAGTTAAGTTATTGATTTGTGCTCATCTGTTTTGACATAGACCTATAATATACAACTATCAGTACTACTTTCAGTGCACCTTAGTAGTCCTGAGGTGTTGTGTTTTCATTTCCATCTATCTCAAAATATTTTCTAATTTTCCTTATAATTTTTTAAGAGTGCATTGTTTAATTTTGACAGGCTTGTGAATTTTCCAGTTTTCCTTCTATTATTGATTTCTAGCTTCACTCCACTGTGGTTGGAAAAGACTGTTTGTATTATTTCAATCTTTTTACATTTATTGAGACTTGTTTCCTGGCCTCTCCCATGCTCTGTGCTTTAGTGAAGTGTGTTTCCTGTTGTGGTTGGGTGAAGAGTTCTGTAGATTCAGCTGGGTCTGCTGGTGTGCACTGCTGTTTATTTAGTGAGCTCCTGTCTGGCTGTATGTCCATTACTGAAAGTGGGGCATTGAATTATCCAACTATTATTGTACGACTGTCTGTTTCTCTCTTTAATCAGTTGGTTTTCACTTCGTGTAGTTTGGTCTCTCCTGTGAGTTGTGCTTATGTTCATAGTTATCAGATCTTCTTGACGAGTTGACCCTTTTATCAACTTATGATGTCCTTAATCAATACATTATTCAACCAATATATAGTGTTTTGTAATGGTTTGCCTTAAAGTCTGTTCAGCCTGACAACATAAAAACCATCTTGTCTGGTTGCTCTTTGTAAGGAGCATATCTTCACTTTAAAATTATTTGTTTCAAAAAAACCCTATTTGTGTCTTTGGATCTAAAGTGAGTCTCTTGTAGACAGCATATATTTTTTTAATCTGTTTTGCCAATCTCCACCTTTTAGTTGGAGAATTAAATCTATTAACAGTTAAATTAATATTTACAAGGAAGGCTTTCTACTATTTTTCTCTCTTTAAAATTTTTAAAAAATGTTTCTTTATTTTTGAGAGAGAGGGAGAGACAGAGTGTGAACAGGGGAGGGGCAGAGAGAGAGGGGGACACAGAATTTGAAGCAGACTCCAGGCTCTGAGCTGTCAGCACAGAGCTTGATGCAGGGCTTTAACTCATGCGCCATGAGATCATGACCTGAGCCAAAGCTGGACGCTCAACCGACTTAGCCACCCAAGCACCCTGTATTTTTCTCTTTTAATATGTCACATCTTTTTTGCTCCTTATTTTCTCTATTACTGGTTTTTACATTTAACTTATTTTTTTCTATTTTCATTTCCTTCTCACTTCTTTTTCTGTACTCAGAACTAAGTATATATATTTACTATATTTAATTTAACATGACTTTATATATATTATATATATTTATGTACAATATTTACTCTTTTGTCTGTCTATATACCTTCCTACCTACCTACCTACCTACCTACCTACCTGTCTAGTTTTTTCTTAGTGTCTACTGTCTACTCTTAGTGGTTTTGACAGTTAACATCTTAACTTTATAATAATCAAGTTTAAAATTATACCATCTTAGTTTAAATAAGAAATTGCTTCTTTACAGCTCTGTGTGCACACACAAAGGACAGCTTTATGTTGTTATCATCATAAATTATGTTTTCATATACCAAATTTAGTCAGTTAACTTTATGGTTTTATAATTATTGCTCATGCATTTGCATTTTTAGTCATCTGGGAAAAAAGAATAGTTAAAAACTAAAAATACTGGCTTTTATATTTACCAGTGTCCTTTACTGGTAAATATATTTACTCTTGTCCTTTATTTTTACATATGATTTTAAGTTACTGTCAGTGTTTTTTCATTTAAACCTGAAATGCCTATTTACCATTTCTTGCAGGGTAGTTATAATGCAACAAAATCCCGTGTTTGTTTGACTGGGAATGTATTAATTTCTCCTTCACTCTTAGGGATGGTTTTGTCAGAGATTAAGTTCTTGGTTGATAGTTTTTTTTTTTTTTTTCACTGAGAAGTTTAAACACATCACCCATTACCTTCTGACCTCTATGGTTTCTGAAGGGAAATACGCTGTCACTCTTAGTAGGAGTCCTTGTATGTGACAACTGGCTTTTCTCTTTCTGCTTTCAAGATTCTTTTTGTTTTTGGCTCTTGACAATTTTGATATAATCTCTCTCCATGTGGCTCTCCATTAGTTTGTCTTGCTTGGAGTTTGTTGAACTTCTTGGATGTTAATTTTAGAGATTTTTGATCATTTTTTTCTTAAACATCTCGGTGCCTCTTCCTCTTGCCCTCTCCCTATAAATATCCCCCATGTGCATATATTGCTCAATGGGCATCTAAGGCTCTGTTCATTTTTCTTCATTCTTATTTCTTTCTGCTCCTCAGACCGGATAATTTCAAGAGACCTATGTTCAACTGTGCTAATTTTTCCTTCTGTGTGCTCAAAGCAGATGCTGAATCCCTCTAGTGACTTTCCATTTCAGTTATACTTTTCAAATATAGAATTTCTATTTAGTTTTAGAAATATATCTTGTTATTGATATTCTCTACTTGGTGAGACATTTTCCTCAAACATTACTTTATTCTATGAGAAATGATTTCCTTCGGTTCTCTGAACATATTTTAAATAGATGACATAATGACTTTGACTGGTGAGATAGTATCTGGGTGTTCTCAGGGACAGTTCCTGTTGACTGCTTCCTTTCCTGTAACAGGCCATGCTTCTTTGCATGCCATGTCATTCTTTGTTGATAAGTGGAATGTTAAATAATATAGCATGGGAACTTGAGTTCAGATTCTCCAACCCCTCCCCCAGGTTGTTGTTGTTGCTTTTTGTTATTGTTGCTGTTGTGTGTCCAGTGACTTTTCTGAACGACTTCTGTGAAGTATGCATTTTTGTGCTGTGTGAACCACTGAAGTCTCTGATTGGTTAGTTTATTGGTCAGCTAATGGTTTTGTAGTGATTTCCTTAGATGCTAGTAACCAAGAGGTCTCCCAGTTCTTGCCAAGGGCCATTATGTTGTTACATGCATATGCCACTCAGCAAGGCAGTTTCTGAATTTACACTTGTCTTTACTTTATGCTTTACAGCCTCAAGGTTAGCCTGATGTGTGACTTTAGGGCCTACTCAAGTGTTTCCTGAGTATACATATATATATGTGGACTTCTAGATGCCCAGGGATGTGCCAGAGCTTTCCAAAGCCCTCTATGGACATCTCATTCTTCAGCTTTTCCTTGTAAGCTGATTAGTTAGCCTCTTCTCTGCCTGACTGTGACCCCACTTCGAGCAGCCATGATCAGTAGTGCGTGTGATTGTTTTCAACAAATGCCAATGGGGAAAAGGCTGTTTGCATGGGATAGCCTTCTGTTTAGGTTTGAATAATAAGGAAAGAAGGAATGAAGACAGACAGATAGACAGACAGACAGACAGACAGGCTTGTGAGTGGAGTTTTCCAGTGAACCACCAATAGGTCAAATAATGATAATTCCCTAGGAATGGGCTGTGAAAGAGCTCTTGTCTCATTCTACTCCCTCATGTGGGTTCCAAGTGCCAGTGTTCCCTGTGATTGTGGACTATTGGTTTTCCAGGCTACCTCAGAGTTAGGGAGGAGAGTATGAGGATTGGGTATGTTAAAACACCACAAATCTTGATGTTCTTACTGAGATTCAGCTGTTTTCCTTGAGTACATGCGTCCTAGATTGCTGCAAGCCTTCCGTTAATTTCCAGAACACTAAAAAAGTTGACTGCAACAATTTTGCAAGGTTTATGCAATTTTTAAAAAGTTATTTTGCCATTTTTGCTGACAGCTCTTTGAGTGATTTTAAAATATTTAACCAGCATTGTAATCCTGGGA
Organism: Lynx canadensis; assembly: GCF_007474595.2. Classification (NCBI taxonomy): domain Eukaryota; kingdom Metazoa; phylum Chordata; class Mammalia; order Carnivora; family Felidae; genus Lynx; species Lynx canadensis. The sequence goes on along the minus strand of NC_044303.2, from coordinate 88,078,743 downwards.
TTAAGGCTACTTGATTGTGGTTTGTTATTCTTTTTACCTGTTTCTGATTCAATGTGATGCTGTTTGGTTGAGTATTCTTATATTTATTTTCTTAAGGAATTCTGGCTTGTAGTATTCTTATACTGTCTTTGTCTGGTTTTGTCACCAGAGTAATGATGGCCTCACAAAATAGGTTGGAAAGAGTTATCTTCTCATCTGTTTTCTGTGAGAGATTGTGTAGAATCAATGTGATTTCTCTTCCTTCTTTTTTTAATTTTTTATTTTTTTTATTTTGAGAGAGAAAGAGAGAAAAAGAGAGAGAGAGAAAGGGCAAGTGGGGGAGAGACAGAGAGAGAGGGAGACACAGAATACGAAGCAGGCTCCGAACTGTCAGCACAGAGCCCGACACGGGGCTTGAACCCACGAACCGCGAGATCATGACCTGAGCCAAAGTCAGATGCTTAACCAACTGAGCCACACAGGCGCCCCTTCTCTTCCTTCTTTATTTTTGTTTTTTTTTTAGTTATTTCCCTGATAAAGTCAGTGAAGTCTTCCTAACCTAGAAATTTGTTTCTTTAGAAGATTTAAATTTTGAAAACATTTTATTTATAGTGATGAAACTGTTCAAGTTACCTATTTCCTCTTGGGCAAGTTTTAGTAGTTTGTGGTTTTTGAGGAATTGTTTTGTCTCATCAAATTTGTTTAATTTATGTGCATAGAGTTGCTTATAATGTTTTCTTATTATACTTTTAATGCCAGCAGGGTCTGGGAGATGTTCTGTTCCATTCCTGACATTGTTAGTTTAGGTCTTTTCTCTTTTTTCTTTACTAGTCTTGTTAGAGATTTATCAATTTTACTGATCTTTTCAAAGAACCAGATATGGTTTTCATTGATTTTCTCTATTTTTTCAATCTAACTGATTTCTGTTCTTATCTTTATTACTTTTCTTTCTGCTTGCTCTTGGTTTATTTGCTTCTAATTTCTTAAGGTGGAAGTATAGATTACTGATTGAATTTTTTCTTTTCTATTAAAAATATTTAATAGTGTTAAAATTTCACTAAGCATTGCTTTAAATTTATCCTACAAATTTTGATATGTTGATTTTCGTTGTTGTTCACTTTAAAATATTTACTAATTTCCTTTGAGACTTCTTTGACTTCTATATTTTTCAGAAGCATGCTCTTATCTTTCTGTTATTGACTTCCAGTCTAATTCCATTTTGGTCATACGTACATACATACATACTTTGTATTACTTCAATTTAAAAAATGTTTTAGAAATTTCTTTTCTGAACTACTATGGCCTATGTTGGTAAATGTTCCATGTATAGTTGAAGGGAAGGTATATTCTGTTGCTGTTGGGTGGAATGCCTTACAAATATGAGTTAGGTCATGCTGGTTGATGGTTTGATTCTTCTATACCCCTGATGATCTTCTGTCTACTAGTTCAATCAATTGTTGTGTGAAGAGTGTTGAAAACTTCAGCTGTACATGTGGGCTTTCTATTTTACTTTCAGTTCTGTCAGTTTTTACTTTGCATGTGTTGAAGCTCTGTTGTCAGGGGCTTACTCATTTAGTATTGTTATGCATTCTTTGTAAATGTAACTCTTTTATCTTTATAATATCTCTGGTAATTTTCTTGGCTCAAAGGTTTACTTTATTTTAATTTTAATATAATATTAATATAAATTAATTTTAATATAATATTAATATAAATATTCCAGTTTTGTTTTGATTACTGCTTGCACTGTGTATATTTTTAAAATTCTTTTATTTTTACCTACACATATTTGAAGTGGGTTTCTTGTAGCTAACATAAAGCTGGTACATTTTAAAAAATCAATTCTGACAATTTCTATCTTGTAATCAGTGTGTTTACACTATATCCATTTAATGAAATAATTGGTATGTTTCGGTCTACTATTTTATTATTTGCTTCTATTTTTTCTCTTTTTCCCTTTTTTTCACATTTCCTGCATTTTTGGGTCATTTGGCATGTTTTTAGTATTCCATTTTAATTTGTCTGTTGTGGTTCTATGTATATTTTTGTGTGGTCACCCTAGGGATTGTGTTAAACATATTCAACTCCTTAGAATCATTATTTTACTACTTCAATTGGGATGTAGAACTTTTATCAATTTGTAGGTCCTTTTACTCTCCCACCATTATGTTATTAGTTGTTTTATGCACTATGTCTACCATTGAAAACCTCATCAGACAATGTGGTAATTCTTGATTTCAATGATCAAATATATTCCAAAGATTTCAATGGAAGAAGAATAGTCTATTTTGTTTCACCAGTGTATTAGTCAACTCAGGCTTCCATAACAAAAGGCCACAGGGAAAGCCTGGGTGGTTCAGTCGCTTAAGGGTCTGGTTCTTGATATCAGGGTCATGAGTTCAAGTCCTGCATTGGGCTCTGTGCTGGGCTTGAAGCCTACTTAAAAATACACACACACACACACACACACACACGCACACACACACCACAGATTGTGTGGTGTATACAACATAAATTTATTTTCTCATAGTTCTGGAAGCTAGAAGCCCAAGATCAAGGTGCCAGCTTGGCCATGTACTGGTGAGGCCTCCTTTTCTGGCCTGGTTTCTGTGGGTTTATGGAGAGCAAGAGAGATCTCTGGTATCTCTCTCTTATAAAGGTGCCAGTCCTATTGTTTTAGGGTCTCACCCTTATGAACTCTTTTAACCATAATTAACTCCTTGAGGGTCCTAATGCCAAAATTGGGGGTTAGGACTTCAACAAATGGATCATGGGAGGGAAGACAGTTCATAGTCCATAACACCCAAATATTAACCATGTGTGTTGGTCTTCCTTAATTCCTGATGCTCTGAATCTTCCTACAATGTCATTTCCCTTAGTAATTCTTGTAGAGGCGATTGGCTGACAGTGAGTTTTCTTAACTTCCCTTCATACAGAATGTCTTTATTTTATCCTCATTCCTGAAGGATATTTTTGCTGGATACAGAATTCTGGGCTGATGGTTCTTTCTTTCAGCACTAATTTTCGATGAGAAAAATTCATGGTCACTCAAGCTGTTCCCCTACAAATCATGGGTTTGTATTCTCTGCCTGCTTTCAAGAGTCTTTGTCTTTTAATTTTCAGTGGCTCTGAAATAGTGTGTCTAGGTGTGGATTTCTTTGGATTTATTCTGTCTGAGATTTACTGGGCTCTCATAATCTGGTTAATGTCTTTTACCAAATTTGAAAAGGTTTGAACTACTGTTTCTTGAAAATATTTTTCTGACCTTTACTCCTCTCTTTCCAGGACTGATGAGATGAATTTCAGTCCTTTTGGTTTCATCCCATAGATCCCTGAGGCTCTATCTAAAAACTCCCTTTCTTGCTCTTGTTTAGATGGAATAATTTCCATTGATTTATCTTCAAGTTCAGTAAGTCTTCTGTTGTCTGGATTCTGCTACTGAGCCCATTCAGTGAGTTATTTCAATTATTTTATTTCCACACTTGTAAAAGGTCCATTTGTGTTTTTATATCTTGTTTTTCTTTGTTGAGAGTTTCTGTCTTTCCATTTCTTTCAAGAGTATTTGCTTTCATTTGTTGGAGCATTTTTGTAATAGTTGCTTGAAAATCTTTGTCAGATATTTCCAGCATCTGTGTCATTTTGACATTGGTATCTGTTAATAGTCCTCTCCTATGCATGTGAACTGAGAGCTTCCTGGTTTTTCAGGGGGCTGTTTTGGATGGCATCCCGTATATACTGAATGGTATGTTTTGAAACCCTGAGTCTTACATTTAATGAGGGATGTTGATCTTAGTAAAGCTGGAAATAGGCCTTGTTGAGTTCAGGCTATGGGTTCCTGCCAACTCCCCGTAGATTGTTTTCTTTACAGTGACTTTGCAGTGCCATTTGAATCTGTCCTGAATGTGCCCACCTAGTGGTAGGTGTGGCTCTGGACAGTGGCCTCTGCCCAGTTCAGAGTTCAAAATTTTTGGTTTGGTTTTTGGGGTCATATTCACTCAAATGTGACTCAATGGTGATCCCTGGCATTTCTGGACAACCACCTGTTCCAGATCTTCTGTCTTCTTTTTCAGTTCTTTAGTTGGGAAGCTGGAGCTCTAGGCATGTTATTGTGATACTTGCTTTTAATGGTCCCACCTGCACCAGTGTCCAGTGGCAGAATGATAGAAAAGAGGAAGATCAGTGTCCTCCTTCGGTTGCATAGGAATACTATATTCTATACCCTCAGTGTTCTAGGGGTCTCTAGTCTTCATGGGCTGGGGCATGAGAGCATGGAGAAAAAATGGGGTATCTTCCATTCTCTCTCAGCACTTGGGGTTCTCTTCCCTAAGTTTTGGGAGAGGGATGGGGACCTGCTTCTGGATGTTGAGCTGCCTTGAGTGCAGGCAAGGGGGGAAAGGTAGAGTCACTTCTGGTTTGGTGGACTTTGAATTCTGTTTTTTCTCCCCAATCTGCCTGCTGCTGCTTACTTGGAGAATCTTCAGATGGCTGCTCCATGGCTCTGTGGCTGCATTTGGTGACTGAAACAGGGAGGAGTGTTTATGCCCAGAACTGGAACCAAGTGCAGGTGTTTTTGTAAAAATATGGGTTTTAATTTTCTGTAACTATGTAGATGGACCCAAACTTTGGCATTTCTAGTGTGGGACAAATCCTAAGCATCCTTTCAGGGATATTTATAACTCATTCAGGTGAATTTTGAAGGCAAAACACTGTAGCTGGGGGCCTCATGGTGTGGGCTCAGCTGTGGGGTCAGAGTAATCATGGAGGGCTCCCACATGTGCTTCTTCCTGGGCACAGATAGTGGCAGGCCATCTCAAACACACACACATACACATGCATGCACATTTAAACACATACATGCTCATCCATACACACATGCATAGACATACATATACCCATGTACATAAACACATATACATGCTCACAACACACATACACACATGCATAGACATATATTCACATAAATTTCAATGCACATACACACTCACAAACATATATACACACAAACATACATACATGACACATATACACATACATACATGCATATTTTTAAAGTTTGTTTATTTTTGAGAGAGAGAGAGACAAAGTGGGGAAAGTGCAGAGAGAGAGGGAGACACAGAGTCCAAAAGCAGGCTCCAGGCTCTGAGCTGTCAGCACAGAGCCTGATGTGGGACTTGAACCCACAAACCATGAGATCATGACCTGAGCCGAGGTCAGATGCTTAACCAACTGAGCCACCCAGGCATCCTCATACATGCACATTTAAACACATACAACAACATACACACGTTTAAACACATGTACAAAGACATGCACAAACATATATGTGCACATACAACCGTACATGCATACCCCCACATATATACACGTAGACACACACACACACACACACACACACACACAGTGTGATCAGGAATGATTTCATGACATGCATATCAAAGAGACACAGTTTTCTTTAAGATTAGTCTGTGAGGACTCCTATGAAGTGAATGTCAGAAATAACAGAGACCTGGTGCAACCCCACCTTGGGGATGTAGCTGAGTCTGGGGCCACAAAATGAACAGGAGGTACCTCACTGTACAGTATGAAAGTTGTGTGTTCAGCTGGTTATGGATAAAGGTGACAGTTGGCTGTGTGGTTAGGTGTTCTCTGCTTTCACATGGTAGTGTTTGTGAGGACTCATCTGGTGGTAGCCTCACGGGTGGAGAAATGATAGAGAGACCATGATTCCAAAAGCAAAGCTGTTGGCTGGAGGGCAGATGTGGCAGAAGCTCAGGTGGGCATGGCATCCACAAGAAGCATGCAGACTCCACTTAACCCATCTGGTCCCCAAGGACATCTTACTGCAGAGGTTTTGCTTCTGGAGATGTCCAAGTCAAACAGAGGCTGTGGTTGAAGGGACAGAGAGGGATGATGAGTGCATGAATTCGTGCTCATGTGGGTGTGGGCTGAGAAGCAGGAGACATAGATGAATCTTAAACCCATGTGTGAATACATAGATCTAGGGGTCACCATATGAGACATGGCAGGCAGACAGGAGCATATTTGCTGGAAGAAGCAGGTGACATGCTAGCCTGGGATGTCCAGGGGTGGTCAGCTATCTGGGCATGGTACTCAGTTGACACTGGTCTGGGGTTGGAGATTCAGGATTTGTTGGCATGTTTGTGGTGGGAGGGACTGGGGGAAGAAGTGGCGTGGAAGGAGTGGATGATGATGGGACCTCCCCCTGGGACACTGGGGGACATGAGACCATGTAGGGAGGGGCTTGGGGTGGGAGGAGAACCAAAGAATATTGAGGCTGACCACAGCCCCTGCCAGTCACTGCATAGATTTTTGGATCATCATCACTGCCTTCCATCCAGACACCTGTCCTATGTGGTATCAGGTCACTGAGGACATGTAGGTGAAATTCAGCCACCTGGATGCCTTATCTTTTTCTCCATGAAAAATATATTTAAGGCATAAAAATAGAACCATTTTTACTTTGGCTATTTGAGTTTTAAAAAAATATTAGAAATCCAATTAAAAATCTTGTAACTCAAGGATAGTGCCCATTCTTGGTGATAGCATGTAAAGAATTCTCCCTGAAAATACCAATGCTTTGATGTGCAGGCCAAAAACCAAGAGTTCCACTGACTTCTGTTGAGAAAATAGGCATTCCTAAAGCAGAAAGTCCCTAGTGCATGAAATTGAATAATCTCATGTGGAAAGGTAGACTTATAAACACCCCATCTGGATTTGGGGTTCCAGCGGTACTGTGGACTTCTGTAATGTGAAAACTCTCCCATCATAGACATCTTAAAATGTGGGACAGAATGTAATAAAGTCAAGTTAAGTTAATATCTGGAGTGGCAAGACAAAAAAGGGACATTTCCAGGTGCTAGAAAGGAAGAGGCACTAAGAAACTAAAGCAATGGGTGATGAGTTGGTGCACAATTGCTGTGGGGGACTTTGGGTCCCAGGGATCTGCATCTGACTTACACCACCAGCTTGCAAATAGGCTGTGGGAGCAAAAAGGAAGTGCAACAGAAAACAGCATACAAGGATGGAAACGTTGTAAAACCACATCATTAAAGAAAAGATGGACCAATAAAGCAATATGCCTTGAGCTCAGGGAGATTATAGGGCACTTGTCTTTCTGCCTTGGCCCAGGTGGGTGGGTTACCTCATCACCGAGGCCACACTTAATACTACTGGCTAAGGAAACCATGCTAGATGCACTCACAATAAAATTCATCTAAGCACCGGAGGAATAATCCTACATAGAAGAGAGTTGGAAGTCACAGTAAAGATCAGGATTAGACCACCTGGGGACCTCAGATAATAGAACAACTATCTGAAAGAGTATTGAAATAAGCATACTTAAAATGAGTTACATGGGAGACTTGAAAATGTAAGAAAAAAGTAAAATAGTAAGAAAAAGAATAGGCAGATTCAAAAAAGAACCAAATGAATGGGAAGCACATTTGGGAAGCTTCTTGAATGGGAAACACATTTATGATAAGCAATTTAGTGGAGCGATAAGTAGCAAATTAGACATAGCTGAAGAAAAATCACTGAATTGGAAGATAGATTTGGGGAAGTTACTCAGAATGAAGCAGAGATTTAAAAAAATGAGATAATGACAGATGTGGGGAAGAGAAGCAGAAGGCCACACATGTGTCTAAAAGGACTTTTAGTAGAGACTGGAGAGAATGAGGAAGAAGAAATAATGAAAGAAATCACGTAGGTAATTTTTAGCACTGATTGAAGATGTGAATCCTAAGCTTCAGGATTTACAAGTGATCATGAGGAATGTAGGGAACATAAGTCCACAGATAGACACATCTCAGTGAACCACAGAAAAATAAAGATTAATGGGAGGGCAGTTATCCTTCTTGCAGATTTGTCAACAGCAATGAAGAGCACAAAGAAGGCATCACCTTCAATGTACTGGGGAAGATACTGTCAACTGGAATTCTGTATCCAGCCAAACTATCATTCAAAATTCAGAATGAAATAGAAATGTTTTCAGAAAGCAAATGGAGAGAATTTACCATCACAAAACCTTGCTGGAAAAAAATGCTGATGGATATACGTCAAAAGGAAGAAAATTTAGTCTAGAGTGAACAAGTGGGTCCTAGAAGTAATGTGATGTGAAGCAAAAGAAGTAAGTTAGTAAAAACCACATCCAGTCTCAAGGACAGGGGTTTGATTATAGGAAATCCCTATAGAAGTTACAGATTGCATTAGAAGTCATTGTGTGTGTGTTCTTGTGCCTTGGGCATCACCCACTTTTGGTGACAGTGCACAAGAAATTCTCCCTGAAAATACCTGTGCTTTGATGTACAAGTGACAAGATATGCCTCCATTTGTTAGGATAATTATGGTATCACAAATGGTAAATGCCTAATCCTGTAACATGACACATACTGACCTGGAAATTATTTGATCTGGAGCCTTCAGATTCTGAGAAACAACCTGTTCTTTGCTTTATGCATCTCCTGAGTATAGAATTCTCTGTGTGGAGGGATCCAGGAGCAAGGCAGGCTTGTGCCCAAGGAATCCTGGTTTGAGACCCAGAAGGTGGGCCCTTATTCAGTTCTAGACATTTAATTGTCCATTCCTATCCCCAGAACCTGTATTGGTGTTTGCCAAGGGACAGACAACACACAGTGAGGTACAGACCAAGGCGGGGGCCAGTGCCACACTGAGCTGTGAGGTGGCCCAGGACAAGACGGAGGTGACGTGGTACAAGGACGGGAAGAAGCTGAGTGCAAGCTCCAGAGTGCGTGTGGAGGCCAAGGGCTGCAGCAGGAGGCTGGTGGTGCAGCAGACGGCAAAGGCGGATGCGGGGGAGTACAGCTGTGAGGCTGCGGGGGAGAAGGTCTCCTTCCACCTGGATGTCATTGGTGAGTTCCTTGACGTCTGTCTTATGCTCCTTAAGCTAGTTGTTAAGGATTGGGCTGTGCACAGGTGACATCTAATGGTCTATTTTGTCATCATGCTTTCATATAGCTAGCAGTTATTAATTATATACCCATGGCAGCATTTTACGAATGCTTCTTGTCTTTTCACTTGTGCAAACATTACAACAACCTCAGAGGAAGAATTCTGAATATTCTCATTGTAATATGAACTAAGAAAATTCTATAATGTGCTGATATTCACACAGCCAGAAAACCTAAGAGCCAGGGTTTGGGCCCAATATTCTGAGATTATTTATTTACTTTTTCTGCTTGAAAAACTTTTATCATGCATATTTATTTTGGTAGGTATTCTGGTACTTTAATTTCTTTTTTTGCTTATTTGAAAAAGTATTTATTTTGTCTTCAATTCTGAGGCCTATTTTCTCTGGGTATCAAGTTACATATGTAAATACAGTGGACTCTTGATCAGCATGGGTTTACACTCCACAGGTCCACTTATATGCGGATTTTTTCTATAAATACAGTACAGTATGTAAATGTGTTTTCTCTTCTTAATAACATTTCTCTGTAGCTTATTTCGTTGTTAGAGTGTAGTTTATAATACACATATGATACAAAGTGTGTGTTAATTGACTATATCATCCATGAGGCTTCCAGTCAACAGTAGGCTGCTAGTAGTTACATTTTGGGGAAGTAAAAGTTATACATGAATTTTTTTTTTACTGCATGGTGGGTTGGCACCCTTAACCCTTGTGTTGTTAAGAGTCAATTTTGTATATTTTCACATTTTAAAGATATCATTCCATTGTCTTCTAGGTTCCATATTTTCTCTTAGAACATCAACTGTCAGATCTGTTATATTCTCTCAAGGGTTTTCTTTTCTTTTCTTTCTTTTCTCCTGTTGCTTTTAAGATACTGTTTTTGGCCTTCAGAAGTTTTACTTTGATGAACCTGGATGTGGTTTTCTTTGTATTCATACCGGTTGAGGCTGTAGATCACCTTGAGTGTGTGGGTTTATGTCCTCATCAACCATAGGCTATCCTTGGCCTTTCTCTGTTCTGTCCTATCTCTCTCCTTTGTCAGAACTCTTGTTATATTTTATTTGACCTTTTTATGTTTCCCCACATATCTTGTTGCATCTTTCTCTCTGCCTCCTAATTATTTTTCTCTCTCTGCTTTATTCTGGGTATGTTGTTTACCTGCCTTCCAATTTTCTAATATTGTATTCTGCTATATCTAATGTGCTGTCCAACTCACTTATAATGTGTTTACTATTTTCAAGTGATATAACTTCCATTTTTTGATTTCTTATAGATTCCAGACTCTGTAGTAAATTTTTCATGTTTGACCTTTTCTTTTAAAATTTCATTTTAAAACTGTATTAATCATGGCTGTATCCCAGTCTGAAAAAACATAATAATCAATCATCTGATATTGTACTTTTTTCTTGTTTAGTTTTCTATTTACTCCTGTCTGTGGCACATCAGCAATGCTTCGATTGACTGTCAGATATTGAATGAGAAAACTTGTTATATGGATGATGCTATCTTATTCCAGAAAGAGGGTTGCTCTTTCCTGTGATAGGCAGGGAGAGGACAATCAAACTTTGGCTCATTCCAGGACCATGTTGACTTGGGACCACCTTGTAGTTTTGTTCAGGGTAGTCTGACTCTGGTGGGCTCAGAGCATGGAATCCCTGAGATCCTTCCTGCATGTACATACTTGAGTTTAATGGGATATACACAATTTTTTAAAAAACGATGATCTCAAGTGTTGGTAAGGATGTGGAGAATCTGAATTATCACACACTGTCAGTGGTAGAGTAAGTTGTCACAATCATTATTGAACACTCTTTGGAAATATCTATTAAAGCCAAATTTAGCCATATGTATGTACTAGCAGTTCTGTTTGTCCCCAAAGAGACATACAAGACTGTTCAAGGCAGCTTTACTCATCATATCCCCAAATGGGAAATAGCCCAGATGAATCACAAGAGGTAAAGCAAACACAAGCTGAGGTGTTCATACAGTAGAAAACTATCCATGCATGCAGCAGCATGGGTAGATCTCACATTCTGTCAAGGGGAGGAAGACAGACCCAAAGAACACCCAATGGATCATGCATTCATGTGAAATCAAAGTCCAGGCAAAAGTAATTGATGGTGGCGGAGGTCAAGATAATGGTTACTTTTGGGCATGGTTAGTAGTGAGTGGGGAGATAGATGTTTTCTGTTTGTTGTTGTTTTGGTTCTGTGGGGACAGTCACACCAAACTCCACTGGGCTGTGCAAATGAATTAGTGCATTAATATGGGAGTTACACTGTGGTAAGGTAGTCTGTGGTGGACACACCATGTGCTGGGGATATAGGAGTGAACAACCCCACCTGCCCACAAGGGCTGGCTGTCACCTGGGAAGGACCATGAACTAGCAGAGACAGGTGATGGAACAGCCTCTGCCACCTTGCACCAGCCTTAGAAATTGCTCTTGAGTCAGGACACATCCAAATGTACACTTGGGCTGTAGGACAGGAGGCTTATGTTTACAAACACACTCCAGCACTCTTCTGGGCATGTGATGGCATTTGCTCCAAGTAGAAAATTTACTGAACCCTGAGGCTTTCATTCCTGTGACCTAGGCTGGTGACAGCTCTGTGTCTCTGAACCTGTGCATGCCTCTTTTTCCCCAGAGCGCTTGGCCATGTTTGCTAAGGGGCAGCCAGCATGCAGTGAGGTGCAGGCCAAGGCAGGGGCCAGTGCCACGCTGAGCTGCGAGGTGGCTCAGGACAAGACGGAGGTGACATGGTACAAGGATGGGAAGAAACTGAATGCCAGCTCCAGAGTGCACATGGAGGCCAAGGGCTGCAGCAGGAAGCTGGTGGTGCAGCAGGCGGGGAAGGTGGATGCTGGGGAGTACAGCTGTGAGGCTGGGGGCCAGAAGGTGTCTTTCCACCTGGATGTCACAGGTCAGTTCTTATGGGACTGTCATAGCCTGTGTGGAGGTGATGGGATTGGCTTACATCCCCAGCCAACCATGGTGCTCTTCCCACCAGACCTCATGTGTTCACATGGCCCATTCTCCCAATGCCCTTACCCATGGCTGGGCCAAGGGAGGTTGGGTGGGAAGGGTATGAACAGAAGGGAGATTGTGCTCCCAGAAACCCCAAGTGCTGTTTCCACACAGTAATGGCAGTTGTAAGTTCCCTGTATCTGCTCAGAAATTCCTGGGTGTTCTTTGGTACCTGGACCTCTGGCTGTTCCCTGCACTTGGAGTCTGAAGTAGACCAGGCATTTCTCACCCATGATACATGCATTTTCCTCTGCTTAATGTCCTGGCAGCTCCCAGGTGCCCTCATCTAGCAACATGTTGTTTCACCCTAGGGAGAGATGTTTGAATTTCATTAAACCAGGATAAGGAGTAATTTATTCCAGCCAATCATAATTGGATGTATCTCAGACAGAACTATGGACTATCAAAGTTTTAGGCATTCTGGGACACCCTTTCCTCCTTGCACATGGACACGGAAGTTATCTTGCACATGGACACAGATCTAGCAAAGTCTAGATCCCTGTTCTCTGCAATGTCTGCACAAAGCAAACTGAGAGCAGAGGGCTGACAGATATGTGATAGACACATGTGAAGTCTGGATTCTCTTTTTGAAGCAAATCTTGCTTCCCCTCTCTTAGAACATTCTGTGTCAGAATTCCCCTTGGGGTATGATTCATCGATTTAGAAATGGAAAAGAATAAGTGGCTTATCTTACACAAGCACACTTTGTTAAAGACGAGGTCTTTAACAGCTGCTGTCTGGTAAAGCAGCATTTCATACCATTTTCTAGAGACTTGTGTGTCTGTCCATTTCTGGCTGGTTCACAGAAAAGGGTCCGAACTAAATGTATTTTCCTTTCCTTATGAGTCTTTTTAAAAATTTTTAAAATGTTTTTATTTATTTTTTTTTGAGAGAGAGAGAGAGCAGGGAAGGAGCAGAGAGAGAGGGAGACACAGAATCTGAAGCAGGCTCCAGGCTCTGAGCTGTCAGCACAGAGCCCGGCACGGGGCTCAAACTCATGAACCATGGGATCATGACCTGGGCCAAAGTCAGATGCTTAACCAACTGAGCCATGCAGGCACCACTCCTTATGAGTCTTAATGGCAAATAAAAATGGGCTGCAGTCCTACGTTGGCTTCTAGGTGCCACCACCTGACTGTTTGGTATTGTATCCGCAGAAAATTATTTGTTGGTGTATGCAGATACCAAAAAATCTACCATGTGTCTTTTTTTAGTGTTATTTTCAGATGATGTAACAAATTATTTTATGGTAATACATATGAAAAGGTTTGACAAATTGACCAAATTCTTAGAAAACCAGATAAAAGTGACACAAGAAGATTTCAACACCTCAAATAGTCCTAGAATGTTTTAAACAAATAGAGATGTAGTAAATAATCTCACACCATGTGCACTTTCTCACTGGTAGATTATGTGAAATGTTCTGGAAAGAAGTTAGTGCCTATTCCTGGAGATTTTTCTAGAAAAGAGAAGAGGAAGCTATTTCTGATTTACTTCACAGAGACAGTATAATGTTGATAACCAAACTCTGAAAAGCAAAGGATGAAAAATTCAAATTACAGGTCAGTCTGTTATGGATTTTCAAGGTCAAAATCTTAAACAAAGCATTAGGAAAATAAATTAGCAAAGTATTTAACAGATAATACACCATGATGAAGGTCATAGTCTAGGAGTTCAAGGCTTTTTAAACTGGAAATATTAGCAGATCAGTATAATGCATGGCATTAACAGACTGAATGAAAAAGAATGAAGTGATTACTCCATAAATGCAGAATATAGTAGCTGATAAAATTTAACATCATAAATCCAGAAGAAGTGTATGATAAAGTTCACATCAATTCATGACATAGAATTCTTAGGCAATTATAAATAGAATGGTTCTTTTTTCAGTTTATAAATGATGCTGCAGAAAAACCAGCTAATCACACAGAGTGATCTGTGAGACAGGGAACTACCCAAGGAAGCTAACCGCTATCACTTTTATCCAATGCTATGCAGCATAGTTAGGGGGCAAATAAAGTCAACGGAAGTTTGAAAAAAAAACAAAAATAGAATTTATGGATAATATGACATATCCAAAAGATAAATTATTTGACCTAGAAAGTTGATAAAGATTACTGTGTAAAAAGTCAATATTGAGAAAACTCTTGTATCTGTGCTGCCAAGAGACACTTTGAAAATGAAAATTTAAGAGTTATAAGAGCATCAAGACTATCATGTTTCTAATTCCTAGTTTGATAAAGAGATGCTGGGTGGCTCTGTGAGGGTAAATTATTACATGTTATTGAGGGACAGTCAAGAGATGGAAATAAATGGATAGAAAACCATGGAAGAAACAGGCATACCTGATACTAATAAACATCCAAGCAAATGGTCATTTTTGGTGGTGGTAGTGGTGGGGACTTTGAAAATTGACAGATCATCAAGGCCACACACAGACAATATACCTCTTGAAGGAGAGCAAAGGGTGAGCATTTGCTGGACCAGGTATCAGAACTATTACAGATAGAGTGATTGAGAATGGTGTCTTGATGCCAGGAAAGATACACTGACCAAAGAACCAGAATAGTGATCTCAGAGACAGACCCATGCAGGAACTGATGACGCCATCCCCTCCCCCTCTGTGTGTGTGTGTTTAATGTGGAACTGTGTACGAAGTAGAGACAGCATGGTTTTAAACAAATGGTGCTAGGACCATTTAACCATATGGAAAAGGATTGGACTAGTAACTCATACCACTCACAGTCAACCCCTGGTGTTCTCCTCAGAGCAGAAGTGAAACCATATACTCTCAGGTGGTAATGTAGATGTTTTTAATTGCTTCAAGCTTAGGAATGATTGCTTAGAACAGAACACAAGTGCACTAACCACAATGAAACAAATATGAAATATATGAGGACATTAACCTAAAAATGTTGAATCATCAGAAGACAGCACAGAAAAGACAAGCCACACAGATGTGGAGGATATTTACAGCACACGTAATCACCAAAGATATGCCTTCATATATATAAAAAGATCCTAAAAACAAGCATAGAAAGGACAGACAATGCTATTGGAAATTGGGCAAAAGCCTTTAGCAAAAGAGCAAACACTAATAACCAAAAACACTGGAAAAGGTAATTCACTTTGTGAATCATCAGGACCAGGTAAGAGACAGCCCTGGGAGGTAGAGCTCCACTGCCCACAGTTGCTAAGAGTTGACAACACAGAGTAGGTGACAGTGTGGAGGTTCAGGGACTGTCTTGCACTGTGGGTGACATGCTCTTTACACATTCATGTGCAAGACTCTGTATCATCTGGGAAAGTTGAAGTGTGCACACATCATGACCCAACATCTCCTCACCCAGAAAAGCGTGTACATAGGAAAGTCTCTCAGAGTCCTCGCATGGAACAGGGATAGAATATATGGTCCCCACCTGGAATAGCCCAGGAGGAGCAGTGATGGAATGTATGGTCCCCACCTGGAACAGCCCACATGGAGCAGTGGTGGAATGTATAAATAAATTGTGTTAGTTGTTGCTGAGAAGGTGGTGAGGCTTCTCCAAGCCACACAGCTGGTGCAGAGCCTGGATAAGATTCTACCACCTCCCCATTTAGTTCTTCTTTCCCCTGTGCTACATCTTGAATTACTTTTTGACTTTGTGTGTCCTTCCCTGTCCCCAGAGCCCTCAGCTGTGTTTGCCAAGGAGCAGCCAGCATGCAGTGAGGTGCAGGCCAAGGCGGGGACCAGTGCCACACTGAGCTGCGAGGTGGCCCAAGACAAGACAGAGGTGACGTGGTACAAGGACGGGAAGAAGCTGAGTGCCAGTTCCAAAGTGTGCATGGAGGCCAAGGGCTGCAGCAGGCAGCTGATGGTGCAGCAGGCAGGGAAGGCAGATGCCGGGGAGTACAGCTGTGAGGCCGGGGGCCAGAAGGTGTCCTTCCACCTGGATGTCACAGGTCAGTAATCTTTAGGGTAGTGAATTAGCCTTGTTTGAGAGAATGGGACTGACTTTGAGCGCAGATCATCCCTAGTGTTCTCACCATCAGTGATCTTCCATCTCACATCCTCCTACCTTCCTGTTTTTCCTCCCATGGTAGGGTCAAGGGTGGCTGGGTTGGACAGGTGTGTAAGAATGAAGGGGACCTCTTGTGTCCATCTTCAGTGGTGTTTAGAACACTGATGCTTAGTTATATATTCCTAGAACCTACCCAATTTCTTTGTGTCCTGGAGCTCTGAATCTACTTAGCATTTGGGTCTGAATTAGACCAAGTGCCTCTTGTAAATTTCCTCCTATTGGATGTTCTGCCAGCTATCAGGTTTGTTCACTCAGAATCACAGGCAGGTTATCACAAGCCAGATGTTTGGATCTCACTGACCAAGGATAGGAGGATATTTCAACTACCCATCCATACTTGTAAATACCTCAGACTGACTGTGGATTATCAAAGTTTAGATGTTCTGTGAATCTCTTCCCTCCTTGCACATGTGTAGAAAAGCTCTTTCTGCACCTGTGTGCTGTAGCATCTAGATCCATTCCATGTTGCGATGTCTGTGCAAAGTATACAAAAGCAGAGATCAGTAGATATGTGCCTGTGATATGTACCTCTGCTGTACAGGATATTCCTTTTAAAGCATATCTTTTGTGTTCAGTTAAAACATTCTTTGTCAGAATTCCTCTTGGAGTCTGATGTATAAATTTGGAAATAGGAATAAATAGCTTAAGCTGTATCAGCACATCTTGTTAAAGACAAGTGACTGTAATGGCAGACTGACTGGTGGACCAGTATTTATTTTGTTGCATTATGTAGTGATTAGTGTGTATTTGTGCTTTCTTGGCTGGTTCGTAGAGAAGGTTGAGAAATGTATTCATTTTATTTTGTTAAGAGGGTCTTTTGTTTTGTTTTTGTTAGGAGAGTCTTAATGTTCAGTAAAGGTCTGACATTTGACTTCTAGGTGCCACCACAAAACAGTGTGGTATTGTATTTGTATTCAGTGGTTTGTGTGTGTATATAGATACAGAGAAACATGCTAGTTATCTTTGTGAAACGTTATTTGAAGAGGACTTGAAAACTTACTTCATACTAAACATTTTAAAAGTTTTAAAATTTGATAGAAAACTATATCAAAAATGACATGAGGAGAAATAGAAAACTGAAACAGTCCTATAACTTTTAAAGAAATGGATCCAGAAATATAAAAAAAAATATTTCATAGAAAGAGTCTATGTTCAGTGGATCTACTGATTAGTTATACCAAATATTTCTGGAAAGACATTATTACATTTTCATAGAGATTCTTCTAGACAACAGAAAAAGGGTGTACACTCTCCAACTCATCTTATGTAGATGTAGATAAATAATATTGTTGTTGAAATCATACAAGGAAAACATGTAGAGTTAAAATTACAGGCCAATGCTTGGGATTCTGTGTCTCCCTCTCTGTATGCCCATCTTCTCTCTCTCTCTCTCTCTCTCTCAAATAAATAAACATTTAAAAAATTAAAGGGAGACCTGGGTGGCTCAGTCGGTTAAATGTCCAACTTCAGTTCAGGTCATGATCTTACGGTTTGTGGGTTTGAGCCCAGCATTGTGCTCTGTGCTGACAGCTCAGAGCCTGGAGCCTGCTTCAGATTCTGTGTCTCCCTCTCTCTGCCCCTCCCCTGCTCATACTCCATCTCTCTCTCTCAAAATAAACAAACATTAAAATATTACAGGCCAGTATCTTATGAATATCAAAGCTAAAATCTTAAACAAGATATTAGTCAACCAAGTAATCCGACACATGAGGCAGGCAATACACTATGATGGAAGTCATAGTTCAAGAATGTCTGGTTGCTTTAACATTAGAAACATTAAAAAAGCAAAACAGTGCATGATATTAACAGATTGAAAGAAAAAATGTTGTGGTTATCTCGATAAATGCTGAATTAAAATGTTTGATAAAATTTAACATAATCTCATAATATAAAATTATTAACTGACTATAGATAAAGGGTTTCTTCCTTAATTTGGAAAACAGTACTACAGGAAATACCAGCTAGAATCACCCTTAAAATGAAAGAGACCTGACTTTGTGATTGGAAACAAGGTAAGGAGGCTTTCTGTCCAACAATGGGCAATACAATAAGGAGGAAAATAAGACAAAGGTATAAAATATGGGGACAAACGTGGAATTTACAGATAATATCAATTTCAGAAAACCCAAAAGATTAATGATTAGACTTTAATAAGAGACTTGGAAAAATTAAAACTTAAAAAAAAAGCAATATACAGAACAGACCACACACACACACACACACACACACACACACACACATCAACTCCAGGTGGGTAGAGACCTGAGTGTAAAAGGTAAAACAATTAGCTCTTAGCAGGTAATGCAGACTATTTAGTGGCATAAATGTAACAAAAGACTTAATAAATGGGTTAATCACAAAGGACAAGTTGGTATGTTTGTCTGTATTAAGAACTTTGATCAGAAGACACCATGAAGAAGGGAAAATGCAAGACACACAGATGGAGAGAATTTTAATAAGACATTTAATGACCAAACCCTTTAGCATTTAAAGTAACAAAGAGCTTGGGGTGCCTGGGTGGCTCAGTCAGTTGACAGTCTGACTTTGGCTCAGGTCATGATCTCACAGTTCTATGAGTTCGAGCCCCACATCGAGCTCTGTGCTGACAACTTGGGGCCTGGAGCCTGCTTCGGATTCTGTGTCTCCCTCTCTGCTCCTCCCCTGCTCACACTCCATCTCTTTCTCTCAAAAATAAATAAATATTAAAAAAATTTAATTAACAAAGAGCTCCTGAAAATGAATATAAGAGAAACATACAGTGGTATTGAAAATGGGGCAAATCTTGAACAGTGACATCATAAAGAGGAAATGCTAATGGCCAAAAACATCAGAAAATGTGCATCACTTTATCAGTAATGGGACCACAGGGAGGGACAACTTCAGTCCCACCAAGTTGCCAACAGTTGACAACACAGGGGAGGCAAGAGTGGGAACTCCCTCCCTGACAGTCCTGTGGAAAGACTCTGCATCATCTGA
The DNA here is from genome assembly GCF_007474595.2 of Lynx canadensis. Taxonomy (NCBI): domain Eukaryota; kingdom Metazoa; phylum Chordata; class Mammalia; order Carnivora; family Felidae; genus Lynx; species Lynx canadensis. The sequence goes on along the minus strand of NC_044303.2, from coordinate 88,059,755 downwards.
GAAGGCTGGAGTGTGCATGTATCACAACCCCACAGATCCTTTCCTAGAGGAGCTTGTGCAGAGGGATGTCTCCAGTGTCCACACCTGCAGCAGCAACATGGAACGGTGATAGAATGTATAGATAGATTGTGGTTACCCATTTCTAGGAAAGGCAGGGGGCTTCTCCAGGCCCTACAGCTGGTGCAGAACCTGGAGAAGTTTCTGACCCCCTAGCTCACCATTCGGGCTCCTCTTACCAGAGCTGCCTTCCTGACTTGCAAGGTGACTCTGTCCCCAGAGCTTGCAGCTGTGTTTGCCAAGGAGCAGCCAGCATGCAGTGAGGTTCAGGCCAAGGCAGGGGCCAGTGCCACATTGAGCTGCGAGGTGGCCCAGGACAAGACGGAGGTGATGTGGTACAAGGATGGGAAGAAGCTGAGTGCAAGCTCCAGAGTGCGTGTGGAGGCCAAGGGTTGTAGCAGGAAGCTGGTGGTGCAGCAAGCGGGGAGAGCAGATGCCAGGGAGTACAGCTGCGAGGCCAGGGGAGAGAAGGTGTCCTTCCACCTGGATGTTACAGGTCAGTACTTGGGGGTAATACTCTAGCCTTGATGGAAGGTGATGATGGGACCATCCAGGATTACACCCGGATGGACTTTTGTGTCCTTTTCCTTTAGACCTAATCTCTTCATGTCTACCATTTGTCCATATGCTGTTTTCATCTCCTTTTTTCACATCAGTTTTGGGTCAAGGGAGGCCTCATGGGAAGGGTATGCATGGAAAGGAAAGGGGCCGTTTCTGTAATCTGGAATGGCAATTTGGTGCAACAATGCTCAGTCACATTCCTAGCACCTGCCCTGCTCTTTCTGGTGTTCCTTGGTGTCTAGGATTCTAGTTCCATCTTGTGCTTGGGCTTGAGGTCAACCAGATATCTCTCACCCTTGGATATGGCACATTTTCTCCATTATATGTTTTGACAACTACCCATGCCACCCATCAGTAGCTCTGACCAGTTTTTGTCAGTGAGAGGTGTTTCAATTCACTTGGGCCTAGATTAGGGGAGATTCTGGCCACACAAGCATACTTGGAATTGAGATATCAAGAGTGAGCCTTAGATTATCACACTTGAGGTGTCTGGGACACTCTTCCTTCTTTTTCACTGATAGAGAAGCTCGCTGTTACCTGTGTGTGACAAAATGTAGGTGCATGTTTTGTGACAGTGTCTGCTGTGCAAAGGGAAGGAAGAATGGGTGATTTGTAGATATTCACCTGTGACATTTAGGATTATTGTTTTCAAGCAAACCTCACTTTGCCCTTCTCTCCAGGTTGGAGATACACTCTCAGTGTCAGATTTACCCTTCTGGTTGCATTTGTAAACTTAGAAATGGGAAGGAGCAGGTAACTCCTGGCACTCAGTGTGCTTTGTCACTGAGGTGTTCCCACAGTAGCAGCCTGACCAGGAAAGCAGCATTTATTTTGTAGCATTTTCCTAATGTTTTGTGTGTATCTGCATCTGCTGGACTGGTACATAAAGTGTAAAAAATCAAAATTTTTTTCCTTTGTTAAGAGAACCTTGGGGCGCTTGGATGGCTCAGTGGGTTAAGCGTCCAACTTTGGCTCAGGTCATGATCTCGCAGTTCCTGAGTTCCAGCCCATTGTCGGGCTCTGCGCTGATAGCTTGGAGCCTGAGGCTGGCCCAGATTCTGTGTCTCCCTCTCAATCTGCCCCTCCCTGTTCACACTCTGTCTCTCTCTGTCTCTGTCTCTCTCTCAAAAATAAATAAACATTAAAAAAAGAGAGAATCTTGATACCAAATAGGGGTGGGCTCCATCCTACTCTGACTCCTAGTTGCCAGAACATAACAGTTCAGAATTTTATCAGCATATAATGATCCATGGGTGGGGGTAGGCACCCCAAATCCCATTTAGGTGTCTGTGAAATCTTATTTTAAGACAATATGACAAAAATATTTTATGGTAATAAATTTGAAAAGTTGTGACAATTTGGCTAATTCCTAGTAAATTGTGAGAATGGACACAAAAAGATACAGAAATCTCAAATAGTTTTATGACTTTTAAATAAGTGGAACCAATAATACAAAATCTTTGAAGTCAAGTAGTTCTCTGGTAAACTATGTTCAATATTCTTTAAAATGGTTATTCTATGCTTGAGGAAATAATTGTTCTGGGGAATATAAAAACAAGATATATTTCATAACTCATTTTAGGTAGTGTGAGAAATAAGCCCACCAACTCAATCAAAGGAGGGGCACAGAGACTTGGAGCATAGTGAAACAAGGCTTTGAGCGATGTTCTTGCAAGAGCAGTGTCTGATGGATAGGCACACTCAGGGCAGTTACAGCAGACAATTTACCTCCTAGCATGCAAGTCCCTCCTGTGTTTCCTCATTGGCTGAGCACTGCAGGGATTACAGTCTTACCCAGACATTGCTTGTGCCCATGGAAGGCAAAAAGTAGTCTGATTGGAACAACTGTACATTCCCTAAGGTGATGCAGAGGCTTTCAGCCCCTCCTTCCTTTGTTCTTTGGCACGTGTTCATTGCAAAGCCTACCAAACGGAGAGGGGAAGAAGAGCCAGGAAGTGAAGAGTCTAAGGGTTTGGGACTCCACTGTGTGTGTGGGGTACATACATATTTCCAATAAGTTGTAAATCTATTGTTAACTAGACACAATGGCTTTTGTTTGGTATTCAAAAATGAATCATCTCCCTTACTTCTCACAATCCCACCTCTTCTTTTCTAAGTTGATTCCATTTTCATTTATATTTCCTTCATTTTTGAGATCTTACTCAAACATGTTTAGTAGGTGTTGGCTCTCCTCCTCATAGTAAGGTTTATTTTTCAATAATAATAGGTCATTTTGGGCATAAGCACAAACATTTGTTCATTAATAGCAATGAGTCTTTGGACTCATTGTCCAAAGAGTTTAGAATCAAAGCAACCATTCCTTTCCATTTACTAAAGCGTACTTCTAACCAGTCACTAAACAAGTCACTACTCCCTGAGTTTTATGCTAGTTCATTGGCTAGAGTTGGTAGTTCCTGCAAAGCTTTGGTGATGGTGCCGTCTGCAGCAATGTTGGGGAGAAAGGTACAGCACTGGTCTCCTAACATAACACAAAAGAAAGACTCCCTCTTTCTCTGCTAGCATCATGTCTAAGGCTATCCTATATTCCCATGCCATTCGAGTGGTAGCATCTAACTTACTGGCTACTCCTTGGAGTGCAGCCCTAGTGAAATTGATAGACCTTTGCTGATTTTAGCAGATGTGATTAATCCAGTCCACATTCTTATCAATGGAAAACCACCAGAAAAGTGAGGACTGAAATCCAGCAGCTATCTGATTCCTGTCCTTAAGTTCATTGGAGACACCCCTGTAGGACTCCTATTGCACCAATGTACACATTGGAATAAAAATATCACTGTAAAGCCCTCTGGTTTCTGTGGTGAATGTCACTGTCTTTATCGGTTTGATGGAATGCCAAAGTGAATGAAATGGCCATTTGGACTAATGCACAAGTTCCACTCCAATTGGACAGAAACTGGTTAAGTAGGCTCCTCTTCCCAAAGTATCACCAAACATCTGCTCGTGGGATGTTCAAGTTAGAATAGTTGTGGCTCTGTTCACCAGTGGCATTTAGGATGTGCATGTGGGTCAGCCAATATCCCACAGGTTTGTTGAATTGTTTCCCTACTCTTGAGAGACAGGAGGAGTGATTCCTTGTCCCTAGGAAGGAAGAGGGGATGGCCCTTGGGTCTGACATTTGTAGTGCATGAAAGAGCAATGACAGGATCTTGCAGGTCTCATTTCCCCAAACATCCGTGACTGATGGAGAGCTATCATGCAACTCATTCCTGCAGGGTCTGTATCCCATCCAGAGGGAAATGGAACAATTTGCCCCTGTGGCCTTTCTGCACCACAAACATAACAATTGCTTTTGTTAAACATCTGCACAGAGAAGTAAACACATTACACCCACGCATTAACATCTCCATATCCAGTCTAGATCTTAAGGGTTTGTGTCAGGTCTTTGATTTCAACTTTGCTTATCTTCTTTGGATCATTAGTGGGAGAAATTAAATACCCCCTTGGATCTGTGGTTGGTTGAGGCATACTACAGATGAGGTTATCAACTGACTTAAGGGACAGTAGTCCCTTTAAGTTCTTAAATTCTTGTAACATCGACTCCTAATCCATATGTTCCAGGTGCTGCCCTTGGGTCCTGATCTGCAGTGAGGGGGCTGTTAATGGTTAGAAGCATGGGGTCACACTTTAAGTTCTGGCAATTTTTCAGTGGGATACCCTTAGATGGATGTATTTTAACTGTTAAAGTGTCCATGGGTTTGGCCGTCCATTCCTGAATCTGAGTAGTCTACGATGCCAAGTCCCAACTCCCAAACAAGGTTTGAGGTCCAGATGACTGTAAAGATCAAAGGTATCAATACAAAGATATTTATCTGCCTGTGATAGCCACCTCTGTTTTTCTAAATTCCCACATGATAGGATGAGGCAGGCATCAAATTTCAAAGTTTGAGGGGATTCAGTTCTAGTTACATTAATTATTAAGCTAATGGGATAGGCTTGAGGCACTTCCTTTTTGGAATTTTCTCATCCTCTGGTGGTTGCCTACCCAAGCCATAGTATTCCCCAGTTGCAAGGCCAGACTCTAACCTTTATTGTACACTCTGAACTTCCTTTCTTAAGGGTAACTTTAAGGGGTCCTTGGTTGTCTTATATACCTCCCATCGTCCCTTCACCTTACTGTCTAGAGTCCGCGTTACCGGCCCCTTGACCTGAGTGTAATGAGTCCGTCCCCTTTCAGCAGTCACTACAACAGTTTCAGTGGTTACAAGGACTTCATAGGGGCCTTGCCAGCTAGGTTGGAGTATTTTCCTCTTTCCAACATTTGATTAATGCCTGATCCCCCAGTTGAAAGTGATGGGCTGTGAAGTGGCAGGGTCTGTGTGAGAGCCCTTTTACCCTAAGGGAAGATAGAACAGAGGATGTGACCAGTACATATCTCTGAGGAACTGACCTTTAGTTTCCAGGGTGGGTAAGTCCAAGTCCAATGCCCTCCCTAAATAAAGTAGCCTATCAAGAAGCTCATAGGCAGACAACCCTGCTAGGAAGTTAAGCAAACCTATTGTGGCCTTGGAAACTTCGGCTCACTTTCCCTTGAAATCAGGAATTCATCTACATATTGAAAGAGTTGAGTGTCTGGGGGGGGGACATTTTTATTATAGATTCCATATTTGACTAAACAAATTGGAGGCCTCAGTAAAGCCCTGTGGCAATACTGTCCAGTGGTATTGTTGCTTTCTCCTGCTTACAGGATTCTCCCATTCAAAGGCAAAGAGATCTCTGCTCTCTGGGTCTAGTGGACATGCCCAAAAGTCATCTTTCAAATCTACTACACTAAACCATTTATGCCCATAAGGAATTTTACTGAGGGGGGTATAGGGATTAGGGACTGTAGGGTGTTGGGTCCAAACTATCTGGTTTACTGCTCCCAGGTCTTGCACCAACTGGTAGGACCCATCTGGATTTCATACTGGGAGTTCCAGAGTATTGTATGGGTAAATACAGGGTTCTAGCAACCCATCCTTGATAAGACCTGTGGTCACTGGCTGGAGTCTTTTTGTTCCTTCTATTGGAATAAGAGACTGCTTCCTGCACACTGTTTCACCTGGTTGTTTTAAGCAAATCTTCACTGGGAGAATTTGAAGCCCTCCTCTGTTTCTCTCTTTGACCCATATCTCTGGATGTATCTTACTTTCTTCTTCCTCTATGAGGTAAGCTATGAGAACTTTAATTTGGCTCCTCTCTATCCCTATATCCAAACCCAGCTGTATAGTGAGGTCTCTGCCTAGGGGGTCAACTCTTGCTTCAGGAACGAACAGGAAAGACACCTCTGTTTCCTCACTCTCAGTTCTTACAGTCATGGTTTCATATATACAAACCTGAAATTTTTCTCCTTTTATTCCTGAAACCAAAAGTTTTTGTGGTGAGAATTTTGTCCCCTGTGGCTTAAAAGTTAGGGAGGAATGGGCGGCTTCGGTGTCAAACAAGAAGATTGTATCTTCTCCCTTGGGCCCCACCTTTGAATGTATCAAGGACTGCTGCTGGAGTCTAGCAAAGGGGAACCCCTGACCCCCTTTATCTTCTTCTTCCAGAGCCATAAGGGGGTCAGTTCCTCTTCCTTCTTCCATAGAGGACACTCCCTTTTAAAGTGGCCAGGCGGTCTGCATTTATAACATTTCCTTTCTTCTCCTTCTCCCATTCCTCTTGTTTTACTTTGTTCCCTATGATCCCTCATTTCCCCCCTGGGGGATCTCTATTTCCTCCTTCCCTTTCAACCACCTTCTCCACAGTAGTCACCATAATTTTTGCTTTCTGTTGTTGCTTCTTTTCATCCCTCTTTATAAATACCTTTTGTGCCTCCCTGCGCAATTCCTCTATCCACCTTCTATAACTTTCTGGCAATATCAGGCCAACTTCTGGAGACAAAGTTAACCTTCAGGAGACCCTGCCCCACTGGGTACTCCGGATCAAGGCCTGAATATTTCCTCATTTGATCCTTAAGCCTCTGTAAGCAAGCAGTTGGGGTTTCCTCCTTCTCTTTCTGTATCTCAAAAGCCTTAAGGGGCACCTGGGTGGCTCAGTTGGTTAAGCATCTGACTTCAGCTCAGGTCACAATCTCATGGTTTCTGGGTTTGAGCTCTGCATTGGGCTCTGTGCTGACAGCTCAGAGCCTGGAGCCTGCTTCGGATTCTGTGTTTCCCTCTCTCTCTGACCCTCCCAGCTTGCACTCTGTCTGTCTTTCTCTCAAAAATAAATAAAACATATATATATATATATATATATATATACATATATTTACAATTCCTTGATGATACTCTGAGATCTTAGAGCTGATCCCCTGATCCCTCTGATGATTGGTTTTCTTAATTTCTGCTTCCTCCTAACTCTGTGCCCAAGATCATCATTGTCCCAACCAGGATCTAGGTTAGGAAACTTCTGTTCCGCTGGCTGAACTCCTGGCCAGGTGGGTGCTCTCTCCACCAAACAGACATTGCACCTCTTCTGATTATTCCTCTTTGCTCTCCGGTAAATAGGATATTCATGATAGACATCAGCCTAGCCCAGGAATAAATATTAGGTCCGCAAAACTAATCAACCTGATCTACCAAACCTAGTGGATCTTCCAACAGTGGTTTCATTTCCTTCTTGAAATTCCTCACCTCAGTACTGGTGGTGGTGGGCATTGACAAAACCAATCTCTCCTTGTCCCCTTTAAAAGGACCTTCCTTAATGGAAATAACTTAGGGCTCCAGCAATCTATCCTTGATAAGATCTGCGATCACTGGCTGGAGACTTTTTTTTTCCTTCTATTGGAATAGGAAACTGCTTCCTGCAAACTATTTCACCCAGTTGTTTTAAGGAAATCTTTTTTGGGGGAATGAAGAGCTCCCAGAGGGAAGAAGGAAGTTCTCTATGTGCTTTTTACATTTTTTCAGTTCCCTCCTGAGGTTTGTATACAAACCAATAAGGCATAAGGTTCCTCCTGTCCACCCAAATTCTCTGTTTTGTTCCCTCCTACCCCCTCCTGTGGGTTGACCTGGGGATTATAAGGAGGAGGAGTACAAGAGAGGGCGTCCCAAGGCTTCTCCTTTAGAGATTCCTAGTACTTTCCTTTTTTGTGTTAAGAGGAAACATAGAAGAGTTCTTGGTAGACAGCAGAGAGCATATTCCTTCACCTACAGTGTACTGGAACTTTGTCATTCACATAAAGGACTAGAGCCTGGCAGACCCAGTCTTTCTCTGAGACAAACTGAGGCCAAAAAACAGAGGGCCCTTTAACTGGGTCTCTTGTCCAAACAAAGCAGCAGAATTTGATCATTTTATGTTTGTCCTTGTTCCCTGTATAAGGAGCATCCTCCCAGTACTGTAACATTCGCCCCAGTGGACTATCTGGGGGAAGCTGAAGAGACCCCACCTATTTCTGGGTCTCTTTCCTTACCCCTAGGCCTAGAATTTTTGTTCCCCATCCTTGAAAAGGCTGGTTCCTGCTCCTGAGCTTCCCTGGGGTGTTCGATCCCCCCATTAATGGAGGTTTCCTGCACTCTCCAGAACCCACTTTGTCTCCAGCCATTTCCCTCATAGGAGAATGGGACTGCAGATCTAGACTCTGCATTGTCTTCATATCTAGGGTATGTCTCAGTCGTACACACTCAGCTTCTAAGGATTTCCTGTCCCAAGGCAGTACTTGTAGTCAAATTTTCCTACCTTGGTCTGGGTGATGAGGTTTTGGGATGATGGTAAGGGTTCATGGGGTCTGGAGCTGAAGACCAAGAAAGAATTCTTGAATACGTCTTTGGTGCAAAAAGTTGATTTTATTAAAGTACGGGGACAGGACCCACGGGCAGGAAGAACTGCACCGGGGTCATGACGGGGTAACTCATTCTATACCCTCAGGCTGGGAAGGGGTCAGGGATAGAGTAAGTCTCTAAGGAATTTTGGAGGCAAGGTTTCCAGGACCTTGAAAGGCTAGCTGTTGTTAGGAAAATGCCATTTATTACCATTTAGTAAAACCTCAGCATGAGACCCTTCAGATGTACATTGGGGGCCATAAGCTTGGAGCATGATTGCCAGCATGTATCTTGGGGCATTTGAGATAAAGGAAATAGACTTACAGGATCCTTGAGGTTGGGGATAATGTTCAGCCAAGATTCTCTTTTGCCCCCAACAAAGTGTCATCATTGAGGCAGCTGAGCTCCTAGAGGAAGGTCACTTTGCCTGTGTCAAGGACTTGTCAACGGGCTGTAGGCAGGAAGGGAATTTCATTTTTCATTTGCTGTAGTTTCCCCACATCATGGGGGCCAGCACTTAAACCCCTTTCCTTTGTTCTTGGGCAGCCAAGAGTTTCCGAGCAATATCACACATTCCACCTGGGGGTGGGTGGGTGCTAGCTTATACTTTGCCGTTAGCCTGCTTTATGCTCCCTCATCACATGCACAGAGTTATGGGTCACCGCGGTGCTGTCTTTTACCCTTTCCCCAGCATCACTTCTTTCTCCAAAGATAAAAAGTCTTCAGCTCCACAGATACCACAGAGGCCAGGAGCCCTCCCATGGAAAGGCCACCCTAACTGGGATGAGCCAGTTAAGTCCTCACCCACAGGAGGACTTGGACCCTGCAGGTTGAGGTGAATCCTGGGACCTCTCACATTTGTTCACCTTCTCTCTTTGTTCTTTGGTGCAAGCTCATTGCAAATCCCATGAAAATAAGTCCCTGAAACAGAGACAGGAAGAAGAACCAGGAAGTAAAGTTTGGGACTCCATTGTTGGGAGGGGGTCGAACATATTTTCTCTAGATTGTAAACCTAATGTCAAATGGACAGCACAGCTTTTATTTGAATCATCATGATGAAAACGAATCATCTCCCTTACTTCTCACAATAGCAAATGTAGCAGTGGTACCAAAATCTTACAAGAAAAGTAGGAAGAATTAAATTACAGACCAACCTATTGGGGATATCAAAAACCAAAATCATAAATGAAATATTAGCAAAATTAATTCAACAATATAGCAAGAGAGTACCACATGGTGATGGAAGTCATTGTCCAGGATTGCAAATTTGGTTGAATGTTAGATCAATGTAAAGCCTGACATTAAGAAACTAAGTGAAAAACGGTGTGATTATCTCAACACAGAATAAAAGTGGTTAAATTTTTATGTCATAAATTCAGAAAATGTGTTTGATAAAATTCAGCATCAGTCATGCCATAAAATTCTTAACACGCTGTATGACAGTGCTTTTCTTGGTTCAGAAAGTGAAGTTACAGAACACATGAGGAATTTATAGGAGACACTGAAAGCTTCGATTTGGGGACCATACAAGCAGGCCACTGTAATTACTGAGCAGTGTAAGGAGGAAAATAAAATAGATTCCATAAAGATGGAAGATACAGTGATAGAATGTACACTGATGATGTGATTTCCAATTCAAAAAATCCTAAATATAAATTACTAGGCCAAATAAGATTCTTGAGGAAGATTACCATGTAAAAAAACATGCAGATTACCATGTAAAAAAATATTATATGTGCTAGCAAGAAACACTTTGAAATCGAAACCTTACAGTTATAATAGCATCAAAAATGTTGTGTTTCTAATTCCAACTCTGATAAAAGGTTCTAGGAGAGGCTCTGTGGGGGGAAATTATTAAACATTTTTGAGACAGCCAAGAGATATAAATAGATGGGTAGAAATCCAGGAAAAATCAAATATTTTCATTAATCAAAATCTAAACAAAAATTGAGGGGAGGGTTGAAAAATAATAAGTGGATTCCAAAGGCAAGGCAAAGAATAGCTGATACACTTTTCTCTTGAAGAGAATCCAAGTGTGAGCATTTGCTATACCAGATGTCGAGAATTATCATAAAGCGATAGTATGTAAGACAACGGGATCTCAATGCAGGAATAGTTGCCAGATCAAGGAACAAAATAATAAAACACAAACATATTCTTGCATAAATGGACTCCTGTCACCCCCAGTTTTGGTTCTACTGCGATGTATAGCTACCCTATGACCCAGCAATAGCACTGCTAGGAATTTACCCAAAGGATACAGGAGTGCTGATGCATAGGGGCACTTGTACCACAATGTTTATAGCAGCACTTTCGACAATAGCCAAATTATGGAAAGAGCCTAAATGTCCATCAACTGATGAATGGATAAAGAAATTGTGGTTTATATACACAATGGAATACTACGTGGCAATGAGAAAGAATGAAATATGGCCTTTTGTAGCAACGTGGATCAAACTGGAGAGTGTTACGCTAAGTGAAATAAGTCATACAGAGAAAGACAGATACCATATGTTTTCACTCTTATGTGGATCCTGAGAAACTTAACAGAACCGTGGGGGAGGGGAAGGAAAAAAAAAAGAGAGGGAGGGAGCCAAACCATAAGAGACTGTTAAAAACTGAGAATAAACTGAGGGTTGATGTGGGGTGGGAGGGAGGAGAGGGTGGGTGATGGGTATTGAGGAGGGCACCTGTTGGGATGAGCACTGGGTGTTGTATGGAAACCAATTTGACAATAAATTTCATATTAAAAAAAGAGAAAAAAGTGAAAAGAAAAAAACAAATAAAAAGAAGTAGAGAAGTTTGTTGTTTTCATAAACGGCATTTGAATCATTTAATGCATGGAAAAAATTAAATTCTGGGAATTTACACAACACACAACAGTCAACTACTGGTGGGTTAGAGACCTCAATATAAAAGCTAAAACCATAAAACCCATAGAGGACAACACCCTTGTTTAAAGATTTAGGTAAGGAAAGTTTCTTCAACAGAATGCAGATGCCCCAAATGCAGTGGGACAAAATAGACATATTTGCCTACATTAAAACTAAAAATTTCACTCATCAGAAGACTCCATGAGAGAGTGAAAAGTAGTCACAGCATTCGGAAAACACCTATAAAATACATAGTTGTCATTCTCTAACATTTAAATATGTAAGGAGTGCTTTACAACGATAGAGAGAAGAATATACTGTTGGTATATGAGCAATGACTTGAACAGAGTCACCACACAGGAGCAAATAGTAATGGTCAGACCAGTAATCTTGGGGAAGGTACTCAGCCTCACTGGTCTTCAGACAATGGCAAAGACAATCATGAGGAAGTACAAGGACTCCCACCAGAGAGCCAGTAGTCAACAATACTAAGGAAGGAGCACTGAGTCTCAGCAACTTTGAAGATGACAGGTGAAAGCATTCCCTTCAAACCATAAGGAAAAAGCTGATGTCTTCTAGGAAGGTTGAGGGACACATCTCTTATGGCCCCACAGAGTCCATGTGCATGGGTAGATTTCCCACAGACCTCACCTGGGAAGGCCATGTGGAGAAGTGACAGGATGTATGATAGAATGTATGGTCCCACCTGGAGCATCCCAGGGGGGGCATGGATAGAATGTATGGTCCCACCTGGAACAGCCCAGGAGAAGCAGGGATAGAATGTACAGTCCCACCTTGAGCAGCCCAGGAGGGGCACAGATAGAATGTATGGTCCCACCTGGAACAGACGAGATGGAACAGGGATAGAATGTATGGTCCCACCTGGAACAGCCCAGGAGGAGCAGGGATAGAATGTATGGTCCCACCTGTAACAGCCCAGGAGGAGCAGTTATAGAATGTGTGGTTCCACCTGGAACAGCCCAGGAGGAACAAGGATAGAATGTATGGTCCCACCTGGAACAGCCCAGGAGGAGCAGGGATAGAATGTATGGTTCCCACCTGGAACTACCCAGTTGGAGCAGTGATAGAATGTATGGTCCTACCTGGAGCAGTTCAGGAGAGCAAGGATAGAATGTATGCTCCCCACCTGGAACAGCCCAGGAGAGCAGGGATAGAATGTATGGTCCCCAACTGGAACAACCAGGAAAGTGGTAGAGTGTGTAAATAAATTGTGTTAGTTGTTGCTGAAAAGGTGCTGAGGCTTCTTGGCCCACACCTGATGCAGGGATTGGAGAGAATTCCAGTCCCCCTGCCTCTCTGTTTAGACCTTCTTTCCCAGACCTGCATTCTTCACATGGATGGTATCTTTGACACCATGCATCCCTCCCTCTCTCCAGAGCCTACAGCTGTGTTTGCCAAGGAGCAGCCAGCACACAGTGAGGTGCAGGCCAAGGCAGGGGCCAGCGCCATGCTAAGCTGCGAGGTGGCCCAGGCCCAGACAGAGGTGACGTGGTACAAGGACGGGAAGAAGCTGAGTGCGAGCTCCAGAATGCACGTGGAGGCCAAGGGCTGCAGCAGGCGGCTGGTGGTGCAGCAGGCAGGGAAGGCCGATGCCGGGGAGTACAGCTGTGAGGCCAGGGGCCAGAAGGTGTCCTTCCACCTGGACATCACAGGTCAGTTCTTTCAGAGTACAAAATTAGCCTCTTTTATGATGTGAGCTTGGAACAGATTTATACCCAAGACAGACTCTCATGCTCTTTCAGTTAGACTTTTCCATTGACATCACCCATTCACCACCTCCATTTCCACATCTCAGGTGGGACAATGGGAGGATGGCTGGAGGGAGTGCACAGGAAGGAGACAGGTCATTCTCATACACCATGGGTTGTGTTTCCATGTAACATGGTCACATGTTCCCAGCACCTGCTCAGAACCCACTGGTGGACCTTGGTATCCAGAAGTCTGAATCTCCCTGATGCATGGGATTGAGGTAGACCAGATATGTCTCCACTGGAGTTGTTCTGAACATCACAAATGTCGTCCTCCAACACACATGAGAGTTTCTGGTGGTGCAGATGTTTGATTTCACTGAACCAGGATAATGGTAAATTTGGGGCACACAATCATCCTTGGAGTTTTCCCAGGACTGTGCTTTGAGTGTCCACAGCTATAGGTGTTTTGGGAGACTTCCCTGTTTTCACAGGGATCTACGAGTTCTCTCTGCACCCATATGTAGCCAAATCTGTATCTGTATTTTATTGCAATGGCTGTGAAGCTTTCAAAGAGAGCAATTACAAATCAATCAATTCCTAAGGAATTATATTGAAACTGGCACAAGAAAAAATGGACAACTTGTACAATCCTAGCACTTAAAATAAATGGATGATTATATAATTTTCTCACAGAATAATGTCTAAGACCAGTGGCTCTACTGTCAAATTCTACCAAATATTCTGAAGAGAAATTACTCCATATTCATAGGATTCTTAGAGTGTTGAAAAGAGATGTAGTCATCAACTCCTTTTACATAGGTAGCATATCAATACCAAAATGTGACAAGGTAAATATGAAGAATTTTCACAGGCCACCTCTCGTTGATGTGAAAGTAATATCTTCCATAAAATATTATCCAACTGAATTCTGCATTTTATCAAGGGGACAATACACTAGGACAATAGTCATATTTTGGGAATGCAAGGCTGGTTCAACACCAGAAACATTAGAAAATCAACACAAAGCTTGATATTAACAAAATCAAAGAAACAATGATGTGATTTCCCCAATAAATGAAGAGTAAAAGCTCTGGATAAAATAAAGCATCAGAAACACAGGCAGAATATTCCATAATATTTGGCATCAATTCCTGCCACAAAATTCTCATAAGCTTTAAATAGAAGGTTTTGTCCTTAATGTAATAACTGGTGGTATTGAAAAGGCTAGCTGACATCACACTTCACGTCAAACTTTGAAAGCTTTGCCTTTGAGATGGGACCAAGACAGGGAAGCTGAATGTCCTCACTTTTATGCAACGTTCACAGCACAACCTGGAGGAAAATAAAAGTGAAGGTGAATGTTTAAAAAATGAAAACTGAAACTAACAGAAGATATGATTATCAATGTGGAAAATCCCAAAGTTACTTTTTGGATGGCAAAGAGAGTGAGGAGAGAATAGGACATACAAAAATCAATATATAGGAAGCATTCTGTATCTAGACATCAGACAGCAGAAGCTGGAAAGTGACATTTTGAAGGGGTTATAACAGCATGAGAAAAATCCTGTTACCAATTCCAGGTATAAGAAAGGATCTTCAGATGCTTTGTGGGAAAAAAAGTATTAAACTTTATTGAGAGACAGAAAAAGATCTAAATCATGGATGGAAATTGATGAAAGACCCAGAGGCAGTCAGTCCTCATCAAAACCCAAATAATAGCTCTTATGTGAGTGAGAGTATTGACAAGTGAGTTGTAAAGCCAGAGAGAGGAAATCCACTTTTGACAAAAACAAAGCAAAACAAAACTGAACAAAAACCAAAAGAAATCCCCAATGCAATGGCATTAACTTTACCTGATATCAAGACTTCTGATAAAAATACAGCAATGCAAAAAATTGGGTGTCTATGTATGGCCCCAATGAAGGGGTAGAAATGCCAGTCACTAGATGGGGAGGGTATATAAACACACATAACCACAACAGTCTGACATTTACTTATATAAAGAGCTCTTAAATAAATACGAGTAAGAGATAGTGCTCTTGTAAGTGGGGCACATCTCTTGAGCAATGACACCACAGTAGAGCAAATTATAACTACCAAAAACTTCAGAAAGGGTGTTGTACTTTGTGAGTCATTAAGACTATGGAGGATACAGCCACAGGAAGGCAGGCAGATCAGTGATAGAATGTATGGCCCCCCCACCCCAGAACAGCCAGGAAAATGGCAGTCTGTAAATAAATTGTGTTAGTTGTTACCGAGAAGGTTGTGGGGCTTCTTGTCCACCCACTTGGCACAGAGATTGGAGAGAGTTGCAGTCCCCCTGCCTCCTTGTTTATACCTTTTTTCCCAGACTTGCATTCTTCACATGGATAGTATCTTTGACTCCATGCATCCCTCCCTGTCCCCAGAGCCTTCAGCTGTATTTGTCAAGGAGCAGCCAGCATGCAGTGAGGTGCAGGCCAAGGCGGGGGCCAGCGCGACACTGAGCTGTGAGGTGGCCCAGGCCCAGACAGAGGTGACATGGTACAAGGACGGGAAGAAGCTGAGTGCGAGCTCCAAAGTGCACGTGGAGGCCAAGGGCTGCAGCAGGCGGCTGGTGGTGCAGCAGGCAGGGAAGGCCGATGCCGGGGAGTACAGCTGTGAGGCTGGGGGCCAGAAGGTGTCCTTCCATCTGGACATCACAGGTCAGTTCTTTCAGAGTACAAAATTAGCCTCTTTTATGAGGTGAGCTTGGAACAGATTTATTCCCAAGACAGACTCTCGTGCTCTTTCAGTTAGACTTTTCCATTGACATCACCCATTCACCACCTCCATTTTCACATCCCAGGTGGGACCATGGGAGGATGGCTGGAGGGAATGCACAGGAAGGAGACAGGTCATTCTCATACACCATGGGTTGTGTTTCCACGTAATGGTGCTGGTCACATGTTCCCAGCACCTGCTCAGAACCTACTGGTGGACATTGGAATTCAGGAATCTGGATCTCCCTGATGCATGGGGCTGATGTAGACCAGATGTCTTTCCAGGAGAGTCGTTCTGAAGGTCACAAATATCTTCCTCCAAATCACATGAGTGTTCTTGATGGTGGAAATGTTTGATTTCATGGAACCAGGGGAAGGGAAAATTGGGGCTACCGTCATATTTGGAGTTTTCCCAGGACTGTGCTTTGAGTCACAGTTTTTGGCATTTTGGGACACACTTCCCTGTTTTCACAGGGATGTAGAAGTTTTCTCTGCACCTATATGTAGCCAAATCTAGATCTGTGTTGTATTGCAATGTCTGTGCAGTTTACAAAGAGAGCAGACACTTACAAATCAATCATTTCCTAGGGAATTATATTGAAACTTACACAAGAAAAATTGGACAAGTTGCACAGTCCTAAGACTTAAGATAAATGGAGGATCATAAGTAATCTTAGAGAATAATGTCTAAGCCCAGTGCCTCTTAAATTGTATAAAATGTTCTGGAAAGAAATTATCTCATGTTTATAGGATTCTTATAGGGTTTTGAAAAGAGACACAAACATCAATTTATTTTACATATATAGCATATCAATATCAAAATATGACAAGATAAATATGAAGAATTTTCACAGGCCACCTCTTGTTGATGTCAAGGCAGTACCTTCAAGAAAATATTATCCAACTGAATTCTGCAATTTATCAAGAGAACAACACACTAGGACAACAGTCATATTCCAGGAATGCAAGTCTGGTTCAACACCAGAAATATTAGAAAATCAACAAGTAGCAATCATTAAGAATGAAATCTTGCCATTTGCAACAATATGGATGGAACTAGAGAGTATTATGCTAAGTGAAATTAGAGAAAGACAAATATCGTGACTCACTCATATGTAGAATTTAAGATACAAAACTGATGAACATAAGGGAAGGGAAACAAAAACAATATAAAAACAAGGAGGGAGGCAAACCATAAGAGACTCTTAAATACAGAGAACAAACTGAGGGTTGCTAGAAGGGTGTTAGGTGGGGGAATGAGCTAAAGGCAAGGGCTTTAAGGAGGACACGTGTTTGGATAAGCACTGAGGGTTATATATAGGGGATGAATCACTGGATTCCATTCCTGAAATCATTATTGCACTATATGTTAGCTAACTTGGATGTAAATTTTAAAAAATAATTAGTAAAAAAACTAACAGAAAAATCAACAATAGCTTGATATTAACAAAATAAAAGTAAAAGCAATGTGATTTCCCCAATAAATGATAAATAAAAGCACTAGATAAAATATAACATCAGAAATCCAGGGAGAATATTCCATAATATTTGGCATCAATTACTACCAAAAAATTCTTCACAAACTTTAAGTAGAACATTTTGCCTTTAATGTAATAATTGGTGGTATTGAATACCTGACATCAAATTTCACATGAAAACTTGAAAACTTTGCCTTTGAGATGGGACCAAGACAGGGAAACTGAGTGGCCTTACTTTTATGCAATATTCACAGCACACCATGGAGGAAAATAAAAGTAAAGACATGAAAGCTGGAAAAGTGAAAACTGAAACTAACAGAAGATATGGTTATCAATGTGGAAAATCCCAAACAGTTACATTTTGGAAAGAGAGTAAGATTAGGATATACAAAAATCACTACAGGAAACACTCTGTATCTATACACCAGACACCAGAAGCTGGAAAGTGACATTTTAAAGGGGTTAACATAGCATCAGAAAAATCCTGTTACCAATTCCAAGTCTAAGAAAGGATCTTGAGGTGCTTTGTGGGCAAAAACTATTCAACTTTATTGAGAGAATAAGATCGAAATCATGGATGGAAATTGATGGAACACCCCGAAGTGTTCAATCCTCTTCAACACCCAAATAATAGCTCTTCTGTGAGTAAGAGTATTGACAAGTATATTGCAAAGCCAGAGAGAGGAAGGCCACTTTGAAAAATACAAAACAAAACAAAACAAAAGACAAAAAAATCCTCCAAAACAATGATATTTAGTTTACTTGATATCAAGACTTTTGATAAAACTACAGCAATTCAGGCAATTGGGTCTTTATGTAGGGACTGAGAAACAGCCCAAGAGAACAGAAAAGTGAATCCAGAAACAGGTCTGTATAAAACCTGAGTCCCTTCTGCTTTTTGTTTTTTAGTTTGGTTTTCACCGTGGTGCTAAGTGTAACTGTAGTGGAGGGTCAGTCTTTCACAAATGGTACTAAGACTATTAACCATATGGAAAACGGAATTGAAGATGGATGTCTATTTCTTCCCATGCAAAATCTCAGCTCAATGTGGGTTAGAGACCTCAGTGAGAAGTGTGGTTCAAGCTCTTATCAAACAATGTGAGTCATTAATGACTTCAGCATGAAGTTGTCCTTAAAAAAGAACAAAGTGCACAAAATAAAAAGGACAAAATAATATATCTGTCCATAAGAAAGCTCTTAACATTTTGTAACTAGAAACATGAAGGTGTGGAAAGGCAAATCACAAGATGGGGAGGGTATATAAACACACATAACCACAAACACTCTGACATTTACTTAAATAAAGAGCTCCCAAGTGAACATATGAGTAAGAGACAGTGCTGTTGAAAATAGGGCAAAACACTTGAGCAATGACACCACAGAAGAGCAAATATTAAGGTCCAAAAACTTCAGAAAATTTACTGCGCTTTGTGAGTCATCAAGTCAATGAACAAGACAGCCACAGGAAGGCACAGGTGGAACAGTGATAGAATGTATGGTCTCTACCTGGAAGAGCCCACAGAGAACAGTGATAGAATGTATGGTCCTCACCCAGAACATCGTTGATGAGCAGTGATAGAATTTTTGGTTTCCACTGGGGACAGCCCAGGCAGAGCAGTGATAGAATGTATTGTCCCCAATTGGAACAACTAGGAAAGCAGTAGAGTGTGTAAATAAATTTTGTTAGTTGTTGCTGAGAAGGTGGTGGGGCTTCTTGGCCACACATCTGATCCAGGGATTGGAGAGAGTTCCAGTCCCCCTGCCTCCCTGTTTAGACCTTCTTTCCCAGACCTGCATTCTTCACATGGATGGTATCTTTGACTCCAAGCATCCCTCCCTGTCCTCAGAACCTACAGTGGTGTTTGCCAAGGAGCAGCCTGCACGCAGTGAGGTGCAGGCCAAGGCAGGGGCCAGCGCCACACTGAGCTGTGAGATGGCCCAGGACAAGACAGAGGTGACATGGTACAAGGACGGGAAGAAGCTGAGTGCGAGCTCCAGAGTGCACGTGGAGGCCAAGGGCTGCAGCAGGCGGCTGGTGGTGCAGCAGGCGGGGAAGGCGGATGCTGGGGAGTACAGCTGTGAGGCCGGGGGCCAGAAGGTGTCCTTCCGCCTGGATGTCACAGGTCAGTTCCTAGAGAATGCAAAATTAGCCTTTTCGTGAGGTGAAGGTGGAACAGGTTTATCCCCAAGACAGACTCTCGTGCTCTTTCAGTTAGACTTTTCCCTTGACATCACCCATTCACCACCTCCATTTCCATATCCCAGGTGGGGCCATGGGAACATGGCTGGAAGGAGTGCACAGGAGGGAGACAGGTCATTCTCATACGCCAGAGGTTGTGTTTCCACGTAATAGTGCTGGTCACATGTTCCCAGTACCTGCTCAGAACCCATTGGTGGACGTTGGAGTCCAGGACTCTGGATCTCCCTGATGCTTGGGGCTGAAGTAAACCAGATGTCTCTCCCCTGGAGTCATTCTGAGAGGTCATTGTATCTTCACCAAACACACCTATGGGTTCCTGCTAGCAAGAGATATTGGCTTCACTGAGTCAGGGGAAGGGGAAATGTGGGCCACACAGTCATACTTGGAATTATCTTGAGACTGTGCCTTGGGTTTTCAAAGTCTTATGTGTTCTGGGATACTTCCCTCCTTTCACAGAGGTGTAGGAGTTCTCTCTGCACCCATATGTAGCCAAATCTAGATCCATATTTTGTTGCCATGTCTGTGTTGATTACACAGAGACAGAGGACTGGTGTGTATGTGCCCCAACAAACACCTGTGATGCTTGGAATTTCCTATCAAAGCATATCTTATTTTCACTTTGTCATAAGTTGGTGTTTTGCCTCTGAATTCTGTTTGTAGTTAGACCTATACATTTGCCAATGGAATGCTGAGTAGCATATTGTCTACCAGCATGCCCTGCTAAGAATGAGGTCACAGGAGCAGCCACTGAAAGTAATTTAGCATTTATTTCACAGCATTTCCTAATGATTAGTGTGCATCTGTGCTTCCCTGGCTAATCAATAGAGATGTCTGAGAACTGACTTTATTTTCCTTTCATATAATTCAGATATGTACAGTTACTTGTGGCTCCTGGATGCCAGCACATAACATGTTGGTATTACATTGGGGTTTAATGGTTTGTGAGTGTTTACAAATGTTTAAAACCCTATGTGTGTATTTGTGATGTGATTATCTGAGAATATGATATAACATTATGCAAGTAAATTTGGGAAGTTTTGACCAATTGATCAAGAAAGCTATATCAAAACTCATGGAAGAACACATAGACAATTTGAGTAGTCCTATAACCTTATAAATTATTGGAACCATAATAAACAATCTTGTCACACAATACTGGATAACCCTAGTGGCTCTACTATCAAATTGTACCAAATATTCTGGCTGTAGGAACATTCCTGCACTGCAGGAAGGATGTTCTTAGGCAGTCATGTGGTAAAGTCATGTGATTTGCATCATCTATAAATGTTGAGGTGTGCAGGCATAATGACCCCACAGATCCCACGTGCACAAGAGTCTCTTACAGAATTCCCCACCCCCCCAACCACAATACCTCAAGCAGAGTGGTGGTAGAATGTAGTCCCCACCTGGAACAGCCCACATGGAGAAGTGGGGTAGAATGTACAGATAAATAGTGTTACTTGTCCTTAGGAAGGCAGTGGGGCTTCTCCAAGTCATACAGTTGTTGCAGAGCTAAAAATTGTGGTTTATATACACAATGGAGTACTACATGGCAATGAGAAAGAATGAAATATGGCCCTTTGTAGCAACATGGATGGAACTGGAGAGTGTTATGCTAAGTGAAATAAGCCATACAGAGAAAGACAGATACCATATGGTTTCACTCTTATGTGGAGCCTAGAGACTTTCAATTCTCCTGCCTCTCCATTCAGTCTTTTCTCAGTGCTGCCTTCCTGATTTGGACAGTATCTTTGACCCTGTGCATCCCTCCCTGTCCTCAGAACCTACAGTGGTGTTTGCCAAGGAGCAGCCTGCACGCAGTGAGGTGCAGGCCAAGGCAGGGGCCAGCGCCACACTGAGCTGTGAGGTGGCCCAGGACAAGACAGAGGTGACATGGTACAAGGACGGGAAGAAGCTGAGTGCGAGCTCCAAAGTGCACGTGGAGGCCAAGGGCTGTAGCAGGAGGCTGGTGGTGCAGCAGGCGGGGAAGGTGGATGCTGGGGAGTACAGCTGTGAGGCCGGGGGCCAGAAGGTGTCCTTCCGCCTGGATGTCACAGGTCAGTTCCTTTTGATACTAACAGTCTTGTTTGGACATAATGGAGGAATTGCATTACAGATCCCACAGGCTCTGATGTTCCTTCCCTTACTCTTCATCTTTTCCCCTCTGCCATCCTGTTGCCTCCTATCTTCATAGCCAAGGTTAGACTGACAGAAGTTTAATGAGAAGGGTGCTCAGGGAGTGAGAGGGGCCATTTTTGTGTCTTTGAGCAGTTCTCTCAGTCATGCATCTGAGCACCTGCACAGGGCCCTCCTGGAGTTCCTCAGTGCCCAGGACTATGGCTGTTCTTCATGTTTGGGTTCTGAAGTAAACTAGGCATCTCACACCTTGGTTATGTGCCTGTGCTTTCCTGGGCTCCCTAGATGCCCCTTTCAGTGCTGTAAGGAGTTCTTACTAGTGAGAGACATTTCAGTTCCTTTAAACCAGAGTAGGGGAAATTTTGATGATATAATCATACTTGGAATGATCTTAACTAAACTTTGGATTGTTAATGTTTTGTTTGTTTTAATGTATTATTTTGCACATGAATATATGTTATCTGTGCACCTGTATGTAGCAAAATCTAGACCGCTGTTTTCTTGTAGTGCCTGTGCAAAGTAAACAGAACTAGAGGGTTGATAGATTTGTGCCTGAGACATGCACATATAAGTTCTGGAGTTCTTTTTCTAAAGCACGTCTTGTTTCCTTGTGTCTTCAGTAAGGCCATTCTGTGTCATAATTCCTCTTGGAGTCTGATTTATAGATTTAGAAATGGGAAGGAGTAAGTATCACCATGCTCTGCTATAGATGAATCCTTGTGGTGGCAATCACTGGCTGGTATAGCAGTATGTCATAGGATTTCCTAGTGGGTATTGTGTGTTTGTGCCTCCTGGCTGCTTCATGGGGAGGTCTAAGGACTAAATTTATTTTGCTTTTGTTAAATTTGTCTTAACATCAGAGGAGGGTGGGCCATAGCACCACATTAATCCTAGCTGCCAGCCCATAATAGTTGTGATGGTATATCAGTATATAATATTTTTGGGTGTGTACAGATACCAGAAATCCTACATTTTTCCAAAATGTTTTTTTGAGAGCATATGGCATATTATTTTATGGTATCAATTTGAAAAGTTTTGATAAATTGACCAAATTCTTAGAAAACCATCTGAAAAAGTGACACAAGAAGAAATAGATAACTTAGGTAGTCCCATAAGTTTAAGTAAATGGAAACAGTAATAAAACTTTTTTTCATAGAGAATGATCTAAGCCTAGTAGCTCTGCTGAAAAATTATACCAAATATTATGGAAAGTATTCATGGAGATTATCCTAGAGAATAAAATAAAGATGTACATTCTTTTTTGATTCATGGAGCTAACATAACATCAACACCAAAATCTGACAAGGAAAGAAGGAAGGATTAAAATTATAGGCCAATCTCTTATGGATATCAATATCCAATATCTTCAACAAAACATTGACAAAGTCATCTAAGCAAGATGTCAAAAAATATGCTTTGATGAAGTCATAGTCCAGGAATGCAAAGTTGGTTTTCATATTCAAAACAGTAGAAAATCACCACAGTTGATCTCAGTGATGTAGGGATTAGGGGTGGTAGTGCCCAATGCAGTAAAAAATCCACTTATAACTTTTGACTCCCCCAGAACTTAACTGTTAATAGCGCACTGTTGACTGAGAGTCTTGCCGATAACTTAAATAGTTGATTTTGCATGTTATATGTATTATACTCTGTATTCTTACAATAATGTAAGATAGAGGAAAGAAATGATATTAAGAAAAGAACAAGAAAGATAAAATACATTTATAGTACTGTACTGTATTCATTTTAAAGACACCTGATGCGGGGATTGGAGAGAGTTCCAGTCCCCCTGCCTCCCTGTTTAGACCTTCTTTCCCAGACTTGCATTCTTCACATGGATTGTATCTTTGACCCCATGCATCCCTCCCTCTCTCCAGAGCCTGCAGCTGTGTTTGCCAAGGAGCAGCCGGCACGCAGTGAGGTGCAGGCCAAGGCAGGGGCCAGCGCCACGCTGAGCTGTGAGGTGGCCCAGGCCCAGACGGAGGTGACATGGTACAAGGATGGGAAGAAACTGAGTGCGAGCTCCAGAGTGCGCGTGGAGACCAAGGGCTGCAGCAGGCGGCTGGTGGTGCAGCAGGCGGGGAAGGCGGATGCCGGGGAGTACAGCTGTGAGGCCGGGAGCCAGAAGGTGTCCTTCCTCCTGGATGTCACAGGTCAGTACTTGGGTGGTGGCGGCGTGCCATGTTAGCCCTGTTTCAGCATGATGTGTTGACTGACTGACAGCTATGAAGAACCTGTGGTCTCTCCAGTAGATCTCCTGTCCTCACATCTCCCATATCCCATCTTCATGCCTGTGGCCAAGCCCTGGGAGAGTGGATGGGAAGATCTGTGTACAGCACACCACCCCTGTTGTGCACCCTGCATGATGTTTCCATGGAGTAATGCTCCTGGAGTTCCTGTGTCCAGTACTCTCGCTCCATCTGGCTTCACTGCCTAGAGCCAATGTCTCTCACCCCAGGGCATGCAAATTACTTCTAGAAGCTCCCAGATGACCTCACCCAGCACCACATGAGGGCTGAATATCTTTGAACCTGATACAGGTGCATTTCAGATACCCAACCCAGTCATCTTAGAGTTGTCTTGAGACTGAACTTGGCATTACCAAAATTTCAGTCATTTTGGGACACTCTTCCTGCCTCACATGTGGACATGGAAGTTACCTGTGCACCTATGTGTACCCAAATCTCGATCACTGTTCTGTCGCAATGTCCTCACATAGTAAACCAGGAGCAGAGGGCTGGGAGATATGCGATTTGGATGTGTACCTGGCATGTGGGACATTATTTACTTACTTATTGATAATTTTTAAATGTTTATTTATTTATTTTGAGAGAGAGTGGGGGGGGGAGAGAGAGAGAGAGAGAGCATGAGCAAGGGAGGGGCACAGAGAGAGGGAGAGAGAGAATCCCAATCAGGCTCTGTGTTGACATTACCCGAAGCAGGGCTTAATCTCAGGAACTGTGGGATCATGACCTGAGCTGAACTTAAGACTGAGATGCTTAACTAACTGAGTCACCCAGGAGCCCCTGGAACATTCTTTTGAAAGAAAATTTCAGTTTCCTTTTGTCTCTGTGAGAATGTTCTGTGTCAGTATTGTGCTTGGAGTTTGATTCATAGATTTTGAAGCTGGGAAGAATGAGTAGCTTCTCTGAAATCAGCACACTTTGGGACAGATAAGTTACTATAGTGGCAGCCACTGACTGGTGAAGCAGTATTTATGTATTTATTTCATAGCATTTGCTAGTGGTGTGTGTGTGTGGGGGGGGCGTGCATGCGTATGCCCATCCCTGGCTGGTTCACAGAGATGTCTGCAAACTTACTTTAAGTTAAGAGAGGTTAAGCTCAAATAGGTGGTCTGTGGCCCCACATTGACTCCTAATAGCAATGTGTGATTCTTCAGTAGTGTATCATTACAAGATTTGTAGATGTGTATAGATAGTAAGAAACTTACTAGGAACACCTTTGACCCCGTCATTTCAGTAGAACGTGATATTATTTTACTCAAGTAGAATTGAAAAGTTTTGGCAAATTGTCCAATTCCTCGAAAACTGTATCAAAACATCCACAAGAAGATATAAACAACGTGAACAATCTTATAACTTTTTTAAAAAATGGAACCATCCCAAAAAACCTTTTCATTAGACAAGATTAAATTCAGTGGTTCTGCTGGTAAGTTACAATTTACGAATTATAGATTACAAATTACAAATTCTGGAAAGAAATTGTCCCATGATCATGGAGGATTCTTTAAGAGGACAGAAAAGGGATGTACACTCTTAACCCATTTTATGCCGCATTGATACCCAAATTGGACAAGTGTGAAGAATTGCAATTGGAGGCCAGTCTCGGATGCATGTCAATACCAAATTTTACACAAAATATTGTCCAAGTAACAGTGCAATACTCAAAGTGCAGACACACTGTCTGAGCTCATCTCCTAAGAACACAGGATTGGCCAACACCAGAACATTAGAATATCAGTATAATCTGTCATATTTAGAACTTAAAAGGGAAAACACATTTTTTGTTTTGTTTTATTCTCACATGACTGCTTGATAAAATTTTTACATTACATGCAGAAGAAGAATTTCATAAAATGTAGCATACATTCAAGGTAGTCAAGTCCTTGATTAACTATAAGAGGATTGTTCCTTAATTTGATGCAGGATACAGAAAACTACAGCACATCACATTCACAGGGTGTCTCCTTCTAACTGGAGCTCGTACATGGCTCCACTGGTACAATTGTGTGCAACACTGTACAGTGAATCAGGAGAAATATAAAATGAAGTAATATAACTGATAAAGCTGTAGTAGGAAGACATCAGGTTGCAACTTGGGGATAGGTGCATAGCACAAAGGGACAAGTGGTAAGGTTCAAATAGACCGTGCTGTGACCAGCTTCACCCACCCATCCTTTTCCAGTTTTTAAAAGGAGATTTTTTTAATGTTTATTTATTTATTTTCAGAGAGAGAGAGAGGGAGCTAGAGCAGGGGAGGGGCAGAGAGAGAGCCCAGGTGGAGCAGTGACAGAATGCATGGTCTCTGTGCTGCTACTGCAGAGCCCGGTATGGGGCTCACACCCATAAGCCGTGACATCATGACCTGAGCTGAAACCAAGAGTTGGACACTTAACTGACTAAACCACCCAGGCACCCCCCCACCTTTTCCATTATTTTTATTCTGTAATTCTGGCACATGGTATAGAGGTAGATTGTCTTTTCATAAATGGTGCTCAGACTATGTAACTTTGTATCTATCTATCTATCTATCTATCTATCTATCTATCTATCATCTATCTGTGTCTTACATCTCTCCATCTTTCCATCATCTATGTGGATTTTGTCTCTCTCTGTCTGTCTCTCTCTCTCTCTCTTTCTCTCCATCTTTCTGTCATCTATCTGGATCATCTATCTATCTATCTATCTATCTATCATCTATCTGTATCATCCATTACTCCATCTTTCCATCATCTATCTGGATCATCTATCTACCTACCTATCTACCTACCTACCTACCTACCTACCTATGTGTGTATCTACATATATATGTATCATCTATCTATATCTATCCATCATCTACCTGTATTATCTATCTATCTATCTATCTATCTATCTATCTATCTTTTATGTCTCTCTCAAATGATCTATTTATCTATAATAAAAATGGGGGGCTCCCCCACATCACGCATAGGTACCAACTCCAGCCAAGCTAGGATTCCAGTGTGAAAGACAAAACACGCTCTTAGCAGAGAACACACAACATTTAATGGCCTCAGGGTAATGAAAAATTTCTGAAACAGAATATGAACACACCAACCACAAAGGACACATTGACATACCTGCCTAAATCACAACTGAGAACTTTACATCATCAGAGGACACAAAGGGATGAAAAGGCAAGTGACAATGATGGATAAATTATTCACAAAACCATGATTATCAAAGCTCTAATGCAAGTGCAAGAGCTCCTAAAAACGAATATGTAAAGGACAGGCCATAATTAGCAATAACTGATAACCAGACAGGGCATTGCAATGATACCACACTGCAGAAGAGAAGAGTCAGAGAAACCTGAACGGTGCTCCATTGTGTGAGTCATCAGGGACTTACGTGGAAAGACCACAGGAGGGACATGTCCCTCCCCGCAGGTGCCAGCAGTGGACATCACAGGGTAGGTGAGAGCAAGGAGCGGCAGCAGCTCCCTGCACAACCGTGAGGAAAGACTGCATCACCTGGGAAGGCTGGGGTGCGTGTGCATTGCAACACCCCTGCACCTCTCCCAGAGGTATGTGTGCACAGCGAAGTCTTTTCCAGCATCCCCATGTGGAACAGTGGTAGAGCCTATAGTGAACTTTGGGTACTTGTGCAGCCAGCACAGAGCCTGGAGGAGTTTCTGTGGCCCTGCACCCTCATCCAGGCCTGCTCTCCCAGTGCTGCGACCCTAATGGACCCTAATGCGACCCTAATGTTTGATGCTGTGTGTTCCTCCCTGTCCCCAGAGCCCTCGGTCATGTTTGCCAAGGAGCAGCCAGCACTCAGTGAGGTGCAGGCCAAGGCGGGGGCCAGTGCCACACTGAGCTGCGAGGTGGCCCAGGCCCAGACGGAGGTGACATGGTACAAGGACGGGAAGAAGCTGAGTGCCAGCTCCAGAATGCGTGTGGAGGCCAAGGGCTGCAGCAGGAAGCTGGTGATGCAGCAGGCAGGGAAGGCGGATGCCGGGGAGTACAGCTGTGAGGCCGGGGGAGAGAAGGTGTCCTTCCACCTGGACGTCACAGGTCAGTTCTGGGGCTAATACTTTATCCTTGATTGCCAGCGATGATGGCACTAGTGCGCAGCCTAGACAGACCCTGATGCTCTTCCCAGATCCCAGCCTTCTACCTTCCATTTCACTCTGGTGGCTGAACCCACGGATGTGGGAAGGGAAGAGTGTCCAGACAAGAGAGAGCTCCTCTTGGGTACCCCATGTTGTGTCCACATGGCCATGCTCAGCCACTGTCCCCAGCACCCCTTCAGAACGTACTGTGGCTCCTTTGGCGTCCGGGATTCAGGCTCTATGTGCGGCACTGGGCTGAGATTGACCAGACGTCCTCACCTGCAGATGCTCTAGTGGCTTCCATAGCCTCATTTAAAGGTTCTCACTATCAAGAGATGTTTGGGTTTCGGTAAGCCAGGATAAGAGGACGCTTCAGCCTTCTGATCATAGCTGGAATCATCTCGAGGCTGAACTTGCGTTATTGAGGTTGTAGGTATTCTGGGCCATGCTTATGGGTGTGGAAGCTCCCTCAGTGCAAAACACAGATAGATGTTTATTGCAGCATCTTGGCAAAATAAATAACGAGCGGCGAAGTGGTAGTAGCTGAACACCTGTGATGAGCACCTGTGTGGTTTGGAGCTGTTTTCAAAGCAAATCTTGTTTCTTTTTGTCTTCAGTTAGGATATCCTGTGTCAGAATTCCCCCTGGATGAGGTACAGGTTGAGGGAGGGAGAGGAGTAAGTGGCTTGTGGGACATGAGCACACTCAGTGGTAGCAGCCCCTGACTGATAAGGCAGTATCCATCCCACTGTGTTTCCAGATGGTGCTCAGGGACACTGATGCCTCCTGACTGGTTCCAGACAAGTCTGTGACCTATCTTATTTTCCTTCTTGTGGGAAAATTGAACTTCAGAGCAGCCCCGCCTGACTCCTGGGGGCCCCCATAGCAGTTTGCTGTTGTATCAGTACATCATGGTTTGTGGGTGTGTAAGGACACCACAAAACCTGTTGTGTGTCTTTCTGACAAGTCACTTGAGAGAATCTGGCACTCTTTAATGCCAGAAAATCAGAACAGTGGTGAAGTATGGTCCTAGTGGTTGTAGAAAAGCAAATCTCAATGGATGTAAGAAGTGGACAATGCCCACAGCGTCATTGGAACAACAGAAGCAGGAACCAAAGTGTCTTCATGGAACAGTATGGAAGCCTGGTGACTTTCCTGGTAAATCCTTCCAGGCATTCTGGAAATTATATCCTGTTCACAGACATTCTTGTAGAGAAAAGGAGATATACTCTTATCCCATCTTACATGGTAGTGTAGCTTTTGTAGTACAACACGATGGGACAGGGGAAAGAGTGCAGGCCAGTGTGTCATGGCTTTCCAGGCCTATATTTAGACAGAATATCAGTGAACTGAAATCAGCAGTGTATCAACAGAATCATGCACTGATAGGAGGTACAGTTCCACTCTCCCTGCATTGCCAGCAGATGCTGACACAGAGTAGGTTGCAGCAGGGAGCTGCAGGGAATCCGTGCCCACATGGGAAGGACCCTGCAAGCCATGCACGTGCAGAGCCTGGAGACTATTCCAGCCATCCCATTTACCTCTTCTTTCCCAGTGCTGCCTTCCTAACTTAGATGGTGTGTTTGTTCCTGTGTGTCCCTCTCTGTCCCCAGAGCCCTTGGCCATGTTTGTCAAGGAGCAGCTGGCATGCAGTGAGGTGCAGGCTGAGGCAGGGGCCAGCGTCACGCTGAGCTGCGAGGTGGCTCAGGACAAGACAGAGGTGATGTGGTACAAGGATGGGAAGAAGCTGAATGCAAGCTCCAAAGTGTGCATGGAGGCCACAGGCTGCAGCAGGAGGCTGGTGGTGCAGCAGGCAGGGAAGGCAGACACCGGGGAGTACAGCTGTGAGGCTGGGGGAGAGAAGGTGTCCTTCCGCCTAAACGTTACAGGTGGGGGCCAGCATTGGGAAGAGGGTATAAACTCCTGACAAATCAGGAAATGAGCCCTTCTCAGACAGGGCTGTGTGTTGTACCTGTGTTGGGGTCTCTGCTGACGGGCCCGGCCCAGGGCTCTGTCCACTGCCCAGGTCCTTGGATTGGAGACACTCCCTGTAGCCCCTGTTCTGGGACATTCCCGACATTTGCGTCCCCCAGTTTCTACCCCTCTCTGCCACATCCCCACCTTACCCCCACACAACCTGACCACCAAGGCCTGTGGTCTGTGGCCGTAGCCATTCTGTCTAGGGTTGGTAGGCAGACATGTTTCCCATTGCAAACGCACCATGCACAGTTTTGGAGCCCAGCGCTGTTCTGGGAGACTTACTTGAGGGGTTTGCCCTCAGTGGGGCTTGGCTCCCTGTCTCTTGCCTTGGGATCCCGAGTGTCCAGCTGATGTTCAGTCAGCCCTGCGGGCTTGCCCTGCTCTGATGCCCATCTTGGTCTGGGCCAAGCTGTCTTCTCCTGCCTCCTCTCCTGACCCTGCTCCAATGTCTTTCAGTAATGTGGGCCCAGGCCCCAGGCTGTGGTCTCTCTGACCTGCCTGCTGCCCACTGTCTACAGTGTCTGCTCATGAGGCCCCCTCTTCCCTGCTGGTCAGGGATGCTGGGCTCTCGGCTCTTGGCTCCCGGGCCCGTGACCCCAGGTGTCTCTTCCTGGCCACCCTGTCGCACCCCCGGGAGCCTGGATAGTGACCGTTAGGTGGCATGGAGCCTTGCTGGATTAACTCTCAGGCTTGTTCAGCAGAGTCTCAGCAGAGGAGGACTGGACGGGCCAGGCAGCAGCAGAGCAGTGGAAGTTTGGGTGGGGTGTGTGTGTCCCATTTCAGATCTCGTCCCCCGGTGCAGCCCCTAGGTGGGATGAGCGAGGCCAGGAATGCAAGGGCCCTGCTCTCATGCTCATTGATCTCCCCACAGAGCTGGAGCCTGAGACCCCCACGGTGGAGAGACCTGGCCGCAGAGAGCCTCTGGTGGTCAGGGAGCACGAGGACATTGTCCTGACCGCCATGCTGGCTACGCCCTCCGTGGCCGCAGTGACGTGGCTCAAGGACGGCGTGGAGATCCGCCGCAGCAAGCGGCACGAAACGGCCAGCCTGGGGGACACCCACACCCTGACGATCCGCGGCGCGCAAACCCTGGACACCGCAGTGTACAGCTGCCGCGTGGGCGCAGATGGGCAGGACTTCCCAGTGCAGGTGGAAGGTCAGAGGGACTGGGGTGTCCTCTGGGAGCCCCGTGTGCACTGGGGCGCCCATGGGGCTGGAGGGTCTCCCATGAGGTTGCGTAGGCAGCATCCCGGCGTGGAGCCGGAGTGGCACTCTGGGCGCATGACTGGTTGGCACAGAGTTTGTCCCCTGGCCCAAGCCCTGCGGCTGACACCCCCCTTCCATCCCGCAGAGGTGGCCGCTAAGTTCTGCCGGCCCCTGGAGCCTGTGAGCGGGGAGCTAGGTGGCACGGTGACGCTGGCCTGCGAGCTGAGCCCACCGCAGGCCGAGGTGGTGTGGCGCTGCGGGAGCACGCAGCTCCGGGCTGGCAAGCGCTTCCAGATGGAAGCCGCAGGGCCCCGGCGCTCGCTCACCGTGTCCGGCCTGCGGCTGGAGGATGCGGGGCAGTATGCGTGTGAGACCCGGGATGACTGCACCAGCGCGCAGCTCTCCGTCAGTGGTAGGCAGGGGCGAGACGCATCTGGGGGCCTTCCTGGAGAAGGTGTGTGCTCTCTGTGTCTGCATGGGGCAGGGGGTCTCTGCCTCTCCTACTCATCTCTCAAGCAAAACCCCTGTCTGCAGCCCCCCGCATGGTCAAGTTCATGTCTGGGTTGAGCGCCGTGGTGGCGGAAGAGGGCCAGGAGGCCACCTTCCAGTGCGTGGTGTCCCCCAGCGATGCAGCAGTCAGGTGGTTCCGGGACGGCGCGTTGCTGCAGCCCAGTGAGAAGTTCCTCATCTCACAGAGTGGCGCGAGCCACAGCCTGACCATCTTGGGTCTGACCCTGGACGACCCAGGCCAGATCACCGCAGAGGCCGAGGGGGTCTCCTCCGCTGCTGCCCTCCGGGTGCGAGGTACGTGGGAGGGCCTCCCAGGGGGACTGGTTCGAAGGTCGCTTTCTGATGCCAACCTGTGTCCAGCCGGTTCGGGTGACCTCGAGGGACGCTGGGCTTTGTTGGCTAAGGAAAGGAGACTCAGGTGGGACCCAGGGGCCAGATACCTACTCTGAAGGGGACAAAGTAAACCTCTGTAAGGTGCATCTGGTTGTGGGTGGGCAGAGGTTTAGGCCATCAAGGGAGACTGCCTGAAGAAGGCACCCCAAGCTGAGCCCCATGGTCGGCAAGGTGGGAGGGAGTGGAGTTAGCCAGTGCAAGCAGGGTTGGGGGCAGGGGGGGGTGCTGGGACCTCACCTGGGGACCTGCTGCTGGTTCTGAGTGAGTTAGTAACATGGACACCTGGAAAGGTCATCCAGAGCCTGGGACTGGGAGGTGCACCTGACTGGCTCCTTTCACTCCTTCACGTAGAGTGTCCAGGGTCTCCTTGGGGCAGACTGGCTGGGGGCTCAGCGTCTGTGTTACCTGCCCCCCCCCCAACCGTGCCCCATTGCTGCTGGTCATGGTGGGCTTGTCCTGAGTAGGAGGGTGGGAGGTGAGAGACAGGCTGAGGAAGAAGCAGCTCCCGGGGCCTCTGTTCCCTTCTCTACAGTTGTATCTGTACAGGTGTGCAGCTGGGCCTAGTGTGGAGTGAGAACATGAGGTCACGGTGAGGGCAGCTGTGCCGACTGTGGAGGTCAGGCCCCTCTGTGCCCTGGCTTTCCTGGGAGTGGCAGTGGCTGCGATGACCTCCCTTTCTCATGACCCCAGAGGCTCCAGTGCTGTTCAGAAAGAAGCTGGAGCCACAGACGGTGGAGGAGCGGAGCTCAGTGGCCATGGAGGTAGAGCTGACACGGCCATGGCCTGAGGTCAAGTGGACACGGAACGCAGTGGCCCTGGCGCCAGGCAAGAACGTGGAGATTCACGCCGAGAACACCAGGCACCGCTTGGTTCTTCACTGCGTGGGTTTTGCCGACCGCGGCTTTTATGGCTGTGAGACTCCAGACGACAAGACGCAGGCCAAGCTCACCGTGGAAAGTGAGTGGCAGCAGCAGGCTGGGCGTGGGGGTCGGGCGTCAAGGAAGGATGACGGAAGGGGGTGTCCCCCTGGAGGGACAGGCCCTGGGGGGTGGCGGGAGGCAGGGAGGATGGGAGAGAAGGAAGGGAAGGGCTGGGCCTTTCCCTCCAGGATGCCTGGCTGGCTCTGAGGCTCCTGGGGAGGTGAGTGGGGGCTGGCTGAAGGGCCTGGGTCTCACGGCGGTGCCTCATGCACCCCCATGTTTGTCCCGCAGTGCGCCAGGTCCGGCTTGTGCGGGGCCTGCAGGCGGTGGAGGTGTGGGAGCAGGGCACAGCCACCATGGATGTGGAGCTGTCACACGACAACGTGGAGGGCAGCTGGACGCGAGACAGTGTGCGGCTGCAGCCAGGGTCCACGTGCCAGCTGGCCGTGCAAGGCCCCATCCACACCCTCATCCTGTCGGGGCTGCGGCCGCAGGATAGTGGCCTCATCGCCTTCAAAGCCGAGGGGGTGCACACGTCTGCACGGCTAACGGTCACTGGTGCGTGGGCACGGGGGGGGCACTCCTGAGTGCACCTGCCTCTGTCCCCAGTGAGGCCCGGGGAGCCAGGCAAGGGCAGGGTGGGGGGTGTCATTCCCAGAACTGGCTGTGTGAGACCACACATCTCAGGCCCCGCTTCTCACCTCCCCCTTCCTGCCAACCCAGAGCTGCCTGTGAGGTTCAGCCGCCCTCTGCAGGATGTGGTGGCCACAGAGAAGGACAGGGTGACCTTGGAGTGTGAGCTGTCTCGCCCCAACGTGGACGTGCGCTGGCTGAAGGTGGCTTGGGCTGCTCCCACCTGTCACTGTGGGCTGGCAGGGGTGGGACTGCTCTGTTGGGCACCTCCAGTGCCTGACCCGACCTTGTTCCTCCTCAGGATGGCGTGGAGCTTAGGGTGGGCAAGACAGTGGGCATGGTGGCCCAGGGCGCCTGTCGGAGTCTCATCATTTTCCGCTGTGAGCTTGGTGACCAGGGCGTGTACGTGTGCGACGCTCGTGATGCTCAGAGCTCAGCCTCCCTGAAGGTGCAAGGTAGGCAGATTAAGGGTCAGGGTCTGCTGGGCCAGAGCCTCCTGGCCACCCTGTATCCCCCCAGCAAAGTGCTTAGCCCTCTGGCTCTGTCCCGCCCTGCACCCTTCAGCAATCTGGGTGGGAGGGGTAAGGGGGAGCTCTGGGCATCCACAAATGGCATGGCCTTCTTGCCACCCCAGGTCGTAACATCCAGATCGTGAGGCCCCTGGAGGATGTGGAGGTGATGGAAAAGGAGGGCGCCACCTTCTCTTGCAAGATCTCTCACGATGAGGTGCCAGCCCAGTGGTTCTGGGAGGGCAGTAAGCTTCGGCCCAGTGACAATGTGCGCATCCGCCAGGAAGGTGAGCTGTTGGGCAGGTGTCAGGAGGGCTCGTCCTCCATTCTGCCCCCAGGGCCTGTTCCCAGTACTGACTGGCCTGTGTTTCCAGGGAGGACATACACCCTCATCTACCGGAGGGTCCTGGCAGAAGATGCAGGAGAGATCAGATTTGTAGCCGAAAATGCAGAATCTCGAGCTGAGCTCCGAGTCAAAGGTGAGGGAGCCCAGGGGAGGGTTTTTGCTGGACAGTGTATGTGAATGCACAGTTTTGCAGCCTTACAGGGACTGACAGGGCAGCTGTCCCAGGACACCAATGACCCAGAAGGAGGAAAAGGAGGTATTGCCTCCTCACCAGGAAGACAGGGGTCTTGGAGAGGCAGCTCAGGAGGTCACAGTAAATCCTTCCTCCTGGGACTTAGCAATGGAGAGAAAGCACTGTGGGGTCCTGGCATGTGGTGAGCATGAGGCCTTAACAGGTGGCCCTAGCCACAGTCAGGGCATAGAGGAGGGAGGGTCTGCCACAAGTTGGGGGGAAGGTATATGAGATTTGGAATTGCTTGATGCAGGATTGTGCAGGGCGAGGGGTGTGGATGTGAAGAGGCAGGGCAGGGGTGAGGCCAGGTGCTCTGGATGAGCTTGTCAAGGGCGCACGGTGCAGTGGTGTGTGTGGGGGGGGAGTGGTGCGCCCACCCTTCACCTGGTCAGCTCTATGCAGTGGGTCCCAGAGAAGCCGAGGGTGACACCTGGCCTCGCCACCTGCTGGCCCTGGCAGAGAGGCTCCAGCCCTCTGGAGGCTGCAGAGGCAGAGCACCCAGACCCGGGTGGGTGGATGGGTGGGGGTTCAGGTGGGGTTTTTGGGGCACTGAGCATCCCTTATCCTGTCCCCTCACCCCTGGTCACACCTCAGAGCTGCCGGTGACCATCCTGCGCCCACTTCGGGACAAGATAGCCATGGAGAGGCACCGCGGTGTGCTGGAGTGCCAGATGTCCAGGGCCAGCGCCCAGGTGCAGTGGTTCAAGGGCAGCGTGGAGCTGCAGTCAGGACCCAAGTACGAGATGGTCAGCGATGGCCTCTACCGCAAGCTGATCATCAACGACGTGCAGCCGGAGGATGAGGACACCTACACGTGCGACGCTGGCAACGTGAAGACCAGTGCCCAGTTCTTTGTGGAAGGTGCGGGCGGGGCCATCCTGGCACCTCCCCACTGTGCCTGTGGCTGCTGGCGGTCCTCCCTGTGGGACTGCCCCAGTGACCAGCCCCTCACCCACAGAGCAATCCATCACCATCGTGCGGGGCCTGCAGGACGTGACTGTGATGGAGCCCGCACCTGCCTGGTTCGAATGCGAGACCTCCATCCCCTCGGTGCGGCCGCCCAAGTGGCTCCTGGGAAAGACAGTGCTCCAGGCCGGGCCCACCGTGGGCATGGAGCAGGAGGGCACGGTGCACCGGCTGACGCTGCGACGAACCTGCTCCACCATGACTGGGCCGGTGCACTTCACCATCGGCAAGTCGCGCTCCACCGCACGCCTGGTGGTCTCTGGTGAGCGCACCGCTGGGGCGAAGGGGCGCAGACCTGGCAGGTCTGGTGGCAGACCTGGCACAGGGTGGGTTCTGGGACCCCGCGGTCCCAGACGGTCCCAGACGGTCCGCTGACGCAGCGCTGCCCTCTCCCCTCCCGCGGCAGACATCCCCATGGTGCTCACACGGCCCCTGGAGCCCAAGGCGGGGCGCGAGCTGCAGTCGGTGGTCCTGTCCTGCGACTTCAAGCCGGCCCCCAAGGCCGTGCAGTGGTACAAGGAGGACACGCCGCTGGCGCCCTCCGACAAGTTCAAGATGAGGCTGGAGGGCCACATGGCAGAGCTGCGCGTCCTCCGGCTCACGCCCGCGGACGCCGGCGTCTACCGGTGCCAGGCCGGCAGTGCCCAGAGCAGCGCTGAGGTCACGGTGGAAGGTAGCCAGGGCGCACGGGGTCGCCCCGTGCCAGGGCGAGGGTCTCCGCCTGGGGGATGTGTTCCCGGGGTAGAGGGGGGAGGGGCAGGGAGAGGGTCCCCGGAGGGGAGGGTCTGGGGGGGAGGGTCCCCAAGGAGGAGGGTCGGGGATGTGGGGAGGGTCTTTGCCGTGGGGCGGGGGCTCCGGAGGGGGAGGGTGGGGGGGGAGCATCCTCAGGGGGTAGGGTTTGGGGGGGAGGGTCCTCGCCGGGGAAGGGGAGGAGCGTCCCTAGGGGGGAGGGTCTGGGAGAGGAGGCGAGGAACCCCCTCTCCCCCCGGGGAAGGGTCTCCTGTGGCGGTGCTGAGTGGCTCTGTGCTCTGGCAGCGCGCGAGGTTATAGTGATGCAGCCGATGCAGGACGCAGAAGCCACGGAGGAGGGCCGCGCCTGCTTCTCGTGTGAGCTGTCTCATGAGGACGAGGAGGTCGAGTGGTCGCTCAACGGCACACCTCTGTACAACGACAGCTTCCACGAGATCTCCCACGAAGGCTGTCGCCACACGCTGGTGCTGAAGCGGGTTCGGCGGGCCGACGCCGGCCTTGTGCGCGCCTGCTCCCCCAAGGTGTCGGTCACTGCCCGCCTGGAGGTCAAAGGTGAGGCGTCGCTGTGGGTCCTTGGGGTACTCCCAGCCGGGGCGCCGGGGTCCTTGCAGGCCGAAGGTGGAGCTCGCTCACCTGCCCACGACCTCCCCGCAGCAAAGCCGGTGGTGTTCCTGAAAGCGCTGGACGATGTGTCCGCGGAGGAGCGGGGCACGCTCGCCCTGCAGTGCGAGATCTCAGACCCCCAGGCCCGCGTGGTGTGGCGCAAGGACGGGGTGGAGCTGGTCCCTAGTGACAAGTACGACTTCCTGCACACGGCGGGCACGCGCGGGCTCGTGGTGCACGACCTGAGCTGGGAAGACACCGGCCTCTACACTTGCAGTGTGGGCTCCGAAGAGACCAGCTCCAGAGTCAGCGTGCAAGGTGCGTGGCTATGCGGACTGGGTCCAAGGGGAGGGTCCCGGTCCTGGAGGCGGGGGCGGATGCAGGGGCGGGTCCGAGTCCAAGGGGCGGGTCCGGGTCCATGGGGCGGTCCGGGTCCAGGAGGCAGGGCCGGGTCATGGGGCGGGGCGGGTGCAGGGGTGGGGCTGGGTCCAGGGGGCGGGTCCGGGTCCAGGGGGCGGGTCCGGGTCCTTGGTGGGGAGGCGGTCCAAGGGATGGAGCGGGCACCAGGAGGCAGGGCGGGGTCCACGGGGCGGGAGCGGGTTCAGGGGCTGGTCTGGGTCCATGGGGCGGGTCCGGGTCCAAGGGGCGGGTCCGGGTCCAGGAGACAGGTCCGGGCCATGGGGCGGGGGCGGGTGCAGGGGCGGGGCTGGGCCTAAGGGGCGGGGCCAGGTCCTTGGGGCGGAGCCAGGTCCAAGGGGTGGAGCGGGCTCCAGGAGGCAGGGCCGGTCCATGGGGTGAGGGCGCGTGCAGGGCGAGTCCGGGTCCATGGGGCGGAGGCGGGTCCAAGGGATGGAGTAGGCACCAGGAGGCAGGGCCGGGTCCATGGGGCGGGGCCGGGTCCAGGGGAGAGTCTGGGTTCAAGGAATGGAGCCGGGTCCAGGGAAGCGTACGGGTTCATGGGGCGGAGTTGTCGCCAGGGGCGAGGCCGTCTCTAGGGGCGGGTCCGGGTCCAAGGTAGGGCCAGAGTCCATGGGGTGGGGCCGGGTCCAAGGCATGGAGTAGGCTCCAGGAAAGCTGGGTCCATGGGCGAGGCCATCTCTAGGGGTGGGGCCATCTCAGGGGCAGGCTGGTTGCAGGAACAGGGCCGGGTCCAGGGGCGGAGCTGGGTCCAGGGGGCGGGTCTGCGTCCAGGGGCGTGTCTGGGTCCAGGGGGCAGACAGGGCTAGGTCTAGGGATGTATCTGAGTCCAGGGGCGGAACTGTTTCTAGGGGCGGGTCCGGGTCTAGGAGAGGGTCTGGGTCCAGGGGCAGAGCCCTGTCCACTGGTGGGTCTGGGTCCAGGGGGCAGGCGGGGTCGCGGCCAGAGGCGGGGCCGGGCCCAGGGGTGGGTCTGGGTCCAGGAGGCGGGTACGGGTCCAGGGGGCAGGCGGGGCCTGCCACTGTGGTGCCCACCCGCTCAACCGTGCCAGGAGCTGCTTTGTAGAGCCCAGGAGGTGAGGGGCAGGCTCCTGGAAGACCAGGCTTGATGGTCCCTAAGAAGCCTAGGTTGCAGACAGTGGGGCGGGGACGTTGAAAAGAAGAGCTCTCGGGGCGCCTGGGTGGCGCAGTCGGTTAAGCGTCCGACTTCAGCCAGGTCACAATCTCGCGGTCCGGGAGTTCGAGCCCCGCGTCAGGCTCTGGGCTGATGGCTCGGAGCCTGGAGCTTGTTTCCGATTCTGTGTCTCCCTCTCTCTCTGCCCCTCCCCCGTTCATGCTCTGTCTCTCTCTGTCCCAAAAATAAATAAACGTTGAAAAAAAATTAAAAAAAAAAAAAAAAAAGAAAAGAAGAGCTCTTGGGGACACTGGGCTGGCCATGAGTGATAGAGTCCTAAGATGCCAGGGATTCAATGCAGGCTAGTGACATTCAATCTACATCAGGGGATGTGTGTGGGCAGGTGTGGGAACCACAGAGGGAGCACAGTCAAGGTCGCCTTTTGGGGGTGGCTAATGGCAGAGGCCCAGATGTCAGGCATAGGATGCTCTGGAAGGACTTCCAGGCCACAGGAATAGCCTGGTGAAGGTGGTTGTTGGCAGGCCACATTTCTGGTTTATCAAGTTGCCTCAGAAAGGTTGAGCTGCACCATGGGTTACACAGCCAGCAGGGCAGCATTGCCCCCCCTTCCCCCTGGCTTGGAACACACGGTCCCTTCAGAAGTCACTGTCAGCCTAGGCCTGGCCTCCTGTGTGCACTGCTGTCCTGGCCCACTCCTCTGGTCCGATTCTCTCTCCTGCATGTGCATGGCAGGCTCGCTCCGCAGTCACCCTGGGACGTGTCCCTGGTGGGCTGGCCAGGGTTTGAGGTGAGACAGGGAATGGGGCAGGGCAGCATGGTGAGTTTGTTCTGGAGCTGGATGGCTCCTTCGTTCGGGCCTGTCCTTCACCTCCTGGAGCTTTGAGCTGGCCACCACCATGGACAGTGAATGTTCTCTGCACAGTGAGTGTTCTGTAGCAGTTAGGAGGGTGGCCACGCTGGTTTACACTCACAGCTCTCTGTGATCCATACAACAGGGTTCGGCCAGCTGGAGACATTTGCTTAGCGGGGAGTGGGACTGGGGAGGGAGGGAGTGAGGTCTTGCCCCTTGTGGGGTCTGACCTGGGGCAGCAACGGGCTTGACAGTGCCAGTGTTAAGAGGCTTGTGTCCGAGGGCCTGGCCGGCATGACCACCATCTTCCGTGGCCCACAGACCTGCACGTGGGCATCACCAAGAGGCTGAAGTCGGTGGAGGTGCCGGAGGGCCAGAGCTGCACCTTCGAGTGTGTCCTGTCCCATGAGAACCCCAGCGATGTGGCCATATGGACAGTTGGCGGGAAGACAGTGGGTGGCTCTGGCCGCTTCCGGGCCACACGCCAGGGCCGCAAATACACCCTGGTTGTTCAAGATGTGGCTCCTGGAGATGCTGGGGAGGTGGTGTTCTCCGTGCGGGACCTCACCTCCAAGGCCTCCCTCATCATCAGAGGTGGGCACCATGTGCAGGGATGGGGGCCTGTCTCTACTGGGGTGAGGGTGGAGTGGGGCCTCGGGCCAGAAACGGTGCTTCTGGGGACAGTCCCCCAGTCCCCGGGGAGCTCCCCTGTTGGAGGCCCAGAAGCACCTGCTGGGGTGCAAGGGGTGTCTGGTCATCTCAGAGAGCTCACTCTGTGGGGCGAGAGCCTCCAGTCTGTGGGCAGGAGCAGGGTTGGGGGCCTGACAGCATGGTGGCCCCTAGGGCTCACTGCTCACTGAGCTAGTGAAATCACCATTGGCATTCCTAAACTTGTGTACCTGGTATAAATACTGGTGCAGGTGGGTGGTATTCAATTCACAGCTGGCAATGGCGGTGGCCACACTTTTGAGTCTTGGGGCTCTGAGTGATACCAAGGTGTGAGGGTCTGTGGTCTCATATCTCCCCTCCCAGGCCCCTGCCTTGTGACTGTGGGGCCTCTTGCACTCCAGACCTTGAGGCCCCAGAAGGTCCTGTGGTCTCCACCTCTGTAGTGCTTGCCCTGCCCTCACCCTAAGCACGGCTGGGGTGTGGCCATGCCTCACGGGGGCTGTTCTGCTCTCTGCTCTCTTCAGAGAGGCCGGCAGGTATCACGAAGCCTCTAGAAGACCAGCAGGCTGCTCCGGGTGAGGATGTGGTGATGAGCTGTGAGCTGTCTCGGGCCGGGACCCCGGTGCGCTGGCTAAAGGACGGGAAGGCCATTCGCAAGAGTCAGAAGTATGACCTGGTCACGGAAGGCACTTGGGCCACTCTGGTGGTCCGTGCGGTGTCGCTCAAGGATTCAGGAGAATACACGTGTGAGACAGAAGCTTCCAAGAGCACAGCGAGTCTCCGTGTGGAAGGTGACCCCACAGGAGACCCTGGGATGGGTCCCCTGGCCTCTGTCCCTCCCTCCCTGCCCATGGTGGGGGCTGTTCCCTGTCCGGAGGGGCTGGCATGGGGTCTGCACAGCCTTCAACCCCCACTTCTTCCCACTGCCTCCCAGAAAAGGCCAACTGGTTCACAGACGAGCTGACCGACCTGCATGTGGAAGAGAAGGGCACAGCCGTGTTCACGTGCAAGACAGAGCGTCCCGCAGCTGTGGTGATCTGGCGCAAGGGCCTCACGGAGCTGCATGCCTCTGGGAAGCACGCACCCAGCCAGGAGGGCCTGACCCTGAGGCTCACCATCAGCGCCTTGGAGAAGGCGGACAGCGACACCTACACCTGTGACATCGGCCAGGCCTGTTCCCAGGCCCGGCTCCTGGTGCAAGGTGGGGCCTGGTGCCATGCTGGCCGGGGGTGTGGTTGGGAGTAAGCTTTGTTCAAAGTGGGCTTGGAGGCTGTCAGGGACCAGCCTCAGTTTCCCCATCCCTGGGAGCTTGGCCCTGGGTGGTCTCGTCTCTGAGGTCCTGCTAAAGGGACACACATCCCTTTAAAGAGCACGTGTCCTCATGAATTCACACAGTTGTTTGCTCAGAGCCTGTGTGCTGGAATGTGCCTGGCCCCCACACCGGGGCTCTGCAGGGAGTGTGGCCTGGGGATGCCTCCAGGTGTGAGGAGTAACAGTTGCACCTGCCAGGCGGCATGAATGCTATTCTCCCACCTCCCAGATGGGGAAGTGGGGGCCCGATGCAGTCCGTGGTTGGCCCAGAATCATAGGGCATATTGATGTCCAGGCAGGATGGTGCACTCCCCTCCCAACGCCAGGGTCCAGCATTCAGGGAGGTCAGGAGGAGGGCCCTCCCGGGGGCAGGGGGCTCCGTCCGTGGGAAATAACGAAAGAACAACAAAGAAGCCTTGCTGTGGTTTTTTTCCTGTCCTCTTCTGTGAAATCCAGCAAGCCCAGTGAGCTCACACCACATCCACTCTGTAAGCACAGTAGAATCCCTGGTTGGTCACAAAGCTCGTACTCATGCTTAATCCAGGAAACACCAGCTAAAGTGAGAAACACGCTGTCACACAGCATCCTCTTCAGAGACAATACACACTTGCCCATCTGGCTGTGCGGCCAGAGCCTTTTCTTTGCGCACCAGTCTGTGACTCAGTTTCCTTGTCTGCCCTGC
The DNA here is from genome assembly GCF_007474595.2 of Lynx canadensis. Classification (NCBI taxonomy): domain Eukaryota; kingdom Metazoa; phylum Chordata; class Mammalia; order Carnivora; family Felidae; genus Lynx; species Lynx canadensis. The sequence goes on along the minus strand of NC_044303.2, from coordinate 88,017,829 downwards.
ACACGTCACCCACCAATGGGCCATCCACGAGTTCCTTTTGTGGTCCCATAGATGTAAGACACCTGCAGGTGCAGAAGAAGGCTGGAGACAGTCCCTCTCCATCATTAGGATTTCTCTCTGAGCCTTCCCCACACCTAGGTCAGCTGCAGAAGTGGGTTTTTTCACGTCGCCAATCTTCCAAAGCATTTAAGTTTTCACATGGCCACAACTGTTTTCACACTCCTACTTCTTTTTTTAAAAATATTTTTTAATGTTTATTCATTTTTGAGAGAGAGCGAGCGAGCATGAATGGGGTAGGGGCAGAGAGAGAGGGAGACACAGAATCCGAAACAGGCTACAGGCTCTGAGCTGTCAACACAGACATGGGGTTTGAACCCAGGAGCTGTGAGATCATGTCCTGAGTCAAGGTTGGATGCTTAACTGACTGAGTCACCCAGGGGCCCTCCTATTTCTTCTTTTAATCCATGATTTAATTGCATTCTGTGACCTTGGAGATGGACGTAGGCAGGTGTGGAGAAGAGTTTGGGGAGAGGAGGGCTCGCTCTGACCCACCCCATGTGCTCTGAGAAGGACCCCAGAAGTGGGCTTGGGGTTCATCAGTGGAGCCAAAACTCGCACGTGTGGACAGTTGAGCTCTGATACATTTTCTGTGCTCTGGGTTTCATCATTCTGAGCCTTACTCAGTCCAGCTGTGAGCCCACCCCCAGTCTTGGGGAGTGCCCCTTTCCCTTGGCAGCTGGCTGCAAGGGACCGTGACTTGCCGGTCTGTGCCTTGCAGGCCGGAAAGTGCTCATCACAGAGGATCTGGAGGACATGGAGGTGCGTGAGGGCTCTTCGGCCACCTTCTCTTGTCGCATCTCCCCTGCCGACTACGAGCCTGTCCACTGGTTCCTGGACAAGACGCCCCTGCACCCGAATGAGCTCAATGAGATTGAGGTTCAGCCAGGTGGCTACCACGTGCTGACCCTGCGGCAGCTGGCGCTCAAGGACTCAGGCACCATCCACTTTGAGGCAGGGGACCAGCGGACCTCAGCTGCCCTTCGGGTCACAGGTGGGCTGTGTGCCCAGTGCCGGCATGGGGCCTGGTCCATAAGGCTGAGGGTGCAGCCTTGTAGAAGGCAGATCTTGGCCATGTGCAGAGCATGGTCCTGGGGCTCACAGACAAGGTGCCCGGCCCACAGATCCCGGGGAGGTGGGGCTCTTTGAAGGTGATTGAGGCATGTGGTATGCAGAGCTGATCCCTCAGTCTCCAAAGTGTGGGCTGGGCCATGCCAGGCCTGCTCTGTATCCCCGGCAGCCCGTTTGTGACCCCAGCCTCATGGGGCAGGGGCCCACACCTCCTGAGCTTTCCTCTGCACCTCCAGAAAAGCCAAGTGTCTTCTCCCGGGAGCTCACGGATGCCACGGTCACAGAGGGGGAGGATCTGACCTTGGTCTGTGAGACTACCGCCCCGGACAGCCCCGTGTGCTGGACCAAGGATGGAAAGACCCTGCGGCCATCAGCCCGGTGCCAGCTGAGCCAGGAGGGCCACCGGGCCCAGCTGGTCATCAAGGGTACCACTGTGCAGGATGGTGGGCGCTACAAGTGTGAGGCCGGGGGCTCCTGGAGCAGCTCCATTGTCAGGGTCCACGGTGAGTTCCTGGGCTCATGTCCTACTCTCTGTGTGGGGGAGCCTGTGGCCCCCCTTGTGCATGTCCAGGTGTCTGCTGCTTTGGTAGAGTTGACCATCTTTCACCTGTGTCTCCTGACCAGCAGCGTCTGACTTGCTTCATTCCTATGTCTTGTTTTCTGACATCTCTGTGTCCCCTCCTCCTGGCTTGGTTCATCTCCAAGTGTCTCAGCATAGACCACATGACAAATACCATGGATCCACAGACCAGTTAAACCATGGACATTTACTGTGTCCCAGTCCTGGAGGGGGAAGTCTGAGATCCAGGTGTGGGCGGGGCTGTTTCCCCACTGAGGCCTCTCTCCTTGGTTTGCACACACCACCCCCTGCCTATGTTCTGGCTTAGTTCTCCGTCTGTGTCCTCAGCTCCTATGTGATCGCTCAGATACATGGGATTCGGCCCATCCCAATGACCTCAGGTTACCGAAATCACCTCTGTAAAGACTCCATCTCCAAACACAGTCACATCCTGAGGTTCTGGGGGTTGGGGCTCCAGCATATGAATTAGGGTGGGGGACACAGTTCTTTTCCCAACCGTTTGCCCCCCCCAGAGGACAGAGTTTTGGAGTTCGCTGCCCATAACCCCCAGTGTAGAAAGGGTGAGGAGGGCCTGCCTGAGCCCTCTGGCTGCTGTGTCCTCAGCTGTCCCCAACCCCAGGGGCCCTCAGCTGGGGTGCAGGATGGAGGGGTCAAGCCAAGCCTGTGCCTGCTTGCAGCACGGCCGGTGTGGTTCCGTGAGGGGCTGAAGGACCTGGAGGTGCCGGAGGGTGGAGCTGCCACACTGCGCTGTGTGCTGTCATCCATGGCCGCGCCTGTAGAGTGGCGCCGTGGAGATGAGGTTCTGCGGCCCGGAGGCAAGTACAGCCTGCGTCAGGAGGGTGCAGTGCTGGAGCTGGTGGTCCGGGACCTGCGGCCCCAGGACACCGGGCAGTACTCCTGCCACTTCGGGGACCAGATGACCTTGGCCATGCTCACAGTGAAGGGTAAGCATGCGTGCCTGCCTTGCCCACATGCTCCTTTCATTCTTGTGGGAGGTCAAAGGTGACATTCCCTGTTGGGCCCTGTTGTAGCCCTGCCTGCAGAGTTCATAGGGAGACTGAGAAGCAAGGAGGCCTCAGAAGGGGCCACAGCCACGCTGCGCTGTGAGCTGAGCAAGGAGGCTCCCGTGGAGTGGAGGAAGGGGTCTGAGACCCTCAGAGCCGGGGACAGAATCAGCCTGAGGCAGGACGGGACCATGTGTGAGCTGGAGATCCGTGGCCTGGCCGTGGCAGATTCTGGGGAGTACTCGTGTGTGTGTGGGCAGGAGAGGACTTCAGCCATGATGACCGTCAGGGGTAAAGACCACGTGTGGCCAAGCAGTCATGATTTGGTGTCCAGTTGACTTTGTGATGTCCATCTGCTCTCATTCCATGTTCATGTTCTTTCTCTCCCACATTCTCTGGTGTCACCCTCCACCCGTTACTCTGTGGAATCTCTCCCCTTCCTGGGCTGTTGTGTGAACTGTGAGAAGCCAGTATCCCAGCCACTTACCACTCCTTGGTCACTGCTGGTCCTGTTGTTCTGTAGAAGTCTGTCTTGTCATCTGTCCCATCATGTACCACCACCCCCCAAAATCTCCAGAGAATCTGATCTTCTATGTCTGACTTCCCAGCCCTGCCTGCTGAGTTCATAGGGAGACTGAGAAGCAAGGATGCCACAGAAGGGGCCACAGCCACTCTGCACTGTGAGCTGAGCAAGGAGGCCCCTGTGGAGTGGAGGAAAGGGTCTGAGACCCTCAGAGCTGGGGGCAGAGTCAGCCTGAGGCAGGATGGGACCATGTGTGAGCTGGAGATCTGTGACCTGGCTGTGGTGGACGCTGGGGAATACTCATGTGTGTGCGGGCAGGAGAGGACGTCGGCCACACTGACTGTCAGGGGTAAGGATTTTGTGTGGTCATGTGGAGCAGTGTCTCCATGTCTCAAAAAGCTGTGTCATGTCCTGTTGTTCTGCTCTGGTCGCCATAGGGTCCTTCTGCCTCTCTGCCTCTGTCTCCTGCATCCTGCAGCATGAGTCTCTAGCATCTGCTTGTGTGAGGCTCATCCCAAATAAACTGCAGAGAATAAGGTTCTTTCTGCCCTCAGGGGGTTACATCTCAGGGAGAAATGGGGGGCATCCTACACTACAACTGAGGATTACAGACTTCATGAGTTCTCTGGAGGGAACGTGCCACGGAGGAGCTAGGAACTAGATCGAAGCTTGGCACTCAACGCAGCGATACTGAGAGGCTGACTGAGGAGGGGAGCCAGGAAACACATGCAGGGACATGGAAGAGATGTGGGGGTGAAGTGTGGATGTGGAGGGTGGATGGAGGCAAGGTCAAGGTGTGCAGAGTGAGGTGGGGTGAGGTGAGATGAGTTGGGTTTGGAGGTAAGATGTGGTGAGGTAGATGTAGACTATGAGGTGAATCATGTGAGGTGGAAGGTGAATGAGGTGAGTTTATGTAGAAAGTGTGTGAGGTGAAGTGAGGTTAGATTGGGTGTGTAGCGTGAGTTGAGGGGAGGTCTGTGTGTGTGGGGGTGAGTTGAGTTGAGGTGACATGAAGTCTGGGTATAGATGCAGAGATAAAGTGAAGTGAGGTGATAGGTGTGGAAGTGAGATTAGATGGGTGTTGAGGTAAGGTGGATGGATGGGTGTGAAGGTGAAGGGTGTTGAGGTGAGGTGAATAAGAAAAATGAGGTGAGGTGAGGTGATTGTGGAGGTGAGGCAGGTGTGGAGGTGAGGCGAGGTGGGTGTGCAGGTGAGGCGAGGTGGGTGTGCAGGTGAGGTGAGATGGGTGTGGAGAGAAGTGAGGTGGGTGTGGAGGGGAGGGGAGGTGATTGTGGAGGTGGGGGGGTGTGGAGGTGAATTGAGGCAGGCTGGAGATGAGGCAAGGTGGATGAGGTGAAGTGGGTGTAGTGGTGAGATGAGGTGATTGTGGAGATGAGGCAGGTGTGGAGGTGTGGCAAGGCAGGTGTGGAGGTATGGCAAGGCAGGTGTGGAGGTTATGTGGGTGTGGAAGTAAGGTGGGTGTGAAGGTGAGGTGAGGTGATTGTAGAAGTGAAGTGGTGTGGAGGTGAGGTGAGATGGATGAGGTGAGGTGATGTGAGGTAAGGTAGATCAAGAAGGTGAGGTAGGTGTGGACATGAGGTGAGGCAGGTGTAGGGGTGAGGTGGGTGAGGAAGGTGAATTGAGGTGGATGAGGTCAGGTGAGGTGGATATGGAGGTGAGGTGGGTGAGTGTGGAAAGTGAGATGAGGTGGGTGAGGAAGGTGAGGTGGGTGTGGAGAGGTGAAGTGGATATGGAGGTGAGGTAAGGTGGGTGTGGAGATGAGGTGAGGTGGATGAGGTAAGGTGATGTGAGGTAAGGTGGTCAGGAAGGTGAGGTGGGTGTGGACATGAGGTGAGGCAGGTATGGAGGTGAGGTGAAGCAGGTGTGGAGGTGACAGTGGGTATGGATGGAATGTGGCGGGTGACGGAGGGGAAGGTCATGTGTGCCATGCCCAGGAAGGCAGGGGGACATCCATGTGGAGGTGGGGTCCAGGTCTGATGCTGACAGGTGGGTAGGTCTGCTCACAGCATTGGCAGGAAGTCTTTTGGGAGTGGGGCATCTCAGACATGGTGGGATTCAGGATGCAGGGCAGGACAGGAGGCTGGTCCAGGGGTTAGGGATGACAGGCCCTGTGAGGGGCAGGTGGGAGTCCCTATGCAGTGGAGCTGCCTGCCATGGGTCATCCTGCCTGCTGTCCCCGAGGCCCTGCCTCCAAAAGGCAGCTGTGTTGCCAGGTTGATATCTGTGGCCATTTCTCATTTGCTCTCTGTGCGTGTGTCTGCTCCTCTCAGGCCTGACAACCCCTACACCAAGGTCCTGGGGCCTGAGCGGGCTCTGGGAGGAACTTGTGCAGTGGTGCGAGGGGCCCGAGACTCTTGGGAATGGGGGCTCAGAACAGGCCCTGCCATGGTGTGGCTGGTGGCTCCCTGATGGGGCCCGGGTCCTCAGGGGCCCTTATGGGAGCCTGGTCACTTCCTGCAGGGAAGCAGATGAAACAAGGTAGGATGAGGCCACCCCCCACATCCCGAGGGTATCCTAGGAGCACCCGGGCCCCTATGGTGCTTGAACTGTGTGGATGAACATAGCATCTTTGCCATAGGAGCACCGGGTGACCTCATGGAGCATGGGTGCCCTCTAGTCTGGGAGCAGCTGTCAGAGGCTGCGGCCATGATGTGGTCTAAGCAGGGCAGCCTGGGGTATGCGAGGTGGATGAGGGACCTGGGACCTTGAATCTAGCATCAGGTACAGTCTAAGACAGGATTGACCATGGAAGATGCTGGCAGATGTCCCCGTTGGCCACTCTGTCTATCTGTTCTGTGGGCACTATGACCATTCCCATGCATGTGTCCATGTCCTGAGGTCCACTGTGGATGCCAGCTCCTCTGTCTCCCTGCTGCCCAGCCCCCACACACTGTGATCCACCCATGTGTCCATGTGTCCATTCTTTGATTTCCTATTTGCTCCAGGGTGTATTTCATTGTTGAGTGTCCACATCCTGACTTCTTAAGTTACTTGGTCTGATGCTCTCTGTGTCACCTTGTTCCTCCCCAGCCCTGCCCGCCAAGTTCACAAAGAGCCTGAGGAAGGAAGAGGCCACAGAAGGGGCCACAGCAAAGCTGCACTGTGAGTTAAGCAAGGTGGCCCCCGTGGAGTGGAAAAAGGGGTCTGAGACCCTCAGAGCTGGGGACAGAGTCAGCCTGAGGCAGGACAGAACTGTGTGTGAGCTGGAGATCCACGGCCTGGCTGTGGCAGATGCCGGGGAGTACTCGTGTGTGTGCGGGCAGGAGAAGACTTCGACCACGCTGACTGTCAGAGGTAAAGATTGAGTGTAGTCATGTGGCCCTGTGGCTTGGTGTCTCCACACTGTGACTATGTCACCATCTTCTCCCTGTCAGACTCCGTGGGCATCTGTGCCTCTCCAGCTGTGTCCTCCTGGGGACTCTAGCCTTCATCTCCCCATCCAGTATTTGTCCTGATGTTGTGTCTGGGCTTGTGTCTGTCTTTCCTGGGCCATTTGCCTCCTATCCACCCTGTGCTCCATTCACTCATTCATGCCGTGGCCCTAGGCACTTTGTGTTGTGCTTGTGGGTGTCTTGTCCTGGACATAGAGTCCCCGAGACAGTCTGGAGTCCTCCTGATCCTTGGTTCTCCCCAGCCCTGCCTGCCAAGTTCACAAAGAGCCTGAGGAAGGAAGAGGCCACAGAAGGGGCCACGGCCACTCTGCACTGTGAGCTGAGCAAGGAGGCCCCTGTGGAGTGGAGGAAGGGGCCCAAGACCCTCAGAGCTGGGGACAGAGTCAGCTTGAGGCAGGACGGGACCATGTGTGAGCTGGAGATCCGTGGCCTGACCATGGAGGATGCTGGGGAGTACTCGTGTGTGTGTGAGCAGGAGAGGACATCGGCCACACTGACCGTCAGAGGTAAAGACTGTGTGTGGCCACCTGAGTGACTTCCCCCTGCCTCTTGGTCTTTGTTCCCCTATGTCTCTCAATGTTGCTGTCTCTCTAGGACCACACGATAGCCATGTGGAGCATCCCACAGTCTCACACTAAGAACACACTGGTCAGTCCTGTCCAGGCCCCGGGGTGGATGGTACGGGGACCCCCAGGAAAACATGTACAGATGGGCATCACAGTCCAGGAGAATGGCCCAGGGCTCCTGGCCTGTGATCGGGCTGCGGATGGGCACGCATCCTGGGCCCAGGTGTGGGGCTGGGAGCATGTCATACACATGACGAATGTGTGAAGGAGGACTGAGGGCAGCACTGGGGTGTTCAGGGATAAGGTGGCCCGACAGGCCAGGCCCTCCTTTGGTGACAGGGTTTGATTGCCCTCTGAAGGGCTCTGTCCCACTTGGCTTGGGCTGCAGGACAAACACTGTCACGGGTCCCACACTCGTAGTGGCTGGAAGTCTGAATCCAGGTGTTGGGACCCAGGAGCATCCGTCCTTAGAGTGTACACATTGTCTCCTCCCATGTCCTCACGTGGCTGTCCCTTTATTCGTGTCCTGATCCCCTCTTGTTAGGATGCCAGCATGATTAATGACCCGCCCAGTGACCTTCTTTACCCTAATTACCCCTCTGAAGGGTAATCATATTTCCATATGTGCTCATATTCTGAGGTCTCGGGGGTACAACTCCAGGATACAATTTGCTGGTGGGACAAGTTTGTGCGTGACACTCTGCCCTCTTACATCCCTGGAAATGCATGTCCTTCCCACGTGCAGCGTATGCACACCCCGTCCCCAAGGCTCCAAAGCCTTACCTGAGTCCAGTGTCACCACAGAATCCAGAGTGTGATGGAAGCATGTGCACCAGGTTTGGGTGACACTCAAGGTGGCTTCCTCTCAGCCATGAACCTGCGAGGTCAGACTGCACACCTCCCAAACGCAGCCGCAGGACATGTACCGGACGCGCATTCCTGTTCTGAAGGGGAGAAACGGAAATGAGGGAAGAGGTCCCTGGTCCCTGGAGACACGACACTGGGCAGGAAAGACTCCTGGATTTTAAGGCTGGACAAGGAGCCTCTGGCTCAATGCTCTGTCCTCTGGGCCCACAAGTGGTGCCGTGGGCTGTGGGTAGATGTGGCCTGGCCTGTGGATCCCATGCCGTGGCAGCCCTGCAGCCTCTGAATTTCCCTTGCTTTCCTTCTTTGCCCTTCTTGACGAGTGATACGTGTCCACAGTTGGGCAGCTCCATGGGTGCATCCCGTAGGACCCCTGGAAGTCTGATGGTTTCCTCCATTTCAGCCTTCGCCTCTCTGATTCAGGCGTGGCTGTAGCATTTCTGCATGCTCTCCAAAACTTCGTTGGTCTCCCATGCAGCTCTCAGGAGTGTGGCTCATCAGACCAGCCTTCCGCACACCCTGCCTGGGTGACCCTACCTCTGTTCCCGCTTCTGCCCTGCTCTTACCTGTGTTTCACCACAAGGAGTGAGAAGAAATCAGGATGCTCCCTCAACTCTCTTCTTGGAGATCTTTCAGCTAACCAGTGCAAGTTCACTGCTCACGAGGCCCACCTTCCACAGATTCTGGGCAGAATTCATCCACCCACAGACTGGGCAGAATTCATCCAGGTTCCTTGATACTTCCTACAGATACTACTTTCCTGAAAGTGTCCAGTCAGCTGTTTCTCATTGCCGATTTGGGCCTCACCAGAAGTGCCGTAATGCCTATACTGACCCCTGCTCCCATGATCTACTCCAGGCAATCTAGATCTATCCGGCTGTCTGTCAAAACCCAGCCTTCACTCAACATCAGTTCCAAAGCTGGTTCTAGAACTTGAGGCCTTTGTTATGGCAGGAACCGCTCCTGCTATCAAAACAGGCATGACTGAGATATTGAGAAGTGGCCTTGACATTGGAAACGTGTAGTCTCCCAGTCCTGGAGGCTGGAGTCTGGGATCCAGTCAGGACAGGGCTGGTTCCTCCAGAGTCCTCTCATTGGCTTGCAGATGACTGCCTTCTCATGTCCTGTGTCTTCACGTAGCTGTCCCTCTGTGTGTGTGTGTGTGTGTGTGTGTGTGTCTGTGTGTGTGTCCCAATGTCCTCTTCTGATAGGGATCCAGTCATATAAGATCAGGGCCCACCCTAGTGACCCCCTTTTACCTTAACCACCTCTTTAAAGACTCCATCTCCAGCCCTGTTCTGAGGCCCCCTGGGGCCTTGACATGAATTTGGGGTACGGGAGTCACCCCACAACATGGTGTGACTAGGGTGGACACTGGTCACCTGTAACTTTAGGACCTCATTGTGCCTACAGTTGGAATTCCAGGTGACAAGGGCCCAGGGGTGTGGTTAAAAGGCCATGGCTGCATCCATCATAGTCTTGGAAATCTGAGCAGGAGAGTGAGTGTCTGGTGGAGTCTGGACAAGAACATGTGAGGTGGAGCAGAGAGGGCCTAGTGTGGGTGGGGATAGAGTGCAATGAGCCCAGGTGTGGGCAGCAAGAGATGGATGCCCTGCTTTGGCTGGGAAACATGGGGTGAGAAGCAGCAGTGGAGCAGTGAATGTCATGACCCGAGGTGCCTCATGGGCATTCTTCCATGAAAGAGCCATAACGTCATGTGTGAGTGGGAGGAGCCTGGCTTCAAGCTCAGTGCAGGTGAGGCCAGAGCTGGGCTAGTACGAAAGGTCGGGGTATGAGGATATTGAGAAGACATGACACCTGGAAGGAGGCAGCCCCTGGGTAAAATGCCCCTCAGGGCAAGATGCCAGAGGCCATTGCAGTCGAACATGAGCTGATCTGCCTGTCCTCCTCCATACTTCTGCTTTGTTGATCCCAAGTGTTCACGTCATGCCCCAAATCCTCCAGAGGGATTGATGACTTCTATCCATCTGACCCTCCACAGCACTGCCTGCTCAGTTCATCCAAAATCTGAAGACCCAGGAAGCCATGGAAGGGGACACAGCCACACTGAACTGTGAGCTGAGCAAGGCAGCCCCTGTGCAGTGGAGGAAGGGGTCCAAGACCCTCAAAGCTGGAGACAGAGTGAGCCTGAGGCAGGATGGGACCATGTGTGAGCTGAAGATCTGTGGCCTGGCCGTGGCAGATGCTAGAGAGTACTCATACATGTGTGGGCAGGAGAGGAGGTCGGCTATGCTGACCATCAGGGGTAAAGACCACGTGTGGCCAAGCAGAGCTGTGATCTGGTGTCCAGTTGACTTCATGACATCCATCTGCACTCATTCTGTTTTCACGTTCTTTCTCTCTCACATTCTCTGGTGTCACCTGCCCTGTTACTCCATCGAATCTCTCCCCTTCTGGGCTGTTGTGTGAACCACTGGAAGACAGCATCCCAGCCACTTACCCACTCCTTGGTCATTGCTGGTCCTGTTGTCCCATGGGACTCTGTCTTTTCCTCTGTGCTATTGTGTCCTGCCCTCACCAATCCTCTGTCCTGTGTCTGACTCGCCAGCTGTGCTAGCCAGAATCATACACATTATGAGGCTTGAGGAGCAATCAAAGAGGCCATGGCCATACTGTGCACAGGACAGCCTGAGGGAAACCACAACCCATAGTGTGTGCTCAACACACTTAGTAAATGGCCCGTGTCCATTTATTTGTCTTTTCTGTGTTACTTGTGTCCTGTCTCGTCCATGTGCTCAGAGACCGTGACTGTGTCTGTGTCTTTCTGACCATCCCCAGCTGTGCCCGCCAAGTTCACAAAGAGCCTGAGAAAGGAAGAGGTCATGGAAGGGGCCACGGCAAAGCTACACTGTGAGTTAAGCAAGGCATCCCCTGTGGAGTGGAAGAAGGGGTCCGTGACCCTCAGAGCTGGGGACAGAGTCAGCCTGAGGCAGGATGGAAACATGTGTGAGCTGGAGATCCGTGGTGTGGCCATGGAGGATGCCGGGGAGTACTCGTGTGTGTGCGGGCAGGAGAGGACATCGGCCATGCTGACTGTCAGGGGTAAAGGTCATGTGTGGCCACGTGGGCCAATGTCTTGGTGTCTGCATGTTGTCCATTATCGCCACCATCTCCCTGTCAGACTGTGGGCATCTGTGTGTCTTGAGCTGTGTCCCCCTGGGAACTCCAAGCCTCCATCTCCTTGTCAAGTATTTGTTCTGGTGTCTGTGTCCAGGCTTGTGTTTGCCTTTCCTGGACTGTTTCCTCACCCACTCTGTGCTCCATTCACTCATTCGTGTTGTGGCCCTGGGCAGTTTGTGTGGTGCTTGTGGGTGTCTCGTCCTGGACATAGAGTCCCCAAGAGAGCCTGGAGTCCTCCTTGGCTCTCCCCAGCCCTGCCCACCAAGTTCACAAAGACCCTGAGGAAGGAAGAGGCCACCGAAGGGGCTACAGCCATTATGCACTGTGAGCTGAGCAAGGCGGTCCCCGTGGAGTGGAGGAAGGGGCCCAAGACCCTCAGAGCGGGGGACAGAGTGAGCCTGAGACAGGATGGGATGGTGTGTGAGCTGGAGATCCGTGAGCTGGCCTTAGTGGACACCGGGGAGTACTCGTGTGTGTGCGGACAGGAAAGAACATCAGCCACGCTGACTGTCAGGGGTAAAAACCATTTGTGACCATGTGAACCAGTGGCTCGATGTGGGCACATTGTCACCATATCACCATCTTCTGTGTAGGACTCGTGGGCAATTGTCTCTATTCAACTGTGGTTTCAGGGTCTCCTGGATCCTTATTGTTATCCAGCACATGTCCTGCTGTTGGTGTCAGTCCTTGTGCCCCTTGTTTCTGCAAGGCCATTTGCCACCTCCTGTTGGTGCATGTGTATCTCATAAGCCCCACGGCCCTCTGCAGTTGTGGGATCCTTGTGTGGGTACCATCTTGGACACAAGTGCCCAGAGAGCCTACTGTGCTCCCTGCTTCTTGGCTGTTTCCGAGCCATGCTGGCCAGAGTCATACAAAGTATGAGGCATGAGGAGCCACAGAAGAGGCCACAGCCACATTGTGCACAGGCTGGGCTGAGGGAAACCACAACACACAGCACATTTAGCACACTTAGCATTTGGCCCATGCCCAGTTGGATTTGTGTGTTAACTTCGCTGTTCATGTCATGTCTTGTCTAAGTGCTCAGACAGTGATCATGTCTGTGTCTTTCTGACCATCCCCAGGCCTGCCTGCCAAGTTCACAAAGAGCCTGAAGAAGGAAGAGGCCATGGAAGGGGCCACAGCAAAGCTGTGCTGTGAGTTAAGCAAGGTGGCCCCCGTGGAGTGGAGGAAGGGGTCTGAGACCCTCAGAGCTGGGGACAGAGTCAGCCTGAGGCAGGAAGGAAACGTGTGTGAGCTGGAGATCCGTGGCCTGGCTATGGTGGATGCCGGGGAGTACTCGTGTGTGTGCGGGCAGGAGAGGACATCAGCTATGCTGACTGTCAGGGGTAAAGATCATGTGTGTCCACGTGGGCCAATGTCTTGGTGTTGCATATTGTTGCTATGTCACCACCATCTCCCTGTCAGACTCCGTGGACATATGTGTGTCTCCAGCAGTGTCCCCCTGGGAACTCCAAGCCTCCATCTCCTTGTCAAGTATTTGTTCTGGTGTCTGTGTCCAGGCTTGTGTTTGCCTTTCCTGGACTGTTTCCTCACCCACTCTGTGCTCCTTTCACTCATTCGTGTTGTGGCCCTGGGCAGTTTGTGTGGTGCTTGTGGGTGTCTCGTCCTGGACATAGAGTCCTCGAGACAGCCTGGAGTCCTCCTGATCCTTGGCTCTCCCCAGCCCTGCCCGCCAAGTTCACAAAGAGCCTGAGGAAGGAAGAGGCCACGGAAGGGGCCACGGCCACGCTGCGCTGTGAGCTGAGCAAGGCGGTCCCCGTGGAGTGGAAGAAGGGGTCTGAGACCCTCAGAGCCGGGGACAGAGTGAGCCTGAGACAGGATGGGACGGTGTGTGAGCTGGAGATCCGTGACCTGGCCGTGGCAGATGCCGGGGAGTACTCGTGTGTGTGCGGGCAGGAGAGAACGTCAGCCACGGTGACCGTCAGGGGTAAAGACTGTGTGTGGCCAAGCAGAGCTGTGATCTAGTGTCCAAGTGACTCGTGATGTCCGTGTGCACTCATTCCATGTTCACGTTCTTTCTCTCCCCCATTCTCTGATGTCACCCTCCACTGTTACTTCGTGAAATGTCTCCCCTTCCCTGGGTGGTTGTATGAACCAAGAGAAGCCAGCATCCAAGCCACTTTTGACCTGTCAGTCCCTGCTAGTTCTGTTGTCCTGTGGGAGTCTGTCTTGTCCTCTGTGCTACTGTGTCCTGCCCTCAACAATTCTCCATTCTGTGTCCGACTCTCCAGCCATGCTAGCCAGAGTCATACAAAGCATGAGGCTTGATGAACCATCAAAGAGGCCACGGCCACGCTGTATATAAGCCGGTCTGAGGGAAGCCACAACGCACAGTGTGTGCTTGGCACACCCAGCAAGCACATGGCACATGTCTAGTTTGGTTTGTGTCTTTTCTGTGCTGTTAGTGTCTTGTCTTATCCATGTGTTCAGAGACTGTGATTGTGTCTGTGTCTTTCTGACCATCCCCAGCTGTGCCCGCCAAGTTCACAAAGAGCCTGAGAAAGGAAGAGGCCATGGAAGGGGCCACGGCAAAGCTACACTGTGAGTTAAGCAAGGCATCCCCTGTGGAGTGGAAGAAGGGGTCCGCGACCCTCAGAGTTGGAGACAGAGTCAGCCTGAGGCAGGACGGAAACATGTGTGAGCTGGAGATCCGTGGTGTGGCCATGGAGGATGCCGGGGAGTACTCGTGTGTGTGCGGGCAGGAGAGGACATCGGCCATGCTGACTGTCAGGGGTAAAGGTCATGTGTGGCCACGTGGGCCAATGTCTTGGTGTCTGCATGTTGTCCATTATCGCCACCATCTCCCTGTCAGACTGTGGGCATCTGTGTGTCTCGAGCTGTGTCCCCCTGGGAACTCCAAGCCTCCATCTCCTTGTCAAGTATTTGTTCTGGTGTCTGTGTCCAGGCTTGTGTTTGCCTTTCCTGGACTGTTTCCTCACCCACTCTGTGCTCCTTTCACTCATTCGTGTTGTGGCCCTGGGCAGTTTGTGTGGTGCTTGTGGGTGTCTCGTCCTGGACATAGAGTCCTCGAGACAGCCTGGAGTCCTCCTGATCCTTGGCTCTCCCCAGCCCTGCCCGCCAAGTTCACAAAGAGCCTGAGGAAGGAAGAGGCCACGGAAGGGGCCACGGCCACGCTGCGCTGTGAGCTGAGCAAGGCGGTCCCCGTGGAGTGGAAGAAGGGGTCTGAGACCCTCAGAGCCGGGGACAGAGTGAGCCTGAGACAGGATGGGACGGTGTGTGAGCTGGAGATCCGTGACCTGGCCGTGGCAGATGCCGGGGAGTACTCGTGTGTGTGCGGGCAGGAGAGAACGTCAGCCACGGTGACCGTCAGGGGTAAAGACTGTGTGTGGCCAAGCAGAGCTGTGATCTAGTGTCCAAGTGACTCGTGATGTCCGTGTGCACTCATTCCATGTTCACGTTCTTTCTCTCCCCCATTCTCTGATGTCACCCTCCACTGTTACTTCGTGAAATGTCTCCCCTTCCCTGGGTGGTTGTATGAACCAAGAGAAGCCAGCATCCAAGCCACTTTTGACCTGTCAGTCCCTGCTAGTTCTGTTGTCCTGTGGGAGTCTGTCTTGTCCTCTGTGCTACTGTGTCCTGCCCTCAACAATTCTCCATTCTGTGTCCGACTCTCCAGCCATGCTAGCCAGAGTCATACAAAGCATGAGGCTTGATGAACCATCAAAGAGGCCACGGCCACGCTGTATATAAGCCGGTCTGAGGGAAGCCACAACGCACAGTGTGTGCTTGGCACACCCAGCAAGCACATGGCACATGTCTAGTTTGGTTTGTGTCTTTTCTGTGCTGTTAGTGTCTTGTCTTATCCATGTGTTCAGAGACTGTGATTGTGTCTGTGTCTTTCTGACCATCCCCAGCTGTGCCCGCCAAGTTCACAAAGAGCCTGAGAAAGGAAGAGGCCATGGAAGGGGCCACGGCAAAGCTACACTGTGAGTTAAGCAAGGCATCCCCTGTGGAGTGGAAGAAGGGGTCCGCGACCCTCAGAGTTGGAGACAGAGTCAGCCTGAGGCAGGACGGAAACATGTGTGAGCTGGAGATCCGTGGTGTGGCCATGGAGGATGCCGGGGAGTACTCGTGTGTGTGCGGGCAGGAGAGGACATCGGCCATGCTGACTGTCAGGGGTAAAGGTCATGTGTGGCCACGTGGGCCAATGTCTTGGTGTCTGCATGTTGTCCATTATCGCCACCATCTCCCTGTCAGACTGTGGGCATCTGTGTGTCTCGAGCTGTGTCCCCCTGGGAACTCCAAGCCTCCATCTCCTTGTCAAGTATTTGTTCTGGTGTCTGTGTCCAGGCTTGTGTTTGCCTTTCCTGGACTGTTTCCTCACCCACTCTGTGCTCCTTTCACTCATTCGTGTTGTGGCCCTGGGCAGTTTGTGTGGTGCTTGTGGGTGTCTCGTCCTGGACATAGAGTCCTCGAGACAGCCTGGAGTCCTCCTGATCCTTGGCTCTCCCCAGCCCTGCCCGCCAAGTTCACAAAGAGCCTGAGGAAGGAAGAGGCCACGGAAGGGGCCACGGCCACGCTGCGCTGTGAGCTGAGCAAGGCGGTCCCCGTGGAGTGGAAGAAGGGGTCTGAGACCCTCAGAGCCGGGGACAGAGTGAGCCTGAGACAGGATGGGACGGTGTGTGAGCTGGAGATCCGTGACCTGGCCGTGGCAGATGCCGGGGAGTACTCGTGTGTGTGCGGGCAGGAGAGAACGTCAGCCACGGTGACCGTCAGGGGTAAAGACTGTTTGTGGCCAGGTGGACTGCACGCATGCCTGTCCTTGTATATGTCTCTGCATCACCACTGTGTCTCGGGCTCTTACCTGCTCTGTGCCGTGTCCACTCACTTTGCCAGTCGTTTTTGTCTGCTCACTGTCCCCCATCCTCGTGGCCTCACGTGGTCATCCTGCTGGTGGGGTAGAATCCCCACCTGGTGTCCCCCTCCCACCTTACCCCAACCTGTCCAGCTTTCCTGCCCTCATTGGGCCCAGTTGGGTGTGGGTACTCCCCTCTTGGGCTGACTGTATCTCCCCTCTGCATCGCTTCCCTGCAGCCCCACAAGTGGTATTCAGAGAGCCACTCAGGAGCGTGCAGGCTGAGGAGGGTGCCTCGGCCACACTGCGGTGTGAGCTTTCCCAGCCCAATGCTGCTGTGGTCTGGAGCAAGGGTGGCCTGGAGCTGCAGGCTGATGGGCGCTGGGAGCCTCGGCAGCGGGGCTACACTGCGGAGCTCGTGCTGTGGGACCTGCGCAGAGAGGACGCGGGCGAGTACACTTGTGCCTGTGGACCGCAGGCCACCAGTGCTACCCTCACCATTACAGGTGGGCCCCAAGGCAACACCTGTCCCAGGGGCAAGTCCCTTGTGCTTTGTGCTGGGCCTCTGGGATGCAGCACCTCCCTGGGAGTCCCTTGGGGGATAGGGGCTCCTGTAGACATATCAGTCCTGGCAGGAGCCTCAGCCCCCATGATTCCTACCCTGGTAGCTGAGCCCCTGAGGTTACCCCTATCCCTTGTAGCCACACCCTTGTGGTTCCCCCATGCACCCTTGTGGGAACCCTGGGTCTTGCCCTCACTTTCTCCCTAATCCCCACAGCTGTGCCCCTGTGGTCTCCCTGCACTCCACAGCTGCACTCCTGTGGTCACTCCATGCACTCCCTTAGCTGCACCCCCGTGGTCTCTACCTGCACTCCCATTGCTGCACCCTCATGGTCCCCCTGCACCCCATAGTTGTACCTGTGGTCTCCCTGCACTCCCATAGCTGTACCCGTGGTCTCCCTGCACCCCACAGCTGCACCCTTGGTCCCCCTGCACTCCTATAGCTGCACCCTTGGTCCTCCTGCACCCCATAGGTGTACCCGTGGTCTCTCTGCACTCCCATAACTGCACCCTGTGTCTCTCCCTGCACTCCCATAACTGCACCCCCATGGTCTCCCCCTGCACTCCCATAACTGCACCCCTGTGGTGTCTCCCTGTGCTTCCATAGCTGCACCCCTGTGGTCTCCCTGCACTCCCATAGCTGCCCCTGCACCTGCCCTCACGCTGCCCTGCTTCCCTGTAGCTGCACCGGTGCGCTTTCTCCGGGAGCTGCAGGCCCAGGAGGTGGATGAAGGTGCCACTGCCCACCTGCGCTGTGAGCTGAGCCAAGAGGGTGCTAGTGTGGAGTGGCGCAAGGACTCCCTGCAGCTCTTCCCTTGTGCCAAGTACCAGATGGTGCAGGAGGGAAGGGCTGCCGAGCTGTGGGTGCACCACACTGAGCAGGAGGATGCTGGCCACTATACCTGTGACACGGGCCATGCGCAGAGCACGGCCAGCCTCTCTGTCCGAGGTGAGCTGCTCAGCGGCTCCTGCCCTCCCTGGGGTCTCACCCCCACCCTGGGAGCAGTGGGCACTGTGCTCACCAGCCCTAAGCACCCCTCCCTGGCCCCCCAGCCCCTAGGCCCACATTCCAGATAGAGCTGCAGAGCATGGAACAGGAGGCCGGCAGTGTGGCCCAGCTACGCTGCCAGCTGAGTGAGGCAGAGCCTAGAGTCCCAGTGCAGTGGCTCAAGGAGGGTGTGGAGCTGCATGTGAGTCCCAAGTATGAGATACGGCGTGTGGGGACCATGTGCGAGCTGCTGATCCATGGGCTGGAGGCCAAGGACACGGGCGAGTACGTCTGCATGGCCGGTGGTCAGAAAACCATGGCTTCTGTCATGGTCAAAGGTGAGCCATCCATGCCACACCCACTGCCCCGGGGGAACACTTGGCCTGGCACCCACTAGGGCCAAGTGCCCCTCTGGACGTGGCTCTGAGGCCTTTGCAGTTACAGGCTCTTCTCCTTTCTGCTCACTCTGGTGTGGGTGGCCCCAGCATGCAGGGGGACAGCATGTCCTAGGACTTCCTGAAGGGCTTGCCTCCCTGCTGGGGTTGGCCACAGGGTGGGGGTGGACAGAGGCAGCCCCCCACCCCACAACCCCTCTGCTTCTTCTGAGTGCCCAGACTTAAGTGTCATGGAGACAAAGGTTGTGCGTGGCAAATAGAGGCAGAGTGGGAGGATGTTCAAGAAGACTTGCTGGAGGAGGGGAGTGGGAGGTGGGCCTGGTGCACTGGTGTGGCTGGTAAAGGGACCCCATTGCCTACACCCCCCAGAGCCTGAGGTGACCATTGTGCGGGGGCTGGAGGATGCCGAGGTGCAGGTCGACGGGGAGGTGGAGTTCAGTTGTGAGGTGTCACGGGCTGGGGCCATGGCTGTGGAGTGGCACCTCCAGGGCCTGCCACTACAGAACAACGAGGTGACAGAGCTGGCCGTGCGGGGTGGCCGCACCCACACGCTGCGGCTGAAGGGCGTGACCCCTGAGGATGCGGGTACTGTCTCCTTCCACGTGGGCGCCCACACATCCTCTGCCCAGCTCACTGTCCGAGGTAACGGGTGCCACATAAGCTCAAGCCCTCTGTATGCCAGAGACAAATGCCGGGGTCCCTGCCCCCGGGTCTGAGGGACGGGTGGGGAGGCGGCCCTGTGAGGGGTGACTTGGGGACAGTGGAGGTGTGATGGAGGGGTGCCCCACATGCTTGTGTTCAGGAAGTGGGATGGGGTG
Organism: Lynx canadensis; assembly: GCF_007474595.2. NCBI lineage: Eukaryota > Metazoa > Chordata > Mammalia > Carnivora > Felidae > Lynx > Lynx canadensis. Next base: position 87,999,011 of record NC_044303.2, on the reverse strand, counting down.
CTGGGAGGCACCCCTGACAGTGGGCAGTGGCATCCCAGATGCTGAGGCCCACACTGTGTGTCCGCTGTGCAGTCCCTGATGTGAGCATCCTGGAGCCCCTGCAAGATGTACAGCTCAGTGAGGGCCAGGACGCCCACTTCCGGTGCCAGCTATCCAGGGCCTGCGGCCAGGAGGCCCGCTGGGCCCTGGGAGGGGTGCCTCTGCAGGCCAATGAGATGAATGACATCACCGTGGAGCATGGCACACTGCATCTGCTCACCCTGCACAAGGTGGCTTCTCTGGGTCCTGCCCCATTCATGGTGCTCCCTGGGGAGTGGGGGGAAGTCTCCCACTCCATTCAGACCTGGCTGGGGGCCAGCCACGGTGCTCCCTGGGGAGTGGGGGGGGGATAGATTACCACTCCATTCAGACCTGGCTGGGGGCCAGCCGGGTTGCTCCCTGGGGACTGGGGGAGAAGGCTCCTACTCCATTCAGACCTGGCTGGGAGCCAGCCACGGTGCTCCCTGGGGAGTGGGGAGGAACACTCCCACTCCATTAAGACCTGGCTGGGAGCCAGCTGGGGTGCTCTCTGGGTAATGGGCGGGGGGAGGTTCCCACTCCATTCGGACCTGGTTGGGGGCCAGCCATGGTGCTTTCTGGGGAGTGGGGGGGAAGGCTCCCACTCCATTCAGACCTGGTTGGGGGCCAGCCATGGTCTCCCTGGGGAGTGGAGGGGAGGTTCCCACTCCATTCGGACCTGGCTGGAGGCCTGCAGAGATGGAATAGACCCCCTCTCTCCTTCAGGTGACCCTGGAAGATGCAGGAATCATCAGCTTCCAAGTGGGCTCATGTAGCTCAGAAGCCCAGCTGAAGGTCACAGGTGGGCAGCCCCCTCTCCTAACCAGCCCCTTGCTTGCAGATGTCTGTATTTCCTTAGTTGGGGAGCTGTTGGCAGTGGTGTGGCCAGAAGCCAATGCCTTCCAGAGGTGATCTTACCTTGGGATGGTGACCGTCCACCCCTTGATGGCTAAAGTCACACACCAGAAGGATAGTGTGTGGGGGATCCCAGGATTGGATTAGTGCTGTCCACAGGAGGGAGATGTGGGCCTGGGCCTTTGGGATTTCTCCCCTGTGAATGTCTACTCTTGTGGCACACTCCTGTGTGTGCCATGTAGATAATCATGTCTACATTGATACATGCCTGCACATCCATAGGTTTCCAAGTGACACATGTGGTTTTATACAACAGCATACAAGGTCCCAGGCATGTAGGGAGGACCTAAAGACCTTCAACTTGGGTTATACTTTGTCCCCAGAGCTGGTCATCTCTCTGAGTGCCTGACCCTGAGAGCTTCTCCTGTGCTGTCTTACTCCTGGTTGTCAAGCTGGCCCCATGCATCCACCATCCATCATTCATCTACATGTCCATCCACTACACATTCACCACCCATGTTTTTGTCCATGTATCATCTGTTTACCTATATGCTTATCCATTCATCTACCATTCACCCACCTACTATCCATCCATCCATCCATCCATCCATCCATCCTTTCATTTACCATCCATCTATCCATCTGTTGTCCATCTACTCTTCCATCCACCACCCATCCATCTGTCCAATCACCATCCACTTACATATTTGCTCATCTATCTACCATCTATTCATCCATGATTCATCCATCCACCATCTATCATTCATCTACACATTCATCCATTACACATTCACCACCTGTCTTTTTGTCCATTTATCATCCGTTTATCTGCTCATCTACCCACCCAACATTTTTGCATCCACCATTCATCCAACCATCCTTCATTCATCCATCTATCTACTGCTCATCTATCTGTCCACCATCCGTCTGTTCATTTACTGTCCATCTGTTCATCCATTATCCATCCACTCATCCATCTACCACCTATCATCCATCTGTTCACTTACCATCCATCTGTTCACCCACCATCCATCCATGGACATCCATCCATCCACCCGGCATCAATCTACCCTACATGCCTCTACCTGGAGAGGGCCTGAAGCTGTGCCATCAGGGAGTCCCCAGTCTGCTGGTAGAGTTAGACATAGAGATGGAGTGTGTCCTGAGTCTCAGGTGCCCCACCAGCCCAGATCTTGAGAGGGTGGACAGACGCAGTCAGCTCTGTGAACTGTGGGGCTGAGAAAGGCACCAGAGTGCAGTGCCCTCCAGCTGAGTGATGGGAGAGGGGAAGTATCCTGGGTGTTGTGATCCAGGTGGGTCCAGGAAGGGCCTGTGTGTTCTTAAGAGTGGGTATCTGTGAGGGGGCAGCGTGGGAGTGGATTGAGCCTTACAGGTCCCACTGAGGGCTGTGCCTTGGCCCCTCTTGGCCTGGTGTCCCCAGTTGAAGTGTGCTGAATGATGTAAAGATACCTGGCCATGGTCTTATGGGAGGGCCATGAGCATGGGGGTGGGGTACAAATGGGTGTCCTGGTAGGTGGTATATGGACAAGCTTGGGAGCTCTGTTGGGAGACGAGAATGGGGAGATGATGCAGTAGGGTGGGGACATGGTCAGGTGTGCACTTTTGGGAGAGGATAGGAGGGAAGGTGGGGGCTGGAATATCAATGGCGTACCCTGGGAAGGGTATGGGGGGTCTTCTGCAGGAGGGCCCAGCCATGGTGGGTACAGGGGTACACAGCAGGCATCGTCTGCATCTGGGAAGCCCCTGGGTTCAAGCCCCACTGTGTGACAGGGCAAGAGTCAGTTGCCATGCAACATTAGGGCCCCAGAATCTGAGGGCTGGAAGGACCTCGGGGCACGTCTGGGTAAATGGACCTCTGGGGACAGGAGAAACATCTACTTCCAAACGCCCAGGGATGGCAGTCTTACTTCCCAAGGGAGATCCCGCACTTTATGAGAGCAGGGGGCCCCATGACTTCTTCCTACCCCACACCCACCCCCCAAGGATTGGAGCCTTAGGGCTTGTCTGCTCTGCCTCCTGAAAAGGGCGTGGATGCAGGTGACCAGTCTCCTGTGGTGAAACAGGACATGTCCCAATGGGGGTGTTGGGTACAGGGGGCTAAGCTGCCCTCCCATGGGCTTGCTGTGGGTGGTTTCTGTGTCTCATTCTGCAAGCAAGGTGGGTCAGCTGGCCTGGGTGGACCTCTTGTCTCAGCCCCAAGGCAGCCTCTGCAGACCCCGGGTTGGCTCCACAGACCCAGGGTGCCTAGACCCCCTCCTTTTGCCCTCTTGCACAGAGGCAGTACCACGCCTGGTACGTGGCTTGCAGAACGTGGACGTCTTTGCGGGGGAGGTGGCCACATTCTCCTGTGAGGTGTCCCGTGCGGGGGGGCCGGAGGCCCGCTGGTGGCTGGATGGCACCCTGCTGCAGGATGGTCCCCAGAGTGCTATCTCCGTGCGTGACGGGACCTTCCACTCCCTCACACTCTCGGGCCTGGGGGTTGCTGACTCAGGCACCGTCACCTACCGTGCAGGGCCCCTGGTTTCCACGGCCAAGTTGTTGGTCAAAGGTATTGGCCAATGGGACCCTGCCCTGAGCTGACGCTTCTGTACCTGCTGACCCTGAACGCTTGCTGCGGGCTCCCAGGGTGCCGGGTCCAGGGCTGGCCCCAGGACTCGAGCTGGGCATCGCTCTGTGTGTGCCGTGGGCAGGCATGGTGGGAGGTCTGCTGTCCCGATTTGTGGAGGAGGAGGCCAGGCTGGGGAGAGGTGAAGCCAACCCCATGCCCACCTCCCTGTGGGGCGCCAGGCCTGGCTTCCTGCCTGGTCACCATTCTGTGGCTGTCTATCCCTCAGGTGCTCGCCCAGAGGGCAGCTGGGGAGTGAGAGCCCCCTTCCTGGTCCTGGGCCTGGCCTGCTCTGTCCCTGCTCGCCACTGCTTCCCTTGCTGTGGGCTCAGTTGGGGTCCTGTGACCATCTGGGAAAGAGCCATCTTTGGGGAGGATGACAGTGGGGTGTCCGGTCCTCCAGGATGGCTGGCCAACAAGGCTTCACTCGGTGCTTCTGTGGAATAAGTGCAGACATTCACCCATGTCCAAGGGGCAGATCAGTTGTTGAGTAGGATTTCAGCAGGCTGAGATGGGACAGGGACCCCGAGGTTGGCGAGGCCCCTGGGGGTGCCATGGGCCCAGCAGAGTTCATAGACCCTGAGCAGGGGTGTTGTGCCCCTGCTGAGGCAAAGCATGCCCTGGGCCAGGGCTGGGGAGGGAGGCAGAAGGTTCAGGAAGGGCCCAGCCCCGACAGAGGCCAAGCCTCCAGTGCCATCTACCCCAGGGAGGGCACAGCTTCCCCCATGAGGAGGGCCCTGGGCTGCCGCGATGGGTTCTCCTCCTGCCGCAGCCCCCCCCCCCCCCGCCCAACACCGCTTGCTTGCTGCTGAGCTGCTGAGAGCAGAGGGTGGGTGGGGTGCAGCCATGCTGCACCAGCTGACACATGACCGGGGTGTCGGCCGACAGATCCCACGGTGGAGGTGGTCAGTGCCATGCAGGACCTGGCCGTGGAGGAGGGCGGCCCAGCCGAGCTCCTCTGCCAGTACTCAAGGCCTGTGCAGGCCACGTGGAAGATGGACAAGCAGGAGGTGTGCGCTGACGGGCGCCGTGTCATCATAGAGCAGGACTGGACCGTGGCCAGGCTGTCGTTCAGGCCGGCCTTGCCCTGCGACAGTGGCATCTATTCTTGTGAGGCTGCGGGCACCCGTGTGGTGGCCCTGCTGCAGGTGCAAGGTGAGGCCTTGCACGGCTCCAGCGTGGTTGGGGCCATCCTTCCTGGTGCAGAGGCGGGTGTGACAGTCAGCATTATGTGGCCGTGCTGGAAAGACAGGGCCCCAACAGGCAGGCCTCCGCTCCTCCTGGAGCTGCCTGATGGGACAGGAGGGGGGTACTGGGCTGCATGCCCTGAGTCCCTGATCTTAGGTGGGGCACTGGAGCCCTGTGTCCCTGTCTGCACACAGCAAGGATACCGTGTGGGGGACCAGGGGTGGGGGGGCAGTTGACTGCAGCCCCCAGGGGAGGGACATCATTTGGCCGCTGCCAGTTCCTGGTTGGGAAGATCAGAACACTGCCCAGTGAGGAGTGATCTGGAGGCATTAGTGAGAGGGCCATCCAAGCCAGGACAAGCAGGTCCTGGTTCTGTAAACAGTGACGTTTTTAAAGCACCTTTTTCTGGTTCCAGGAGGCACAGCTCGGAATAGACAGCAATCCCTCCCTCCAGGGGGCTGTCCCTCTGGGAGCTGAAGTTAGACGTGACAGCAGCTATGGGGAGGGGCTGCCCTTTGAGCCCAGACCTGAGGGAGGCGGGGGTGCAGCTGAGGCATGGGACCATCTGGGATGGGTAGGGTACAGTGGAGCCCAGAGAGGCAGAAAGGGCAGGGGCTCACTGCTGCTTTGACATCTGGGATGTCTAACCCCCATTGGTGCTGTTGATTTTGATGTGGGCAGGAAAGGAGCTGGGATGTGGGGAAGTCTGGTCTGTGGTATGAGGAGCCCGGGAGTGGGACGGTGGCCAGAAGAGGGACATGGGTGGGTCCTGTGGGGGCGTCTGCTCTGAGATGCCCTGCCCCATTCACTCCCTGGGGCTTCGTGTCCAGAGCAGATGCCCCTACCTGCAGGGCATGTGTACTCTGTGGATAAGCTGGGACTGAGCACTAGGGCTGTGAATAGGTTCTAGTTGGGTATGTATCCCAGAGAGCAGTTGGGGCTGTGGTTGCCCCATCCCCCATTGCCCAGGTCAGGCTCTGTAGCGGCTTCCTAAAGTCATGTGGGTCAAGGTCACACCCTTCCCAGCATCCAGACCAGCCCTGGGTCACCTGGTTCTCCTTTCCTGCCTCACATGTGCCCTGCCCAGCTCAGTCATGCCCAGCCTGAGATTCTTCCTCCTCCAGGAAGTTGCTCAGACTTCCCACTGGCATCACTTGCTGTATAGGTGGTGTATCATGGGAATGGGCCGTGGCAGGTGGTAAGCCTGGGCTGCTGTTGGGGCCAGGCAAGCCCAGTCCTGAGCTCATGGCTTAACACATCAAACACACATCCACTTATTAAGTCTGGTGTACTATGCGAACAAGAGAGCTGGAGAGGGGTGGGGAAGTAGGGCAGGGGTCTCTCTGGTCCCTGTGGGTGAGGGGAGCAGCCCAGCATGTCTGATAGCGCTGGCTGAAGATTGGGAAGAAAGGGGGCCATTTTCAGAGTCCCACGCTGCAACCTGGGCAGGGGCATATAACTCTTGCTGGGGGCAGGGTTTGAGCCTGGCTGTGGGCTGGGCAGCTTTGGGAATACCTGTGAGGCTTCTCACCTGTCTGGTGTGGAGAAGCACCTCCTCCCTGGCCACCAGCCAAGGCAAGCTACCAGCGTGGTGATGGTATGGGAGTGGGCAGGGCCTCAAGAGGCCCCCGTGGTGGCCCCATGTGGACACCGTGCACTGCCCTCCACTGGGCCACATGCTGGTCAGCCCTTAAGCCCTTCTAATGGGGGTGGGCTCTTCCACATAACTCTGCAGGGGGCCCTGGGGCAGAGGAGGCCCCAGCGCACCCTGAGCCGCCGCCTTCCCCGCAGCCAAGAACACAGTGGTGCGTGGCCTGGAGAACGTGGACGCACTCGAAGGCGGCGAGGCGCTGTTCGAGTGCCAGCTGTCCCGCCCCGAGGTGGCCGCCCACACCTGGTTGCTGGACGATGAGCCTGTGCGAACCTCCGAGAACGCGGAGGTGGTCTACTTCGAGAACGGCCTGCGGCACCTGCTGCTGCTCAAAAACCTGCGGCCGCAGGACAGCTGCCGGGTGACCTTCCTGGCAGGGGACGTGGTGACGTCCGCGTTCCTCACAGTCAGAGGTTAGGGGTGCGGGGCGGGGCTGAGGCCTCACGGGGGGGGGGGCGTGTATCTGGAGACCCCTCCCACCGGCTGCCGCTCAGCAGGTGTGTGGGGTCTCTGAGACCCCTCCCACTGCATCCTCCGCTGTAGAGGTACAGGGCTGGGGGCTGAGGACGTTGGTGGAGGGGGGGGGCGTCGGTCTTTTGAGACCCCTCCTGCCAGATGCCGGGCTTCCTTCTCTGCCAGGAGCAGGGGGGCGGGGCTGGCGGGACCCGGTGGCCGGGAGATTTCCCAGACCTGCCTCCAGGCCGGCGCGCTCACCGCATACCCCGGCCCCCGCAGGCTGGCGCCTGGAGGTACTGGAGTCCCCGCAGGACGCGGCCGTGCGAGCCGGTGGGCAGGTCCGCTTCAGCTGCACGCTCAGTGAGGCGGTGCCGGTGGGCGAGGCGACGTGGTACATCAACGGGGCCGCCGTGCAGCCGGACGACCGCAACTGGACGGTCACCGCCGACGGCAGCCACCACACCCTGCAGCTGCGCAGTGCCCAGCCACAGCACGCTGGCGAGGTCACCTTCGCCGCCCGCGACGCTGTGGCCTCCGCGCGGCTCACCGTGCTAGGTGGGTGGTTTGGGCCGCCTGCGGGCAGGCAGGTTGCGACCAGGGTTCTGCTGTTCCAGCCCCAGAGGCTGCCATCCAGGTAGGCTCAGGGTACACTGTCTCCCTGGCTCTGAAGTGCACGACCTTTGCGCTCTCAGACGGTCGGGGCCACCAAGTACAGGGGCTCACGGGCCAGCGCCCACTTCTCACCCCAGGATCAGAAACCAGGCAGGCAAGGCTGGGCACCCGCGGGCGCGGACCGGGAGCCTCCACTGACCAGCTCCGTCCCCGCAGGCCTCCCAGACCCTCCAGAGGACGCAGAGGTGGTGGCGCGCAGCGGCCGTTCGGTAACGCTGTCCTGGGTGGCGCCTGCAAGCGACGGTGGCGGCGGTCTCTGCGGCTATAGGGTGGAGATGAAGGCGGCGGCCACAGGCGAGTGGCAGCTGTGCCATGAGCTGGTGCCTGGGCCTGAGTGCGTGGTGGACGGCCTGGCCCCCGGGGAGACCTACCGCTTCCGCGTGGCAGCAGTGGGCCCAGCAGGGGCTGGGGAGCCCGTGCACCTGCCGCAGACAGTGAAGCTCGGTGAGTGGTTGCCCTTCCTAAGGTGGGTGGTGGTAGTCCCGCCTGGAGCGCTCCAGACCTCCCCAAGCTGGAGAGCCCCAGTGCGTCCTTTCTGAAGTGGCTTTGTTTCTGGCAGAGGCCCTGGAGCCAGTGCCTGCGGCCAGCGCCCCCGTGCCTGCGGTCCCCACCCCCGTGTCTTCAGTCCCCGTGCCTGTGGCCCCGGTTCCTGCGCACCCAGCTCCCACACCTCCCGCTCCCGAGAGCCGGCAGGTGGCTGCCGGCGAGGACGTGTGTCTGGAGTGTGAGGTGGCCGAGGCGGGCGAGGTGGTGTGGCTGAAGGGGGCGGAGGTCATCCAACCCAGTGGGCGCTTCCAGGTTCTCTGCCAGGGTCAGCGGCGGACGCTGGTGATCCGGGGCTTCTCAGCGGAGGACCAGGGGGAGTACCGCTGTGGCCTCACCCGAGACCCGGCCTCCTCTGCAGCTGCCTCCTTCCAGGGTGTGTCCTTGGGACCCAGCTAAGGTGGGGGTGGGGTGGGGTGGGGCGGGGTGGGTGGGGGTAAGCCAGCCCCTCCTCTTCATCAGCTCCTTGATCCTCTTGGGGAGCCCCTCTCACACCAAAGAAGACTGAGGTCTGGTGGGGAGATGCACAGACCCGTGTGGCTGAGTCTCTTGTCACAAATCATAGAGCTGGTACCTCAAGCCACACTGCTCCCTGAGCACGTCCTGGCCAACACATCCCTTGGTACCCACTGCTGGTCCCCTAAGCTCTCGGACCCTGCCTTCTGAGCCTCCTCCTCATGCACAGGGACCTCTTGTGCTCTGAGTCCTCCCACTATGAGCGTCCCCACTCTGACCACATTCCCCTGTGCTCTGAAACCCCCACTATAAGCCTCCCCACTCTGACCACCTTCACCTGGTGCTCTGAACCCCCACTATGAGCCTCCCTACTCTGATGGCCTCTCCCCTATGCTCTGAGCCCCCCACTATGAGCCTCCCCACTCTGACCACCTCTCCCCTGTGCTCTGAAACCCCCACTATAAGCCTCCCCACTCTGACCACATCTCCCCTGTGCTCTGAAGCCCCCACTATGAGCCTCCCCACTCTGACCACCTTCCCCTGTGCTCTGAGCCCCCCACTATGAGCCTTCCCACTCTGACCACCTTCCCCTGTGCTCTGAGCCCCCCACTATGAGCCTCCCCACTCTGACCACCTCTCCCCTGTGCTCTGAACCCCCCGCTATGAGCCTCCCCACTCTGACCACCTTCCCCTGTGCTCTGAACCCCCTCACACTATTTGTCCCACTGCATCTGCACTGATCCTGGCCCCGTGCTCCCCTGGGCTCACTCCTCCTGTGCAGGTACCCAAGGTAGGGTGAAGTCTGGCTTCAGCAGGGGAAGCTGAGGCTGAGAGGGCAGTTCAGAGCCTCTGAAACTTCATAAAGACTGGACCTCCAGAAAACCCTGGTGGCCCAGGGAGGTGCCAGAGGCCTACTGAGGGGAACCACATAGCCGCCATGGCCAGCCTGGGGTCGAGGGTCTGTCCCAACTCTGCTGATCAGTCTCCTGTCCTTCTTAGTGGTGCTGACCACGGGATCTGAGGACGAGGCCCCTGCACAGCCCAGCCTGCCCCCCGAGGCAGCCCAGGAGGGTGACCTGCACCTGCTGTGGGAGGCCCTGGCCCGGAAGCGTCGCATGAGCCGTGAACCCACGCTGGACTCCATCAGTGAGCTGCCCGAGGAGGATGGTCGTTCACCACGCCCGCAGCAGGAGGTAGAAGAAGCGGCCCCAGACCTCTCTGAGGACTACTCCACAGCAGACGAGCTGGCACGCACTGGCGAGGCCGACCTCTCGCATACCAGCTCTGACGACGAGTCCCGGGCAGGCACTCCCTCCCTGGTTACCTACCTCAAGAAGGCTGGGAAGCCCAGCACCTCACCACTGGCCGGCAAGGTGAGTGTCCAGTGTGGCCTTCGAAGAGAGGCCTGGATGTCTCAGATCTTCATCAGCCATATGCCCACCCATTTCTCCATTATCCATACATCTGTCCATCTAACATCCATTTATACAACCACCTATCCACTCACCACCCATCTGCCATCCATTCTCTGTCCATGCATCCATCCATCCACTACCAACCCACCCATCTATGCATCCATCGATCCACCATTCACCATCCATCCATCCATCCATCCTTCCACCATTCACCCACCCATCCACCATCCCCCCACCCACCCATCCAGCCAGCCACCCACCCAGCCAGCAGGCCCAGCCAGCCACACCAGCCACCACCCAGCCAGCCAGCCAGCCACCATGCACCCAGCCACCACCCATCTCACTACCATCCACCATCCCCACCCACCCATCCATCCATCCACCATTCACCCATCCATCCATCCATCATCCATCCATCCATCCACCATTTACCCACCCATCCACCACCCATCCATCCATCCATCCATCCACCATTCACCCACCCACCCATCCCTCCATCCAACATCCCCCACCCACCCATCCCCCACCCACCCATCCACCATTCACCATCCATCCATCCATCCATCCATCCACCACTTACCCACCCATCCATCCACCATGCCCTACCCACCCACCCATCCATCCACCATCCACCCACCCATCTCCCACCACCCATGCATCCTCCCACCCACCATCCACCTGGCTGTTAAGAGCTAAACTGGTCTCTCTGTGGTGTTCCTCACAACCTGTCAGTCCCCGTCCAGGTAACCATTAGAAATGATTTCAGGGAGGGTGGGCTTGCCTCTCGGTGGCAACAGGAGTCATAAGGCATCCAGCCTCTGTGAAAGTTATGCAATTTCAGGCAGGCAGAAGGCAGAGCAGCATGGTGAAGTGAAACATGAGCTTTGCTTCCAGCTTCCTGTATGTCCCTGCACTGTCCTTTCTCTGTCACGGGCCTCAGTTTCCCTGCCTTACCTGTGCACACAGCTTGGGATCCCTGCAGTTGGGAAGCCACCGAAGCATCAGGAACAGCCACCTGCAGTTCACCCACCCCCGGGAAGCCTGAGGGCTGAAGACCTGGGTGACCCGTCCATGGACAAGGCAGCGGTGAAGATCCAGGCTGCCTTCAAAGGCTACAAGGTCCGCAAAGAGATGAAGCAGCAGGAAGGACCCGTGTTCTCCCGCACGTTTGGGGACACTGAGGCACAGGTGGGAGATGTCCTGCGTCTGGAGTGTGTGGTGTCCAGCAAGGCGGATGTGCGTGCTCGCTGGCTGAAGGACGGCGTGGAGCTGACTGACGGCCGGCACCACCACATCGACCAGCTTGGGGACGGCACTTGCTGTCTGCTGGTGACGGGCCTGGGCCGTGCAGACGCTGGCCGCTACACCTGCCAGGTGAGCAGCAAGTTCGGCCACGTGGCCCACAGCGCCTGTGTGGTAGTCAGCGGGACGGAGAGCGAGGCGGAGAGCTCCTCGGGGGGCGAGCTGGATGACGCCTTCCGCCGAGCAGCCCGGCGGCTGCACCGCCTGTTCCGCACCAAGGGCCCGGCCGAAGTATCGGACGAAGAGCTCTTCCTGAGCGCAGACGAGGGCCCGGCGGAGCCGGAGGAGCCGGGGGACTGGCGGACGTACCGCGAAGAAGAGCACTTTGTCTACATTCGCTTCGAGGCGCTTGCCGAGGCCCACCGTGCGGCCACCTGCTTCCGAGAGATGTTTGGCACCATGGGCATCGGCGTGGACATCAGCCTGTCAGAGCAGGGGCCCCGGGGGGTGGAGATGCGCATCAGCAAGGTGGCGCCTACCCCCGCAGCAGCTCAGGAGGTGGTGCCCCGGCCGCTGACCACAGACGCCGGTGAGTCTGCGCGCTGTCTGTGGCGGGGCCGGAAGGGGGAGGGGCGACAAGGGAGGAGGGGTGGGGGCGGGGTCTGGAGGTGGAGGACAGGAAGGGAGAGGGCGGGGCCTGGAAGAGGAGGAGCGGGGCTGGAAAGGAAGGGCGGGGCAGGGAAAAGGGGGCGGGGGCTGGAAGGGGGAGGGGCCTGGGATGAGGAGGGGTGGGGCGGTAAAGGGTGGAGCCTAGAATGGGGATGGGGCGGGGCCTGGAAGGGAAGGTGGGGCGGGGCCTGGAAGGGAGGGTGGATCAGGGCCGGGAGGGGGAGGGGCAGGGCCGGGAGGTGGGGGGGCAGGGCCGGTGTGACCTGGGTCAGCTGAAGACTCAGGGAGCTGGCTGGGCTCCAGCTTGGGGCCACTGCGGATGCAGCTGCCTGAGCTGGAGGAGCCCTGAATTTGGAGTTAGAGCTCGGTTTAAGTCCAGCTCTGTCTGTTACGTGCTAGCCACTCTGAGCCTCAGTGTTGTCTATGAAGTGGGTATAAGAATATGGACTTTCCAGAGTTTGTGTTTGCTCCGTGAGGGCTTGGGGTAAAACCAGTATAAAAGGTGGCATTCCACGGCCCCCATCTTCTGCTCCAGCAACTAAGTTACTTTTAAAGCTACTCCACCATTCCCTTGTGTTTCCCTAGGAGTAAAGAAGGTGTATAACCCCCATGGCCTCATGTCTGGAAACCTCCCCTGTGCAATTATGGGCCATTCTCATGCTTGCAGCCCACACAACTTCTGTCTCTCTTTACCTGCCCCTCCTACCTGTTTCCTGCCCACTATCCCTCTGGCTTCTCAGTGGCTTGAGATGCAGGCTGGCAAGGAGAGGATCCTCCTAGAGAACAGGGGTGAAGCTGGCAGACGCAGAATTGTGTTTAGCCCCGGGGTCTGCAAGCACTCCCACGTGAATGGGTGCTGTGAACTGGATGCACACTGAGCCGCTGGCAGCTGGGCTGACTGGTGGAGACCCTGGGGCCAGCTTATTGCATACCCTGCCTGACCCTCCCAGCCCCAGTGTTCCTGACTGAGCTGCAGAATCAGGAGGTGCAGGACGGGTACCCTGTGAGCTTCGACTGTGTGGTGACAGGCCAGCCGGTGCCCACCGTGTGCTGGTTCAAGGACGGCAGGATGCTGGAGGAGGATGACCACTACATGATCAGTGAGGACCAACAGGGTGGCCACCAGCTCATCATCACTGCAGTGGTGCCTGCAGACATGGGTGTCTACCGCTGCATGGCTGAGAACAGCATGGGTGTGTCGTCCACCAAGGCAGAGCTCCGTGTGGACCGTGAGTGTGGCAGCCCCCAGAGAGCACTGGTTTCGGGTCGGACAGGATGTGGAGCCTCATATCTTGTGGCTGGGGTGGGGGCAGAGACCTTATCTCCTTGGGAGGTGCCTAGGCTGGGGAGGGGCCTGGGACAGTTTGGAGGTGTCCGGCACACTTGGGCGGTTAGCTATGGCACAACAAGAAATATGTACTTGGTCTTGTTCCGGGTTCCTAGCACACAGTTCTTAAATCCCTGGAAGTTTCCCGAGTGATAAGGGACCAGGAGGCATGTTGTATTCTAATGCCGAGACTCCTGGTGGGCCTCAGGACAAGTACATCCATTTGATTGTTGACAGAAGTGCAAGGGCAATTAAGTGGAGGCAGGATAGAATTTCAGATTCAAGGATAGAATCTCAAGTAGTGCTGGAGTCATTGGGACATTTATAGGCAAAGAATTAGACCTTGGCTTTATACAAAAATTAGCTCAAAATGGACTATATATGTAAATGTTAAATACAAAACTATGAAGGTTTCAGGAAAAAAAATAGGGAAAAATATTTAGGATCCAGGAGAACACTCCTTAGATTTGATACTAAGCACACCCATAAAAGGGAAAATTGGTAAAGGTTATGAATGTTTGCTCTGAGAAAGACCCGGTGCAGAGGGTTGTCAGAGTACAGGATGGGAGAAGGTATCTGCAAACCACATATCTAGTAAAGGACTTTATCTAAAAATATATACAAGAAATTCTACCTCTGAAACCAATAAAAATAAGGAAAGCATGAAATATATGTGCAGGAAAACTTGGGTTTGTGAGCATAATTCATTCCGGAAACATGTTTGTAATCCAAAGTGCTCGTATATCAAAGCAAATTTCCCCATAAGAAACAATAGAAACTCAGATGACTTGCTCCACAGCCCCCAAATACTCATATAAAAATGATTACAATACTGTAATATAATGCAAAATAATCAAGAAAATACAAAATATAAAGAAAAATTAACATGTACTTACCCTGAAAATGTTTGTGGCTGGTGTAAGGGAGACAAGGGAGAGGAGGATTATTGTGTAGGGCAACCTTCACTATCACTAATGGAATCACTGCTATCTATTGGTTCCATGGAACCTTCTGCATGGGGGCCATTTCATACACTCACATGGATGTTGACCTCACTACAGTATTAATAAACTCTTGTCACGTATTGAATGTAACTGTCAGTAAGGCGGCAGAGGAAATGATCTATATCTGCAGGCAGCCTGACCTAGAATGAAGCTAAGCATTCCTACCTAAGCTCACTCTTGTATGGAAAAGCAAAGGGCTGTCCATAGGTGATTGGAAGTGACAAAAAAAAAAAAAAAAAAAAAAAAAAACAAAAACCACAAGTGCCAGTTGTGGGCACCTTCCAATGTTTTGAAAAACCACTGATTTCTGTGAAATGCCATGGCCTGAGACTGAGCATGAGCATCTGAGCATAGAAGACAATCACCCACAATCCTGCAGTGAGAGAGAAAGAGAGAAAGAGAGAGAGAAGAACCATTGGCTCAGTTGTAATCATGTGACATTCAGTGTCACGTACTACTCATATTGCAACACATCGCTCAGTTTATCAAGTTAAAATTTATTAGAAATGTTTGCTCATCTTGTGGAATGCTCGCAGAACAAGTTGTTCACAATCCACAGTTTTACTGTGTATATAAAGAATGGTCGGGGTGCCTGGGTGGCGCAGTCGGTTAAGCGTCCGACTTCAGCCAGGTCACGATCTCGCGGTCCGTGAGTTCGAGCCCCGCGTCAGGCTCTGGGCTGATGGCTCGGAGCCTGGAGCCTGTTTCCGATTCTGTGTCTCCCTCTCTCTCTGCCCCTCCCCCGTTCATGCTCTGTCTCTCTCTGTCCCAAAAATAAATTAAAAAAAAAAAAAAAAAAAAAGAATGGTCAACAGTAAACAATAAAAAAAAAAGAAATTAAAAATCCAGTTAGAACAGGAGCAAAAGACATGTCCAGATGTTTCACACCAGAGGACACCCTGAAGGCAAATAACATGGAAGATATTCACCATCATTAGCCACCAGGGAAATGCTGATCAAAACCCCAGCGAGACGTCACTCTACACTTAGCAGGATGGCTAAAATAAAAAATAGAGACAACACCCAGTGCTGGCGAGGAGGCAGAGAAACAGGATTGATTATGCATTGCTGGCAGGAATGTAACATGGTACACTCCATCTGGGAAAGAGGGTGGCAGTCAGTTACAAAACCAACCGCATAGCTAACATGTAATGCAACAGTTGCTGTTTTTGGTGTTTATCCCAGAGAAATGAAATCCCAAATTCATAATAAAACTTGTACCCAAAGGCTCTTAGCAACCTTATTCTCAACAGCCAGTAACTGGTCACAACCCAGCTGTCCTTCAGTGGGCGATGGTTACATAGTGGTACAGCCATTGTAGGGAACACTGCTTGGCAAGGAAAAGGGATGTGTCAGTGTCACCTTCTGTAGTTATGACACAAGCGACCTCGGTTGCTGGAGACTGAAGGGTATATAAGGTCTGAGAAAAACTAGGTTATCTCTAACAGATTCACGGGAGGCCAAAGCAAACCTCCCCCATCCCAGTTTTGGTGGGCACTTCTAAGACCTGTATATGAGTTTCCAAGGGGCCGGGAACACAGGGTCCCAGGAGAGGTCATCAAGCAACACTAACAAGATGTAGGGCCAAATGTGGAGTCAGTGTCATCAGCACAACTGCACACAACAGTAAGTCAGTTACCTCGAATGAGACCAGATTATGTGTTTACCCAGTAGGAGATATTTCATTCTGCTGTGTAGATCTGGATTTCCATCTGCTCTCACTTTCTTTCTGCCTGAGGGACATCTTTCCGCATCTTTTTTGTAGTCTGGGTATGCTAGAGTTCTCTCAGCTTTTCTATGCCTGAAAGAAACGTCTATTTCTATTTTGGTTCTGGAAGATATTTTTGTTAGGACGGTTTTTTTTTCTCTTTTTCATTCTTTAAAGGTGCTGTTCCACTGTTTACTAACTTGCATTGTTTCCACCTGAGAAATAGGATGCCATTCTTACCTTTGTTTCTCTGTGCAAAATTTGCCTTTTCTCTTGGGATTTAAAATGTTTAGATATTTACACACCATCGAAGTTGTTTAAAAATGTGCAATTCAGTGGATTGTAGTATATTCATAATGTTGTGCGACCAGCATGACCATCCAGTGCCAGAGTGTTGCAGACTTTGAATCTGAAGTTCTCTCGTGTCCAGCAAGAGAGCAGATGCAGAATTGCATATGAGAGAGGCTAATGTCCGGGAGGAGACAAGAGCCCCAAACAGGGGTTTTGTCTCTGTATTGATTGAGCTCTCAAGGTTTTACATATGTGGTGAACTTGCTGAAGAAACCAATAAGCTAGGGACCAATAACTTGTGTGTGTAACAAGCAAAGGGTTCGGGGGGCGAGTGGCATTAGAAGTTGAGATTAAATCTGAGTGTGGTTTTGATTTGTATTTCCCTGATAAGGAGTGACGTTGAGCATCTTTTCATGTGGAGGTTCCTCAGAAAATTAAAAATAGACCTACCCTATGACCCAGCAATAGCACTGCTAGGAATTTACCCAAGGGATACAGGAGTACTGATACATAGGGGCACTTGTACCCCAATGTTTATAGCAGCACTCTCAACAATAGCCAAATTATGGAAAGAGCCTAAATGTCCACCAACTGATGAATGGATAAAGAAATTGTGGTTTATATACACAATGGAGTACTACATGGCAATGAGAAAGAACGAAATATGGCCCTTTGTAGCAACGTGGATGGAACTGGAGAGTGTGATGCTAAGTGAAATAAACCATACAGAGAAAGACAGATACCATATGTTTTCACTCTTATGTGGATCCTGAGAAACTTAACAGAAACCCATGGCGGAGGGGAAGGAAAAAAAAAAAAGAGGTTAGAGTGGGAGAGAGCCAAAGCATAAGAGACTCTTAAAAACTGAGAACAAACTGAGGGTTGATGGGGGGTGGGAGGGAGGGGAGGATGGGTGATGGGTATTGAGGAGGGCACCTTTTGGGATGGGCACTGGGTGTTGTATGGAAACCAATTTGACAATAAATTTCATATATTGAAAAAAAAAGTTGAGATTAAAGCACAGCGATACACCAGATGGACAGTGTTTCTCTGTGGGTGATACAGCCAAGCAGCTCCTATCTCCAAAGTGTAAGGTTGCTGGAGCAGGGTGCCTCAAGGCTAACAAAGCACCTTTTCTCTAGCTAACGTCGGGTGCTTCTACCCTGTAGTGGCTTTCCGCCTCTAACTGGTCTCGGACACTTTCATCCTGTCGAGGCGGCTTTCCATCCTAAGCCTTGTTAACTCATTAGTGCAAGCTCAGGGAATTATTATTTTTATTTTTTTAACATTTACTTATTTTTGAGAGACAGAGTGCAAGTGGGGGAGGGGCAGAGAGAGATTGAGAGAGAGAGAGAGAAAGGGAGAGAGAATCCGAAGCAGGCTCTAGGCTCTGAGCTGTCAGTACAGAGCCCAAGGTGGGGCTCAAACTCTAGAACTGCGAGATCATGACCTGAGCTGAAGTTGACACCTAACTGAGTCACCCAGGCGCCCCCAAGCTCAGGGAATTCTTATGCTTATTTCCCACACCAGGGCATTTCTGTCATCCCAGAAAGAAACCCTGTGTCCATTCACTGTCAATCCCCACTCTGCCTTCCCTGGTCCCTGGAGACCACTAAGCTACTTTCTGTCTCTGTGGGTTTGCCTGTTCTGGACATTTCATATAAATGGAATCATATGATACGTGGCCTTTTGTGTCTGGTTCCTGTCACTGAACATGTCCCAGAGATCCATGTGTGTTGTAAAATACATCAGTACCTCATCTGTTTTTCAGGTTGAACAATACTCCCTTGTATGTGGACTGCTTATCCATTCATCAGGTGGTGTTTATCCATCAGTTGTCTTGGGTCTTATCAGTAATGCTGTTGCACACATCTGTGTACAAGTAATTGTGTTTTGTGACATACGTGTTCAGTTCTCTTGGACACATACCTAGGAGTGGAATCACGTGGTCATATGGCAATTCTGTGGCTAACTCTTGGAGGAATGGCCATGCTCTACAGGGGCTGTGCCATTGTCAATTCCCACCAGCAATGGATGCATGTTCAAATTCCCTACATCCTCATCAGTACTTGTTATTATTCACCTTTTTATTTATTAAAAAAATTTAATGTTTATTTATTTATGAGAGAGAGAGAGTGAGCAGGGGATGGGCAGAGGGAGGGAGACAGAGGATCCTGTACTGTCAGCACAGAGCCTGATGTGGGGCTCAAACCCACGAACCTTAAGATCATGACCTGCGGCAAAGTTGGACACTCAACCAGACTGAGCCACCCAGGGGTTTTTAGTAATTGCTGCCCTAAGCAGTGTGGTTTTGACCTGCATTTCCCTGGTGACTAATGATATTGAGTATCTTTTCATGTATCTTTTATTGGATATTTGTGTATGTTTTTGGGGGGAAATGTCTACTCAGGTCTTTTCCCCATTTTCAGATTGGGTTTTGATTTTGAGTTGTAGGAGTTCTTTATATATTCTGCGTACTAGGCCATTATCAAATATATGATTTTTGAACATTTTTCCCCATTCTGAGGGTTTTCTTTCCACTTTCTTGATACACAAAATTTTCAATTTGATGAAGTCCACTACTTTTCCTTTGCTTGCTTGTACTTTTGTTGTGATGTCTACAAGACCATCGCCTAGTTTTTGCTATAAACATTTACAACCATGCTTTCCTCTAAGAGTTTTACAGGTTTAGCTCTGACATTTAGGTTTGCTTTTTGTATATGGTGAGAGGCTAAGGGCCCAAATTCATCCTTGTCTTGTGGAAATCCAATGTTCCAGCACTGTTTGTGGAAAAGACTATTTTCCTCCATAAGATGGTCCTGGAACTCTTGTCAAAATCTCATTTCCATGAAACAAATGGGTTTATTTCTGGGCTCTTCATTCTGTCTCATTTATCCATGATCTGACCATCATGCCACCACCATGCTGTCTTGATGGCTGTAGCTTCATTGTAAGTTTTGAAATCTAGACATGTGGGTCCTCCAACTTTGCTCTCGTTGAAGACTGTTTTGAGCCTCTGGGTCCTTTGCATTTCTACATGAGTTTTAGGATCAGTGTGTCTGCAGACCTTCTTGAGATCCTCCCCAGAGGTGGGGCCCAGGAAGCTGGGCTGATTCCCTCCCTCTACTGAAAGGAAAGACTTCCTGAGCACCTGATCCACAGACTGTGAAAGTTTCCAGTCTGACTAGAAACACAGTATCCTCTGCACTGTGTCCATGGCCCCTTCAGAGGTCTCTTTCCCCATGTTCACATGCCAGTCAGTGCTTTGCTGACCCTCCAGTGAGAGGGTCCCCACTCTCTGTGTGCAGCTCTCTCTTCTCTGGCTTCTGTCCTGTGGACTCCAGCAGCCTTCATCTCCCAGGATGCCAACTCTGTCTCCTCAACTCAGGGTCTACCTGGCTCTGCCAACCTCAGTTTCCCCTCCTAGACCTGGACACTGAAGGCAGGAAGCTGGGGTGATCACAGGGCTCACCATTATTTCCTATCTGTACGGGATCAATAGGAAATTCTCTGACACCAGCTGGGGGTCCTACAATTCACTCAGCTCTGGCCCCATCTATGTGGAGATGGCATCAGACCCCACAGGCTCAGCCCCACAAGACCACCCCCACTTCAGACGCCAACCCCAAGTCCAGACATCACCTGTGCTCTGACCCACAGGCAACAGATCACAGGTTCCCACAGCCCCTCCTCGGGTCTGATGAATGTGCTGGAGGGACTCAGAGAGCTCAGGGAAATGTTTGACTTGCTAGATTAGTGGTTTATTACAAAAGGATATAACTCAGGGATAGCCCGTTAGAAGAGACGCCCAGATCAAGATACTGGGGAAGGGATGGGAAGCTTCCATGCCTCTCCAGGCACGTCATTCTCCCCACATCTCTACGTGCTCCCCAGCCTTCAATCCCCCCCAATGCTGAGACTGTCCCTCTGAGTTTTCATGGGGGCTTCATTGCATAGACATGATCGATTAACCCATTGTCCATTGGTGGTTGATTCCATCTCCCCTTCCCAGAGGTCAGGGGCAGGACTGAAGCCTCCAACTCTCTGGTCCCACGGTGGGGTCCACAGGCCACCAGCCGCCATCCCTAGGGGCTTTCTAAAGTCACCACAACAACATGAATTTGGGCTTGTTATGAACACCGTGACACCTTCATTGCTGTCTTCAGTTGGGAAACCCAAGGGGCTTAGGACCTCTGAGCCAGGAACAGTGACAAGGGCTGAGTCCGTATTTCTTATAAATCACACTATCACAGCCATTGTCCCACATATTCTGTATGGGGGAAGGGGAGGCTGTTGGGGCTACTGCAGCAGGGACCAGGTGGTAGAAACAACAGAAGTGTACTGCTCGTGGCTGCAGTCAAGCTCTTCCTCGCATGGGGTTGCTTCCTGTCAGGGCATTAATGCCATTGCCATGGTGGGGGCTCCACTGTCAGGAGCTCCTGACTCCCTGACTACCTCCCAGAGCACCCACTTTTGACACCAGCACACTGCAGGTTTCCACATTTGAGGTCAAGGGGACACGAACATCCTGCCTACAGCAGAGGGTGAGTCCAGACCCTGTTACTCCTTCACGGCTGGCTATATATGTCACCCCTTGTTCTCTAGTGGGGAAGACTGGAGGATACAGCTGTGGCTGCTCTCTGCCAGTCACAAGGCCCAGCGTCACCCAGTATTGACAATTTGTTGGGACTTGCAGTTAGATACGGGCCTGGAAACATGGAGACAGCCTGGGGTGTGGAGGGGACACCGTCTACCATGTGCCCCATGGCCTCTCCCCGAGGAGTGTCAGTGGCTCCTAGGGATGGCCTCGCACTGAGAGCCAGGTGGCTAGCCTCTGGTGGGGGGCCATGCCTGGGCAGGTAGGGCACAGAGCTCACTCCAGCCACTGTTCCTCTCCCAGTGACCAGCACGGACTATGAAACTGCGGCCGATGCCACGGAGACCTCCTCCTACTTCAGCGCCCAAGGCTACCTGTCCAGGTAGAGGTCCATGTAGACGCAGGCAGCACCCAGCAGGCTGGTGGTGCAGGCCCAGGGGGGCGGCAGTGCTGGCCTGGGCAGACGGAACCTGAGTCCTGGAGCTCTCAGCCAGGCCCTGGCAGTGTCCTGCCAGCAAGCAGGGGTCTGCAGGAGCCATCCAGGCCTGACCCCTTGCTGGTCCACCTCATGCCCCTTCTCTGTTCTCCCACCAGCCGGGAGCAAGAGGGCACGGAGTCTACCTCAGAGGAGGGGCAGCTGCCCCAGGTGGTGGAGGAGATGAAGGACCTCCAGGTGGCCCCTGGTACACGCCTGGCCAAGTTCCAGCTCAAAGTGAAAGGTGAGGAAGAGAGACAGATGGCCCGGAGCGCCATCTGGACAGTGGAGGCTGGGTGGGCATGGGGGCTGGGGGTTCTGAGGGCAGGGCACGCTGGCCAGGGGCTGTGTGCTGACCAGTCCCCTGTGGTCCCAGGCTACCCAGCGCCACGGCTGTACTGGTTCAAAGACGGGCAGCCCCTGACGGCTTCTGCACACATCCGCATGGCTGACAGGAAAACACTTCACACCCTGGAGGTTGTATCTGTCACCAAGGAGGATGCCGGCCAGTACTCAGCCTACATTAGCAACGCCGTGGGCGCCGCCTACTCATCAGCCCGGCTGCTGGTCCGAGGTGGGTGCGGGGGACTGGGTGTCCCCACCTGGGCAGTGCAAGTGGCCTGGGTGGGGGCAGACAGGCAGTGAAACAGACCCACAAGTGTGGGAGCACCAGGAGACTGCGGAGGAGGAGGTCAGGAGTCACTTTTGGAGGATGGGTATGAGCTCCTTTGTCCCAAGTTCTGAGCATCGCAAGGTGCTCCCAGGTCACACCAGAGGGAGTGGCTGAGGGACCCAGCTCTGCCTAGGCTTCACTCACCCTTCGGTGCCACCCCACGTGCTGGCTCCAGATCGACGCCCACACTCTTGGGGCCTTGGAGGGTTGTGTGTATGAGAGTGGGTGGGACACCCCTACAGACTCCTACCCCCAGCAGGTGCACAGGCCCAGAGGAGGGAGGCCCCCTGGTGCTACAGGCCTGACTTCCATTTCTTGCCTCTTTCAGGCCCCAAAGATCCCGAAGAGAAGCCAGAATCAGGTGAGCCGACTCAGGTGGGCAGAGGTGGGTGGGTGGCTCAGCAAAGTGAGTGAGGGACACAGCGTCGCAGGTGGAGGAGGGTGCACTGTAGGCTGTGGAGACCCAACCTCCAGATGGGATGGGGCTGGGACCTGGGAGGGGGGCCTTGGTGCCCCGAGGATGGGGAGCAGGGGTTCGACATGCATTCATCACCAATGCTTGCTGTTTCTCCAGATGTGTACCAGCAGCTGGTGCCGCCCCGATTCCTGGAAAGATTCACCTCCAAGAAAGTGAAGAAAGGCTCCAGCATCACCTTTTCAGTGAAGGTGGAAGGTGGGGCCCTCCTACTCTCCTGCCCCTTGACAAGGACAGCCAAACCCAGGATCAGAGCGGGCCCCGCCCCCTTCCTACCTAGGACTCCTCCCTCAGGATCAGAGCAGGGCCCCTCCCTCTTCCCACCTGGCACTCCTCCCCCAGGCTGAGGGGGGGGGGCCCTCCCTCTTCCCACCTGGGACCCCTCCCCCAGGATCAGAGAGGGCCCTGCCCTCTTCCTACCTAGGACTCCCCCCAAGGCCCTTCAGTCTTCCAATCTCCCCAAGTCTCCCTCACTGTTCCCTCCTGCCCACAGGGTGCCCGGCCCCAGCCGTGCACTGGCTGCGGGAGGAGGCTGAGCGAGGCGTGCTGTGGATTGGCCATGACACGCCAGGCTACACGGTGGCCAGCTCTGCACAGCAGCACAGTCTGGTCCTGCTGGATGTGGGCAGACAGCACCAGGGCACATACACCTGCATCGCCAGCAACAGCGCTGGCCAGGCCCTCTGCTCCGCTAGCCTGCACATCTCTGGCCGTGAGTGGGCGTGGGTGACTGCGGGCAGCTGACCTTCACTGAGCCCCCGACCCAGAGCCCTCTCCTGTTGGCCCCCTGAACACAGAGCCCCATGGGCCAGTTCCCACCCCTGTCTTGTAGGCTCTGCATAGCTGGATGAGACCCTCCTAGAAGCCTCCTGCCCTCCTGAGTGTTTTCCTCCTGGGCCCCACTCCACCTTGGGGCTCCCAAGGGCCAGGGTCAAGGTCCCTGCTGGGGGGTAGACACCCTGGGTCAGGTCCCCACCAGAATTGTCTCAGGGCTGTGGGGCGTCATCCTGAGACTCACCCTGTTCTCCTGACAGTGCCCAAGGAGGCAGGGGCAGTAGAGGAGCATGCTGGGGTGAAGGAGGCCCTCATCTCCACCTTCCTGCAGGGGTGAGTAGGGGAAGCAGGTCAGCAGCAGCAGGCCTGGGAGTGGGGCGTTGCCGCCCTTGGGAGGGAACCCCATCCAGACTGCAGCCCAGCCTTGCCCCTCAAGGACTCTGTGGCTTGGGCCAGGCCCTGTCCCTCTCTGTGCCTCAGTGTCCCCACTGTAACACCAGGGCTTCGGCTGAAGCATTCCCTCAGGATGCCCCTCCCCTTTAGGACCCAAGCCGTCTCCACGCAGATGTCAGAACCTGCAGGTTTCACTGATCTTGCTGGGCAGAGGAAAGGTATGGGCTGATTGGGAGCAGGGAGCAGGGTGGGGGTCGATGCACCCAGTGCAGGGGTGAGGCATGGAGGAGGCTGCTCCAGGCCCACAGCTGCTCCAGAAATACCTGCTTGTCCTCTCTGGGCCAGGGCTTCCTGCCCTCTCCTGGGCCTGATTCTGAATGCTAGTTGGTGTCAGAGCCATTTCTGAGCCTTGCAGATCTGACCCTTGGCTCACAGCTCATGCCCAGCGGGCTGTGTGGATGCCTGGCCTGGACACAGGTGGCAGTGATGGCTAGGTGAAGGCAGTGCAGGAGGCAGGTGCTGGGCATGCCAGCATCCAGACCTGATCTGTCCTGGATTCTCCCCCGTCCCCAGCAGGGTCCTTCGGTTCATTTCCTGGCCACCTGCACAGGCCCTTCTGGCACCTTGGGGTATTTGTAACTTTTTAATGGAAAGCAGGGAGTCTGCACAGAAGTAGAGAAGGGAAGGCCATGTGCTCTGTGTGCTGGTTGCCCACCTTTGGGGTCACTTCTCGGCTGACCCCCACTCATCCAGGCAGCCCTCATTCACTCTTGACCCAACCCTGCAAAGCTTCCAGCAGTGATGGCCCCAAGTCTGTGCATTCCTCTGCACTGCTGACACTTGAGCCCAGGTCCAGGCCTGGAGAGCACAGGTCTGCAGGGCCTGCAGCTAGCTGAGCCAGCTTCTGGTCCCCAGGAGATCCCATGGCGGTGGAGGCCCGTAGCCACTTGTCCCTGGCCGAGGTGGGCACAGAGGAGTTCCTGCAGAAGCTCACCTCCCAGATCACAGAGATAGTGTCGGCCAAGATCACGCAGGGTGAGGGCGCCGCTGGCTGTGGGGCGAGGGTAGGGGCAGTGACTGAATTCCCTTGTCCACACACCCTGGGGACCCACGGGGAGGGGATATGGGCCAGGCCCTTCCTGGGCATCACATGCCCTATGCCCCCAGCCAAGCTGCAGGTGCCTGGAGGTGACAGCGATGAGGAATCTAAGACACCGTCTGCATCCCCCTGGCATGGCCGTTCCCGCCCCTCCTCCAGCATCCAGGAGTCATCCTCGGAGTCGGAAGATGGGGACTCCCGTGGCGAGGTGCTCTGATGGGGCAGTGGGGGGCAGGCAGTGGGCAGGGCACCGGTGGGGGGAGGAGCGGGAGCACAATACTGCCACCTGGGATGGCCTGGACCCCTGGGCCCTCTGGGGTGGCCTCACTGCCACCCTGATGGGATTTCCATCAGCAGAGTTGGGTTGAGCTTGTCCTGGAACTTCTGGAACCTCAGGATGGCTTCTCCCCCAACGTGATGCCAGGCACCCCGCAGCCTCAGGAGGCCCGGCTGACTCCAGTCTGGGTTTTCCCCACTCTGGGGTCTTTGTGGGGGTTGTGGGGGTCTTGGTAGGTCAGGCTGGCATCCCTCTGGTCTGACTTGGCATCATCCCCCCCAGATCTTCGACATCTATGTGGTCACGGCTGACTACCTGCCCCTGGGGGCCGAGCAGGATGCCATCTCACTGCGGGAGGGCCAGTATGTGGAAGTGCTGGACTCCGCCCACCCGCTGCGCTGGCTTGTGCGCACCAAGCCCACCAAGTCCAGCCCCTCACGCCAGGGCTGGGTGTCCCCTGCCTACCTGGACAGGCGGCTCAAGGTACTGGATGGCTGGGGCGGGGTCCTGGGATGGACCCCTGGGTCCTCCCACAGGGCAGGGCTGGGCCAGAGATGGGACCACCTGCCACCATCCCCCATTTTCTCACCAGCTGTCACCCGAGTGGGGGCCCACTGAGGCCCCCGAGTTCCCGGGGGAGGCCGTGTCTGAGGATGAATACAAGACAAGGCTAAGGTGAGGGTCCGGCAGGCAGGGGCAGGAGCGGCTTTGTGGCCTCCAGGTAGCCTTGGGGGTGCTGCCCACATTGCCGGGCTTGTTCTGAAGGTGGGCGGCGGTGGGCTGCATGGGAGGAGGAGGCCGCCCGCCCCTCTCAGGAGCTCCTGGGTCTCTCCTCACCCCATCCCCTCCCAGCTCCATCATCCAGGAGCTGCTGAGCTCTGAGCAGGCCTTTGTGGGCAAGCTGCAGTTCCTGCAAAGCCACCACATGCAGCACCTGGACCGCTGCCCCCATGTACCTGCGGCTGTGACCTCCCAGAAGGCTGTCATCTTTCGAAACGTGCAGGACATCAGCCATTTCCACAACAGGTAGGTGGGTAGGCAGGCCCCACGGCTGCTCCGGAGCCCCCAGGTGTGCACACAGACACATGCACATGGGCCAGCCAGGCATGCACAAAGGTACAAGCACACGTGACAGTCACAAGTGCACAAAGACGAATGCATGCATATCAGTGATGCACGCACACACATGCTCACGCATGCCTGAGAGAACTTCACTGACTGGGTTTACCCACTGGCGCACCACACCCCTGTTTAAGGGCACAGATGTCCCTAGGAACACAGGCATATATACCTGGCTTGCCCACAGAAGCGCCTGTAGTATCCTTGCCTGCTGCCAGCACCCATATGTGAGAACGCTCCAGAAATTTCTCCAAACACATGACAGGCACGTCCCACGACATGCACTTCTGTGTACACAGACACAGGCGTGCATACCTGCATTCAGACGCACACTCTGACACGTGTGGGCATGCATGTGTACACGACACACACGTGTCATGTGTGAAGATGTGGATGCCCTCACACACTGCACCTGCAGCCTCTCCAGCCCAGACCTGGGCAGCAGCCTGTTTCTCCCCCAGCCTGAGGGCTCGCCATCCCCCTGACCACTGTCCCCTGTTCTGCAGCTTCCAGAGGGAGCTGCAGCAGTGTGACACGGATGACGATGTGGCCATGTGCTTCATCAAGAACCAGGCGGCCTTTGAGAAGTACCTGGAGTTCCTGGTAGGCCGTGTACAAGCCGAGTCTGCGGTGGTCAGCACAGCAGTGCAGGAGTTCTACAAGGTGCCCCCCAGCCCATGCCTCATAGTTTTCTGAGAAAAGCAGGGCCCCTGAAGCTCTGGGCTCAGCTTCAGAGGGTGACACCGCGGGGGACAGGAGGAGGGTGTGAGGCCCACCAGAGGGAGGAGCAGTGCACATGTATGCACATGTGCATGTACCCCACGCCCCAGCCCTCCAGCTTTCCGCCCTGGTAACACTGGCCATCGGGGGTGCACATGTGTGTCCCCAACCCTGTGCTGCGGTTCCCACAGAAATACACGGAAGACGTGCTGTCAGCCTTAGACCCCTCGCAGCCACCACCGCCGCCCCTGCAGCACTTCCTGGAACAGCCTGTGGAGCGGGTCCAGCAGTACCAGGCCCTGCTCAAGGTACAGGGCCGCTGCATGGCTTCCCTCCCTGTCCTTGGTGGGCGGTCAGGCAGACGGGCGGGCGGTGGGGCTCGGGCCTGACGCCTTCTCCCCCAGGAGCTGATCCGCAACAAGGCGAGGAACAGGCAGAACTGCGCGCTGTTGGAGCAGGCGTATGCCGTGGTGTCGGCCCTGCCGCAGCGCGCTGAGAACCAACTGCACGTGTCACTCATGGAGAACTACCCAGGCACCCTGCAGGCCCTGGGCGAGCCCATCCGCCAGGTGCTGGGCGCGGTGGAGGGCCTGGTGGGGCCACGTGGGTGGGGGGAATGGGGCACGGTGGAGGGCCTGGTGCGGGGCCATGTGGGTGCGGGGTGTGGGGTGCTGTGGAGGGCCTGGGCAGGGCCATCGGGTGCGGGGTGTGGGGCATGGTGGAAGGCCTGACAGGGCCATGTGGGCGCCGGGTGCAGGGCAGGGTGGAGGGCCTGATGGGGCCACATGGATGCGGGGTAGATGACATGGTAGAGGGCCTGGTGGAGCTATGTGGGTGCTGGGTGCTGGGCGCTGTGGAGGGCCTGGGCGGGGCCGTGTGGGCGCCAGGTACCGAGCTGACTGAGAGCCAAATGCTCCCCAGGGCCACTTCATCGTGTGGGAGGGGGCGCCTGGCGCACGGATGCCCTGGAAGGGCCACCATCGGCATGTCTTCCTGTTCCGCCACCACCTGGTGGTCTGCAAGCCCAGACGGGATTCCCGCACCGACACCTTCAGCTATGTCTTCCGGAACATGATGAAGGTTTGCGGGTGCCCATGGAGCCCAAGTGGGGCAGAGGGGGTGCCGGCTGGGCAGGGAGTGTGGAGTCCTGCTTCCAGACAGTGAGTTTGCATCCCGCCTCCCCCCACAGCTGAGCAGCATCGACCTGAATGACCAGGTGGAGGGTGACGACCGCGCCTTCGAGGTTTGGCACGAGCGAGAGGACTCTGTGCGCAAGTATCTGCTGCAGGCGCGGACGGTCATCACCAAGAATTCCTGGGTGAAGGAGATCTGCGGCATCCAGCAGCGCCTGGCCCTGCCCGTGTGGCGTGAGTGTCCTGGCCATGGCAGTGCTGCCAGATTGGGAGCCTGAGCCTGACCTGAGTACAGGAAGCCTTGGGGTTCACACAGCCCCCCACCCCAGCACAAGACAGGCACCCAGACTGTTAGGGACGTGAAGGACCTGGTAACCCCAGGTCGGCTTCCCCACCTAGGACAGGAGAGGGGATCCCCTTTCTCCGCGGTTCTTTGTTACCCATCCAGCTTGCCTCACTCACCCTGACTCCCATCGGACCCAGGTCCTGGATGGAAGGTCGCAAGGGGTGGTGTCCATAACAATCTCACTCTTTGACCTTGAGGCTTCTGGCTGTGCCAGGGACGCACCAAGGACTTGGGAGGGGGGGCTATCCCACCCACCAAGAGCTCAAAGCCTGTGTGTGTGTTGTGTGTGTGTGTGTGTGTGTGCATGCGTGCATCTAGAACCCCCAGATTTCGAAGAGGAGCTGGCAGACTGCACAGCCGAGCTGGGTGAGACTGTCAAGCTGGCCTGCCGTGTGATAGGCACACCCAAGCCCATCGTCAGCTGGTACAAAGGTAGGCCCCTGGGGCTCAAAGGATGTTGATCCTGCACCAGGAAGAGGCGCTGGGAGGGAATCCATCCTGGGCAGGGGCTGGGGAATGAGGGGCGGCCTGCTGGGGGGCTGGGCACAATCACCGCCAGCCTGGGTGGGTGCGTGGGTGGACGAGGTGGGACAGAGTCAGAGGGTGTGCACCCATGATCCCGACACAGTGATCGTACCCACCCCAAACTCACTCCTTAGCTCTCCGAGGGCTCACACCCTGTCCCAGGTACCAGGCCCTGCCAAGGGGTGCTGGTCGTCTAGGGGAGGAGACAGATGGCAAACCAGGAGACAAACATGTGGCATGAAGGCGACACGGCCAGCTAGAGAAATGAGGCAAAGGGGGCAGCTGGCAGGCCTCCCTGGTGAACATTCAGGAGCTCTGGGTGGGCAACCAGGAGGCCAGGAGCAGGGAGAGGGCACTGAGGCTGGCTCTGTGGTCAGGGTCCCCAGGAATACCCCCACTTCTGGCATCAGCTGCACTTTGGGGGTCTCTGGGAGCACCTCCACTTCTGACATTCTGGGGGTCCATGGGACCACCCCCACTTCTGACACCAGATGCAGCTTGGGGGTCCCCGGGACCACCCCCACTTCTGACACCAGATGCAGCTTGGGGGTCCCATGACCACCCCTACTTCTGGCACAAGCTGTAGTCTGGGGTCTCTGGAACCACCCCCACTTCTGGCATCAGCTGCAGCTTGGGGGTCCCCATGACCACCCCCACTTCTGACACTGGCTGTATTCTGGGGGTCCCCAGGGACCACCCCCACTTCTGGCATCAGCTGCACATTGGGGGTCCCCATGACCATCCCCACTTCTGACACCGGCTGTATTCTGGGGGTCCCCGGGACCAGCCCCACTTCTGGCATCAACTTCACTTTGGGGGGGTCACGACCAGCTTTGGATTCAATGAATCACCTGAAGGACTCACAGAACTCAGCAGAACATTCCGCTCAGGGTGTGCTTTATTGCAGGAAAGGGAAAAGCAACATGGGGAAGGGTCCCAGGGTCCCCCCACCCAGTGGTCATGCAGACTGCATGTTCCTCCCGCATGCATGCGTGGCAGCACTCAGTCTGGCCCTTTGGGGACATCCCTCTGAGCCTTGTGGCTTGTGGCCTTGTGTCCAGGGCCTCTGTTCGGGGCCACTCATGCAGGCACAGGTGACCTGTCACGGCCCCTACAGAGGTCAAGCTAATGACATGTGACCTTAAGCCCCAGCCCTAAACCACAGTGTAGTACAGCCATCTGACATGGTCCAAGGCCCCCAGGTAAACTGAGACACTCTCACTGTGGGTCACTTGGGCTGGCAGACAGGTCTCCAAGTCCTCAGTTCAGTCTGAATAACCAAGTCCAGTCCCAGTTTTGGGGAGCTGTCCCAGGGGCAGGCCCTCGGGTTGAGCAGCCAGGGGCACTGGTTTGTCCTTCATGGCTGAGGATGGGGCTAGAGCGGATACTGGTGGTGTTACTGGGACACAAGAGGGGCCTTCCCCGTGTCCTGCGGTCAGAGCCACAGGCTGAAGCTGGGGGACACAGGGACTGGTTCCCGTCAGCAGTTTGGGAGAGCGGCCCCAGGGTCGTCTTCTGGAGGGAGGCCCCGCAGCCACCTCGTCCTGGGGTCTGAGGAGGTCCATCCCCAGCTGCCTCCCCTGCACAGAACCTGGGAGGGTACCTGTCCATCCCGCTGTCCCCTCATGGCCAGACCTTTGACCTGTGAGGACGGGTTCATACCCTCCATCCTGGGAGGGACAGAGTGGTTCATACAGTTTCCTGGAAGCAAGAACGAACCCCTGGGGCCACCTGTTTTGGCCAGGCTGCCTCCAAGAGGGTGTGCTGGCCGGGGCCCACGTCCAAGGGGAAAGGGGGACGTGCTGCCCAGGAGTGGACAGTGAGTGCTCTGGAGGGATAACTTGGCTGGGGATAGCTGTGTCCAGTGACCAGACTGCCTCCCCAAGGGGTGGATGGAGGAGGTGGGGGCAGCCACATGGTCAGCCCGTGTTGACACATGCTGTCACAATACACGCAGCGCACACAGTCGTGTGGTAGGGACAGAGCTGCTGTGACCCAAAGCAGTGTCATGGCAGGAAACCCCACCGGTAGCTGACGGAGACACTGATTTGCCAGGATGGGGAGTCCGCCCCCAGCCTGGCCTCTGAGCGGTGTCCCATGCAAGAACCTCACCTCGTTCACCGCCTCAAGGAGGGGTCTTCAACTGACCGGTCTGTAGGCTCTCAGGCTGTGTCTTTTGCAACAGCTCAAGGCTGGTGGGCACATAGCAGTCTTCACTGGGAAGAGCATCGCCAGTGGAGCCACACAGTTGGCCCTGAGCTCTGCCCATGGAACTGGGACCCGGCTCCCCGCCATGTGGCCTGGACCGCTGCTGCGCTCACTGCATAGCCTGGGTCTCCCCTGAGCTGGATGACGGGGCAGGGGAGGGGGAATTGGAGGGAAGGTCCCCTAGGAGGTTCTGTCCCAGTACATGAGTCTGTAGGTGGGGGTCCCCTTTGTAGGCGACGAAGAGGTAAAGGTTGGTTATTGCAATGGAGGAACTCAGCGTGGGGAGACTTCTGACTTGCCAGCCAGCAGAATGACAGAATGTCATGGGTGGACGCTTCCCATGTTAGGAGCAGAGAGGGGCAAGTGCTGACCCACCCACAGGGGCCACATGTCCAGAATGGAGGGCCCCGGACACGAATCAGAGACCTCGCCTCGAGAATGCGGAGAGGTCCTGGTGCCTGCGTGCCTGAGGGTGGAAGAGCAGGATCCATGGCTCTGCATGGGGGATCCCCTTACAGCAGCCTGTCTACACCTACTGGAGCCATAGGAGCAGTTGTCTTTGCCCAGCCACCTGCTCCCTCTGGTGGCTGCTGCCATCTCTGTGCCTGGAGAGTCCACACTGGAATGTCCCCTCCCCACATTCCCTCTGGCCCGCGAACTGCATACCGCAAACATTGGGTCCAGAGGTAGAAGTTGCAGCCACAGAACTCTGACTTGGCCTCAAGGTGACTTTAAAGTCCTGTGAGTGGATGCAGGTGCTGTGAACATCCTACCTCTCCCTGCCTGGGGTCTCTGGGCACAGGGGACCAAGGCTCATCTGTCAGGTCAGGGTGGAGGAGCAGGAAGACACAACACACTTCCGCAGCTCAGTAATGTCCCGCGTTTGGGGCTCACCCAAAACTCCGTCTGGAGCAGCGTCTCTGCAAATACTGTTTTGGCTTCGGGGATGTTGACTTAGCAGCCACGTCACATCACCGTCCAAGGCTCTGTGCCCCTTGGTTGGCTGGGGACCCCCCGCAAGGTGGTGACCTTGCTGATGGGGCTCCTTCTGGCCCAGAGCAGCAGTCACATCCCCCAGCCTTTCTCAGGGCCACCTGTCAGAATGCTCCTATAGCCCTCCACTCACCTCCGCCTCCTCCAGCCTGTCACATTATGGATGCCACACAGGTTCCACCAGCCCACAGGATGGGCATCAAAGACTCCCTGTGGGGACATGGCTCCTCTGCTGTCATCCGAAGGAGTCCTTCACAAACTTCCAGTGCCCGGCCTCCCAGCCCAGGTGCTGGCCCTCCTGCCTTCTGCCCATCCGGACTTGGTGACTGCACCCAGCATGGGCTCTCGTGTTTGTTAGGAAGCCAGTCAACGTCAGGCGTCAGGAGGGAGCGTATCAGCCAAAGCACCACCCAGAGATCTGCTTTTGACTCTGCTTCTCGGTGCCCAGACTGCAGCCTCCGGCCCCATGGCTCTTCCTCCACAGGCCACGGCGGCGGCGGGGGGGGGGGGGGGGGGGGAGGAGCGGGGGTGGTTTCCTGCCCAGTGGACCTCGTGCTGTCTGCCACCGACTCCACAGACCTGTCATGGGTCCTGTTACCTGGCCCAGTGGGGCCTTCTGTTTATCTTCCTCCTCCTCTGTCTTCTGGAACACCTCGTCCTGACCGTGTCCCTTCTTGTCACCGAAGCATGAAGGGTCTGGGGTGTTTCCCCACTTGGAAACCACGAGGCCAGCCAGATACAGATAGAAAACAAGGCCTTCTGGCTGGAGCCGCATATGCCAGTCCCCACGTTTGGGGGCCAGATGTTAGCTGCAGGCAGTGGGTTGCCCCCCCAATGGAGAAACCTCAGGTTCTAGGAGACGCTGGACTTCTATGGGGCTGCTAGCAGGCCTGCCTGTGTCCTCTTCCCCAAAGTGACTGGGTCACTTGACGTGGCTTAAAAACAGTTGGCACGGGTTCCTCTGAGTTAGGGGTCACGATGCTGCTTATGAACTGTTATTTAAACAGCCTCATTCGGCACATACAAAGTCTCCTGTGAAGTTCTAGGTATTTGTGGAGGACACAGATCCTTGCGGGGAAAGATGCACCTATCCTGGCCTCCACGCAGGGGAGAATTGCATGATGGCTGGAGACATTCAGTTGGGTAGTGATGAGGGACATGGGCAGTGTCTGAGCATGTCTATTGGGTGGGGTCCCGGGGAGTAACGGAATCAATGGGCAGATAAGTGAAGGTCTGCGTGCCAGAATGAGACATCGTCTGTTGGGGCCAGGTCCCTCTGCCCGGCCCCTACCTCCAGCTAGGAGCCTACTTTGCAAGGCTGCACAGGGGACATGGAGGTCTGGGGAAGGAAATGGCACTCTGGGTCAGCTTGGCCAGCCAGGCTCCCCGCCAGGGGTCCATGCTCCAGAAGTGCTCCTCCATCGCTGCCCCATGACTGCAACCCCCCAGGCAGGCCAGCCTCCTGTCCCCAGCAGGGTCCCCTCCGTGACAGCCCTGCCTTCCTTTCCAGACGGGAAGCCAGTGGAAGTGGACCCTCACCACATCCTCATCGAGGACCCCGATGGCTCATGTGCCCTCATTCTGGACAACCTGACTGGTGTGGACTCCGGCCAGTACATGTGCTTCGCGGCCAGTGCTGCTGGCAATGCCAGCACCCTAGGCAAGATACTGGTGCAAGGTGAGCCCTGGGACGGAGGCTGGGGTGTGGGGCATCTGGACCCTGCTCTACCTTGGGGACTCAATGGGGGGCACAGGCCTGCGGGTGGGGCTGATGGTGGCCATGTGGATTCCGACCACATCTGGGGAACTCACTGGTGGAGTAGGGTCCCTCTCCATCATGGTGTCTCTCTCTATATCTCTTCCCCTTCCACCACTCGGTGGCCCCACAGTACCCCCACGGTTTGTGAAAAAGGTCCGGGCAGTGCCCTTTGTGGAGGGAGAGGACGTTCAGGTCACCTGTACCATCGAAGGTGCCCCACACCCCCAGATCAGGTAGGCCAGGCAGTGTGGGGGCTGGGACAGGGTCTGCTGGATGCTGGCAAAGTGTGGGTGGGCTCCATGTGCAAGCCCAGACTGCAGGGGGGGCGAGAGGAGGGTCTCAAGTCGGGGAGGCTGGGGTGGCTCTGCCTCACACTGTAGGGTTGGCCATAGGTGGTACAAGGACGGGGCCCTGCTGACACCCAGCGGCAAATACCGAACCCTGAACGAGCCCCGCAGTGGCCTGCTGGTGTTGGAGATCTTGGCGGCCAACAAGGAGGACCTGGGCCACTATGAGTGCGAGGTGACATGGGCAGACATAAGGGCAGCTGAGGGGACTAGCTTGGGGCCTCCCATCACCCAGTGTCCCTGAACCATGATGAGGGAGGGACCACAGCCCCCTATCACCCAGTGTCCCTGATGAGGGAGGGACCCTGACCCACCATCACCCAGTGTCCCTGAACCATGATAAGGGCAGAATCCTAGTCCCCCATCACCCAGTGCCCCTGATGAGGGAGGGACCCCAACCCACCATCACCCAGTGTCCCTGTTGAGGGAGGGACCCCAACCCACCATCACCCAGTGTCCCTGAACCATGATGAGGACAGAACCCTAGCCCCCCATTACCCAGTGCCCCTGATGATGGAGCGATCCCTGGCCCACGATCACCCAGTATCCCCAGTGAAGGAGGGGATCTCTGGCCCACCATCCAGTGTCCATGACAGGGGACAGGGACCCAGATGGGAACCCTGGGTGGCATCCTCTTTTCTCCCAAAGCCACTTGCCCACCTGCAGGGCCAGGGGTGGTCTGTGGATGGTGTGTGCAGGCTGTGGCTCTTCCTGGCTACAAGGCCCCTCTGTGTGGCTGCTGTTGGTAGCCTAGGTGGGTCCTGGCCCCTATGGAGGTTCCTGTGGGAACACACAGACCTGAGCCAGCTCTGGACCCATACTGTCTGATTCAGTCACTATTGGCCACATGCAATTTGAATTGAAATCAATAAGTTACCTGTAGGTAAAGATTCGGTTCCATGCACGTGCTTGGGCCCATATGGCCACCACACTGAAGTGTGTAGACAGTGTCCCCAGTGCCTAGGAAACCCTGGGCAATGCTGGGTCTGTGTGGGAACCCTTTCTTTGGTGATAAGCTCTATGCCTCTGGGACACAGCCAGGGAGGGCCCCCACTACAAACGACCTGCATGGTCCCCAGGGAGCCGCAGGCTCTAAGCAGGCTCCTGCCATCTGCCCTGCAGTTGGTGAACCGGCTGGGCTCTGCGAGGGGCGGGGCAGAGCTGTGCATGCAGAGCCCAGCTGTGCGAGCCCGGGAACAACGTCGCAGAGAGCAGCTTGCAGTTGTGGAAGGTGAGTGCTGTGGGGCTGGGTTGGGGGAAACTACCAGCTTTTCCAATCAAGGTGTGCTTCTTGGAGGAGGGGCAGTGAGGGCCAAGGAGGGGTCTGGCTGGGAGAGGAGGGGATGCAGAGGCCGTGGAGCAAGGGCTGGGTCCCAGCGCCCTACTGGGGCAGCATGAGGTGAGCCATGAGCCCAGAGCTTCAGCAAGGCTGAAGGGCTGCCCTGGGGGTGGCATCTTCCTCACCATCTCTGGGGCAGTAATGAGTGCATAGAAAGGTCCTATCTGGGCCAGGCAGGCTGCTGGACAGTAGCCAGCCAGGCCTCGTGATAGGTGGCAGCAACATTAGGTAGGACAGCTTTGCCATGTGCAGAGCACAGGGCTGCCGGGTCTCAGCTTGGCTCCCAGGAGAGGGAGTGGTGTTGGGGTTGGGTTGTTCATGGGAAAAACAGAATGCCGTGGCTCTGCCTCCCTAACCTGGCCGGGGGGGGGCCCTGGGGTCCTGGGATATGTCTCACTAGGGGGAGATGTGCTTTGGGGTGGGAGGTGAAGGGTGGGCGGCAGGGCACCTCACGCCTCCACTCATGCCTGGGTCCAAGATCCCAGCTGGGCCCAGCCCAAGAATGGCTGGGATGGGGAGGGTGGCAACTGGAATCTGTTCTGGGCCTGCTCAGTCCCAGAGAGCAGCCTGATGGGGCAGGGTGCAGCCCCAGGGACAGCTTCTCCCAGTGCAAGTATCCCCACCTATAAGGTGGTAAGTCTTCTGTTCCTGGAGGCATACAAGCAGAGGCTTGACTAATACCTGGTGGAGCTTCAGCTCCCACAGTAGGAAGGGCTGGAATACATGTCCTCCCAACTTCTGAATGTTGGCTTCTGTGATGCCTTGGGCTACTGGATCCAGTCCTTCCTGGGGCCCCATGCCTGGGCGCCTCTGTCTATCTAGACCCTCCTACAGTCAGCCTACTTGGCATCTGAAGTTTGGCCTCACAGCCTTTGAGACCCTCCACAGCCATCAAAGAGAGGGCAGGGGTCCTTGTTCCTGCCCCCCAGAGGATTCTGTGATGTCTGCAGGCACCTGCACTTCCTGCAGTGTAGCATCTTATGTAGGGGAGGTGCTGCATAGGGACTTCAGTGCTCCCTCTCAGGCTGGCAACAAGCATGTCCTACAGAGGCATTCACTTCATTGTCATGATGGGTCACTTTCTGTCAACGTCCGACGGCTGTGGAGTCTGGAAGAGGGGCAGCCTCCTGGTGCCTCACATCCAAGAAGGCGGGTTCTCACAAACCCAGGATTGGAGCCCAGCGCCTACCGCTTCCTAACCCTATCCTGCCGCTTCATCTTTAACCTGGTGGCTCTATGGCCAGCACGGCCCTGGCCAGCCTTGTGGGGTGGGTGCTGCCCCCTCGCTTGTGGAACCGCACTGGGCCAGGAGCCTTGCTTCGCACGGCTGCACCTCTCCAATAGCTGCCAGTACTCACTGGAGCTTAGGGCCCATCAGGTGGCTGGCCAGTTCAGGAACAAAAGCACCAGGCAGCCAAGACATGTCCTGACTACCACCCCATAGAGCAGCAGGAGGGGACCCCAGTCATGGGGGGGAGGCGAGGAGAGGAGTTCTGCACACAGGGTCCAGTCTGCAGGTGGCAAACAGGCTGGCTCTCTCTGGCCCCAACTTAATCCTCACACACAGGGCATGTTGGTGCATTCCATTCTCTCTCCCAGGGGGCTTCCCTCTCCAGGAGGCAACTAGCACAAACACGCACATGTACATACATACATGCATGTGTGCATGCACATGCTTGTGTGCACACATATACACGAATAAATGAGGCTCCCAAAGGCCATACGGATACAACTGGTACATTTAATTCATGTGCATCCAATTGGAGACAAGTTTAAAATACTCTTGGTCATCTAAAAGGAAAATCCTTTTTCTATATGGCACTGTAGCAAAGCCTGAAATCCCACACACGAAGCCAGGGTGCTGTGTGCCCCAGGCCATGCCACTTGACTTTTTTGAGCATCCCACTCAGCTTTGTCCCTAGAATGGCAAAAGGGACTGTTGAGACCTAAGGGTACTGGTAGCCGGTGACTGCCTGCTGTCCAGCAGGGTGTGGTTGGGAGGGGGCATCTCTGTTGCACACCTGGCCCTTCCCAGAAGTTGCAGAGGAAGAGACCTTGAGACAGGTTGGAATAGGTGCTGCTTGGTCCCAGATGAGTCTTATCCTGTCTCTGGGATTCTGATCCTCCATCTGCTGGCTCCAGATGGGTAGAAAGGTAGGGTAATCAAAGCAGTTGAATTTGTAGGTAGCTTCTATGGGGAGACCTAAATTTCTCTACTCACTTAGAGCTCAGGACCCTGTCCAGGCATTTCTGGTTGCTCCTGATGGGGTTTTCATGGCCTCATGCTACAAAGCTCATATGTGCCACCTCCCTGGAGAGATGCCTTTGTTCTTTAGGAATTTTTATAAAACAGGCACCAGCCATCCCAGTCGCAGTTTGATTCCCATGAGCCATTCCTTTCCCCACGCCTAGCCTTCAGTTTTTGTCTGAGCAGTGGGACCTTAGGTTTGACAAACTCACAGGGCTCCCTGGCACATGAGCTGAAGAAAGAGCTGGAATTTCTATGTGGACTGCCCAGATGGGGCCCCTACTCTTGCTACGGTCCCTGAAAGACCCTCATTTCCTCATGTTAGACACATTTGATGTTCTACTTCCTTATCCCCCAGACACTCAAAGAAGGCTCTGTCATCTCCATTTCAAAGATGACAACTGGGGCTTCAAGCTGAGACAGATAGGCCAGGCAGGGCTTGGATCCAGTGCTCCTAAGCCGAGCAGGTTACTACACTGCCATGCCATTCAAACAGCTCAACTCCTGAGCGCTGGCTGATCTGTAACCCTGGCTATTCCGACTGTTTTCTTTGTAGTCACTGAGCAGGAGACTAAAGTCCCCAAGAAAACCATCATCATGTAAGTGCAGGCGTGTTCCTAACTTTCCTTCTGACTGCAGTGCCCCCTGCATGCCCACTAACCCACCTGGACCTTGCCTGTGTGGCCCAGCCACCTGCTTGTCTGACTACCTGCCCATATGGCTTTTGCTCACCACGCAGACTGCCAGCACTTTGCAGAAGCTCCAGAGGGGACCCACATTCCCCTGGGGTCTTGACTACCTTCACACTTCACAGCTCTCTCTTACAGGGCCTCCATGGCTCCATTGCTTCCGCAGGGTAGACTTACTCTGTATACTTCACAGCAGTACACCCAGCTTGGACCCAGAATCACACCAGTTAGTTTGGAGCCGGGACTGAGAGCTGTTTCCCACAGTGGGCCAGAGGCAGAATTCTACTCAAAACCCTAGAATCTAGGACATTTCTGTCCAACAGAGCTTTCTGTGATGTTGGAAGTATTCTCTATGTTGCACACTACAAGAGCATCCACTAGCCATATGTGGCTGCCAAGTATTTCAAATGTGTCAAGTGTAACTGAAGAACTGAATGCTAGATTTTAGTTATTCTCATTAACTTGCATTTAATTAAAATAGTGTAACCCTAGTGGGCAGCACAGCTCTAGGTCCCTTACATGTCTCCAAGCCCAACCCTAGCATTAGGGAGATGGGGAAACTCACGTTCAGGGAAGAGGCTTGCTCAAGGTGTCTCATGATTGGAAGCCAACTGATAACCCATTTCCCCGGTGCCACGCCCGCCATCCCCTTCTTTGGTGCCTTCAAGGCTGGGGTTGTTGCTACTTAAATTACACAAGAGGTTTGGAGCTGAGTGAAACCACAGAAGGAAGAATTGGTTTTGACCTGGATGATCAGGAGGACTTCCACTAGAGGGTGTGTGCAGGTGGAGATTGTGGAAAAGCTTGCAAAAGCCAGGAGGCAAGAAAAACTGGTCTAAGACCAGATGGCTGGGAAACTCTGGTTAGTCCCCATGGACCTATGACCTCCTCAAGGGGCCTGAAGTTGTCCAAGTTATGGAGAATCTTATCATCAGACATTTGGTCAGATCCTGGGTTAACCCTTCCTCGACTTCCTCCCTCCTCCCCCAAGGCACGTTGCTGCCCCACAATACATGGGGTAGTAGTAAGTACCCCATCCCTGGAGCTATGCGACTGTGTCTGAGCTTTATACAGATTAACTCTATGTTTCATCCATGAAAGGAGCATCTCTATTATTTACATCTTATGGATGGCTCCTGCTCTCTGAGGGCTCACTGGGGTAACCCACATGATATAAAGCATAAGGCACTGGTGGGATGGACAAGGAAGGCCATATGGCTATGTCCCTGCATACCTTCCCATTAACTGCACAAAGAGCACTGGGATCTCCGAAGTGAGATGGTCATAAATGGAGGAGAGACTAGCACACAGAGACATTGTAAACCAGTCTCAGTCTGGGGTTTTGAGGCACCTTGTAATGTGGAATGGCCCTCCCCTGATGCCTCAACTCTTGTTTTGAGATATGCACACTAGAGTTTGAGGTTAGCCAGATGGGGCTTTGTGCTTTGTTTCTTTGGTTCTCTGTAGGTTCCAGAGGTTGGGCTCAAGCACATGTGTAGGAGTTTGTGCAGTGTCACCACTTGCTTGTGAGGACACTAACCCAATCACTCATGTGGCCCCTGCATGTGCTGATGGTGCGGGCACTGAGCAAGGCTGCAGGTCTCTGTGCCCATTTCCTCTTGGCCCTCTCCCCGCAGAGAGGAGACCATCACCACCGTGGTGAAGAGCCCCCGTGGCCGGCGCCGGTCCCCCAACAAGTCCCCTTCCCGCTCGCCTTCTCGCCGCACTGCCAGCCCACCCAGGCCAGGCCAGTTGGCCCCCGAGGTGCTCTACTCACTGGGGGCCAGCCAGCCTCGAAAGCCTGAGGTGGAACCAGGCTGGAGGCCCACTGTGCCCACGCTGTACGTGACGGAGCCTGAGTCCCACACACCGGCCCTGCCCCAGGGCACGAGGCCCCAACCCAAGTGGGTAGAGGTTGAGGAGACTATTGAAGTCCAGGTGAAGAAGACGGGCTCCAGGGGTGCATCTCCTGCCAGAGAGGCACCCGACAGCTCCACAGGGCTCCTTTTCACGATGTCAGGTGGGACACCCACAGGAGACCCCAATGCAAACAATTCCAACAACAAGTTACTGGCTCAGGAGCCCCAGGCCCAGGGCAGAACCATAGTCAGTGCTGGAGAGCCTCTCACCTTCTGCATGGACGCTGGGCCAGAGGAGACCCCTGAGCGTTTCCCTCCCCAAGCAGCTGAAGAAGAGGCTCCCCTGGAGGAGATGGAGGAAGGAGGTGCCCTCCTGACAGAGGAGCCTCAGGGCACCAACAGCCTTTGGAGCCGTGACCCCAAGGTCCTCACACACGATGGCCGAGTGCTGACGCTGGCTGACCTGGAGGATTACGTGCCCCGGGAGGGGGAGACCTTCGGCTGTCATGGCCCAGTGCCCAGCACTTCTGATGACCCACCCTGCGAGGTCTCTGTGCTTCAGAGAGAGATCAGTGAGCCCACTGTGGGGCGGCCTGTCCTGCTCAATGTGGGGCGTCCCCTGGGCCCACGAGGCCCATCCAGCTTTTTCAGTCACCGGGAAGTGTCTCCGTCAGGGCCTCAAGTCCTTGGCCCCAGTGGAGTCTCCTTCTGTGTGCAGGAGGTGCGGGCTGGGGGTGCTACCTCCTGGAAGCCGTCCTTCTGCACCCAGGTCCAGCGGTCTGCAGACAGTGGCCAGAGCAGCTTCAAAACAGAGGTTTCCACCCAGACAGTCAGCTTTGGGACAGTGGGTGAGACGGTCACTCTGCACATCCACCCAGATGGGGATAAGGCCCCCAGCCCCTCCCAGAGTTGAGGCCATAAGCGTCAGGGGCTTGGCTGTCAGGCACCCTGATGCAGCCAGTGTGGCTGTGTGGAGGAAGCCAGTGCCCCATGGATATGTGTGCTCTGATCCTCCCCTCCACTCTCCAAGAACTCAGGGCTGGAGCCTGCCTGCCCCTTCTACCCCAGGCACTTGCTACCTCACAAGGCCTGGTCTGGCTGAGGACACTGCACACAGATCTGGAGTCTCAGAAAGTACAGAAGCCTCTGAAGAGTACAGGCTGGAGAGACTCATGGACTGCAGCTCTGGGCTCAGGGCTCTAGACATAAGTCAGGGACACTGTATCTGTCTGGCCATGTTCACAAGGCTGGGATGTCAGGTTTGTCCTGTCTGCTCCAGGCTAGGGTCCTGGTCTTCCTCTCAGGTGGGGGCTCCCCAGCCCCATCTTCACCATGAACATTTGTCTTGGCCTCTGGGAGGCCTGTGCGGGGCACAGCCCTGCAGGCCCTCCTGAGCCTTTCTGCAGGGTGGACCAGGGTCTGTGCGTGGGAAGTGGCCCATCGGATGGCCCCGATGATGATAATAAACTGGTTCCCTGCACTGTGTTGTCTCTGCTTTCTTGCTTCTCTGCCTGGTGGCTCCGGCGACTTGTTGGGGAGGGCCTTCTATGCCTGGTCCTGGGGACCACCAGTAGCAGCCCTTGGTGGCACCTGATACCAGCCTGTGGGTTCTGGCCCATCCTAGGGTCCCTGGTTGGAGGCGTGACAGCTCGCCGGTGTAGCTTGCTCACAGGCTGTGTGGCTGGTGACAGGTGCTACCTTGTGACAAGACTAGTGGTCATTCCCAGCCCTCTGGAGGCTGAGCAGCCCTCCCTACCATCTGTGCCGGGGGGGTTGTTGGTGAAATGGGCACAGAGGCTGTGATGTGTTCGGGGTCTGTTGACCTCCTTGGACTGGGGAAGGATGAGACACATGTCCCAGTGCCATTGAGGGCACACAGACAGCAGACTGACTAGTCGCTTCTCCAGCTTGGAGGGTCTGAGGATACAGAAGATGAACAAGAGAAAAAGTCTGGGGTGAGGGGAGAGCTCCAGGCGGGGGGACCTGCTGGGAATGGAGTGGTAGGCATCCCTGGGCATGTGTGAGGCTGTGGTGTGACCATAGGAAGAATGACCCCCAGGTGGGGGAGGAAAATGCACCAGAAGCTAGAGGCAGGGAGCCAACAAGGATACAGTGGCCTTGGTGGGGCTAGGCTGCAGGTGGAGGGGAGGCCGCTGCCATGCATGGCTGGCCTGGGAGGGCAGGAAGGACCCCTTGGCCCCTGACAGCATCAGGCTGTTCCCAGGCTTCCCTAGAGTGTGGGGCTGGGTTCCCTTGGGCCTGGGTGGCCCAGTACCCTGGGGTCTGGAGTGGACCATGGTGTGGAGGCCAGTCCCAGGGTGAAGGTATGGGATGAACTGAGACTGAGGGGCAGGACCAAGACAGAGGGCAGGTGTCCAGACCCACCTGTGCCCAGAGGAGCCCCCATGTTTTCAAAAGTCCTGGGCTCACTGCCTTGAGTGTGTGGTGGGTCAGATTGGTGGGAAGGGCAGCTTGAGTGTGTGGTGGGTCAGATTGGTGGGAAGGGCAGCTTGGAGTCAGCTCACTGGGGCAGCCTCTGAGGACTGGGACAAGGTTTCTGGAGCCCTCTTCTTGGGCCCAGGCCACACCTCACCCCTACACGCTGACCCGCCTCTCCCACAGATGCTGCTGCCCCTCCCCCAGTTGCCCTGGAGCCAGCAGACAAGGAGATCACGTCTGTTCCGAGGATGCTGGTGTGCCCCGAGGCTCCAGGACCCTCCACAGGGGACCACGCTGGCCCCATCCCTGGCCCTGGGGGGCCACCCAAACTCCAGGAGGCTGGCCCCAAACTCCTAGGCACGGAGGTTGCAGATGCATCTGGTGAGGCCCAGTGGCCTCAGGCTGACCACAAAGTGCCACCTGCTCTCAGGGTCCCCCCTGTGCTGGCTTCAACCTTGGCCACCCC
The DNA here is from genome assembly GCF_007474595.2 of Lynx canadensis. Taxonomy (NCBI): domain Eukaryota; kingdom Metazoa; phylum Chordata; class Mammalia; order Carnivora; family Felidae; genus Lynx; species Lynx canadensis. The sequence goes on along the minus strand of NC_044303.2, from coordinate 87,955,898 downwards.
AGGTATCCATCCTATTCAGGTGAATGGGAAGAGCCCTGGGGACCCTGACATCCCAATGGCCCCATGCACTGGGGGACCTGGACAAGGCCCAGTTTAGCTCAGCCTCAGGCTCCCCAACTGTGAAGCTATAGGCAGGAGGTGGGTGCTGGGAGGTTCTTCCCACCCTGAGTACATCTGTCCTGGAAGCCAGAGGCTTTGGTGGTTAGCCCTGGGCACAGAGCCTGAGTGCCCTGTGCTTCTGGGTAGGTGAGAAGGAGCGGGGGAGGAGGGGGGGAAGAGGAGGAGTGGGAGGAGGGAGGAGAAGAAAAAGGAGGGAGGAGGAGGTGAGGGAGGAGATGGAGAGGAGGAGGAGGAGGGAGGGGAAGAAGAAGAGAGAGGAGGAAGAAGGAAGAAGAGAGAAGAGAGAGGAGGAGATGGAGGAGGGAGGAAGGGGGAGGAGGAGGGAGGAAGAGAGAGGAGGGGAGGGAGGAGGAGGATGAAGGAAAGGGGGAAGAGGGAAGAAGAGGGATGAGAGGGAGGAAGAGGAGTAAGGAGGAAGAGGAGGGAGAAAAGAAAGGAGGTGAGGGAGGAGGAGAGGGAGAAGGAGGAAGAAAGGAGGAGGAGGGAGAGGGAGGAGGAAGGAGAGGAGAGGTAGACCCCCTCACCACCACCCTGGCCTGATGAGACCCCCCTAGGGATGCTGCCTTGGGGCCCCTCCCCCCCAGAAGCTGCTGCACCTGGCTGTCAGAATGGCCCTTGTCTGGGTAGCTGGGACCCTGTTGCATGGCTGCTGGCCCAGGCCAGAAGCTAGGACAGGAGGGTGCATTGGCTCCTGGGCTCTGCAGGGAGGTCAGGACCCCTGGGTTTGGAGGAGGGTAGTCCCTGTCTGTTCTTACCCACAGGGGCCCTGCGCTCCCACAGTCCCTCCTCCACCTTGTGCTCCCACCCTCTGGGCCTGCAGGATGACATGGGGACACATAGTGAAGGGCAGTCCCAGCTCCATCCCAAGCTCCCTCTCACTAAGCCCCTGTCTCCTACCAGCTGAGCCTCAGAAGGTGCCAGAGCCTCTTCCCCAGGAGGGCCAGGAGCAGGACTTGGGGGCCCATGCTGAGGCCCAGGGACGCACTGTGCCCATCCGGTAACCTCCTTGGCGTGCTGGGTGGGGGCAGTTCATGAGGGGACATCCCAGGGTCAGGGCACAGAGGAGAGACTGCTCTCAGGGTGAGGGGTGGAGCCCTCGCCTCACCCGGGGCTGGGTCCCCTCTTTGTGCATCCCCTAAAAGTCTGCTGTAGTGCGGGAGGGGGGGCAGAGCTACCCACACTCCAGGGGTGTAGGAGAAGAGCAGACACTCATCCAGCTCCATGACCACAGGATGGAGGGTACAGCCTGGCCGGGAGCAGGAGCAGTGGACCTATGGGACATCCACAGCCAGGTGTTCATGGAGACCACGCATCGGACATACGTGTACCAGGCCAGCGACATGGGTGCCACAAGTAGGCGGGGGCTTAGTGGGTCATGTCTGTGTGTGCTCCCAGTGCCCTGGACCGGGGGAGGGACGCTTGTGCAGAGGAACCTGAAGAGCCACCTGGCCTGTCCCAGTCTTGCTGGGGCGGGGTAGGTGTGGGGAGCTCTCTGCCCCTGTGTCCCCCCAGGGAGAGGTGAGGGCTGTCACCTGGGAGGGTTGAGGGGCTGAAGGTAGTGAACTGTTTGCTGGGGGCCACCTTCTCCAGCAGGCGTCGACATGCTCTGCACACCCTGCCCTTGGACAGCTAGGAGAGACAGAGGCTCGTGGGAAGGAGGCACTTCCTGACCATCAGGGGCCTGGGCAGAGTCAGGAGGGGGGCGCCCCCATTAGGGAGGCAGGTGGGCTCTTGTTGCCCCAGGGCATATCACAAGGCTTGGGGGTATCAGGACAGGCGTGGGTGGGTGGTCAATGCTGGCCCACTATAGGGGCGCAGTCTCTGACTGCAAGGCCCAGCTCCAAGACTCAATGTGGGCTGAGGACACAGCCTGGACCTCTCTCCATGGGCTCCCTCCTGCACCCCAGGGCCCCCATCCATGCAGGTCACCATCGAAGACGTGCAGGCACAGAGGGGCAGCACCGCGCAGTTCCAAGCGGTCATCGAGGGCAACCCGCAGCCCACAGTGACCTGGTACCGGGTAGGGACAGGCACCGGGCTGGGGGCCGGGACTGGGGAGTGTGTAGCATTCCCACCCGCCAGCAAAGCACTCGCAGTAGGGCGGGGGCGGGATAGAGTCCATCCCCAGGTTGGGCTGACAGCCGCCCCGCCCGCCTGTGCCCCCAGGATGATGCCCAGGTGGTGGACGGCGCCCGGCTCAGCCAGCATCGGGAAGGGACTACCTACTCCCTGGTGCTAAGAGACGTGACCCAGCAGGACGCAGGCGTCTACACCTGCCTGGCCCAAAACGCTGGTGGCCAGGTGCTGTGTAAAGCGGAGCTGGTGGTCCACGGGGGTGAGTCCGGGGAACCCTCCTCGAGGGCATGGGACGGGTGTGGTCTGCAGCCTCCCTCAGGCTCCAGCATAGTCCGTCCAGCACAGAGACGCTCCAGTTGGGAGTAAGTGGACATAGTTACACCTACGACTCCCGTTCTTCGACTACAGGAGACAGCGAGCCTGACACTGAGAAGCAAAGCTATCGAAGGAAGCTGCACTCCTTCTATGAGGTCAAGGAGGAAATTGGAAGGTATTGTCCACAAACGCAGCCCCAGGAGAGGGCCGCTCCTCGACACCCCCGTGACCCAGAGCCCCTTCCCCACACTCTCCGCCCTGGGAGCCCCCAGCACCTCCTGGAACCCCTGCGCCCCGCGGACCCCTGAATCCCTGGAACTCCATCCCTCAGCCCCCGCCTCCCTGAGCTCTTTCCTCCCAATCTCCGCCCCCGGAACCCCCAGGATCCTGGAAACCCTGCGACCCGGGAACCCCTGCGCCCCAGGAACCCCGCCCACCACGGAGCACCTGCCTTCTCCCCCGGGAGCCCCCAGCACCCCTGGAATCCTTGGTCCCCGGGGACCCTTGCGTCCCCTGAACTCCGCCCCTCAACCTCCACCTCCCAGAGCCCCTTCCTTCAAGTCCCCACCCCCAGCCCCCCGGGAGCCCCAGCTTCCCGGGACCCCGCCCCCAGGGAGCACCAGCTTTCTCCAGGGAGCCGCCAGTATCCCCTGGAACCCCTACACCTCGGGACCCCGCCGTCCACGAAGCACCCTCTTTCCCGCCCTCCTGTTCTCCGGAAATTCCGCCTCTCAGGAGCTCCACCCCTCCCGCTGACCCAACGGCACGGACACCCCCACCCAGAACTCAGTCCCCCAGAAACCTCCTTCCCTGGAGGACCCTCATGAGCACAGCTCTCCGGAACTCCACTGCTCCTCCAACCCCGTCCTGGGGAACCGGCGCGCGCCCCCAGCATGGCTCCCCTCCTCCCAGGGGCGTGTTCGGCTTCGTGAAGAGGGTGCAGCACAAGGGAAACCAGATGTTCTGCGCGGCCAAGTTCATCCCGCTGCGGAGCAGGACGCGCACCCAGGCGTACCGCGAGAGGGACATCCTGGCCACGCTCAGCCACCCGCTGGTCACAGGGCTGCTTGACCAGTTTGAGACCCGGAAGACCCTGATCCTTGTCCTGGAGCTGTATCCCACAGCCAGGCCAGAGGCCAAGAAAAGGGGCGCTCACGCAGACCCTTGGCAGGCATAGGTCAGAGGGCCCCAGCAGGGCCTGTTCTGCTATTCCTGGACACAGCCCTGGCCTTGTAGCTCACGGTCCCCTGGCTCAGGAATTTTGGCAGAGCTGTGTCACAGGGTCCAAGACAAGCCCTCACTGGGCCATCCCACGCTCCACGGGGCCTTGCCCAGCAGGGAGGTCAGACTTATGGGCCACACTCAGCGCTAATGCTGAGGGTCCTCAGGCAGCCCACCCGAGCTCCAGGGAGGGGTGCACATGCCCTACTCACCCCTCCCACTCTGCTGCTGTCCGCTGACCTTGGCCCCCCTCCTTGGGGTCCCTGTCCCTCCCACCCTCCACAGTCTGAGCACCAACCTCCCCAGCTTGGCCCCCACCCCCACCCCAAGATAGGAGGTGTGTGTGGGACCAGGTGGGTTCCAGACTCCAGAGCTTCCCTTGACCTGAGCCCCAGGTGCTCCTCAGAGGAGCTGCTGGACCGGCTGTTCAAGAAGAGTGTGGTGACCGAGGCTGAGGTAACTGCACGGTCTCCTGTTTTCCCTGGCCACACCCAGCACACCCCACCTTGGAAACCTTCTGGGGTTCCCCCGGGCCTCATGGGGTGTGGCAGGTCCTCAGTAGGGCTCTCTAAGCCCTTCCATGCACCCCCCTTCCCCGGGGGGCCACTGCTTTCCTCTCCCAGTCACCACCCGGCTGGTGGGGCCCTCCCTCCTGAGACACCAGGTGCTTCTGGCTTTAGTCAGGCCCATCTGCTTTCCGGGCTGGAGGAATCCTCTGGCCTTGGGCTCTGGGAGGCTTTGCACACCACCTGCCCTGCGGGATCCGTGCCCAGCTCAGATCTGGGGGCGAGTGGAGCAGTAGGTGGAGGATGGACCTCCTCTGAGCCCTGGCCTCGGTTCCAGGTCAAGGTGTACATCCAGCAGCTGGCAGAAGGGCTGCATTATCTGCACGGCCAGAGCATTCTCCATTTGGACATAAAGGTGCTTGACCTTCTTGGGGCCCCGCAGGGACCAGGGAGGGACCCTGAACATGGGGGGGGGGCGGGTAGATGCAAGTCTAGCACTTCCAGACTCTCTGGGGATGCAGAGTGATATCAGGTGGGGTACAGCTCGGATGAACTGGAAGCTGTCCCCAAATAGCACTAAAACCTACCCCAAGACTGCCCACTGTCCCACCAGCATCACCGTTGCCTTGGGAAAGCCCTTCACAGACCCCTGTGTGTTCCCTGCGGCCCTGGGAGCCCCCTCCTTAGGGCATGGCCTCCCCTCTCCCTGACTGTGTCTCACAGCCCCCAAATATCCTGATGGTGCATCCCGCTCGGGAGGACATTAAAATCTGCGACTTCGGCTTTGCCCAAAAAATCACCCCAGTAGAGCCACAATACAGCAAGTATGGCTCCCCAGAGTTTGTATCCCCTGAGATCATTGAGCAGACTCCTGTGAGCGAGGCCTCGGACATCTGGTAAGTGAGTGGCCACTGGGGATGCCAGCAGCCCCGCCCCACACACAGTCGCTGCCCCTCCTCCCACACCCCCCAACTCTGAGCATACCCTTTGCCTGAAGCCCAGGCATGGGATGACTCAAGACTGTGCTTTTGCTCCTGCAGGGCCATGGGGGTCATCTCCTATCTCAGGTAAGCAGACACCTGCCTCTGTCAACCACCCCCTCTGAAACCAAGCGCCGATCCCTTCCCCATCAGACCCATGACAAGCCACGTGCACTACTGGCTGCTTCCCAGATCAAAGACCCAAGACCCACAGGGCAGCTATTATGGGAACCAGCGGTCAGCCAACTCTGATAAGTGGTTTCTGCTGCACTCTTTTCTTACACACTGTGGCCCAGAGGAGCTTGGCCGGGTCACCAGGCAAAGCACTGAGCTGTTTCCCTAAAGGGTCTGCCCAGAGCCTCCTCATTACAGTTACAGCTGCCCTCGAGGAGGCTGCTGGTGTAGACTGAGCCTGGATCCCACCTCACGCTAAGGCTGGGTACATACTCCAGGTTGACCCTTGATCCCTGTCCCAGGCTGAGCATGGATCTCTGGGCAAATATTGGCCATTTCTGGGACTCTCAGGGCTGGATGGGAGTGGCTCTGTGGCCACTGGGGGCCTTGTAAAAGACCCAGAACTGTTTGCTCTGGCCACCTGCTCCCTATGCATCCAGAAATCCAGGTCACTTCTGAAGGCAAAGTCATGTCTCTGCTTTCAGCCTGACCTGCTCATCACCATTTGCCGGTGAGAGTGACCGAGCCACCCTCCTGAATGTGCTGGAGGGGCGGGTGTCTTGGAGCAGCCCCATGGCTGCCCACCTCAGCGAGGATGCCCAGGAATTTATCAAGGCTGCCCTGCAGAGGGCCCCAGAGTGAGTGTGCCACCCTTTCCCCGCCCCGGGTTCTCACAGGCCTGCCCCTGGGGCAGCTGACCACCTGGCCTGACCCCTGGCCTTCTTCTCCTCGCAGGGCCCGACCCAGCGCAGCCAAGTGCCTGGCCCACCCTTGGTTCCAGGTGAGCAGGCTGAGCCCAAGCAGGCCTGCACAGGGAGGGAAACAGGCCATGGGGCTGGGGAGGCGGAGGTCTGCGTGGACCACAGGGTGCACCAGGGTCTGCCCTCACCGTCTCTGTCACCTGGGCCCTCTCAGAAGTCCGTGCCCGCGGAGGAGGCCCACTTCATCAACACCAAGCAACTCAAGTTCCTGCTAGCCCGCAGCCGCTGGCAGGTGAGCAGTGCAGCCTCGCGGAGGGGGTGAGGGTTAGGGTTAGACCCCCCAAAAGATGCTGAAGAGGGGGCAGAGCTGCGAGGTGGGGGCTGGAGGCCCGCAAGGAAACCAGGCCCCGAGGGCTGGCTGTGCGTCCCCGCAGGGCCTGGGAGAAAGAGAAGCCAGGCTGGGGCATGCGCTCTCTGAGCCCCGGGGGCGGGTCTGGGAGGAGGTGCGTGCCACGCGCAACGTCCCAGCCTGGGCAGGAACAGAACGACACAGCCCTAGGGGATGAGGAGTGGAGCTTGTAACGCGCTCCAGTTCCTGGGTGCCCCTTCAGGGACCACTAGGAGCCGCAAAGCGGGCGGACACACGGCTGACGTGCCCCTGTCCCCCGCAACCCCCAGCGCTCCCTGATGAGCTACAAGTCCATCCTGGTGATGCGCTCCATTCCCGAGCTGCTCCAGGGCCCGCCCGACAGCCCGTCCCTCGGGGTGGCCCGGCACCTGCACGAAGAAGGCGCCAGCGCCGCCTCCAGCAGCTCGTCCTCGTCCTCCGACAACGAGCTGGCACCCTTCGCCCGGGCCAAATCGCTGCCGCCCTCTCCGGTGACCCACTCCCCGCTGCTGCACCCGCGGGGCTTCTTGCGGCCGTCCGCTAGCCTGCCGGAGGAGGCCGAGGCTTGCGCGTCTGCCGCCGCCGCGCCTCGGCCGGCGTCGCCCCCAGGTGCAGAGGTGCCTGCTGCCCCGGGCTGCGTTCCCCGGCAGAGCGTCATCCGCAGCCTCTTCTACCAGCAGGCAGGCGAGGCCCCGGAGCGCGGAGGCCCCGCCATGGGCGGCAGGCGGCACCCCGCCCGGCGGAGGCACCTGCTCAAGGGCGGCTACTTCGCAAAGGCCCTGCCCGGCCTGCGGGAGCCGCTGCTGGAGCATCGCGCGCTGGAGGAGGAGGCCGCCCGGGAGGAGCAGGCCGCTCTGATGGCCAAAGTGCCCTCCTTCGAGACCGCCCTGCGGCTGCCTGGCTCCAGTGCCCGAGTGGCACCCGGCCGCAGCCGATCCCTGGAGCTCGACCAGCCACACTCCACCAGCTCCTCCACTGAGGCCTGTGGCGGGGGGCAGTGCCCTGCCCCAGGCCTCTCAGGCCTCCAGATAGCCTCAGGGGAGAGCCTGCCAGGAGGGGTCACATGTGCCCAGGAGATGCAGTGTCCAGAGGGATCCCAGCAGGGGCCAAGACTATTGCCATCCATTGGGGGCCTCCCAGGGGCTGCTCAGCAAGAGGGGTCATCCCAGGACAGCTGTGGGTGGCAGCCCGCCCCTTCCTTCCAGCCCCAGTGGGGTCCCGCTCCCCTGCAAGGCTGTGGCCCCCCTAAGGCTGTTACACCACAACTTTCTGGCTCCTTCCCTTCAGAGCAGTGCACGGGGCCCCTCTGGGCATCCTCCAGCCCCTTCCTCTCGGGGGAGACCCAGGCTCCCCTCTCCCCAGCCCAAGAAAGCTGCCAGCCAGGCTCTATGGAGAGTCCAAAGGACACTTGTCTCCCTGGGAGGCTGAGTCCCCCTAGCTCCTCAGGGCTGGCTTCCCAGGTGGGCACTGGGCCTGGTCCCTCCCAGGATGCCACCCTGGAGCTGGAGGATGCATCAGAACCGGAGCCCAGCCCACAGCGGCCTCAGGAACAGGCCACCATGCGGAAGTTTTCCCTGGGGCAACGTGGGGGCTACGCAGGAGTGGCAGGTTATGGCACCTTTGCCTTTGGTGGGGATGCAGGGGGCATGCTGGGGCAGGGTCCCCTGTGGGCCAGGATGGCCTGGGCCACCTCTCAGTCCTCAGAGGAGCATGATGACACTGGGGCTCAGAGCCCACCCCCCCAGGCCAGCGCAGCGCCCCTTCCCGAGGGCAGCAGGGCACCCCCAAGGGCCTCCCCAGAGCTGAGCTCGTGGAAAGACTTCGGCAGGGGCTCCCAGGTGTCCCTGGTGCAGATCCGAGACCTGTCTGGGGACTCAGAAGCAGCGGACACTGTGTCCCTGGACATCTCAGAGGTGGAGCCTGCCTACCTCAACCTGTCCGACCTGTATGACATCAAGTACCTCCCTTTCGAGTTCATGATCTTCAGGAAGGTCCCCAAGCCTGTGGAACCAGAGTCACCTTCCTCCCCGGAATCCGAGGCAGAGGAGGAGCTGGCTGAGTTCCCAGAGGCCGCGTGGCCCTGGCCAGGCGCACTGGGTCCACCAGCCAGCCTGCAGATCACAGAGGAGCCAGAGGACATGGAGACCCTGCTCGGGGAGGCCACTGGCAGTAGGAAGCGGAAATGGTCACCCCCCTCCGGTGGCCTCTTCCACCTCCCCAGGAGACACATGCTGGAGGAGCCCCTGGAGCTGGGACTGCGCAGGAGGGTGAGGGCCTCGGTGGCTCACATCTCCCGCCTCCTGAAGGGCAGGCCGGAAGGTGACTTCCCCACCCCACTCCACCCCCTCCCTGCAGGTAGTAGGTGTCTTGTTTGCACTTTGGGGCACCTCGCCGCCTCCGCGGCTGGGAAGAGTTGGGTGACACAGAAGCCACTCTGCTCCAGGGTCCTCTCCCCTGCCCCACATGGGGGCCTCTGTTTCTGAGGTCTCCTGTGTGGCCTCAACCCGCAACCCCCGTGTGCATCTGAGGTCCCTGTGTTGGGACCTGAGAAGGCTTGGAGACACTGGTACAAAGAGAATCAAACCAGTCCTGGCCTCCCCAGGCACCCGTGGCCCCCAAGTCTTACCTGCCCCTGGTGCCCTTGCCCAGGACAGGCTGATCCTGACAGGGGTCAGAAGGGAGTGGTCTCTGCAGCAAGTTTAGCTCATTTGCAACAAAAGTCTGTGGGATCTGGGCTCTTGTGCCCCGTGTGGGAGTCCACTGTGGGTGGCAGCTGGGCCCCTTAGGTGTGACTTCTGGAGGCCTCCTCCCTGCAGGTCTGGAGAAAGAGAGCCCCCCCAGGAAGAAGGCAGGCCTGGCTTCCTTTCGGCTGGGCCTGAAAAGTAAGGACCGAGGTGGGTGTGCTGCCCTGGGGGGCCGAGCCTCACTGCAGCTGAGGGGACCCAGCTGTGGGGGACGGGAGCCCCTCCTCAGTGCCCAGACCAGTGTGGGGGACAAGCTTACATCCACGGGGGCTGGAGCCCAGATAGGTGAGGGGGGGTGCTCTGGTTCCATTATTGGGGCAGTTCTGGAGGACTTTCTGGGGCAGGTGCTAGTGTTGAAGATGAGCTGAGTGAGGGTGGGCTTCCCCAGCATCCCTGCCTCAGGGGTCCAGGTTCTCAGGTTGGGGATCATCTCTGAAGGCTCCCCTGCCTCCCTTCCTGCTCCTCAGCGCCATCCTTTCTAAGGGAGCTCTCAGATGAAACGGTGGTCTTGGGCCAGTCAGTGACTCTTGCCTGCCAAGTGTCAGCCCAGCCAGCTGCACAGGCCACCTGGAGCAAAGGTAAGGAGGTGTCCTGGGGCTGGGGTGCAGGAAGGAGGAGGGCACTGCTCTCACTGTAAAGAGGGAACCTGAGGCCCCAGGAGGGCACGGGTCTCCAGGCAGGGTGCATATTCGAGCTGCTCCCTAGGTCTGCTCTGTCCTGCTGCAGATGGGACTCCCCTGGAGAGTAGCAGCCGCCTCCTTATCTCCTCCACACTCAAGAACTTCCAGCTCCTGACCATCCTGGTGGTGAATGCTGATGACCTGGGAGTGTACACGTGCAGTGTTCGCAACACGCTGGGGACTGCAGCCACCACGGCTGTCCTCCGGAAGGCAGGTGGGTGCACCGTGCCAGGCCCTCTGGGTGGAGACAGGGAGAGGGGCCACCCCACATGCCACTGCCTCCTTCTGGAGGTTTCCTCCAGGCCCACGGAGGCGGGGGAGGGGATGAGACTCTTCTGGGGTGCCTGGAGACCCCTTATCACTTTGAGGGTGGGTTTATGCCAGGCCCCTCTGCTGGAGGCCTACAGAATGTGACGCTCACCAGCCAGTTGTGCACACCCCAGCACACTGGCAAGCCTGGAGGGGCCACAGAGGGTAGGAGTCCGCTCTGCAGGCTGGAACCCCCAGGATGGGAGGCAGAAGGCAGGAGGCAGGAGGCAGGGTGGCCCACCTGGCCCATCCCTCTCCCCTGCCCTTCTGGGCGTGGGGGGGGGGTGCTCCTCTCCTTGCATTTCACACCCATTTCCTCCCAGTTCTTCTAGCCAATGGAGGACCAGGCTGCTTCCCAGTTTGTATTTCTATTAAGGTCAAACTATGATCTCAAAAACAGTGCAGGGGACCCCAAACAGGGGCTGTGGGTGCAGCCCTCGAGCCCTGGCTTAATTCTCAGCAATGGCCAACCAGCAGGTGTTTGTCAGGTGAACCTGAGCAGCCAGGACAGGCCTCCCTGTGGGGGGCCTGGCACTGGCAGAGGGCTGTCCCTGAGGGCCACTCCACGGGCTTCCTGAGTACATGGTGGGAAGGGAGCCTGGCAGGGTACACACCTACCAAGGCCCCCACCACAGGAGGCCCTGGGCCCTTCTACTTACTGGTCAGTGCTGGAAGGGGACCCCGAACGAATGGGACTAGGGGATGGTGGGCTCAGGGTCCTGGCTGCAGGTGTAGGAGGGCAAGGCGGGGCGGGCAGGGGCTCTGAGCTGCATCGGAAGCCCTGGAAAGGCCCCCCCACCCTGACTGCTGACTGTGGCCCCGCAGAGCGCCCCTCGTCTTCCCCCCGCCCGGACATCGGGGAGGTATATGCCGACGGGGTGCTGCTGGTCTGGAAACCCGTGGAGTCATACGGCCCCGTAACCTACATTGTGCAGTGCAGCTTGGAAGGTGCGAGCCGTCCCGGTGTCCCCCGGGTGCCCATCGGGGAAGCCTGCCTGGCTGGGGGGCCTCAGGCAGAGCCCAGCCAACTCCGTGCTCCCTCTGGGAGGGGTCTGTCCACCCCCTGGCCCTGGGGAGGGGGGCCTTGGGCTAGTGCTCACCCATGCCCCTCCTGTGTGGCCCAGGTGGCAGCTGGAACACCCTGGCTTCTGACATCTTCGACTGCTGCTACGGCGCCAGCAAGCTTTCGAGGGGCGGCACATACATCTTCCGCACGGCCTGCGTCAGCAAGGCGGGCATGGGTCCTTACAGCAGCCCCTCAGAGCCGGTCCTCCTGGGAGGGCCCAGCCACCTGGGTGAGCCTGCTGGGCAGGGCGGTGGCCATGCACTATCACTCCAGTCACACGTACTCTCTGGGATGCTTTTTAAATTTATTTTTGTTTTATTTATTTTTGAGAGAGAAAGAGCATGAGCAGGGGAGGGGCACAGAAAGGGAGAGAGAATCCTAAGCAGGCTCTGAGCTGTGGGTTTGAACTCACCAACCATGAGATCATGACAAGAGCAGAAATCAAGAGTCAGACGCTTAAGGGACTGAGCCCCCAGGACTGCCCCTGGGAAAGTTTGGTTTAACCTGTAGGTCCCTGCATCTCCATGGCCCAAGGAATGAGGTCAAAGTGTGGGGATTCACAGAAGGGCCCCTGTCAGGGTGCCTGGGAAGGGGGAGAGGAGACGAGGTGGGGGGAGCTGGAGCTGGAGGGGTGCCTCCGTCACTGACTCCTTCTCCCGTAGCCTCTGAGGAGGAGAGCAGCGCCTCGAGGCCAGCCCAGCCCCTCCCCAGCACGCAGACGTTCGCCTTCCAGACGCAGATCCGAAGGTAAAGGGAAGGCGGACCTCCCCGCCACAGCCCACCACCCCGCTGGCCCAGCCTCCCTCCCCACTTGGTGCCTCCACCCAAGTTTGGTTCAGAGCCTCTGTGCCGTCCTCCCCCTTCCCGGAAGGCTCTGGTCACCTCCCGCTGGGCTTGCTTTACTGATACTGGGAAGGAGGGTGCGTGGGGGGTGTCCTCACAAGCCTGGCCGGTGCCCCCTCGCCCAGGGGCCGCTTCAGCGTGGTGCGGCAGTGCCGGGAGAAGGCCAGCGGACGCGCGCTGGCCGCGAAGATCGTTCCCTATCGCCCCGAGGACAGGACTGCCGTACTGCGCGAATACGAGGCTCTCAAGAGCCTGCGCCACCCGCACCTGGCCCAGCTGCAGGCCGCCTACCTCAGCCCCCGGCACCTGGTCCTCATCTTGGAGCTTTGCTCGGGACCCGAGCTGCTCCCCTGCCTGGCGGAGAGGTGAGGGGTGGCCTGCCTGCTGGTCCCGGGGTTGGGAATGTAAAGAGCGTCGGAGCGCGGAGGGGTGCGCGGTGCGTACCACCTCCCGGCTCCGCCTCCACCGACCAGCCCACGTCCCGGAGCTTTAGCAGAGCGGGGGTGCCCCTCCCAAGCCCACGGGCAGGGCTCGTGTCTCCGCGCCCCTTCTGCCGTGGACAGAGCCGAGTCCCTCTTCTCACGCGCCCCCAGGGTCTCCTACTCAGAGTCGGAGGTGAAGGATTACCTATGGCAGATGCTTAGCGCCGCCCAGTACCTGCACGCCCAGCGCATTCTGCATCTGGACCTCAGGTCCGAGAACATGATCGTCACCGAATACAACTTACTCAAGGTCGTCGACCTGGGCAACGCCCAGAGCCTCGCCCAGGAGAAAGTCCTGCCCTCCGAGAGGTTCAAGGACTACGTGGAGACCATGGGTGCGCGGGAAGCGGACGCCAACCTGACCTGGGGGGAAGGGTGGGCCAGGAGGAAACCCCGCCCCCAGGCCTGCGTCCCTCCCCAGCCTCTCACCTGTGCCCTGACCTGTACTCACTCCCAGCTCCCGAGCTCCTGGAGGGCCAGGGTGCCGTCCCACAGACCGACATCTGGGCTATAGGCGTGACAGCCTTCATCATGTGAGTTCTCCAAGCGCAGGGGCGGGGGGGGGGGAGGGACTGGGCATCCACGGAGGGTTCTCCCAGACCCCCCGCTGTCCCCCCCGCACACACCCGATGGTTACCTGAGTCTCCTGATCCCCCACGCGCGCAGGCTGAGCGCGGAGTACCCGGTGAACGGTGAAGGGACACGCGACCTGCAGAAAGCCTTGCGCAAGGGGCTCATCCGTCTGGGTTGCTGCTACGCGGGGCTGTCCGGCGGCGCGGTGGCTTTTCTCCGGAGCACGTTGTGTGCGCACCCCTGGTAAGGTGGCCGTCCTGTCCGTCGCATCACCCTGCGCTCCGCCCCGAGCCCAGCCCTCCCACACCGCCTGGCCCACGCCCTACGTCCCTTCTCCGCTCGGCCTCCGCTCCCAGAGCTCAGCTGGTACCGTTTCCCTCTCTCCAGGGGCCGGCCGTGCGCGACCAGCTGCCTACAGTGTCCATGGCTAACCGAGGAGGGCCCTGCGGGCTCCCAGCCCGCGGCTGTCTCCTTCTCCACCGCGCGACTTAGAGCCTTCGTGCGCGAGCGAGAGAAGAAGAGGGCGCTGCTGTACAAGAAGCACAACTTGGCCCAGGTGCACTAAGCACCCGGCCTGGCAGAGAGGGGGTGTGTGTGATGGGGGGTGGGAGGTCGCCCTTCTGGGCTGCGCCCCTCAGTCTCCGCTCTAGGACTCGCTGTATATGAACAGACAGGCCAATAAAAAAGCAGAACCGGATGAAGTGTTATCTCTTTCTTTGTGGGTTTGTTTGGAGAAGGAGGAGAGGGTTCCGCCACCTCACTTGGAGGTTGGGGGCCAATCAGACAGCAGAACTGCCCTTCCCTGTGGAATGGGTGGAAGTCAGGCATCCTGGTTCATGGAGTGGGGCAGCCAGGGCACCCTCAATGGAGGTGACCAGCTCATCCAGCTTACAGTCCTGGGGAAACTGGGACAGTTGGTCCCCAGCCTCGCCCCACCAGCTGGCCCCCAAGGCACCTCTCCTGGGCTCCTGGATGCTCCAAAGTGCATGGATAGAAAATCATCAGCTTGGCCCCCATTGTCACCTCCCTGGCCTGGTGTGGCCTCCAGAATTGGCCACAGTAGCTCTATCTCAGTCGGAGGCAGAAAGGAGCCTGGTGGGTGACCAGCAGTCCCTCCCCCCCAGAGGGAGGCAGAGGTGGATTATACAGGAGGGCCGTAGAGGCTGAAGAAGGATCCTGAACCAGAGTCCCCCCAACCCCCTGCCTCCTGCTCCTGCTAGATGTTCTGGCCACTCTCACCGGGAAATCTCATTTGGAAAGAATGTGTGGTTCTGATGTGCCATGAGCACTTGCTGCCTTGTTTGATCTCTACCAGTTCTAATTCTAGTTTCGGTTAGGAATGGCCTCCCTCCAGCACTCCCTTCTGGAACAGGTCCACTGTGCCCAGGGACTCTGAGCCCTCTACTGAGAGTCCCTCCACAGTCCTGTAGCCCTGACCACTCTTGTTCAGACACACAGTGAACACACCTCTAGTCTCAGTCCTCATGATCTACATCTGAGCCCACTCCTTCCTCTCCATCACATGCTCATCCAGCCCCAGCTGGCTTGGCTCTGCACATGGGGACCCAGGTGAGACTTTGAGCAACCTGTCTTCTGAGACTGCATTTCTTTGGTAACCTCCTCTGTGTGATGTTCTGGGATGATATGTCCTTGTCTAAGCCTATTTAGACCTAATTTTGCAGGGTCAGCCCAGCTCCGACTAGCACATGTTGAGAGATACTCACTGGGGCTGCAGAGAGGCAATGTCTCCTCCAGTGGCTCAGCTTCCCTCGGTCCTTGCTGGTGGCTGGCCTAACTTCCCAGCAAACCCAGGTGTCCTTGAGAGTTCTACCTTGTTACTCTGCCTCTGTGCTTAGTGCACAGTGGCTAGTGCATCCTCACAGACTTATTTTGGACTTGCCCTTTCTAATGTCATGTGCCATGATCCATGACCCTTTTCCCAGACTGAACCTTGTTGAATGAACTCACTCAGCCCCAAAGTCCCTGCATTTATCTGTTATGACTATTTCGTTGGTAAGCTGTTTCTAAAGATCAAATCTAACACAACTTGTTTTTAACAGTTGTGTTGTACTTTAGGATGTGGTAACTTTTTAAAATGATTTTTTAAAGTCTATTATTTTGAGAGAGGGACAGAGTGGGGCAGAAGAAGGGAGAGAGACAATCAAACAGGCTCCATGCTCAGCAAGGAGCCTGACACAAGGCTTGATCCCATGACCCTGGGATCATGACTTGAGCAGAAATCAAGAGTCAGATGCTCAACCGACTGAGCCACCCAGGTGCTCCTGAATTTTGAAGATTATGTGTGTATTCTGAATATTAATCCTTTGTGAGATATGTGGCTTACAAATATTTTCTTCCACTTTGCAGCTTTTTCCCCCATCCTTTTAACAAGGCCTTTCAAAGAGCAAGTTTTAATTTTTTAGGACAGTAATTTTTATTTTTATTTCTTTTGTTAGTACTCTTTATGCCCAACATGGAGCCCAATGTGAGGGACCCGAACTCATGACCCTGAGAGCCAGACCAGATCTAGATCAAGAGTCAGATGGCTAACCGACTGAACCACCCAGGCACCCCTAGAACGATTTATTTATTTATTTATTTATTTATTTTAAAACAAATAGACATGGGGGGGAAAAGAGAGGCAAACCACAGTCTTTTTAGTGTTTATTTTTGAGAGAGAGAGAGAGAGAGAGAGAGAGAGAGAGAGAGAATCTGAAGCAGGTTCCAGGCTCCCAGCTGTCAGCACAGAGCCTGATGCGAGGCTGGAACTCACGAACCCTGAGCTCTTGACCTGAGCCAAAGTCTGACGCTTAATTGACTGTGCCACCCAGGCACCCCCAGATTGGGTAAATTCTATTGTCATATCTTCAGGTTCACCAGTTCCATTCTCTGTCCCCTTCATTCTGCTGTTGAGCTATATTTTGGTTATTGTATTGTTCAGTTCCAAAATTTCCATTTGGTTATTCTTTATGTCTCTACTTGTTTCCTAAGACTCTCGATTTTTTTGCTGAAACATTTGACTTATAACTTGTTTCATGTGTGTTTGTAATTTTTGTTGAAGTATTTTTATCTTAATAGCTTTAAAACATTTATCAGATAATTCCAACAATATTGTCATGTCAATATTGGTGCCTATTCCTTGTCTTTTTTTTTTTGTTTTCCACTCATTTTGGGATCTTCTTAGGTTTTGGTTCTTAGTTATGACAAGTTATGACTTTTTACTGATATGTGAACACTTTCATAACATGTTATGAGACTCTGGTTCTTATTTAAGGCTTCTGTTTTAGCTGCCTGTAATATAAGAAGAAGTATATGTGGTCTTTGTCCTACATTCCTGGCACAGAGTCCCTAAAATTCCAGGCTCCTTGGAATTTCCTGAGTGATGCAAATGTTTTTTTGTTACTCCTGAAGAGTTCCTTTAGAGCACACCTTAGTTTATGCTAACGAAATGACTTAAGATGGGAACCATGGGTGGCCTCGGGATGACCAAAAGGGCCAAGTGCCTAGAGGATTGGAACTTCCATCTCTATCCCTGATCTCTGGGGAGGGGAGGGGGCTGGAATTTGAGCTCTATAAAATCGCTTGAACAACGAGATTCCAAGAGCTTCTCGGTTGGTGAACACGTCAACTTGCCGGAAAGGGTGATGCCCCAGAGAGGGTATTAAAGCACCATCCTGCTCCTGTACCTTTCCCTGTGCCTCTCTTTCACCTGGATGTTCCTGAGTTGTATCCTTTGTAGTAAACTGGTAAACCGAAGTGTTTCATGAATTCTGTGAGCCACTCTAGCAAATCATCAAACCTGGGGAGGAGCTTGTGGGAGTCTCCAATTTATTGTTGGTTGGTCAGAAGTACAGGTGGCCTAGGACTTGCACCTTGCATTGTAAGTGGGAATGACTTGTGGGGTCTGGACCTTTAACCTGTGGAATCCGATGTTAATTCTAGGTATGCAGTGTCAAAACCAAATTGAATTGTTGGCTGCCTAGCTGATGTCCAGAGAATAAGAGAATTGGTTGTTGGTGATGGAAAGCAGCCCTGACTGGCTGTCTCCAACACTACTCCAGCAGGGGAAGGTTTGATGTCACCTCATTACTGCCTGGCAGAGGGAGAAGGGGTACCACTGACATTGCTGGCAGGGTGGGGGCTCTAGTTACTGTTGAACAGAGGTGGGCATTGCAGCTACCCTCTGGTCTCCTCTGACTCCCAGGTATTGCACAGCAAGGCTGAAAGTCCAGCTCCCCACTTGGTCTTTTATGGAACTCTCCCAGAAGGGGTGGGTTTGAGAAGGCTCATTACAGCCTGGCTGGGGCCAAAGTCTGGGATATTCAAGTTTTCTGTCCTGCTAGGCTGTTCCTGTCCTGGTCCTATGGCTAGAAGGAGTAGGCTTTTGGGGGACATTTTTTTTGTCAGTGCTCATTTGTGTTTCTGAGTTGTTGACTTCTTGTTCTCCAAGTCTGGGATACATGAGGGAAAAAGAAAATGCAGGAAAATCGCTATGGTGTTGTTCCTAGGATCACAAGTTCCCTATGGTCCACCTTGTGTCTCTACATTTGAAGGTTGTTGTAGGCTTGTGCCCCACCCCCCCAAATTATATGTTCAATTCCTAACCCCCCAGACCTCTGAGGTGACTATATTTGTGGCAATATTTGGAAATAGGGTGTTTAAAGGGTTAATTAAGGTACAATGAGGTCACTAGTGTGGGCACTAACCCCACAGGACTGGTGTCATTATAAGAAGAGGAGATCAGGACACAGGCTGGCACAGATGGATGACCATGTGAGGACACACCAACGAGAGAGGGGCCTCGGGAGGAACTATCTGTGACCATACCTGGATCTCAGACTTCCAGCCTCTGGGAGTGGGGAAAAGTAAATGTCTGTTATTTAAACCTCCTAGTGTTTATTATACAGCCTGAGTTGACTAGCATAAGGGTCTTCTTATGTTTGTTTTATATGTAATTTCTGAGCTTTTATTTGTATCTAGTGAAGGGAATAGCAAGAAGCTCACATACTCTATTGTCTTCAGAAGTGAGGGTCCTTTAGTTACCATTTTGGAGTATCTCACTTTCTTTAACCCAGGTGTTCAACCACTGATTAACGGGTAAAGAAGATGGGGTCCATGCATACAGTGAGATATCACTCAGCCTTAGAAAACAAGGAGAGCTTCCTGTTCACTTGTGACAACATGGAAGGGCCTAGTGGGTATTATGCTAAGTGCAATAAGTCAGAGAAAGACAAATAAGATTTCACTCATATCTGGAACTTAAGAAACAAAGCAAATGAACAAAACAAAGAGAAAAGAGACAGACAAAATAACAGATTCTTAAATACAGAGAACAAACTGGTGGTTGCCAGAAGGGAGGTGGGGGGGCAGGAATGGGTGAAATAGATAAAGTACAAATTTGCAGTTACAAAATAAAGAAGTCGTGGAGATGAAAAGTAGAACAGTAAGATTTTAATAACATTGTTTGGTGACAGATGGCAACTATACTTATTGTGATGAGCACTGAGTAATGTATAGATTTGTCAAATCACTATATTGTACACTTGAAACTAACATAACACTATATGTCAATTATACTTCCATTTTAAAAAGAACAGAAAAAAACACCTAACTAGGCACCTGGGTGGCTCAGTCAGTTAAGCATCCAACTTGGTTTCAGCTAAGGTCATTATCTCATGGTTCATGAGTTCAAGCCCTGCATTGGGGTCTGTGCTGATAGCAAAGAGCGTGTTTGGGGTTCTCTCTCTCCCTTTCTTTCTGCCCCTCCCCTGTTTACTCTCTCTTGCTCAAAATTAATAAACTTTCAAAAAAAAGTTAAAAAAACCACCTAACTAAATATGAGCAAATAGAATCCCACAATATATAAGGATAACCATGATGATAATGTAAGACTTACCTTAGGAATAATAAGTTGGTTTACGATTCAAAATTAATCAGTGTAAGAGAGTGACATTAGTCAAATGACACATTAGGAAGCTCCATTTTTAAAATTTAAATTATAGTTAGTTAACATACAGTGCAATATTGGTTTCAGGAGTAGAATTCAGTAAGTCATCATTTACGTACAGCACCCAGTGGTCATCTCAACAAGTGTCCTCCTTAATACCCATCACCCATCTAGCCCATCCCCCACCCACCTCCCTCCATCAACCCTCAGTTTGTTCTCTATCATTAAGAGTCTCCTGTTGTATGTTTTCATCTCTCCTTTTCCTCCTCTTTCCAAATGTTCATCTATTGTGTTTCTTAAACTCCACATGAGTGAAATCATATGATATTTGTCTTTCTCTGGCTGACTTCTTTTACTTAGCATGATACATCCTAGCTCCATCCACATCTTTGCAAATGGTAAGATTCCATCCTTTTTGATGGCTGAGTTATATATATCTATCTCCTAAGGAGAAGCTAGATTTCTCTTTGAGAAATTAAGACATTCAAAAGCAGCCATGTGTACATGAGAATTTAAAAAGTCAGTGAGTTCCAGGCAATATGTATCAGAAAAGTCCCCAAAACACCTTGAGAAGATCTCTAGGCTTGGAGCATGTTCAACTAAACAGTAGAGAACTGTACCAGCCAAGAGCCAACAAGAAAAGACATGAGGAAGTGACTGCTTTTGTCAAATGTCTGCTTTTCTAAAAAAACAAATATCACAAGGCATATAAAGAAGAGGGGAAAAAATGGGTCATCCAATGGTACAAAGTAAATTTCCAGAAACTATCCCTGAAGAAGCACAGGCATTGGATTTACTAGATAAAAACTTGAAGACAATTGCTTTAAGTATAACCAAAGAGCTAGAGGAAAACAAATGCAAAGAACTAAAAGAATTCAGGAAAAAATATATGAGCATAATGAGAATATCCACAAAGTGATAGAAAATACATAAAAAACTGATAAGAACTTCTGAGCTGAAAATACAGGAAATATATTGAAAAAGATAATTTATTTTATTGTTTATATATATTTTTAGATTGTATGTTTAAGCAATCTCTACACCCAACGTGGGGCTCGAACTCACAGCCAAAGATCAAAAGTTGCAGCTCCGCAGACTGAACCAGCCAGGAGTCCCCCAAAAAAGAAGTTAAACAGCAGATTTGTGCAGGCAGAATAAAGAGACCGTGCATTTGAAATTATGTAGCCTGAGTATCAGAAAGAAACAAAATGAAGAAAAGTGAATAGAGCCTAAGGGATTGTGGCACAACATCAAAGGTCTCAACACAGGCTTTATGGGAATCCCAGAGGGAGAAGTGAGAGAGAGACAGAGAAAGGTCAGAGAGATTATTTGAAGAAATAATGGCTAAAAACATTCTAATTAATGAAATATAGAAATCCTAAACTCCAAGAATCTAAAAAAAATCTATTATCAGAGAAATACAAATCAAAACCACACTGAGATACCATATCTCATGCCAGAGTGGCTAAAATGAACAAATCAGGAGACTATAGATGCTGGAGAAGATGTGGAGAAATGGGAACACTTTTGCACTGTCTGTGGGAATGCAAACTGGTGCAGCCGCTCTGGAAAAGAGAGTGGCAGTTCCTCAAAAAATTAAAAATAGATCTACCCTATGACCCAGCAATAGCACTGCTAGGAATTTACCCAAGGGATACAGGTGTGCTGATGCATAGGGGCACTTGTACTCCCAATGTTTATAGCAGGACTTTCAACAATAGCCAAATTATGGAAAAAGCCTAAATGTCCATCAACTGACAAATGGATAAAAAAGATGTCGTTTATATATACAATGGGATACTACTTGGCAATGAGAAAGAATGAAATCTGGCCATTTGTAGCAACATGGGTGGAACTGGAGGGTATTATGTTAAGTGAAATAAGTCAGGCAGAGAAAGACATAAGTGAAATTATATGTTCAATTCCTAACCCCCCAGACCTCTGAGGTGACTATATTTGTGGCAATATTTGGAAATAGGGTGTTTAAAGGGTTAATTAAGGTACAATGAGGTCACTAGTGTGGGCACTAACCCCACAGGAAACCCCATAATTTCACTCTGTATTTAAGAATCTCTCTTTCTCTGTCTTTCACTCATATGTGATCCTGAGAAACTTAACAGAAGACCATGGGGGATGGGAGGGAAGTTACAGAGAAGGAAGCAGACAAACCATAAGAGACTCTAAAATACTGAGAACAAACTAAGGGTTGATGGAGGGGGAGGGGGAGGAGAAAGTGGGTAATGGGCACTGAAGAGGACACCTGTTGGGATGAGCATTGGGTGTTATATGGAAACCAATTTGACAATAAATTATATTTAATATTAAAAAAACTAAAAATTAATGAACTCCTACAAGGTAAACTAAGAACTGAAGCATAGTATAATCAAACTGTTGAAAGAGAAAGACAAAAAAAAGTAGCAAGAGAAACAACTAATCACATACAAGGAATTCTAAATAAGATCATAAGTCAATTTTTCAGTAGAAACCTTGTAGCTCAGAAGGCAGGATTGAAAAGTTGTAAAAGAAAAGAAAACTGTCAACTAAGAACTCTATAGCTGGCAAAACTGTCCTTCAAAACTCAGGGAGAAATTAAGACCTTTCCTTATAAACAAAAGGTGAGAGGGTTTATTTTTAAACACATTTTTCTTAAAGTATAACTAACATACAGTGTTAATGACTTTCAGGTATAAAGGTTAGAGAGTTTATTACCACTGCTCTACACACACACACACGAGTATGGGAGTCCTTGAGGTTGAAATGAAAGGAATTAGATAGTAACCCCAAACCATATGAAGATATCAAGACCTATGCAGCATCACTTTGACCCCTGGAGACACTAAAGTACTGAGGTCAGCACTGAAGACCATAAGCCAAGTCTCTGTGAGCAGCAAAGCTCCATGAGCTCCTCTGCCACCATGTTGCCATGTATGGTTTCTGGATCAGTTAAGTGCTATCCACAACTCCACTGAGACAGGACAATTGGAAGCTTGCTCTTGGTGTATCCTTGGTGTATCCCTGCCCCATGTGCCTCTTTCCTTGAGGTGATTTTCACCTGTGACCTTTCCCCATAATAAACCATAACTCTGCTGAGTTCTGAGAGTACTTGTAGTGAATCACTGGTGGTCTTGGTGCACACCCCAACAGCATCTGCTGTGATTATTCCTGAACTCGAAACTCCTGGCTAACTACCAGCTCAACCCTTCTGCTTGGAGGCCTCGAAGACCCCCACACACTCAGCATCAAACAAAACTCACAATGCAGTCTCTACCTGATACACCCGACCTGGCCCAAACCTCATCTGGGGCTCTATCATTTCTCAGATGTTCAATCTGGAAACAGGTACCAAAATTTCTCCTCAAATAGCACTCCCATACCCAATCATCCCCTCCACCCTGTCCCTCATGTCCTGAGTCTGTCAGATCTTCCCTCCCCTACCCCACTTGCATGACCATCACTCCAATTCAAGCCAACATCTCTCATTTCTTTTTTTTTTTTTTTAAATTTTTTTTTTCAACGTTTATTTATTTTTTGGGACAGAGAGAGACAGAGCATGAACGGGGGAGGGGCAGAGAGAGAGGGAGACACAGAATCGGAAACAGGCTCCAGGCTCTGAGCCATCAGCCCAGAGCCTGACGCGGGGCTCGAACTCACGGACCGTGAGATCGTGACCTGGCTGAAGTCGGATGCTTAACCGACTGCGCCACCCAGGTGCCCCAACATCTCTCATTTCTATGACAACAGTATCCTATCCACTGCCTCTGCATCCAATTAGCTTCCTAGCCTGCTGTCCATACCACCATGACTTTTGAAAACACAAATTTCATCCTGTCCCCCCAAGTGGCTTCCCAATGCTTATAGAATAAGGTCAATCCTTACTTATCTTCACCTGCAAACTCCTATGTCCCCTCCCCAACCCCTCCTCATGCCCCAGTAGGTTCTCTGTAAGGCACACTCAAATAGCCATGCCACTTTCTTGGAATCTTTTCTCTGTTCATAGCTCCACTTCCTCTTCCATGTCCATCTGGCTGGTCTCCCTCTTGTGCTAGGGCCATGTCCATTCTGGCATCTCAGAACCCACAGCAGACACTTAACCACACACATGTGGAACAAACATTCTGGGTTGTTCTGTGTTATTCTAGAATAGTTATGTTATTCTGGTTATTGTTATACTACCATGGGATTTATTCTTCCATGCCCTCCCAGTTGGCCTTTCAGGTTGCTATGAAACATGCCAGATTCGGTTTAAATCACTTGTTATGAAGATGTGACCTAATGATCACCTTACAAGTATAAAACTCTAATGTGTTCTCTGGTGTAAATATGCCTGTCCTTCCCACCTCACGCAATGTAAGACTCTCCGTTTTATTAATAATTTCTCTAGGAGGCACATTCCAGCTCTATGAGGATAGAGGATCTGAGTTCACTTGTTTGTCGCCAGCACCATAAGTAATGCCCAGCAGATACAGGCACTATTATGGGATGAATGTTTGTCTTCCTACAAAAAATTTTATTTTTTAGTTTAAAAACATGTTTATTTATATTTGAGAGAGACAAACAGAGTATGAGTGGGGGAGGGACAGAGAGAAATGGTGACACAGAATCTGAAGCAGTGTCCAGGCTCTGAGCTGTTGAGCACAGAGCCCAACACAGGGCTCGAACCCATGAACCAAGAGTTCACAACCTGATCCAAATTGGGACGCTTAACCAACTGAGCCCCCAGGCATCCCTGGGTTCCTACAAAAATTTTTATGTTGAAGCCCTAACTCCCAATGTGATGGTGTTAGGAGTGGGGCCACTGAAAGGTACTTAGGTTTAGATGAGGTCATGAGGGTAGAGCAGCCATCATGGGATTAGTGTCCTTATAAAAAAAGGAAGAGACCAGAGCTCTCTCTTCCCACCATGTGAGGGAACAGCAAGACAGTGGCTATCTGCAAGCCAGGAAGAGGTTCTTACCAGGAATAAAATCGGCTGGCACCTCGATCTTGGACTTTTCAGCCAGTAGAAATATGAGAAGATAAATATCTGTTGTTTAATCCCCTCCAGCTTACAGTATTTTGTTATGGGGGTGAAAGCAGACTAAAAGAGGTGCCCAATAAATATTTGCTGGTTGGATGAGTAAATGAATGTTATCTTTGGACAAGCACAATTTAGAATGAAAACCAAAGATTTTAAAGGAGTTTACTGGGCCAGCTTATTAATGATAGGATAGCATTTTATTTATTTTTTAAAAAAAATTAAAGTATTTATTTATTTATTTATTTATTTAAGTAATCTCTACTCCCAATGCGGGGCTTGAACTCACAATCCTGAGATCAAGAGTCACATGTTCCTCCAACTGAGCCAACAAGGCATCCCTAATGATAACATTTTTAAAAATGAAATAATCTGTACAAGAGATAAATAGTGTCATTACTGTAAATCTTGAGTTATTGGGTATGTCTTTATAGTTGCATAATGGATGAATCTCAAATAATATTAATTTAGAATTTACAAACCTGATAGTATCAGAGTACTTTTGTTATAACTACTTCTTCTTTAAAATTTATTTATTTATTTTGAGAGAGAGAGAGAGAGAGAGAGAGAGAGTGCAGGAGTGGGGGAGAGAGAATACCAAGCAGTATCTGAATTGTTAGCACAGAGCCCAATGCAGGGGCCAATCCCATGAAGTATAATACCATGACCTGAGTCAAAACCAAGAGTTGGGAAGATGGCGGCGTAGGAGGACGCTGGGCTCACCGCGCGTCCTGCTGATCACTTAGATTCCACCTACACCTGCCTAAATAACCCAGAAAACCGCCAGAGGATTAGCAGAACGGAGTCACCGGACCCAAGTGCACACGAGAGGCCCACAGAAGAGGGTAGGAAGGGCGGCGAGGCGGTGCGCGCTCCACGGACTGGCGGGAGGGAGCCGGGGCGGAGGGGCGGCTCGCCGGCCAAGCAGAGCCCCCGAGTCCGGCTTGCAAAAGCGGAGGGGCCTGACGGTCTGTGTTCAGACAGCAAGCGCGACTTAGCAAGCGCGACTTAGCGTCTGGGAGGTCATAAGTTAACAGCTCTGCTCGGAAAGCGGGAAGGCTGGAGGACAAAGGGAGGGTGAGCTGCGGAGCCCCCGGACGACAGAGCTCAGTTTGGCGGGGAACAAAGGCGCTAGCCAGCGCCATCTCCCCCGCCCATCCCCCAGCCAAAATCCCAAAGGGAACCGGCTCCGGCCAGGGAAATTGCTCGCTCCGCGCGAACACCCAACTCTGTGCTTCTGCAGAGCCAAACCTCCGGCAGCGATTTGACTCCCTCCGGCTGCCACAGGGCCCCTCCTGAAGTGGATCACCTAAGGAGAAGCGAGCTAAGCCTGCCCCCCCTCCCGCCGTGCACCTTGCCTTCCCACCCCAGCTAATACGCCAGATCCCCAGCATCACAAGCCTGGCAGTGTGCAAGTAGCCCAGACGGGCCACGCCACTCCACAGTGAATCCCGCCCCTAGGAGAGGGGAAGAGAAGGCACACACCAGTCTGACTGTGGCCCCAGCGGTGGGCTGGGGGCAGACATCAGGTCGGACTGCGGCCCCGCCCACCAACTCCAGTTATACACCACAGCACAGGGGAAGTTCCCTGCAGGCCCTCACCACACCAGGGACTATCCAAAATGACCAAGCGGAAGAATTCCCCTCAGAAGAATCTCCAGGAAATAACAACAGCTAATGAGCTGATCAAAAAGGATTTAAATAATATAACAGAAAGTGAATTTAGAATAATAGTCATAAAATTAATCGCTGGGCTGGAAAACAGCATACAGGACAGCAGAGAATCTCTTGCTACAGACATCAGGGGACTAAGGAACAGTCACGAGGAGCTGAAAAACGCTTTAAAGGAAATGGAAAACAAAATGCAAACCACCACGGCTCGGATGGAAGAGGCAGAGGAGAGAATAGGTGAACTAGAAGATAAAGTTATGGAAAAAGAGGAAGCTGAGAAAAAGAGAGATAAAAAAATCCAGGAGTATGAGGGGAAAATTAGAGAACTAAGTGATACACTAAAAAGAAATAATATACGCATAATTGGTATCCCAGAGGAGGAAGAGAGAGGGAAAGGTGCTGAAGGGGTACTTGAAGAAATCATAGCTGAGAACTTCCCTGAACTGGGGAAGGAAAAAGGCATTGAAATCCAAGAGGCACAGAGAACTCCCTTCAGACGTAACTTGAATCGATCTTCTGCACGACATATCATAGTGAAACTGGCAAAATACAAGGATAAAGAGAAAATTCTGAAAGCAGCAAGGGGTAAACGTGCCCTCACATATAAAGGGAGACCTATAAGACTCGTGACTGATCTCTCTTTTGAAACTTGGCAGGCCAGAAAGAATTGGCACGAGATTTTCAGGGTGCTAGATAGCAAAAATATGCAGCCGAGAATCCTTTATCCAGCAAGTCTGTCATTTAGAATAGAAGGAGAGATAAAGGTCTTCCCAAACAAACAAAAACTGAAGGAATTTGTCACCACTAAACCAGCCCTACAAGAGATCCTAAGGGGGACCCTGTGAGACAAAGTACCAGAGACATCACTACAAGCATAAAACATACAGACAGCACAATGACTCTAAACCCGTATCTTTCTATAATAACACTGAATGTAAACGGATTAAATGCGCCAACCAAAAGACATAGGGTATCAGAATGGATAAAAAAACAAGACCCATCTATTTGCTGTCTACAAGAGACTCATTTTAGACCTGAGGACACCTTTAGATTCAGAGTGAGGGGATGGAGAACTATTTATCATGCTACTGGAAGCCAGAAGAAAGCTGGAGTAGCCATACTTATATCAGACAAACTAGACTTTAAATTAAAGGCTGTAACAAGAGATGAAGAAGGACATTATATAATAGTTACAGGGTCTATCCATCAGGAAGAGCTAACAATTATAAATGTCTATGCGCCGAATACCGGAGCCCCCAAATATATAAAACAATTACTCATAAACAGAAGCAACCTTATTGATAAGAATGTGGTAATTGCAGGGGACTTTAACACCCCACTTACAGAAATGGATAGATCATCTAGACACACAGTCAATAAAGAAACAAGGGCCCTGAATGAGACACTGGATCAGATGGACTTGACAGATATATTTAGAACTCTGCATCCCAAAGCAACAGAATATACTTTCTTCTCGAGTGCACATGGAACATTCTCCAAGATAGATCATATACTGGGTCACAAAACAGCCCTTCATAAGTTTACAAGAATTGAAATTATACCATGCATCCTTTCAGACCACAATGCTATGAAGCTTGAAATCAACCACAGGAAAAAGTCTGGAAAACCTCCAAAAGCATGGAGGTTAAAGAACACCCTACTAACGAATGAGTGGGTCAACCAGGCAATTAGAGAAGAAATCAAAAAATATATGGAAACAAACGAAAATGAAAATACAACAATCCAAACGCTTTGGGACGCAGCGAAGGCAGTCCTGAGAGGAAAATACATTGCAATCCAGGCCTATCTCAAGAAACAAGAAAAATCCCAAATACAAAATCTAACAGCACACCTAAAGGAAATAGAAGCAGAACAGCAAAGGCAGCCTAAACCCAGCAGAAGAAGAGAAATAATAAAGATCAGAGCAGAAATAAACAATATAGAATCTAAAAAAACTGTAGAGCAGATCAACGAAACCAAGAGTTGGTTTTTTGAAAAAATAAACAAAATTGACAAACCTCTAGCCAGGCTTCTCAAAAAGAAAAGGGAGATGACCCAAATAGATAAAATCATGAATGAAAATGGAATTATGACAACCAATCCCTCAGAGATACAAACAATTATCAGGGAATACTATGAAAAATTATATGCCAACAAATTGGACAACCTGGAAGAAATGGACAAATTCCTAAACACCCACACTCTTCCAAAACTCAATCAGGAGGAAATAGAAAGCTTGAACAGACCCATAACCAGCGAAGAAATTGAATCGGTTATCAAAAATCTCCCAACAAATAAGAGTCCAGGACCAGATGGCTTCCCAGGGGAGTTCTACCAGACATTTAAAGCAGAGATAATACCTATCCTTCTCAAGCTATTCCAAGAAATAGAAAGGGAAGGAAAACTTCCAGACTCATTCTATGAAGCCAGTATTACTTTGATTCCTAAACCAGACAGAGACCCAGTAAAAAAAGAGAACTACAGGCCAATATCCCTGATGAATATGGATGCAAAAATTCTCAATAAGATACTAGCAAATCGAATTCAACAGCATATAAAAAGAATTATTCACCATGATCAAGTGGGATTCATTCCTGGGATGCAGGGCTGGTTCAACATTCGCAAATCAATCAACGTGATACATCACATTAACAAAAAAAAAGAGAAGAACCATATGATCCTGTCAATCGATGCAGAAAAGGCCTTTGACAAAATCCAGCATCCTTTCTTAATAAAAACCCTTGAGAAAGTCGGGATAGAAGGAACATACTTAAAGATCATAAAAGCCATTTATGAAAAGCCCACAGCTAACATCATCCTCAACGGGGAAAAACTGAGAGCTTTTTCCCTGAGATCAGGAACACGACAGGGATGCCCACTCTCACCGTTGTTGTTTAACATAGTGCTGGAAGTTCTAGCATCAGCAATCAGACAACAAAAGGAAATCAAAGGCATCAAAATTGGCAAAGATGAAGTCAAGCTTTCGCTTTTTGCAGATGACATGATATTATACATGGAAAATCCGATAGACTCCACCAAAAGTCTGCTAGAACTGATACATGAATTCAGCAAAGTTGCAGGATACAAAATCAATGTCCAGAAATCAGTTGCATTCTTATACACTAACAATGAAGCAACAGAAAGACAAATAAAGAAACTGATCCCATTTACAATTGCACCAAGAAGCATAAAATACCTGGGAATAAATCTAACCAAAGATGTAAAGGATCTGTATGCTGAAAACTATAGAAAGCTTATGAAGGAAATTGAAGAAGATTTAAAGAAATGGAAAGACATTCCCTGCTCATGGATTGGAAAAATAAATATTGTCAAAATGTCAATACTACCCAAAGCTATCTACACATTCAATGCAATCCCAATCAAAATTGCACCAGCATTCTTCTCGAAACTAGAACAAGCAATCCTAAAATTCATATGGAACCACAAAAGGCCCCGAATAGCCAAAGGAATTTTGAAGAAGAAGACCAAAGCAGGAGGCATCACAATCCCAGACTTTAGCCTCTACTACAAAGCTGTCATCATCAAGACAGCATGGTATTGGCACAAAAACAGACACACAGACCAATGGAATAGAATAGAAACCCCAGAACTAGACCCACAAACATATGGCCAACTCATCTTTGACAAAGCAGGAAAGAACATCCAATGGAAAAAAGACAGCCTCTTTAACAAATGGTGCTGGGAGAACTGGACAGCAACATGCAGAAGGTTGAAACTAGACCACTTTCTCACACCATTTACAAAAATAAACTCAAAATGGATAAAGGACCTAAATGTGAGACAGGAAACCATCAGAACCTTAGAGGAGAAAGCAGGAAAAGACCTCTCTGACCTCAGCCGTAGCAATCTCTTACTCGACACATCCCCAAAGGCAAGGGAATTAAAAGCAAAAGTGAATTACTGGGACCTTATGAAGATAAAAAGCTTCTGCACAGCAAAGGAAACAACCAACAAAACTAAAAGGCAACCAACGGAATGGGAAAAGATATTTGCAAATGACATATCGGACAAAGGGCTAGTATCTAAAATCTATAAAGAGCTCACCAAACTCCACACACGAAAAACAAATAACCCAGTGAAGAAATGGGCAGAAAACATGAATAGACACTTCTCTAAAGAAGACATCCAGATGGCCAACAGGCACATGAAAAGATGTTCAGCGTCGCTCCTTATCAGGGAAATACAAATCAAAACCACACTCAGGTATCACCTCACGCCAGTCAGAGTGGCCAAAATGAACAAATCAGGAGACTATAGATGCTGGAGAGGATGTGGAGAAACGGGAACCCTCTTGCACTGTTGGTGGGAATGCAAATTGGTGCAGCCGCTCTGGAAAGCAGTGTGGAGGTTCCTCAGAAAATTAAAAATAGACCTACCCTATGACCCAGCAATAGCACTGCTAGGAATCTACCCAAGGGATACAGGAGTACTGATGCATAGGGGCACTTGTACCCCAATGTTCATAGCAGCACTCTCAACAATAGCCAAATTATGGAAAGAGCCTAAATGTCCATCAACTGATGAATGGATAAAGAAATTGTGGTTTATATACACAATGGAATACTACGTGGCAATGAGAAAAAATGAAATATGGCCTTTTGTAGCAACGTGGATGGAACTGGAGAGTGTGATGCTAAGTGAAATAAGCCATACAGAGAAAGACAGATACCATATGGTTTCACTCTTATGTGGATCCTGAGAAACTTAACAGGAACCCATGGGGGAGGGGAAGGAAAAAAAAAAAAAAAAAAAAAAAAGGACGTTAGAGTGGGAGAGAGCCAAAGCATAAGAGACTGTTAAAAACTGAGAACAAACTGAGGGTTGATGGGGGGTGGGAGGGAGGGGAGGGTGGGTGATGGGTATTGAGGAGGGCACCTTTTGGGATGAGCACTGGGTGTTGTATGGAAACCAATTTGTCAATAAATTTCATATATATATATATATAAAAAAAAAAAAAAAAAAAAAAAAAAAAAAAAAAAAAAAAAAAAAAAAAAAAAGAAAAAAAAAAAAAAAAAAAAAAAAAACCAAGAGTTGGATGTTTAACCAAGTGAGCCACCCAGGCTCCCCATAACTACTTCTTATACAGACAATTCTTAATCTAGGATGCTTATGCGAAAATATTTTTAATTAGTTTAGAGAATCATACAGAACCATCTAGAAATAAAATTTGAGTAAAATTCAATTTATGCCAAATGGGATAGAAAAAGATGAGGAAGTAACTGTCTCCAATGTTCATTAATTTTGTACCATCACAAGAAGCTTGGAGTTGGGTTGCAAGTGTCTGGAAGTGTACACTTAGGGTCTTCTGGGTGCTGGGGACCTGGTTGGAGGGAGTAAAGTGGCCATTGAGGCAAGGACATGGAGCTGATGGCCCCAAGATAACTTAGTTGGTCTGTGACCCATTGTCCCAATGCCTGAATGGATCCTGGGAGGGGTGTATGTTTGAGGGGGACACAGCTAGACTTCAGGGCACATATTTCTTCCAAGGTCCATGAAATCCATCTCCCAGTGCCTCATTCATCCCTGTATGAATAAGGGAACAGTGGAGAACCTGCCCAGCCACTTAAAAAATGGATGACTGAGGAACTCAGCAAATTCTCTCCCCAAAAAGTAACATTAAAACTGGACAAAGTTGTCAAAGCAACTATATAAAAACTGAAAATTGACAAAAAGCATACACCAAATTGAAAATATTTATTTAACAGAATATCCTGAACCTTGGCAAGGATGGGGATGGGGCATCTGGGGCATGTTAGCCTGGAGTGGCTCTGTTCCCCATCTCCACAGCAGAGCACCCAAATACATGAGGTCAGAGGTGACAGACCTGAAGGAAAGAAATAGACAGTAATATAATTATGGTAGGAAATTTCAGTACCTCACTTTCAGCAATGGCTTGAACAACAGACAAAACGTCTGTAAGGAAACAGAGCACTTGAACAACACTACTGATGAATTGGACCCAACAGAAATATACAAAACACTCCACCTCAAAGGAGCAGAATATGAACTCTTCTCAAGTGAACATAGAACATCCTCCAGGATGGATCACATGCTAGGCCACAACACAAGTCTTAACAAACTTAGAAAGACAGTGACTGGTGATGAAAAAGAATGAAATATTGTCATTTTGCAACAATGTGGATGGAACTGGAGGATATTATGCTAAGTGAAATAAGTCAGTCAAAAGAAGAGAGATATCATATGATTTCATTCATGTGTGGCTGGGCTTAGGGTTGGGGGTGGGGAAAATGGATGTTGGTCATTGAGGAGAACACTTGTTGGGATGAGCACTTGGTGTTGTTTGTAAGTGATGAATCACGGGAATCTACTCCTGAAGCCAAGACTACACTGTATACACTGAATGTTAGCTAACTTGACAATCAATTATTTAAAAAAAATAATAAAAATAAAAAACCTGAGTCATACAAAGTGTCTTTTCTGACCACAATAGAATGAAACTAGAGATCAATACCAAAACGAAAATGGGGGGGGGGGGGATGTATACAGGTGGAAATTAAACAAATGGTCTTGAACAACCGGTGGGCCAGAGAAGAAATCACAAGGAAAATTAGAAAATATATTGAGACAAATGAAAACATAACATGCCAAAACATATGGAATGCAGCAAAAGCAGTGCTAGAGGAGGTTTATAGTGGTAAATGCCTACATTAAAAAAAAGGGTCTCAAATCAATAACCAACTTTACAATTCAAGGAACTAGAAAAAGAACAAACTAAACCCAAAGGTGACAGAAGAGAGGTAATATTAAAGGAAAAATTAATAAAACAGAATAGAAAACTATAGAAAAATCATTGAAACTAAGAGTTAGTTTTTTGAAAAGATCAACAAAACTGACAAACTTTTAGCTAGAATAATTGAGAAAAAAGAAGAATCAAATAACGAAACTGAGAAATGAAAGGAAAACATTACAATTGATGCCAGATGAATTAGGAGGATCAAGACCCTATTGTGAACAATGAATGCCAATAAATTGGGTAATTGAGAAGAAATGGATAAATTCCTAGAACCATACAATGTAGCAAGACTGAATCACAAAGAAATAAAAATCCTGAGCAGACCTATAACTCATAAAGAGATTTAACCAGGAATCAAAATCTTCATAATAAAGAAAAACCTACGACCAGATGGCCTCAATGGAGAATTTCATCAAACTTTAAAGAACACTCCAAGGGGTTCCTGGGTGGCTCAGTGGGTTAAGTGTTTGACTTTGGTTCAGGTCATGATCTCGCACTTCGTGGGTTAGAGCCCCGTGTCAGGGTCTGTGCTGTCAGCTTAGAGCCCGGATACTGCTTCAGATTTTGTGTTTCTCTCCCTCTCTTCCCCTCCCTGCTCATTCTCTCTCTCTCTCTCTCTCTCTCTCTCTCTCTCTCTCAGCAGTAAATAAATGTTAAAAATATTTTTAAAAAATAAAGAACACCCCAAACTCATTTTGTGAGGCCAGTTAGACCCCATTACCAAAGCCAGGCAAAGCCATGACAAGAAAGGAATACTTCAGGCCAATATCCTTCATGAATATTGATGCAAAAATCCTCAACAAAATATGAGGAAACTGAATTCAGCAACACATGAACTAAACACATCATAACTAAATTGGATTTATACCCAGAGTGCAAGTTATGGGTCAAAAATATGAAAATTTAAAATAGCATCAAAAAGAACAAAATATTTAGGAATAAACTTATCCAAATTGGCAAAAGACTTGTATACTAAAAACTGCAAAATGTTGCCAAAAGTAATTAAAGAAAATCCAAATAAAAATGGAAAGCATCCTATGTTCATGGATTGGAAGACTTGATATTGTTAAAATGTCCATACCATCCAAAGTCATCTACAGATTCAAAGTAATTCAATCCTTGTTAAAATGACATTTTTGTTTTGTACAGAAAGAGAAAAAAAATCCTAAAATTCATGTGGAATCTCAAAGGACTCAAAATAGCCAAAACAATGTTGACAAAGAAAAACAAAGCTGGTGAGTTCAAAAGTCCTGATTTCAAAACATATTCCAAAGCTACAGTAATAAAGGTAGTGCGGTATTGGCATAAAGACAGACATAGACTAAAGGCACAGAACAAGCTCTTGCATATACTGTGGTAGGATCCCCTCCCTAAGGAGAGAAAAAAAGGGAGATAAAACTTCAAGGTAACCTGGCTATGCACCTACGTGACAACATCTCTCATGACCTTGTAAACTGAGACTACTTAATCAGACTACATGTTTGTGTGTTACCATATATGGGAGACAAAGAAAATATATTTAAAAACTATGCCACATGACATTCAGCGCTTAGTTCTTCGGGTACGAACCCAACTGAGCAGTGCCGGCACGAATAAAGTTGCTTCCTGGAAATTAAAAAAGCCTCTGCGTTATGACTCTCTGTGTGAGAATCCTGCTATGATACTGCCAGATGATCCTGGTGCCAAGGCTAATTGATGGGTATTTTCTCTGCAATAAATACTGCTGGGGAACCTGGATATCTACAGGCAAAAGAGTGAACGTGGACTCTTACTTTATACCATATACAGAAATTAACTCAAAGTGGGTCAAATATCTAAACTGTATAACTCCTGGGGCACCTGGGTGGGTCAGTTGGCTAAGCATCTGACTTCGGCTTAGGTCATGATCTCACGGTTTGTAGGTTCAGGCCCCGCATCAGGCTCTGTGCTGATAGCTCAGAGCCTGGAGACTGCTTCATTTGGTTTCTATGTCTCCCTTTCTCTCTGCCTCTCTCTCTCTGACTCTCTCTCAAAAATGAATAAACATTTAAAAAATTAAAAGAAAACCTGTATAACTCCTAGAATAAACATGGGGTAAAAGTTTCATGACATTGGATTTGACAATGATTTCTTGGGTATGACAGCAAAAGCAGAAGCAAAAAAAGCAAAGATAGACAAATAGGACGATGTCAAAATTAAAAAAAAAATCTACACATTAAAGGAAATAAGCAGCAGAGTGACAAAGCTACCTTTGAAATGGGATAAAATATGTGCAAATAATAGATTTGATAAGGGGTTAATATTCAGAATATGTAAAGAACTCCAAAACTCAACAAAAACAATAAGTAACCATATGTTAAAAATGGGCAAACAACTTCGATAGACATTTCTCCAAAGAAGCTATACAGAAGGTCAACAAGCATTTAAAAAAAAGGCTAAATGTTGGGGCTCTTGGGTGGCTCAGTCAGTTAAACATCTGGCTTTGGCTCAGGTCACGATCTCACGGTTTGTGAGTTTGAGCCCCAAGTCAGGCTCTGTGCTGACAGCTCAGAGCCTGGAGCCTGCTTCGGATTCTGTGTGTGTCTCTCTCTCTGCCACTCCCCCACTCATGGGAGCATGCTCTCTTTCTCTCTCTATCTAAAAAACAAAAATTAATTAACATTAAAAAAAGGCTAAATGTTATTAATCACCAGGACAATGCCAAACAAAACCACAGTGACATATCACTACGCAATCATTGATGGCACTATCCAGCAATGAAAATGACAAGTGTTGTTGAGGACGTGGAGAAACCAGAACTCCTATACATAATTGGTGAGAATGTAAAATGGTATAGTTCTGATGTAAAACAATATGGAGCTTCCCTTAAAAATTAAAAATAAGGGGCGCCTGTGTGGCTCAGTCGGTTGATTGTCTGACTTTGGCTCAGATCATGATCGGCTCAGATCATGATCTCAAAGTTTGTGGGTTTGAACTCCGCATTAGGCTCCATGCTGAGCACAAAGCCTGCTTGGGATTGTCTCTCTCCTTCTATCTCTGCCCCTCCCCCATTCATGCTCTGTCTCTCAAAGATAAACAGGGATCCTGGGAAGATGGCGGCATAGGAGGACGCTGGGTTCACCACGTGTCCTGCTGATCACTTAGATTCCACCTACACCTGCCTAAATAACCCAGAAAACCGCCAGAAGACTAGCAGAACAGAGTCTCGGGAGCCAAGCGCAGACGAGAGGCCAACAGAAGAGGGTCTGATTCCCTCCCGGTGCCGCAGGGCCCCTCCCAAAGCGGATCTCCGAAGGAAAAGCGAGCTGAGCCAGCCCCTCCCACCCCTTTGCACCTTGCCGATCCACCCCAGCTAATACGCCAGATCCCCAGCACCACAAGTCTGGCAGTGTGCAAGTAGCCCAGATGGGCCACACCACCCCACAGTGAATCCTGCCCCTAGGAGAGGGGAAGAGAAGGCACACACCAGTCTGACTGTGGCCCCAGCGGTGGGCTGGGGGCAGACATCAGGTCTGACTGCGGCCCCGCCCACCAACTCAAGTTATTCAAGACAGCAGAGGGGAAGTGCCCCGCAGTTCCGCACCACTCCAGGGACTATCCAAAATGACTAAACGGAAGAATTCCCTCAAAAAAACATCCAGGAAATAACAACAGCTAATAAACTGACAAAACGATTTAAACAATATAACAGAAAGTGAATTTAGAATAATAGTGATAAAATTAATCGTTGGGCTTGAAAACAGTATAAAGGACAGCAGAGAATCTATTGCTACAGAGATCCAGGGACTAAGGAACAGCCAGGAGGAGTTAAAAAAGTGCTATCAATGAGCTGCAAAATAAAATGGAGACAACCAAGGCTCGGATTGAAGAGGCAGAGGAGAGAATAGGTGAACTAGAAGATAAAATTATGGAAAAAGAAGAAGCTGAGAAAAAGAGAGATAAAAAAATCCAGGAGTATGAGGGGAAAATTAGAGAACTAAGTGATGCACTAAAGAGAAATAATCTACGCATAATTGGTATTCCAGAGGAGGAAGAGAGAGGGAGAGGTGCTGAAGGTGTACTTGAAGAAATAATAGCTGAGAACTTCCCTGATCTGGGGAAGGAAAAAGGCATTGAAATCCAAGAGGCAGAGAGAACTCCCTTCAGATGTAACTTGAATCGATCTTCTGCACAACATATCATAGTGAAACTGACAAAATAAAAGGATAAAGAGCAAATTCTGAAAGCAGCTAAAGATAAACGTGCTCTAACATATAAAGGGAGACCTATAAGACTCGTGACTGATCTCTCTACTGAAACTTGGCAGGCCAGAAAGGAATGGCAGGAGATCTTCAATGTGATGAACAGAAAAAATATGCAGCCGAGAATCCTTTATCCAGAAAGTCTGTCATTTAGAATAGAAGGAGAGATAAACGTCTTCCCAAACAAACAAAAGCTGAAGGAATTCATCACCACTAAACCAGTCCTACAAGAGATCCTAAGGGGGATCCTGTGAGACAAAGTACCAGAGACACCACTACAAGCATGAAAACTACGGACATCACAATGACTCTAAACCCATATCTTTCTATAATAACACTGAATGTATGGAATAAATGAACCAACCAAAAGACATAGGATATCAGAATGGAAAAAAAAAAAACCAGGACCCATCTATCTGGTGTCTACAAGAGACTCATTTTAGACCTGAGGACACCTTCAGATTGAGAGTGAGGGGATGGAGAACTATTTATCATACCACTGGAAGTCAAAAGAAATCTGGAGTAGCCATACTTATATCACACAAACTAGACTTTAAATTAAAGGCTGTGGGGCCCCTGGTTGGCTCAGTCGGTTGAGCGTCCGACTTTGGCGCAGGTCACGATCTCACGGTCCATGAGTTCAAGCCCCGCGTCAGGCTCTGGGCTGATGGCTCAGAGCCTGGAGCCTACTTCCGATTCTGTGTCTCCCTCTCTCTCTGCCCCTCCCCCGTTCATGCTCTGTCTCTCTCTGTCTCAAAAATAAATAAAACGTTAAAAAAATTAAAAAAAATAAATTAAAGGCTGTAACAAGAGATGAAGAAGGGCATTATATAATAATCACAGGGTCTACCCATCAGGAAGAGCTAACAATTATAAATGTCTATGTGCCGAATACGGGAGCCCCCAAATATATAAAACAATTACTCACAAACATAAGCAACCTTATTGGTAAGAATGTGGTAATTGCAGGGGACTTTAACACCCCACTTACAGAAATGGATTGATCATCTAGACACACGGTCAATAAAGAAACAAGGGCCCTGAATGATACAATGGATCAGATGGACTTGACAGATATATTTAGAACTCTGCATCCCAAAGCAACAGAATATACTTTCTTCTCGAGTGCACTTGGAACATTCTCCAAGATAGATCACATACTGGGTCACAAAACAGCCCTTCATAAGTATAGAAGAATTGAAATCATACCATGCATACTTTCAGACCACAACGTTACGAAGCTTGAAATCAACCACAGGAAAAATTCTGGAAAACCTCCAAAAGCATGGAGGTTAAAGAACACCCTACTAAAGAATGAGTGGGTCAACCAGGCAATTAGAGAAGAAATTAAAAAATATATGGAAACAAATGAAAATGAAAGGACAATAAATCCAAACGCTTTGAGATGCAGCGAAGGCAGTCCTGAGAGGAAAATACATTGCCATCCAGGCCTATCTCAAGAAACAAGAAAAATCCCAAATACAAAATCTAACAGCACACCTAAAGGAAATAGAAGCAGAACAGCAAAGACAGCCTAAACCCAGCAGAAGAAGAGAAATAATAAAGATCAGAGCAGAAATAAACAATATAGAATCTAAAAAAAACTGTAGAGCAGATCAATGAAACCAAGAATTGGTTTTTGAAAAAATAAACAAAATTGATAAACCTCTAGCCATGCTTCTCAAAAAGAAAAGGGAGGGGACCCAAATAGATAAAATCATGAATGATAATGGGATTATTACAACCAATCCCTCAGAGATACAAGCAACTATCAGGGAATACTATGAAAAATTATATGGCAACAAACTGGACAACCTGGAAGAAATGGACAAATTCCTAAACACCCGCACCCTTCCAAAATTCAATCAGGAGGAAATAGGAAGCTTGAACAGACCCATAACCAGCGAAGAAATTGAATCAATCATCAAAAATCTCCCAACAAATAAGAGTCCAGGACCACATGGCTTCCCAGCGGAGTTCTACCAGATGTTTAAAGCAGAGATAATACCTATCCTTCTCAAAATGTTCCAAAAAATAGAATAGGAAGGAAAACTTCCAGACTCATTCTATGAAGCCAGTATTACTTTGATTCCTAAACCAGACAGAGACCCAGCAAAAAAAGAGAACTACAGGCCAATATCCCTGATGAATATGGATGCAAAAATTCTCC
The DNA here is from genome assembly GCF_007474595.2 of Lynx canadensis. Lineage (NCBI taxonomy): Eukaryota > Metazoa > Chordata > Mammalia > Carnivora > Felidae > Lynx > Lynx canadensis. Next base: position 87,916,924 of record NC_044303.2, on the reverse strand, counting down.
ATTAGATACTAGCAAATCAAATTCAACAGCATATAAAAAGAATTATTCACCACGATCAAGTGGGATTCATTCCTGGGATGCAGGGCTGGTTCAAAATTCGCAAATCAATCAATGTGATACATCACAGTAATAAAAGAAAAGATAAGAACCATATGATCCTGTCAATCGATGCAGAAAAGGCCTTTGACAAAATTCAGCAACGTTTCTTAATAAAAACCTTGAGAAAGTCGGGATAGAAGGAACATACTTAAAGATCATAAAAGCCATTTATGAAAAGCCCACAGCTAATATCATCCTCAATGGGGAAAAACTGAGAGCTTTTTCCCTGAGATCAGGAACACGACAGGGATGCCCACTCTCACCGCTGTTGTTTAACATAGTGTTGGAAGTTCTAGCATCAGCAATCAGACAACAAAAGGAAATCAAAGGCATCAAAATTGGCAAAGATGAAATTAAGCTTTCACTTTTTGCAGATGACATGATATTATACATGGAAAATCCGATAGACTCCACCAAAAGTCTGCTAGAACTGATCATGAATTTAGCAAAGTTGCAGGATACAAAATCAATGTACAGAAATCAGTTACATTGTTATACACTAATAATGAAGCAACAGAAAGACAAATAAAGAAACTGATCCCATTCACAATTGCACCAAGAAGCATAAAATACCTAGGAATAAATCTAACAAAAGATGTAAAAGATCTGTATGCTGAAAACTATAGAAAGCTTATGAAGGAAATTGAAGAAGATATAAAGAAATGGAAAAACATTCCATGCTCATGGATTGGAAGAATAAATATTGTTAAAGTGTCAGTACTACCCAAAGCTATCTACACATCCAATGCAATCCCAATCAAAATTGCACCAGCATTCTTCTCGAAACTAGAACAAGCAATTCTAAAATTCATATGGAACCACAAAAGGCCCCAAATAGCCAAAGTAATTTTGAAGAAGACCAAAGCAGGAGGCATCACAATCCCAGACTTGAGCCTCTACACAAAGCTGTAATCATCAAGACAGCATGGTATTGGCACAGAAACAGACACATAGACCAATGGAATAGAATAGAAACCCCAGAACTAGACCCACACAAGTATGGCCAACTAATCTTTGACAAAGGAGGAAAGAACATCCAATGGAAAAAAGACAGCCTCTTTAACAAATGGTGCTGGGAGAACTGGACATGCAGAACAACATGCAGAAGATTGAAACTAGACCACGTTATCACACCATTCACAAAAATAAAGTCAAAATGGATAAAGGACCTGATTGGGAGACAGGAAACCATCAAAACCCTAGAGGAGAAAGCAGGAAAAGACCTCTCTGACCTCAGCCATAGCAATTTCTTACTTGACACATCCCCAAAGGCAAGGGAATTAAAAGCAAAAATGAATTACTGGGACCTTATGAAGATAAAAAGCTTCTGCACAGCAAAGGAAACAACCAACAAAACTAAAAGGCAACCAACGGAATGGGAAAAGATATTTGCAAATGACATATCAGACAAAGGGCTCGTATCCAGAATCTATAAAGAGCTCACCAAACTCCACACCTGAAAAATAAATAATCCAGGGAACAAATGGGCAGAAAACATGAATAGACACTTCTCTAAAGAAGACATCCGGATGGCCAACAGGCACATGAAAAGATGCTCAACGTCGCTCCTCATCAGGGAAATACAAATCAAAACCACACTCAGATATCACCTCACGACAGTCAGAGTGGCCAAAGTGAACAAATCAGGAGACTATAGAGGCTGGAGAGGATGTGGAGAAATGGGAACCCTCTTGCACTGTTGGTGGGAATGCAAATTGGTGCAGCCACTCTGGAAAACAGTGTGGAGGTTCCTCAGAAAATTAAATATAGACTTACCCTATGACCCAGCAATAGCACTGTTAGGAATTTACCCAAGCGATACAGGAGTTGATGCCTAGGGGCACTTGTACCCCAAGGTTTATAGCAGCACTCTCAACAATAGCCAAATTATGGAAAGAGCCTCAATGTCCATCAACTGATGAATGGATAAAGAAATTGTGGTTTATATACACAATGGAGTACTACATGGCAATGAGAAAGAATAAAATATGGCCCTTTGTAGCAACATGGATGGAACTGGAGAGTGTTATGCTAAGTGAAATAAGCCATACAGAGAAAGACAGATACCATATGTTTTCACTCCTATGTGGATCCTGAGAAACTTAACAGAAACCCACGGGGGAGGGGAAGGAAAAAAAAAGAGGTTAGAGTGGGAGAGAGCCAAAGCAGAAGAGACTCTTAAAAACTGAGAACAAACTGAGGGTTGATGGGGGTGGGAGGGAGGGGAGGGTGGGTGATGGGTATTGAGGAGGGCACCTTTTGGGAAGAGCACTGGGTGTTGTATGGAAACCAATTTGACAGTAAACTTCATATATTGAAAACAGAAGAAAAAAAGAAAAAAAAGATAAATAAACATTAAAAAATAAAAATACAATTACCATATGATTTAGCAATTCCGCTTCTGGGTATGTACCCCAAAGGTTTGAAAACAGGATCTCAGAGGGATATTTGTATAACTATGTTCACTGTAACATATTCACAATAGCCAAGAGGTGGAAAAAACCTTACTGGCAATGGACATGTGAATGGACAAAGCAAATGTGGTCTATACATATAATGGAATATTATTTGACCACTTAAAAGAAGGAAATCCTGACATCTGCTGCAACATGGATTAACTTTGAGGACATTATCCTAAGTGAAATAAGCCAGACACAAAAAAAATAAATCCTGCATGAATCCACTTCTGTGAGGTATCTAAAGTAGTCAAACTCTTAGACACAAGAACATGAGTGGTAGTTGCCAGCAGCAGAAGGGACAGGGGGAAGAGGGAAATTGTTGTTCAACAACTGGGTATAGAATTCCAATATAATTAATCCTACTGTATTGTGCACTTAAAATGGTGAAGATGATAAATTTTGTTAGATGCTTTTAGCCTTATTTTTAAAAGATTAGTAGGCATGATTTCACTCATATGTGGAATTTAAGATATAAAAGAAATAAGCAGATAGAGAGAGAGAGACAGAGACCAAGAAATGGACCCTTTACTCTAGAGAACACATTGATAGTTCTGAGAGTGGAGGTGGGGGGGGATGGGGGAAATAGGTGATTGGGATTAAGGAGTACACCTTTTGTGATGAGCACAGGCTGATGTACAGAAGTGATGAATCATGAGATTCTACACCTGAAACTAATACTACACTATATGTTAACTAACTGGAATGTAAATAAAAACTAAAAAAAGAAATCAGTAGGCATTTCAATACAGAAATAAAAATAATTGTAAGGATGATGACAATGATCCATATAGATGAAAATGATCAAAACAGAGAAATCATATCCAGGAAACAGATGGATACTTTCCTCCACAAAGGAAAAGGAAAGAATGATATTCCCAGATATACAAAAACAGAGAGAATTTGTTGATAGCTGACTTCCCTTGCAAGAAATACCAAAGAACATTGTTCAGACAGAAAGAAATTGACCCCAAAGAAAACTCAAATTGACCTGAAGAAATAAAAAGCACAGTAAAGACAGTTACATAGGAGGATATGAAAGACAATATCAATAAAATTTGTTTTTAACTGATTACAAAAACAACCACATGCAACAATATTTATAAAATTGTACATCTGGGAGGATAATATGTAAAGATCTAACATATATAACAAGAAAAGCACACAGAATGAAGTGAGGAATGGAGCTACACTGAAGAGGCACTGACAACAGTTATGCTAACCCAGAAGAAGAAAAAAAAAGTACTAAAAATGAGAAACATGTAGGTTAATGTAAAAGTCTCTATGAATATGTTTCTCTCTACTTCTCTTAACTTCTTTTTTATTTATTTATTTATTAAAAAAATTTTTTTTTCAACGTTTATTTATTTTTGGGACAGAGAGAGACAGAGCATGAACGGGGGAGGGGCAGAGAGAGAGGGAGACACAGAATCAGAAACAGGCTCCAGGCTCTGAGCCATCAGCCCAGAGCCCGACGCGGGGCTCGAACTCCCGGACCGCGAGATCGTGACCTGGCTGAAGTCGGACGCTTAACCGACTGCGCCACCCAGGCACCCCTCTCTTAACTTCTTTAAAATACCTAAGATTAGGGACTCTGTTGGTTAAGCATCGGACTCTTGATCTTGACTCAGGTCATGATCTCATGGTTCATGAGTTCAAGCCCTTCATTGGGATCTGTGCTGACAGTGCAAGGCCTGCTTGGGATCCTCTCTCTCCCTCTCTGGCCCTCCCTTGCTCTCTCTCTAAACAAAATAAATAAACTTTAAAAAATAAAATGAAATAAAATACCTAAGATTATATAAGGCAATAATGAAAACATTGTATCATTGGGTTAAAACATATAGACATCATCTATCTGTCATCTATCAACCTACCTATTTATATTTATCTACACATATACACACACAGAAGGGGAGAGTAAATAGAGTTATAATGAATAAAATCTTCTGTTTTTTACTGGGATTAAGTAAGTATTGATCTGATGTAAATTGTGATAAATTAAGATGCATATTTTCATGTCACAAGCAATCAGTAAGAACCACCAATAGAAATAAAAATGACCACTGGAAAACACTTCTTTAATATAAAAGAAATTGGTAAAGGAGCACAGGGTAACACAGAAAACATGAGACAGAGAATAAATAGCAAATTGATAGACCTGCATAAAGCAATTTGAAATAATTTGAAGTGAAAGTTCATGAAATACTCCAGTTAAGAGGCAGAGATTGTCCCTGATCAAAAAAGCAAAATAGATAAACAAACAAATAGAAGTGGTGTTTATAAGAGACACACTTTAAGACACAAATAGATTGAAATCAAAAAGGCTGAACTTGCAAACTGTCTTATGGTTAATAAAAGCTAAAGTGGTTATAATAAAATAATCAAAAATAATCTATAAAACAAAAAAAGGTTACTAGAAAAAAGGATGTTTTATAATAAAAAATTTAATATTACAAAGATATGACAATTATAAACATGTATGCACCTGACAAAAGAGTCTGAAAAATCATAAAGCAAAAAGTGCCAGAATTAAAGGGAGAAACAGACACTTGAACAATAACAGCTGGAAATTTCAATAGCTTCCTCTCAGTAATGGACAGGATAAATAGAAAACAAACAGCAAGAATATGGAATTACCAAACACCATCAAGCAACCTGGCAAATCTAACATCCATAAGTATGCTGTGTTTTCTCAGATTCTAGATTTGTCTATTTGGCCTCATAGTGCCAGTTGTATTAAATATATATCTATACATAAAGTTTATTTATTTTGAGAGAGAGAGCGAGCAAACAGGGGAGGGGCAGAGAGAGGGAGACACAGAATCTGAAGCAGGCTCCAGGCTCTGAGCTGTCAGCACAGAGCCTGATGTGGGGCTCAAACCTACCAACCGTGAGATCATGACCTGAGCCAAAGCCAGATGCTTAACAGACTGAGCCACCTAGGTGCCCCATATATTTTCTTATTTTCTGTATTTTTCATGCTCTGGTGTTTATGTCCTCTCTGACGGGGGTGAGGGGGAAAGACCACCCCTTCCCAGGCTGAAAAATTCTTAGAGATAGTAAATGCTCTTCTTTTGTAAGCAAGGTATCCAGAGCAGATCCCACACCACCAGCCAACTTGGATTCTCAGCCACCAAGCCAATATTCTCCCTGCCCTGAGTCAATGCAGGACCAGGTATGGGACAGCTAGCTCCTCTGCCCCACAGCCCACTAGAATTATTTAAACCAGCCAAGCTAAGCTGTTTACCCCGTCCTGCTTTCTCTTTCCTGTGGAAACCAGGGGAACAAACCTGGGTCTCTCCCTTCACTACTTTCTTCTGCCTCCTACCAAAACTGCTGTTTCCCTGAAGTGACCCTGGGTGGCTTGGCATGCCCCTTTCTCTTGAGACATATCAGTAATGGATTCTTTCCAGTGCTCAGCAGGTCACCCCATAAATTAAACTCCTGTGTGTGCACAATATAACACTGACTGGCAGCAGAATGAGCAGGACAACACAGGTGTGCCTGGAACATTTTCCAGGGGATGCCCTGCCCCAGACTGTTCACAGCTAATGGCATGCAAAATCTATCAGAAGTCAGCCATGCAAGGAAACTCGGGAATGCCACACACATTTGCAAACTAGACAATATATTTGGGAATAATCCATGTGTCAAGAAAGAAATCATGAACATAATTAGAAAGCGTTTTGGGCCAGATGGGAATGGAAACAGTAGTTATAGGGCACAGCTAAAGTGGGGCATGAAGGGAAATTTATAGCTGCAAATGCCAGAGTCAGAACAGACGCTGAAATTAATTTTAAGAAGCAGATAGAGAGGAGCAGGGACGCCTGGGTGGCTCAGTGGGTTAAGTGTCCTACTTCGGCTCATGTCATAACCTCAGGGTTTGTGGGTTCAAGCCCCAGGTGGGACTCTGTGCTGATGGCTCAGAGCGTGGAGCCCGCTTCGGATTCTGTCTCCCTCTCTCTCTGCCTCTCCCCTGCTCACGCTCTGTCTCTCTCTCTCTCCAAAAATAAACATTGAAAAGAAAAAGGAAGAAAGAAAAAAAAAGAAAGAAAAAGAAAGAAATGTAAAATCTGAACAGACTTGCCACAGCAAAGAAACTGAGATGGTAGCGAAAGAACAGAGACTCCCCAGAATCCCCGGAATCGGATGAGGTCACAGCTCAGTCCTGTGCCAGCTAGTTCTCAGAAAACAGTGGCGGGGGAACGGAGACCCCGGTCCCCAGGTATGAATGCAAGCCCCCTGGCACAGTACGAGCTCACGGAGCCCAAGAAGAGGAACAGGAGCCAGTGGGATTTACCCAGGAAGGCAAGATGGGCGGATTTAGTAAAAATCCCTCCAGTGTGCGCTTGGGACAGCTGCATTCTTTGGCGTGAAAATTAGACCTCGGGACTGGGGTAATCAGGAGGGGAGGGGTCAGTGCAGGGGTCCAAGCAGAGGGGCCAGGCGGGCGCGCTCACTCAGGGGACGTGGGGGACTGGGGCGCGGGGAGCAGGGAGGCTGTGGGGTACGTGGGAGGCATGGAGGGCGGGGGATGCGCGGGCTGCGAGGCGGGGTCTGGAGCCACAGAGCACACGGGGATCTCAGAGGACCGCGGGGGCGGGGTTAGGACACAGGGGTCTGGGCGAGGGGAGGAAATCGTAGAGCCTGCCAGGTTCCGGACACGTGCCCAGTCTGTGGGGGTGCTGGGCGGGGCTGTCGAGCGCAGCGCAGGTGGGACCGAGCTGTCCTCCACGGGTCCCTCAGGGTCTCCGCGCCCGCGCGCAGCAGGTGCGGAGACTCGCGGCAGCCCCCGAACGCACCGCGGGTCGTGTGGACTCCAGGGCGCGTAGACGCAGCAGGTGCGGCCCAGCCCAGGGACGCTGGGGGTGGGGGGCTCCACCCCGGGAGGGATTCCAGCGCGCCGGGGAGGTGGGACGCGGTGCGCACGGATGGTTGCGCAACTCTGCCCAAGTTTACGGAAATCACCCTGTTAGTTGTACGTTTGCAGCAGGTGAAGTTGGGGTACAATGAGTCCTCAGCAAAGCTTTTGGAATGCAGGCAGCGCTCCAGGAGATTGTGCGGGTGTGAGGGAGGATGGTGCTGACCTCACTACTGGCCGCTGCACTAGATGCAGGAATGTGTCCCGCAGGTGCAGGGAACAAGACGCTTGTCTGTTAAGACAGTCTTGTGGAGGCTTTCCTGACCAGGAGAGGTGCAGGAGGGGAAGGGCTTGCAGGGAATGACCAGCAGCCAGCACCAGCAGGGATGGTTTTAGTTCTTAATGTTCTTTTTACCTCCACGGAGCCATGCCCTGAGATTAGACCAGGCGCTCCCTTCCTGAATATTTTCTTCATTCCACGAATTACAACCCACACTGCCTGTTTCTCTTCTCTACCTGCTTTCTCTGCTGTCTCCCCGTTGGACGGCTGAGCCACCAGGGAGCAAGGCGTCTGAGAACTTTAGGAAGTGGTAGGCTCTGTGCTGGGTTATTGTGGAAGCCTCTGGATTGGCTGAGCACACGGGGTGCGCATCCTGGTTCTCTGCTCCCAGCCTTGAGTTATCCGCCTCCAGAGCACTCATCACTCTGAGGGGATGAGGGGGCTGAGAAAACCAGAGGAGGGGCTCACACCCGCTGCTGCCAGTGTAGGACATCATGCACTGGTCATCACCGCCCCCCCCCCCCCACCCGCACAAGGGCATCAGCCCCACAGGCAGGAGCTGGCATGTTGCTGTGGTCTGTCCACCATCTAGAACAGTGGATGGCGCCCTCAGGCCGCTGGAGTCAAGCAGGGAGACCAGGTGGAAAGGTGAGTGTGTGAATTTAGGGTGTGTGCTTGTGAATGGGCATCACTGAAGCTTGCTCTCTTTTCGCCTGAAGGGTACCAGAATACACCACCTGAAAATATCCCACTTTGGCATTAGCATTATTTTGAGATGGAGGCAGATGAGAAGAGCTCTGTACCCTTCCTTTATGTCCCTAAAAGCGGGACTCAAATGTAGGTGTCCATCTGTCCTCCATGCCAGGAAGGACTACCGGTCACAGGAGAGAGCTCTAGACAGTCAGCCTGAATGTGGCAAGGCGGGAGGGCGATCCACATGATCCCACTAACTAGCCTTTTCAGTTTACCTTCCCGTGGCACCTTGAAGCTTGATGCCACTTCCTGTGTCCTGTGACGTCTGCACGAAGTCATACTTTCAAACTGTTTTTTTTTTTTTAAATGTTTATTATTTTTTAGATGTAGAGAGACTCAAGAGTGTGAGCAGGGGAGGGACAGAGAGAGAGGGAGACACAGAATCTGAAGCAGGGTCCAGGCTCCGAGCTGTCAGCACAGAACCCGATGCGGGGCTCGGACTCATGGATTGAGAGATAATGACCTGAGGTGAAGTGGGACGCTTAATCGACTGAGCCACCAGCCACCCCTAAACTACCTTTCTAAGCTGCTGGTCTGAGTTACTCATTTTCCATAGGTATCTCCTATCAGTCTCTGTGTCGAAAACACAGTGAAGCCGTCAGAGGGGCAGAGGAAAAATGAGGTCTCCACCCTTACACCAGCACCCAGTGCCCTCCTAAAGCCATGGCCAGAGCATCTGTCCTGGTGTCCTGGGTGTGGCTTGGTGCTTGTCCACTCTCCTGCCCATGAGGCTGTCCTGCTGCCGGCTGCATTCCCGACGGCCACTGTTCCAAGTCCCAAACCATAGGGCCAATCTTGCTGCAGGTGGGAGCACCCAGTATTCCCTGATCCTCAAGCAGGAGTGACGCAACAGGAAGTCACTTGGGAAGAGGTAGGAAACACTGCCAGACCCCCGCTATACTGAGAAAATACTCGCCCATTGGTATGTAATGTGAGGGAGCTGTCCAGGATGTTCAAAGTGGTATAAATTTATAACAATAGCCAAGGAGCACCTGGTGGGGGGGGGGGGGCTTAGGCCGCTAAGCACACGACTCTTGATGGTGGCTCAGGTCATGATCTCGTGGTTTGTGGGATCGAGCCCATATAAGGCTCTGTGCTCACAGCGTGGGCCTCCTTGGGATTCTCTCGCTCTGCCCTTCCCCCACTTGTGCACACACACTCGCTCTCAAAATAAACATAAAAAGAAAAGTAACAATAGCAAAAAGTCAAAAAATGGGAGAATGCATAACCAAATAAATGGAGCACTTAGCTACTGTGCACTTTCTGGGTATCTGGAAAAACAAAACAAAACAAGAAAAATGTTCCTGAGGCAGGTGCATGAGATGAACGCACAGGAGAACGCAGCTGGAAGTCTGCTGTGCCCATGGGGGTGACTTGTGCCCCTGACTTCGCCCTTGGGGGTCCCGCCTATGTGTCACCCTCCCGGGGCCATCCCCCTCACTGGTGCATTTCCTCACCTCCACAACTGCAGACAGCAGATTACAGACAACAGTTAATTTATTTGCTGTGACATCGGTCCTTACAATAAATAAAATCTAGGGTACAAAGAATTTGCAGCACACCTTTAAGCAGGGTGACCAAGAGTCTGAACAAAGCAAAGACAAATCCCAGACTGTTAGCAGGAAAGGGAGGGGGCTCTCTGAGCCTAGCCTTCCCCAGGCAGGGCAGGGATGCCTATGGACCGGGTACACAGAGTTCTGGGATCAGCGAGAGGGTGACTGTCTAGCTGGTGGTTCTCAGCCCAGGGGAGACCATGGGCTCCTATGCCTGCTCACCTCGGGGGCCCTAACCTCTGCTGCACCTGACCGGGAGCCAGGGAAGGGCATTTTCCAGAAGACCCAAGTGGTCTGCATTTGGGGGAGGGGCATGGTCACTCGGCCCCCTGACCTGCACTCCCAGCTTCCTCTGGCCACCTCCGCATACCACCCAGTACCTGGCTGTTCCGAAGCCCATTCTGCCCTGCCTTGTAGTGGATGGGACCTGGACACAGGGTGGCAGGCTTGGAGTGCCCTCCTGCCGGCAGCTCCGGGGCCGTCGGGGGCTCAGGCTTCAGCCGGAGAATGTCCCACAGGCCGTGGTGCCTCTCCCCAGACCTCTGTAGGGCTCTGAAACCAGAGACTGGGGATGTCTCAGCGCCCTGTGGCCCCCAGGAAAGAACGCAGCTGGCCCCGCACATGCCAGCGCACGCTTGCAGGAGCGAGCGCACTTCAGTTCCGCTGTGCGCACATCTGTGCACGGCACCGTGTGCATCTCCCTGGCTCAGAGGACAGCACTACCCACCCAGGGTCCTGTGTAGCCAGAAGTCCCCAATCCCGGAGCCAGGGTGAGGAGCCACGAGGCTCCCCTGTCACTGGGGAGCCAGCGCGTCCCCGGGCCCACCTTTCAGCCTGCAGATGGTCATGGGCGTGGGGCTGCTGGACAGAGGTGAGAAAAGGGCCCGCAGGGTCCCCGAGAAGGGGGTCTCAGGGAAGGCATACAAGAGGGAGCCATCAGTGGCGCTGTAGAAGGACAGGTGCCCGGCCTCATAGTCCAGAAAGATGCCCACGCGCCGCGGCGGGTTGCGCAGTGGGGCGAAGGCGCGCTCAGATGAGTTGTAGTAGCTGCCCAGGAACACCAGGATCCAGAAGCCATTGCCGGCAAACAGCTCACCCTTCTCCTTGCGGTTGGCTGTCTCCCTGCAGACGCCCAGCGCCCAGCTGGCCCGCTCCCCCACCTCCACCTCCCAGTAATGACGACCCGACGTGAGGGCCTCCCGGCCCAGCACGCAGGGCCCGGGGTCGAAGCGCTCAGGACTGTCGGGCAGCGCCTGCCGCAGGTCCCCCCGCCGCACGCTCCTCCTGTCCTCTGACAGGACCAGCTCAGGGTTGGCAGTGTCAGGATCCAGGGTCACATCCCCTGCAGATGGAGTGGAGGTCACTGGGGGAGCAAGTGGGCAGCCCTGCCTGTGCGCCCCTGTGGACCTCTGTGGGGGCTGGCTGTGCACTGGCCACGCCCCATGTTGCCTCTCTCCCTGAAAGCTATCACCTAACCACCTGCCATTGCAATTCGGAATGTTCCAGAAGGAGGTCCAGGCTCCCTCGCGATGCACCCTCCTTCAGAGGACCTGTGAAACCACAAGGGTTTCCTGCAGCCACTCCTCCAGTTCCTGGGGCAAGGGAGGAGTGTCCAGCCTACTCGCATCCTGGACTCCCCACAGCTGGGGTCCGTGCGGGTGGACCTGTCCACCCCGGCGGTGGTCTGACCTCTGCTCTTCCTACACGTCCAGGCCAGCAGCCAGACCGGCCCTCCCTTAGCTGCTGTCTGGTGCCTGAACCTTCCAGGTCTCTGTGAACTGGTCCGCCACAGGAACAGACCCACCCTGCATGCCTGCAGGAGCTCAGGACCAGTGCGTCCTCTGGGCCACAAGGGTACCCACCTCGGAACTTCCGCAGGGCCTCCACCAGCCCCGGGACCCTGCACACCGTCCTCATCTCCATGGGCACCACCTCAGGCGGCTGCAGCTTCACGTCCTGGACCCTGGAGGGGGCAGAGCATGCGTCACCCCCCATGGCAGCCCTGCCCTGCACCCTGCCCACCTTCCCTGGGGAGAGGCCGGGGCTCCTACCTGCGCAAGGTGTCCCTGATGTCCTGTGGGAGAGACACACGCCAGTCAGCGCCTGTCCCCTGACCCTGGGCCCCCCCACGCCCCGGCCACCAGTGTCCCCCAAGACCCAGCTCTGCCCCCCGTCTCACACTCACTCACACACTCATACACCAGTCATCAGGAACCAGTGGTGGGCTGTCCCAAGTGCAGCTTGGACATGGGGAGCCTGGAAAGACCCTGGGCTCAGCCACCATGCAGACCTGGCCTCACACCCCCCATGTGCTTAGAGGATGCAGGGCACTGGCTACTTCCTTGCCCACCCAGAGCCCCCAGCACCCCTGGGTGGCGGGACACGTGGGGCGGGGTCCTGGCCTCCAGGGCTCAAGGGTACCTGGCTGTCTGCTGCCTGCCCTCCCACAGGTCCCAGACTCACACCCACCTTCCAGGTGAGGCCTCTCCACTTGGACATTCCTCTCTCCCATAATGACACACACAAGCATTGTACTCAGCATGAGGGATTGACTGTGTCCCTCGAATCCAAATGTTGGAGGCCTAACCCCCAGGGCCTCAGAACGGGGCTGGATTTGGAGATGGGGACTTTACAGAGGTGGTTTGAGTAAAAGGAGGTCACTAGGGTGGACCCTGATCCCACATGACTGGGGTCTTTATCAGAAGAGGGGACTGGGGCACAGACAAGGGACAACCATGTGAAGATACAGGGAGGAGACAAGGAACCTGGTGTGGGTAGCATGCAAAGCGGAAACAGCCTGTCCTTGGTAGTTTTGCTGGGTGGGCAGCCCACCCAGGGGGCACTGGGGAATGACGGGGGCAGTTGTGGTTGTCACAAGGCCTGAGGCGAGAGCAAGGCCCTACCTACCCTGAGGGTCATGTGGAGGGCCCTGAGCTCCAGGAAAGGGGCTGGCCTCCATGCAGACCACATGGCCCCTTGGAGACACATATATCCCTTTAGGAAAAGGCTCTGAGCGGACCGAGGATGGCTACAGGGTGAGCCTGGCGGGGGAAGCTGGGACCCCCAGACTCTGTCACACAGCTGGGACTCATAGGTGTGGGTTCCTGGAAGTCACCCAAACCCTCACTTCCTCTGTCCATGAGGGTGCACATCCCCACCCACCCAGGTGCCAGAACCCATGCAGCAGTCCTCCGCCTAACACTGAGGTCCGAGGGTGCAGGTGCACCTGACCTCGCTCCCTCACACCAGTACACAGGGTACTGCTGGGGTCTGCTCTCCTGCCCCTCCACAAGGCAGACCCCACCCCACCCCTAGCACAGGCAAGGGGGGCTCTGGGGCTGGGGGGTGATAGGAGAAGGGACAGGGGTCTTCCCTCTAGCTAGCCAGCCAGCTAAAGATCCAGGCCAGGAGATGTGAGCAGGTTGGGGGAGGCAGTGGAGGGCAGGTGGGGGAATAGGCAGGGGGCACTGGGGGGCAGGTGGCCACTTTCAGGAGTGCAGCAGGCCAGTCAAGACCACCCACCCACCCACAGCCTCCAGTGAACCCAGTGCCCGCGCCACTAGAGCCTCCAGTGAACCCACTGGGACATCTCACATTGTCCCAAATCACGTTTCATACAGACCTGGGGTTATCATCTCATGTCTGGGGCTGACCCCTCCTCTTTCCAGAACTTGGGGTGTCCCTGCCTTCTCCACCCGGGTTCACTTCCCCTGACCTCCTTGGCTGGCGGCTCAGACTCTGCCTCACTGACCACAGCCTACTTCTGCCTGAAACCCCGCGAGATACTTGGTCTTGGGTTCTTCCTCTTTCCCAGGCTTGAAACTGCCTGGTGTCTCAGCAGGGCGGAAGGACCAAGTTCAGACCCCAGGAGGGTAGCCAGGAGCCTCTGCCTGGTCAGTGAGATGCAGGAGGGTCACCACCCGTGGGAGATGCCCAGGGCTACACACACAGCGTCCTCACTCCCACCCTCTGCTAAGAGCCAGGCAGTCTCAGGGCCCCACAGGGCTGGCGCAGGAATCCTACAGGACTCCTGCCGGCACTTCGCAGTCCAGGGGACCAGAACCTCTGGAGCTAGCCTGGTGACCCACAGACCCCAGATGCCACCTGTCACACGGTCCAATAGGGCTACAGGACAGGCACTGGAGCAGTTCCGGGAGAAGTTCCAGATCCGCACCCACTCTGCAGGACCCGCAGCCACAAGTGGATCGCCGGTCCCAGCTACCCCCCCCACCCCGCCCTCACCTCTCACAGGTGGGTGACACCTGGGTGAGCTGAGCGCGCAGACTGCCCCATGAGCCCATCCCTGCCCAGAGCCCCCAGGCAGGCACCCCCAGGGCACAGCACTGCCCATCCCTTCTCAGAGCCAGCACGCGCACACCTGGAGCGCAGCGTGCCTCACCTGCAGCAGCCCCAGCGCAGGCAGCTGGCAGCGCCCCTCCAGCTCTGCGATGAGCTCGGCCAGCTGCGCGCTCTGCTGACCCAGGCGGGCAGCGCTCTCCCGCAGCGGGGGCAGGACCTCCAGCTCCTCCTCCTCCAGCCTCTGCAGCAGCCGCTGCTCCTCCTCTGCCAGCAGCCGGCGCAGCCTCTCGAACTCTGCCAGCACGTTCTGCCGCTGGCTCTCCACCATCTTCTGCAGGGTGAACAGGGCAGCTGAGGGCCCAGGGACCTCATCCATCCCCCACCTGGGGCCCCCACGTCCTGTCCAGTCCCCAGCCTCACCCTCCTGGGCGGGTTACACGCAGGGAGCCTTCCTCATACACAGCACGAGGCAGGCGCCCGCTTGCCTGCCGCCCCCACCCCCCGACCTTGGGCACCTCAGGGCACCGCGCCACCTGCCTGCCACAAGGCACAGGTCTCCTCGGCCTGGGCCTGGAACAGCAGCGCGTCCTCCATTTGCTTCCGCAGATGCTCTAGGGACTTCTCCAGCTTACCCTACGGGAAGGTAAGGCCAGTGTGACCCTGGCTGGGTGGGCCCCATCCCCGTTCCAGTCAACCCGGCCAGGCATGACACATGGGACAGCCTCAAATTAACCTATGAGTCCCCTCCCCCCCAGCACCGAGGCCCCTTGCCCTCCCCTGACTCAGTCCCCTTTCCTTCTCCAGGCCTGCTCTGGGCTCCCTGCAGGCCCCACACCTCTCCACCTGACTGCGCTCTCCCTCCAACTTTTAGATGGACTGAGGCCCGGGGAGGTGGCACTTTGGGGGACCCAGCACCCCAGGGTGTGCAAATGCCAGGCACAGCCCTTTGGGGGCAGGTAAAGATGGTGTGCTGCGCACCCCTAGCACGAAGGGTAGCTACCTGCTACTACAGGGAAGGAGGTCAGAAGGTGCCAGCCCAGAGGGAGCCACTTTGGCACAAGGACTCTCTGGAGATGTAGGAAGAGCCCTCTGCCCTCCTCCTTTCTGCCTCAAGGCAGAGCAGAAATTTCCCACAAGGGTGCCCTCCCTGTCTGTACCCAGAAGGGGACGGCACTCATCACAATGTCTGTCAGACAGGACTGTGCCTGAAGGGACTTTATGACTCAGATAACCCTGACCTATCACTTGTTCCCCCCATATATTCCCTAGTTCCTTTCCCACAACTTACTGACCCTACAAGCCCTAATTCCCTTTCTTTTGCCTAGCCACTTCTCCCCAGTTTATCAACACCCTTTGTTAAAATAGAACATAATCCCATATCTAAAAGGGTTTTTCATTTTGCCTCTGTGAAGCTCTTGTGCCATAGAACATTTAAAAGACTGATAAAATTATGGGGCCCCTGGGTGGCTCAGTCAGTTAAGCGTCACACTTCAGCTCAGGTCATGATCTCAAGGTTCACGAGTTTGAGCCCTGCATTGGGCTCCATGCTGACAGCTCAGAGCCTGGAGCCTGCTTCGGATTCTGTGTCTCCCTCTCTCTCTACCCCTCCCTTGCTCACCCTCTGTCTCTTTCTCAAAAATAAAACATTAAAAAAAATTTAAAAAAAATTTTTTTTAATGTTTAATTTATTTTTGAGACAGAGAGAGACAGAGCATGAGCAGGGGAGAGTCAGAGAGAGAGGGAGACACAGAATCCGAAGCAGGCTCCAGGCTCTGAGCAGTCAGCACAGAGCCCAACGTGGGGCTTGAACTCACCAACTGTGAGATCATGACCTGAGCTGAAGTTGGATGCTTAACCGACTGAGCCACCCAGGCGCCCCTAAAAAAAATTTTTCTTTAAAGACTAATAAAATTATGTTTTTTTTTCACTTGTTACTCTGCCTTTGTTAGCTTAATTTGCAAGCCTCAGTCACTGAACCTAACAAGTTGGACATAAAGCTTTGCCCTCCCCTACGATAGGAAGGGGTTTAAGTGCTGCCCCAAGAGGCGTTATCAGGCCAACCGAGAGGGGCCTCTGCAGAGCGGCATGGTCACTTTCTGCTCAGTGACAGAGCACATTTGCTGGACCGACAAAAGGGGTGGGGCATCCGCGTGTTGTGCCTCAAAGTGGAAGGCAAGACTTCAGGGGTTTCCGTCAGGACGAGCCCACAGATGCAGATCAGGATCCAAGTTTGTCCTGTTGGTTCTAGAACAGTGACAAACTGGCCAAGTACTGGTTCACGTGGCTACGCCACGTCCTTGGAGCAAGCCAGCAGACGCTCTGGGCCATGAAGCACAACGCACACCAATCCAAACGTTGGCAAGGTATCAGCTGTGTAGTCAATACCTGGGGCTCCAGGAGCAAACACTCCTGAGGCCCAGTGAGGACCGCACATGGGTGTCTGCCCCGAGCTCTCAGCAGTCGGGCGAGGGCTGGCCTGGATTTTGAGGAAATGCGTTTCCAGAACAAAGCGGGTGGATCTTGCCATGTCAGGTGGCACAAGTGGCTCCAAGCATCCCACTCGGAAAGCTTGACGGGCTGCGGGCACCCTGGCACCTGCCTCCCAGGGCAACGGCTGTGTCCCCACCCATCCCAACCCAGTGATTCCTCAAATCTCGTCTCCACCCCACAGCCCTGCCTCGCCCATGGCCCTCTGAGGGCTGAGCCCACTTCTGTCTACGCAGAGAACCTAAGGTTCTCTTCCTGCTTTCTCCTTCTCTGGGCTCCATTCCTGATTTTCAGGCCGGTGCCCCACTGGTGAATGCTGTCCTAGCCAGTAGGTCTGGGACAGGCTGCACACACACCCTGTGCCTCGTCCTTAGACCCTGGCCAGGAAGGTGCCAGCCTAGACCGGCTGTACGGGTACCCTGTGTCCCCTACTCGCTGGCCAGAAGGGTGCTGGTGTAGGCTTGCTGCACTCAGACCCTGTTTCCCCTAAACCCCAGCCAGGATGGTACCGGTCTGGGACTGGCTGCACACACACCCCCCCAAGAGGGTACCAGTCTCCATTGTTGCACGCGCACCCCTACAACCCGGCCAGGGTGCACCCCCAGCCAGGAGGATGCTGGTGTGGGCTTGCTGCACTCACATCCCGTGCTCCTTAGAACCCGGGCCAGGGTAACTGTGTGAAGCCGGCTGCGTGCACTCCCTGCACCCGAGCCAGGAGCACACCACCCCCGGGATGCCGCCCGGGCCGAGCCACCACCCCCGGGCCCCGACTCCAGCCGGGCCCCGCCGCGCACCTTGAGGTCGTCGGCCGCATCCTGCAGTGGGCGCACGCGGTGCGTCCAGTGCTCCCCAGAGCGCTCGCAGGCGGCGCACAGCAGGCGCAGCTCGTCGCCGCAGAAGGCAGCCAGAGGCTCGCGGTGCGCGGCGCACACGCCCTGCGGGACGGGCGACGGCGGGTGCAGGCGCCGCGCCATCTCGGCCATCTTGGCGAGCGGGCGGTTGGGCCGCAGGTTCCTCTGCGGGGACAGCTCGCGGCACTCGGGGCAGGCGTACGGGCCTTCGGGCTGGCCCCAGCAGCGCCGGATGCACTCGCGGCAGAAGTTGTGGCCACAGTCGGTCATCACGGGGTCGGTGAAGTAGTCAAGGCAGATGGCGCAGGTGGCCTCCTCCTGGAGGTTGGTGGACAGGTCGGGGGCGGCCATGGCGCCGGTCGGGCGGAGATGGGCGGCGCTTTCCGCCGGCTCGGGCGGTGTGGCCTCCGTCACCGAGACTCCGGGTAGCACTCGGAGACGCAGGGGCTCCAGGGACGCGCGGAGGAAGAGGCGCCGCGGCGGAAGCAGGAAGCAGCTGGGTTTTTTTTTTTTTTTTTTTTTGGAACAACCCGCTTTAGTTCCGGATTGGCTGAGGCCGGCCACGCGGTCCGCGGGCCCAACCGAATTGGAGGCTGCATGCCAGCTGACCTTGTGGCGTAGCCTCCGCTGTCTGCGCGCGCGCGCGCGTGCGCTCCAGGCTGTGGGTCACCTCTCCCTGGCGTCCCGGGAAGGACCGGTTGCAGGACCCGGGCCGGCGGGCGCCTCACACGTTCACTGGGTTCCCCGCACAGCACAGCGACTTCGAGGACAAGGGGAGCCTGAGGCCGCGGCGGCGAGCCCCAAGCCGTCTCCCGTGCGCCCCTGCGCCGGGCACGATCAGGATCAGTGCAGGAAGGGGCTCGGCCTGTAGGCACTCTGGCCTTAAGGTAGACATACACCGACTGGGATTCTGGGTGCCCGGCCTGGCGTAGGGCGGTTAATGCGCCTGAAACTGCGGGGGCGGGGCCAGAAAGGACTCTCCTCCCACCACCACCACCACCGCCCCCCCCCCCCCCCCCCGTGACCCGTGATCCCTGCAGGTACACCTTCAAGGCTGGACTGCTCTGAGGGTTTCAGCGATGCAGTTTGAAAAGTGTCATCTTCCCATGGTCCCCCCTTCCCCATGACACCCGCAAAAGGTGCGTGCAAACGTGGAAGTTTTGGAAGACAAGGTGGGCCCTGCTCTGCGAGTCACAAGCAGCCCATGCGCAGGCAGCATCCCTGCTTGGGCGTGTGTCGAAGTGGGGGCTAAACACCAGCATCCCACGCTGCGCCGGGCACGGGAGGTCCCCACTTAGAATCGGCCCACTGTGAAACCCAGCGGTTTTCAAAGCCTCCTTTATGACGCATGTGTGAATACAGTCTCTTGATATTTAAAGGCTTTAATCGCGATTACACTTCAGCTTTGAGAGCAGCCAGCCAGTGGCTCACAAGCGCTCCACCACCTTAGATATGTCTGGCAAGTGGCCTGCGCTGAGTGGAGCCACCTCACCTTCTGGAGAAACCAGGGATGCCCGCGCCCCCCTTCCCCCGGTCTGTGCCCCTATCCCTTCACCCACAGCGTCACTGTAGAGATGACCATCTGGCCTGATTTGGGGGCCCCCAGGCAGAAGAAGGGCTTCAGGGGGCCGGAGAATTGCACCTGGGCGTAGGTGTGCATGTGGGACCCATCCTTCAGGTTGTAGAAGGACACCTCCCCCGCCTCGAAGTCCAGGAAGACCCCCATGTGGCTGGGGGGCTCGGCCAGCGTGACAGGGGTTGGGGCAAATGTGCCGGGTGTGTACTTCTTCCCTTTGCACAGCTGCACCACCCAGAACCCATTTTCGGGGCACTTGGGGACCCTGTCCCTCCGGCTCACATTGTCCCTGCACACGCCCAGGGCCCAGAGAGCGTCACCGGTGAGGTTCATGCCCACCTCCCAATAGTGCCTGCCCGAGGAGAAGGTCTCCCGGCCCACGGCGCAGGGGTAGGCCAGGAACCGGTCCTTGCTGTGGAGCGCGCCCACCAGTGGCGTGCTCAGGTAGCGCCTCTGGCGGCTCTCGTACAAGAGGAGGTAGGGGTAGGCGGTGGCGGGGTCCGGCACCACATCCTCTGCAGATGGAGGGAAGGGGGCAGCGAATCATCCGTGCTCTCCCTAACCAGGCTCCAGGGCTGAGTCCAGCTGTACACCTGGGCCACTGGGGTCCCTCCCCCAACTGTCCATATTGGTGGTGCTAAGGAGCTGGGAGCTGGGGGGCCATTTGGGCACCTCACCGTGTGTCCCCATAGGAACAGAAAGGGCACAGAGTGTGAATGTCCCATAAAGGACAGTCCCCCGGCTGGGCTCCTGCTTACCTTGGAAACTCTTCAGCACCTCTATCTGCCCAGGGACCCTGCAGACTGTCCTCAGCACAGTTGGGGTGGCCTCTGGGTACTGTACACTCAGGCTGTTCCTCCTCCAGTGGACACAGGGTCATTGTCCCCTCTGACCCCACGCGGAGCCCTCCCTGCGCCCATCAGTGCTTCCCCTGCAGCTGGCCACGTACCTGCTCAGGAGCTCCTTCATGTCCTGCAAGACACAGAAGGAGGGAGATTGGCAAAGCTTCGTGAGGAATCTGGGGCGTTGTGCCTGCATTTCTGGTCTGTAGTGCTAGAAAGGCTAAGATGTTTTCCCACAGCCCTGTGCCCACTTTCCAGAGCGTAACCCGGTCTTGGCTGCACACAGGAATCCTACGCGCTGGCCTGGCCAGGCCTCCTGTTCTCCCCACATAATGCCTGGGGACATGGAAGCTGTGCCAGTGAACCCATGGGTGGAATTGGGGGCACAGGGCAGGTGACCATCAATGTGCCTTTTATAGTTCAGCATCACTGTGAGTGACAAAAAGGTCCACATGTTAGTTTGTAGATAGGTTGCTTTTTAATAGAAGACAAAACGTTCCTCTGAGCTACGTAGCCTGAGCTACCATATAACCTGTCATCTAGAACAGGCCCCTTCCTGGGGACAAAACCCACAGAGGTCAGGACAACAGACAAAAACCTGGGCCTGAGCCAGGCAAACGGGATGGATGCATGGATTCCCTGCATGTGGCATTTGCTTCTCTTGTGGAAACATGCACACAGGAGTGTGTGCAATCTTATCTGTCACCGTGGATTCTGTCCCTCCACATAGTTGGTGAATCACCCACTTGTTGGCCAACATAACCCCCTGCTTTCAGGGCCTCGGTGGGCCGGTCTGTCCTTGGAAGGCCAGCTGTGGCCTCTCGTGACTGCCATCCTGGGGTGCAATCACATGACTCCCTCCTGCCTGTGAAGTCGTGGGTGTCTATCTGGGCCAGTGTGTCTGTGCCCCACATCACCTCACTAATGACAGCCGCCCCCAGGCCACCTCCCTGGGCTAGGAAGGGAGGGGACACACATCTGCAGGACGAGAGCCTGTTATGGGCTGACTGGGCTTCAGATTCACACACTGGAGCCCCAGCCTGCAGGACCTCAGAGGGGGACTGTATTGGTGATTGGGTCTTTAAAGAGCCGATTTATGGTAAAGTGAGGTCACTAGGGTTGGACCCTAATTCCCTAACACTGGTGTCCTTGCAAGAAAAGGAGTTTAGGACACAGACAGGCAGAGAGGGACGACCCTGCGAGGACTCAGGGAGAAGATGGCCACGTATACGTCAGGGAGAGAGGCCTGGGGAGTAACCAGCCCTGCCTGTGCCTGGATCCCAGACTTCCTGCCTCCAGGACCAGGAGACACAGTCCACTGTGTGAACCACCTCCTGTGGTCTTTGTGAGGCAGCCTGAGCTGAGACAGAGCCTTCCCCTGTGTGTACTAGTTACTGCAGTCACCACCTGACCACACCTGGGCATGAGTCCCCCCCCCCCCACCTGGGCATGAGTCCCCCCAACCCAGATAGGTGAGCAGGGGTGCTGAGGTCTCACCTACCCCCCCAGGTGAGCAGGTGTACTGAGGTCTCCCCTCCCCCAGGTGAGCAGGGGTGCTAGGTCTCCCCTCCCCCCCAGATGAGCAGCTGTATTGAGGTCTCCCCACCCCGCAATATGAGCAGTGGTGCTGAGGTCTCCCCTCCCCCAGGATCAGGTATCCTGGGGACTCCCCTCCCCCAAGGAGCAGGGGTGCTGAAGTCTCCACTCCCCCAGGTGAGCAGGGTTGTTGAGGTCTCCCCTCCTCCCCAGGTGAGCAGGGGTCCTGAGGTCTCCCCCCCAAGTGAGCAGGGGTCCTGGGGTCTCCCCTCCCCCAGGTGAGCAGGTGTACTGAGGACTCTCCCCCATCCCCCAGGGAGCAGGTATACTGAGGACTCCCTCCCAGGGAGCAGGTGCACTGAGGACTCGCCACATCCCCAGGTGAGCAGGTGTACTGAGGACTCTCCCCCACCCCCACCCCCCAGGGAGCAGGTGTATTGAGGACTCCTTCCCAGGGAGCAGGTGCACTGAGGACTCGCCACACCCCTAGGGAGCAGGTGTACTGAGGACTCTCCTCCCCCCAGAGAGCAGGGCGCCCCCTCACCTGCAACATCTGCAGTGGGCTGTGCTGGTTCTTGTCCTCCAGCTGGAGCAGCAGCATCTCCAGGGAGAGGCCCTGCCGCTCCAGGGTGGCAGAGCTCTCCCGCAGCCTGGCTCCCACCTCCTCGTCCTCAGTCTTCAGGGCCTGGAGCAGGCGCTGTTCCTCCTCCAGGAGGAAGAGGCCCATCTTCTCAAACTCCACCAGGATGCGCCGCCTCTGCTCCTTCACCTTCTCCTGCAGGAGCCAGCGGTGGGGGAGGGGGGATTGCGGGTGTGAGGGACCCCGGACCCGTGTCCACTCCCTTTCCCCGCCAGCCAGATGGGAGGGCAGCTCCCAGGACGCTGTAACCCCCCAGGGTCCTGGTGACCCACAGAGAAGAAGCTAGCCTAGCAGGGGAGGGAGCCCCTCTGTGGGGGTCACCTGCTGAGCCCCAAGCAGCGGCACCCAAGCGTCCCTGCATCTCCAAGGCGGCCGGCCTGGGCTGGGCGTGTGTTCTGGATCCTGATTCTAGCGGGAATCCTGAGCTCCAGGTATGTGTTCGCATCCACACAGCTCTTGTGTGGCCTGTCCGAACCCACTGGGCTCCTGTGTGTGCACCCCGTCCCCGGGCACCTGCCTGCCACTCAGCCAAGGTCTGTCTCTCCCTGGCCTGCAGCCTCCCAGTCTTCATCATCTCCTCCCGAAGGTGCCCCACGTCGGCCTGCAGCTTCAGCTGTGAGACACATGGACCGCAGAGTGTGGGGTCAGAGGCCCTTATGCCCTGGCATCTGCCCAGTGCCCCCACTCCAGAGAAGGACGTGAGGGGGTCCTGGGGAAGAACACATGGCACCCGAGACATGTGCCTTGGGCAGGAGGGTTATTATGAGCTGGAGCCAATCAAGGATCAGCACTGCAGAAATAGACCTTCCTGGGGCTCCCCTTAACTGAGTAAAGGCCAGAGGAAGAGGAGGGCCAGGGGTCTCATCCCAGGAAGGTTTATGGCCCTACAGGAAGGTGGCGAGCTGGTGCCCCGATGCATGTGCACTAACAACCCTTCTCTTCCGTGAGTTTCCCTATATTTGCTTTCTGCTGTGCTTGGCACATGTCTCCAAGCCCACATGCTGAATACGAACCCCCAGCGCGGAGTGAGGAGGTGGGGCTCCTGGGGGGCAATCAGGTCACGAGGGTGGCGCCCCCAGGAATGGGATTAGTGTGATCATACAACAGACCCCACAGAGCTCCCTGCCCAGCGAGGACAGGGAACCAGGATGAGGGCTATCAGCCCATGGTGCTGGAGCCCTAACTGCACGGACCTGGGGCAGGGCCTCCAACAGTGTGGACTCCAGGCCACCAGCTTTGTGGACGTTTGGGCTGTGCATTATGGGGGCTCTTGTCCTGCCTACTACATGTGCACCAGGACGTCCCTGTGACCCACCTTGTACTCTTGCACGGCCTCCTCGACCGGGACCACCCTGTGGGTCCTGTGTTCCCGGGCCTCCTTGCAGACGACACAGATGGGGATCTGGTCGTCCTCACAGAAGAGCTTCAGCAACTCCTGGTGCTCTGCACACAGGTCCCTGCTCTGGAAGCCTGGGTGCTGCCGCGCCATCTCAGCCACTTTGGTCAGCAGGCGGTTGGGCCGCAAGTTCCTTTGGGGGGATAGCTCCCGGCACTCGGGACATGGGAAGGAGCCCTTCCGCTTCCTCCCCCCTTTCCTGCCTTTGGCCTTCTCCCAGGCCAGCCGGATGCACTCGCGGCAGAAGTTGTGGCCGCAGGAGGTCATCACCGGGTCCGTGAAGTAGTCAAGGCAGATGGAGCACGTGGCCTCCTCCTGCAGCTTTCTGGCAAGTTCCAAGGCATCCATGCTTCCTGGGCAGGGAGTGGAGTGTCCCTCACATGCTCCTTGATCCTCTCCACACCAAACCCTTGTCTGTGGCCAGCCCCACCCACTGTAGGGAGAATCTTGCTAGGTTGCATTAGAGCATCCCCCCAACCCCCCACCCCCCACATGATGTCTGATCTGACTCCTCACCTCCCACTGACCTGTCTACAGCAAGAATCCTGTTCGGCCAGTTTGGCAAGAATCTCCCTCTCAGAGATTTTTCATCACTAACCCTCACTTCCCCTGAACCGCCATAAATCCCCACTGGTCCACCCTATACTGAGTTGAGCCAGTTCTTTGCTGGGATCTCTCATCCCCTGTTACAGTAATCCTGAACAAAGTCTGTTTTTACTGTCCTGACTACGCGTCAGCTCTGGTGTTCTGCCACATGGTGCAGTGCAGAAAAGACACCTGGTGTGCGTGAGTGCATGCACAGACATGCACACACACAAGAGCAAACACACACACGTGCACATATGCACACACACGAGAGCGCACCCATGCACACACGCGCACATATACACACATACACATGCACAGAACATACACACACGCACACATGTATACACATACACACAAATACACATGCATGTTTGCACACATACGTGCACAAATGAACACACATACACACGTGCACACACATACACACATGCACATGCGCACACAAGCAGACATGCACATACACATGCAATGCAAACACATGCACACACATGCACATACATGAGAGCACACACGCACATGCGCACATATGCACACATACACGAGAGCACACATGTTCAGAGAACACATATGCACACACGTGTGCACGCATGCACAGAACACAGAGCACACATGCACACACAAACGCGCACAAATACACATGTACGCACACATGTGCGCACATGCATGCACACACACGCACACAAATACACACATGTACATGCGCGCAGATGCACACATGCACACACAGAGACATACACACGCATGCACACACATGCACACATACAGTCTCACAAGCACACACACAAATACACACATGCACACACATGAGAACACACACATACACACGGTCACACACGCACACACATGGTCACACACGCAAGACATACATGCACACACACGAGAGCATACATATGCACACACAGTGCACACATGCACACAAATACACATGCACGCACACACGTATATGCACACACACAGTCACTCATGCACACACATACATGCACACATACATGCAAATATGCACGCACACACGACAGCACACCCACATACGGCCACACACATGCACACATGTACGTACATACGAGAGCACATACACGCACACACACGCACACACACACACGAGAGCACACGCACAGATATACATGCACGCGCATGAGAGCACACACATACACACTCGCACACATAATCTCACAAGCACACACATACATGCACACACAGTCACACACGCACACACGTACATGCATACATGCATGCACACATGAGAGCACACACATACACACATGCACACACATGGTCACACTGGGTGTGGCTGTACCCCTGACCCTATGCCAGGGAGGTCCAAAGCCCCCTCTGCAGGTCACAGGGTGTTATTCGAGCCCTGTTAGGGGATTGGAACATCATTTCTGGACTTTACTATCCCAGCTCCTTTCTCTGCAGTCATCTGCAGTGAGCACGGCTGGATGCCTCAGGCCTCCCACGTCCCAGACCCTGGTTCAATTTATCTGGAGCTGTCTCTGCAGACACTGTGAGGTCAGGGTGTCCCTCTGCTCTCTCCACCCTAAGGGGCACTGCTGCCCACCCAACAGAAACGCGGGCCAGCGGGGCAAGCTGGTGGGCTGGGGGTCTGGCTCAGGATGGAGGCGACACGCCCAAGGGCCCCAGGTCAGTGAGGATGGACAGGCCACCCTCCGTCCAAGAATGCTTTTCTGTAAAGGGGCAAAACCAGTTCACCCGTCTGGTCCCAGGCTGTAACCATCCTGGAAGCTGTGTCTGCTACAGGGGCAGCGCACGAAGTCCCCACCAGAGCCTCAGCGCACAAGGGGTGACGTGCCGCCTGCCCCCTCCCTGGAGGGACCGGTACTCACCACCGAGGAGGGGGCCACAGGCCGCGGTCGTCCTCAGCCACGCGCGCAAATAGCGCCCTGGAAAGCCTGCGTTTGCGCAGTGAAGACCATGGGGCGGTGGTCACAGAGGGCGTGGGGGCCCTGGGGGTGCTGGGCTTTGTGGCGTCAGCAGGGGCGGGGGCAAGGGCGGCTGGGGGGGGGCGCTAGTTATCAGGTGGGGGCAGGGGATGGGGGCGGGAGGCTTTGTGGGGCGGGTTGTCAGCAGCCTGGGGATGGGGCGGGGGCCAGCGCAGAGTGGGTCAGGGGTGGGACGGAGGCAGTTTTGGCAACCCAGCCGGGAGGAGGGAAGAGGGATGACAGAGATTGCAGGGGCAAAGGCCAGTGGGGGGTAATCTTTCTGAGAGGTGTGGGAAAAGAGGGTTGCAGGCAGGGGGGAGGTGGGAAGGGGCAAGGGGTGGATCCACAATGGGGAAGAGATGAGAGCAGAAGACGGAGCAAGTCTGGGCTCCCCGCGGAGTGGAGGGGGGGGGGGAGGTGCGGGAGGTGAAGGGATCGCTGGGTGCGGGTGGGGATGAAGTGGGGTCGCTGGAGGAGGCAGCAGGGCGGGCGACCCTCTCACAACAGCCCCACCTCTCCGGTGGTGACTTCACTAGTGCTCAGAGCCGGGCCAGGGGAGGGGGCGTCGTCCAGATCCCCGGTTAGGAAAGGAGGATCATATCGGACGGGCACTGGGAACGGTCGACCCCTTGGGGTCCGGCCCCCGCCCGGAGGTTGCTTCGGCGGGTAGCTGCCCCCAACCCGGACCTAGAGCTCGCTGGTGGCTGAGCACCCCCAAGTCCTAGGGTCTGGGGGACCCGACAGATGAGGAAATTGAGGCTGGGCCAGGGCAGGAGGGCGGGGAAAACAGGCATGTGGCTGTAGACGCACAGGACCAGGACAGGCCGGGCGCTGACCCTTTTTATGTGCGCCTGGGCCTGGGCGGTGCAAGAGGCTCCAGGTGGACAGCCTGATGCTGATTCTAATCCCCCCTCCCAGAGCCACGACCCCTCTGCTGCCCTTTCCATCAGCTGGGGCGTTCTGGGCGGAGGATGTCTTTCCCTTCAGGGAACAGAATCATGGAATGTTCAAACCTTGAGTAAAAAGGTGTCAGGAAGACCCACAGGAGAGCAACGAATCCCGTGCATAAAGTGCCCAGATGAGCCTTTTACCGTGTTTGATGTATCTGGCCTGTTGTTTTGTCTGCGGGGAGACAGAGCACAGGCAGGGGAGGGTCAGAAAGAGAGGGAGACACAGAATCTGAAGCAGGCTCCAGGCTCTGAGCTGTCAGCACCAGAGCCCAATGCGGGGCTCAAACCCACTAGCTGTGCAATCATGACCTGAGCCCAAGTCAGACGTTTAACTGACTGAAACACCCAGGCGCCCCAAACGTTGTGTTGTTTAAGCAAACCCCAGACATCACTGGATTCATCTTTTGCCTGCTCCAGACAATACCTGGAGGAGGACAGACAGAATGACAGGACAAAAAACTACCTTACTGTGTATCCTTGGGGAGCCAGAAAAGGTTAGAAGGGGTGTGAGTTTCATGCGCACCTTGGGAGGGGGACAGGTAGCCTCTGTGGGGAAAACAGGTTCCTTTAGGAAAGGCAAGTGGGTTTTGGGGGAGAACAGGAGTTAAGCTTTGTCTCCACAGCTGCCAGTGGTCTTTCTGTCTCCTTGGGGATGGAGAGGTTTCCAGCAACCTCGTTCCCAGAACTTGCTGCTTTTAGTCAAACAAGAGAAGCCCCAAGGCAGCTTTCTTTTGCATCTGTTGAATCTTAAGTGATTTTGTCTTAAAATAATGTGGCAGTTCTGGGGTCCGGAGTGGCCCCCACACTTCCCACATATCTCCAAAACTGGGTTTTTTACATAACCACCATCGACTGTCATTCCTGGGAACTCCTTGCCAAGGAAGGTTTGCTTTAGAGCTGAGCTTTGTAAGAGGGCTACACAGTGGGGACTCCCTCTGTCTTCTTCAGGGAGCTTTAATTCAAAAAAATTTTTTGTTGATTTTTTTTTTTTTGAGAGAGAGAGAGAGAGAGAGCACTAGTTGGGGAGGGGCAGAGAGAGAGAGAGGGAGGCAGAGGATCTGAAGCGGACTCCAGACTCTGAGCTGTCAGCACTGAGCCCGAGATGGGGCTCGAACTCAGGAACTGTGAGTTCATGACCTGAGTCGAAATCAGATACTTAACCGACTGAGCTACCCAGGGGCCCCTCCCCCGGGGAGCTTTACACAACTCTGTGCAGGGGCAGCTCGGAATCTCTGTGGAGGGATCTGGCACCACTATTTTTTTTAACATTTATTTATTTTGGGGAGACAGAGATAGAGCACGAGCAGGGAAGGGGCAGGGGAGAGGGAGACACAGAATCCAAAGTGGGCTCCAGGCTCTGAGCTGTCAGCACAGAGCTTGACGCGGGTCTCAAACTCATGAACTGTGCGATCATGACCTAAGCCAAAGTTGGATGCTTAACTGACTGAGCCACCCAGGCGCCCCTGCACCACTATTTTTAAAGCTGTCAGAAAGCCTCTCACTGTCAGAAAAAATACAATAAAAAACAAGAGGTTTGGTTCTCTCTGTTGAAAATAAGAGACTTCCTTTCTCCTTGTGCTTTTGAAATGCATCATTTCAATGTCTGAAGAAGGGACTGGGAACACGTGGTGGGTGGTCTGGTTGAATGTTCATTCGACAACAAAATTGTTTTCTTTCTTTGTTTGTTTCTTTGTTTCACTGGGTTGGGAGCAAATTTCATTATATTTCCCCAGCATTAACATGCTGCCACTGTTGTGAACCAGGTTGGTTTAGAGCATGATCTGATTTACCTAAAGATTTTGATGTTTGGTTTCTATCCACATTTGCCACTTTTAGTCAGAGGAACAGAAACACAAAATTAAAGTATGAAAGGAAATATAAAGTTTCAAATGATGATTTTTGTGCATTTGTAGTGTTTAGTCTTTAGGGCTTCTGAGGTGTAGGGAAAGGAAATCTTTCTACCCTCTTAGATCCTTAGCCCGAGGTCTGCAAATTAAACTGACAAAGACAGAATAACAGAAGAAAAGCCTATGAATTTGATTTAATGTTATTTTTTTATGTGCATGGGGCTTCATAGAAAAGAATTGAAAAACCCAGAGCAACAGACTTGGGGGTCTGTATGCAATTTTAACAAAGGGTGATATATTGTGCAGAACTGACAAAAGGGAGTTTGGGCTTCTTTGGATGTTAAATCATGAGAAGGTAAATATATGTGGGGGAAACCAACTAAAAAGGGTTATAGTAAGGTTTTTCTTATGCAGATTCATCTCCGTGCTGCCTCCATCTCTGGTAATAAGGTCATTCTCCATTTCCTTCACAAGGGGGATTTATGCCCTGCTTTTAGGCAGATAGAAAAAGAGCAGAAGCCCATCCTGTGCTCAAAATAACCCTTATGCCAAAGTGGAATGTTCAGGGGTGACATATTTTGATTCCCTGACATATTTGATCTGAGATACACAGAGCTGGTTACTAGGTAAAGGTGGTAAAGGCATTTTATTCAGCAAGAATGGAAAGATGCTCTTTTCACTTCAACTGAGCTGAACTCTGAATGCAGCAGAGACAGCTGGAGATTTCTACCAGTGAGTGAGAGAGGGGCTCAGCCCTAACAGGCTACTATAGACAGGGTGGCTTATAAACAACATATTTTGCATAATTTTGGAGGCTGGAAAGTCTGAGATCAAGGTGCTGCTAGATTCAGTATCTGGTGAAAGCCTAATTCCTGGTTTGTGGGAAGTGTGTTCTTGTTGTGTCTTCACTGGTGGATGGGGCAATGGTGCTGCTGTCTGGAGTCTCTTTTATAAGGGCACAAATGTCACCAGTGGGGCTCCACCCTCAGGACCTCATCAGCTCCCAAAGACCTTGCTTCCAAAACCCACAACACTGGCAGTTACGTTTCAACATATGAATTTTGGAGAGACACAAACCTTTAGTTGGTGGCATTGGGTTTTCAATATTCTTACTCAGGCAGGTCAAGGATATACAAAAATGTCAGAAGTGGGGGGTGAGGGGGGTGCCTGGGTGGCTCAGTTAAGCATCTGACTTCAGCTCAGGTCACGATCTCGTGGTTCAGGGGTTTGATCCTCTCATCAGGCTCTGTGCTGACAGCCCAGAGCCTGCTCGGGATTCTCTTCCTCTCTCTCTGCTTCTCCCCCACTTGCACTTTCTTTCCCTCTCAAAATAAATTTTAAAACCTAAAAAAAAAAAAGATGGGGGGTGAGGAACTTACTCAGACATCAAGCGTCGGGCAGGGTGAGATCTATCACCAGGCAGACTCAGCAGGATTCTTGCTATAGCTGGGCTCTGCTGGGATGGGCACAGAAGTCCACAGGTGAGGTCCCACAGGTGACTCGTGGAGAAGAGAAGAGAACTCAAGGGGACCTGGCTGGTTTGGTCAGCACTGAAGCATGAGCTGAACGCCCTCAGAGCTGTGATGTGGGATGCAGATGGGGAAGCTGGAGGGCCATTCCCCCTCCCCTCCCCCTCCTGACACAGCAGGACCCTTCCTGCAGGAACCCTCACAATGGGCATCTGGCTCCTGGTGAGCGACATGCTTTTCTGTCCTGTACCAGGAATCTGGGGGGAGCGGCCTTAGGTCAAGTGCCGGCAACCCTGCAGCTTCAAGGTGGGGTTCTGGCTTTTCCTTTGGAAACCGCACAGAGTCATCCTTGTCCTCTTCTACCTCGTGTAGTCCCTCAAATATCTGCAGGTCTCAATTTTGTGGCTCACCCTACCCCACCCCGTTCCCCCTGTCCCCTGCCTACCAGATTGTAGCCCCCTACCTGCATTGCTGTCACCATTTCTTGCAGACCCTGGTTTCCAAATTTCTTGCTAACGTGATTGTTTTTATCTGCAGTTACCACAGAACCAGCTGTATCTGTGAGGGTTCTGTGGCAGAGGCACACAGTTCTGCATCCTGGAGGCTCACCACAGCAAGGGTTGTTTCTCACACTCACTATATGGGCACCAGGGACCTTGTAGGGGAGGAGGGAGATCTTTTCTCCTACCCTCTTATCTTCTGTACCTGGGGTCTGTGAATTAAGGTGACAACAGCCAGAATAATAGAAAAGGCATACAGATTTTATCTTATGTTTGTAATGTTATGTATATGGGCCCTCACAGAAAGGAAGCAAAAACACAAATTGGCTTATGGGTGACAGATTGTGGAGAAGTAACTAGACAAAGGAAAGGGGATTGGGGCTTCTGGAGGTGAATTGTAGGAGGGTGTCTGGGAAACTTGAGGGAGGAACCAATGATGGGTAAGCGTTGTTTACACAGACTCATCTCTGTCCCATCTCTGATGATAGGAGCTCACCCTGTCCTCTTTCTGGTACAGGAGAGGGGGCACCTTTGCCAATGGAAATTTCCTGACCAAATGGGGATTTTTGCTTTGCTTTTAAGTGGAATAGGTGGGAGGGCAGAGAGCTCCTCCTGTGTTTGTTGTTCCTCAATTGCCTTCAGCTAAAATCATCAGGATGCCAAGGTGGTGTATTTTGGGGTAGCATAGCCCCATTTCCCTCAGCCTCTCGGTGATCATACGGCAACACATCCTCAGTCAGGAGGCCAGTTCACAGCCTCTACCACGTGACGGGGGTCACCAGCTCTCAAAGCCAGTGACTCCAGAAAATGCGGGAAGGTTGCTCCTCTGGCTTAATGAGACCCCCAATGAATCTGAGCCATTGGGACCCGAGGCCCAGGGCTCTGCAGTGATGGCTGGCAGTGTCTGTTTGGGCCTCTGCTGCCTTAGCAGGTGGTGACAGCCTCCCCAGGACCATGTCTCAGCTCCTTCCCATATCCCAATCCAGGCAGCTGAGACCACGGGGGCTTTCCTGTTTTGGGGTCTGATGTTATCCTTTCCTGGGTGACCATCTTCTGTATGTGCCCTTCTGTCCACTGTGCACCCTCTGCCCCCCGGGTAGCACCTGTCTTTCTTCTTGGGGACGGGGCAGGGGACCGTCAGAGGGAGTTCCTGGTGGGGTCCATCAAACAGGGAGAAGCAGGAAGGCAGTGGACAAAGCCTAGAATCCAGGTCCCAGCTTCCTGGGCCAGCTTCACATGATGCTAAATGGCATGACCAACAGCCCCAGAGTCTCAGCTTTACCCACCAGAACAAGAGTAAGGCAAGTCTCTCTTGCCCCCAAATCTAGAAACCTCTGTCTAGTGGGAGGGAGAAAAACAACTAATTTGAGTGCTGATTTTAATTGTGATGATAGCATATCAGTCAGCTTGGGCTGCATAACAAATACCACAGCCTGGATGTGTATTGTCACACATACATTGTCTCCCAGGCCTGGAGGCAGGAAGTCTGAGACCCAGGTGGTGGCGGGGCTGGTTCGTCCCCAGGTGTCTCTCCCTGGTGTGTAGATGAGCCTGCTATGAAAAAATGGACTTCTGTGTGTTTCTTGTACTTCCTTTAAAAAAAATTTTTTTTTAGCTTTTATTTATTTTTGAGAGAGAAAGAGACAGAGATAGAGACAAAGACAGAGTGTGAGCAGGGTAGGGGCAGAAAGAGGGAGACACAGAATCCGAAGCAGGCTCCAGTCTCTGAGCTGTCAGCACAGAGCCCGACACGGGGCTTGAACTCACAAACCAGGAGATCGTGACCTGAGCTGAAATCAGATGCTCAACCGACTGAACCACCCAGGTACCCCTCCTCTGACACTTCTAATCACCACATATATGTAGGGGGGAGGGAGGGGTTCTTTCCCTACACCCAGCAAGTCTGCGACAGCAGATGGGGGGGGTCCTACAGCACAACTCAGTTAGGACACCATCTATGTGGACTCTGCTCTGGCCCTGTCCACATGGAGTCAGCATCAGACCCCACAGGCTCAGCCCCACAAGACCACCCCCACTTCAGACGCCAATCCCAAGTCCAGATGTCACCTGTGCTCTGACCCACAGGCGACAAATCAGAGTTTCCCATGGGCCCTCCTCGGGTTTGATGTTCTGGAGGGGCTCAGAGAACTCAGGGAAATGTTTCACTTGATAGATTCGTGGCTTATTACAGAAGAAATGAAAGCATATGAATCAGCAGCATGATCTGGATGGATCCCGCCAGCAGGAGCTGCTGTCCCCATGGAGTGGAGAGAGCACGACCCTCCCACTATGTGGATGCATTCTTGTTCCCCAACCCAAAAGCCTTCTGAACCTTATCCTTCTAGGTTTTCATGGGGGCTTCATTGTACAGGCATGATTGATTAACCCATTGCCCATTGGTGATTGATTCCTTCTCCCCTCCCCAGAGGTCAGGAGGCGGCACTGAAGCCTCTAACCCTTTGGTCCCATGGTTGGGTCCCCCAGTCACTAGCCACCATCCCTGGGGGCTTTCCAAAGTCACTGCAACAACACAGATACAGGGGACTGTTATGGACATCATGACATCCATCACTCTCATTACAGAAAATTCCAAAGGTTTTGGGAGCTCTATGCCAGGCATGCAGAGGGAGACCAAATATGTCTCATTATCAATCACAGCATCACAGCCATCCTCTTCCCGTGTCCTCATACGGTCGCCCGTCTGTGCGTGTCTGTGTCCTATCCTGTTATAAGGACACTGGTCCTAGGGGATTAGGACCTACCATAGTGACCTCATTTTATCTTAACACCACTTTAAAGGCCCCATTTCCAAACACAGTCTCATTCTGAGGTCCTGGGAGTTGGACTGCAGCACAGGAATTTTGCAGGGTTTGGGGGTACATGCAATTCACCCCATAACAGGGAGTGGACACACTTGGGCATCCCCTTAGTGGGACTTTCTGATGTGATTTTCTGGGAACCCTCTGGTCTGGGAACAGACATTCTTATGCCCAGGGCTTGTGGCCCAGCTCAGGGTGGATATGCACACCTGAGTCAGGGACTCAAATGAAGGTATTATGTCCTTCAAAAACCGCAGGACAGGCTCAGTGGGATGGCTGGAGATCTCAGGCAGTGGGACTGGCAGATGACCAGGAGCCATCTGCTGGTTTGTAACCCCCTGGGGAGCTCCCCAGGTGCAATCTGGAATGGGTCCCTGGACTCGGAAGGCAGGGGGACATCCAAGAGAGAGGATGGCAGGAGGCAGCTGTGGTAAGCAAAGGGAACTTACACCCAAGGCTTGTCTTGGGGGCCAGCAAGACAAATAGATACCCACACAGGCCCACCAGATCTGAAACACTTGTAAAGGGGCCTTAACTGGACTCAGCCACGTATATCACATAGCTGTTTCAACACCACATCAGCATCTCAAGGCTCTATCTTGGAGCAGCCTCTGGGAGTGGGAAAGGCAAGTGGGAGCCACATTCCTAAGACAAGGGGTGGAAGTGAGGGGCCTCTGAATGCCTGGGGCCAGCTCTCGGGTCAATCAGTGGTCATGTGTTTTTTTTTTTATGTTCATTTCTTTTGAGAGAGAGAGAGTGCGTGCATGAGGGGCAGAGAGAGAAAGGGAGACAGAGAATCCCAAGCAGGCTCCACGACGCCAGTGTAGAGCCGAATATGGGGCTCGGACTCACGAACGGTGAGATCATGACCAGAGCCAAAATCAAGAGTCAGATGCTTAATCAGGTGCCACGGTGGTTGTGTCTTTTGATGTCATTCCCCAACATTGTTCTTTAAGAAGAGTCAGGGGTGGGGGGCCCCTGATTCCTCCTGACTCCCTAGTCAGGAAGCCCAGCCTGCTCCCTACTCTGCCCCAGGCCCAGTGCAACCCCAGCTATTTATGTCCCATGTCCTTCTGGAGTGCCAGACCCACAGGGCTGTCCTTGAATGCACCTGCTGTGCCCTCCTTTCCATGACGGCCTGTCATGGGGCTCCTGAACCAGCACTCTTGTGTCCTCCACGGATTGCTGGAATCCACGTGGCCCATCCTCTTCTTTCAGTGTGGCACTTTTTGTGTGTATGTGTGTGCTGGCAATATTTCAGGCACTGAGGATCCCTCCTGCTCCCCCCCCCCCCAAATTAGGGCATATATTCACAGCCCGTAAGGAGCACAAGGAGAAAGATTCATTTTACTAAGCAGTAAATGCACACATCGGAATACAGTATGCATGAGGTATGATGAATGAGAAAAGGAACATCGCTGGCCCACGGGATATGTCTGAACCACCATGTGCCCCGTCCTGCCCCCTCCCCACCATGAACCATCTCGATTTATCAGAGCCTAGCTTTTTCTCATCAATTCGAGCAAGTGTGTGTGTTCTTGTCTCACAGGTGTCTGTCTGGGTAGTCCCACTCTGACCCTCAGCCAGCGATCCTGTCCAGGCCTACCTTCCTTCATTTAGTTTTACAACTTCTGTCCCTGAGGGGTACGTGGGTGGCTCAGTCTGTTAAGCATCTGACTTTGGCTTAGGTCATGATCTCATGGTTCCTGAGTTTGAGCCCCGCATCAGGATCTCTGCTGTCAGCACAGAGCCTGCTTCAGATCCTCTGTCCTCTCTCTCTGCCCCTCCCCCAATTGTGTTTTTTTTTCTTTCTCTCTCAATAAACATTAAAAAAATAAAATATTTAATCTGTATAAACCATTATAAAAAAATGGGGCACCTGGGTGGCTCAGTCGGTTGAGCATCCGACTTTGGCTCAGGTCATGATCTCACGGTTCCTGAGTTCAAGCCCTGCATCGGACTCTGTGCTGACAGCTCGGAGCCTGGAGCCTGCTTCAGATTCTGTGTCTCCCTCTCTCTACCCCTCCCCTGCTTATACTCTGTTTTTCAAAAGTAAATAAACATTAAAAAAATATTCATGAGGCACCTGGGTGTCTCAGTCAGTTAAGCGTCTGACATTAGCCCAAGTCATGGTCTCACAGTTCGTGAGTTCGAGACCCACATGGGGCTCTGTGCTGACAGCTTGGAGCCTGGAGCCTGCTTTGATTCTGTGTCTCACTCTCTCTCAAAAATAAATAAACATTAAAAACTTTGAAACAAATATTCATGCAATTGTGCACTTCAGATGACAGCACTCTCTCGATGTGCATATATATGTGTTTGCTGACGGATCCCAGCTACACCACAAGTGAGGCAACTCCTGGCACGTCCTGCCCCTGTGCTGTCTCCCTTTCCCACTTTTCCCGTGGTCCTCTCTCTCATGCCCTGCCATGCTTCGAGGGTGCCAGAACGTTCTCTGGAGAGCAAGGAGGCTGTGTCTCCCTTGGCAGTGGCTCTGCCCAGATCAGATCTCCCGAGGGTGGTTTTGTGCAGAGGGTTTGCTCAATGAGGAACCGCCGCCACTCTCCCCAACTCGCACCCCCCACCCCTCCCACCCCCCACCCCCCCCACCCCTGCTGCAGGGACACAACCACAGGTTCAGATAAGTGTGTGGGAAAAGCTTCCTTCACTATCCATTTATATGACTGTGAGGGATGTCAGTTACCTTCTTCCTTTATCATCACTTCTTTGTTTTTCTTTGCTCCTCACCTCTGGTCCTCGGGCAGAACATGCTCTGTCAGAGTCTGTTCTGGAACAGAACAGAATGACGTGGACCTGCCCCGCTTCCCCACCCCATGGTCTTCCATCATGATTTGTAGCCTATCCTGCCAAGGACACATATCTGCATGGTTTCCCATCATCTGGGTTTCCCCAGATGTAGCTAGTTGCCCAGCCCCAGGTCATATGGTAATGTGGGGAAGGGCATGGAGGGTTAGCTCTCCCGCATTGGAAAAACCCTTGCCAAGAAAAGGGACTTGTGAGCACAGTAAAGACACAGTGGCCAGACTTGGATCTACTTAGAAGGAGCCTAGCATTAAAGGTTAGCACTGATTTTCAAGCCAGAACATGGGCTTCCCTGAACACTGTAAGCTTGTGTACATCCTAAAACTTCAGGATTCTTTTCAACATTCAAAACACACTTCTGCATGTGCTACTTTCATTGAAGCTTTTGAATGAAGTCTAACGGATAACAAACTGGGTCTGAGGTTGAAAATTCACCCTTGCACACAGACAGCATTGGGCTGTCACGCAAACACGTTCACACCAAGTGTTTCTCCGTCTGAGCCTTCACTCAGCTAGGAGGACCTGGGAAGTGTAGGCTGGCCGTCTGCAGGTGACCAGCACTGGCCAGCGACTGGGTTTTACCAACTTTAAAAACAAATTTTATTTTAAAGTTTGGTTTTGAAAGAGACGGTACATGAGTAGGCACGGGACAGACAGAGACACAGAATCTGAAGCAGTCTCCAGGCTCTGAGCTGTCAGCACAGAACTCGATGCGGGGCTCGAACTCACCAACTGTGAGATCATGACCTGAGCCCAGTTGGACATTTAACTGCCTGACCCACCCAGGAGCCCCTAGAGTTCTATCAACCTAAAATTTTAATTATGAACATGCTTGTGCGGTGCCTGGATGGCTCAGTCGGTTGGGCAGCCAACTTCAGTTCAGGTCATGATCTCTCGGTTGGGGAGTTCGAGCCCCACACCGGGCTCTCTGCTGTCAGCACAGAACCTGCTTTGGATCTTCTGCCCCCCCTTTTTGCTACCCTCCCCCTCCCCCACTCACACTCTGGGTCAAAAAATAAACATTAGGGGAAACTGGGTGGCCCATTCGGTTAAGCAACTGACTTCCTCTCAGGTCATGATCTCGCGGGTGAGTTCGAACCCCTCATCAGGCTCTGTGCTGACAGCTTAAAGACTTGAAGCCCCTCCCCTGCTCATGCTGTCTCAATAATAAACGTTAAAAAAAATTTAAATAAAAAACATTAAAATAAAACCAAACATGCTGGCACCCAGTGGGAAAAAGCCCTCCAACCGCATTCTCTAGGTAGACCCACTCTGGTGGGCTTCTCTCCATTCCACTCTTGGACTTATGGGTAACCACCCCGGTTGTTAGGGTTTTCATTTGGTTAAGCCCCCGCGTGAACCCTAGGGAACACAACCAGCTAACTGGAAGCTAAGGAAGCTGGAACCAGCCAGAAAGAACCCGATTGGCACAGCACCCTTTGTGGACTGGTGGTGGCTCTGAAAAGAGCCTTTAGGGGGAGAGCGACGACTCAGGGCTTGGCGGCCCACACATGCGCGTGGCGCTTAAGCGCGCTCCCCGCGAATGCAGCGCGCCAACTGTAGATCCTTGGGCATGATGGTAACGCGCTTGGTGTGGATGGCGCACAGGTTGGTGTCCTCGAAGAACCCCACCATGTAGGCCTCGCACGCCTCCTGCAACGCCATGACGGCCGAGCTCTGGAAGAGCAGATCGGTCTTGAAGTCCTGCGCGATCTCGCACACCTCCCGCTGGAACGGCAGCTTGCGGATCAGCAGCTCGATGGACTTCTGGTAGTGGCGGACACTGTGCCAGGCCGGTAGCGGTGCGGCTTCTTGATGCCGCCGGTAGCCGGCGAGCTCTTGCAGGCCACTTTGGTGGCCAGGTGCTTGTGCGGGGCCTTGCCGCCCGTGGACTTGCGCGCTGTCTGCTTCCTGCGAGCCATGGCTTGCAGTGTTACAGAAAAAACCAAAGCCACTTGTCCCTATGGAAATCGTCAAAAACAAAAACAAAAACCAACGCAGTGTCAGCTTTTATAGAGGCCTCGGCCTTCCCATTGGCCGACCGCTGGTGGCGTGATGGTAAGCTGTGCTCTGATTGGCCCGCGGGACACTCCACTCGGCCGCCTGCCCCTTTATCACTGCACCTCTGCGGCAAGACTGTTAGTAGCAAGGGGATCTCTTGGTTCCACGGAGGGTTTGTTCTTGCGCTTGCAGGCCAGGGGCTAGGGTCAGGGTAAGGGTCAAGGTCAGGTCATCTCGCCAAGGGCGTCGTTGTGGGCGTTGCCTCTCCCACACAGCTCCCTCCTTTCCCCCTCAACACTCCTCTTGACTCCCGAACGCTCCAGGGCCCGAAGACCCTTCTAGAAGCCTTCATTCTGAGTTCAGCTTTTCCGGGGTGACCACATAGTTTTCCCTGCCAGCAGTTAAAGGGGTCCCCCACCCCTCGTGTCTGCCTGACTCTGACGCGAATCAGGGGTGCCCCTTTGCTGACCCGTGACACCATGGGGCACAACTTGTCCACATCCCCGTCCTTCCCTTCCCCCAGGGACAGTTGGCTGAACTGCCTGTCTCCATAGGTGCCCATTTGCCCGGATGTGGTGAAGCGTCCGTGCTGCTCCGTGTCCTGATCCCTGGCCCCTCCTGGGAACCGTCGGCCCAGGGCAAACCTTCCCTGACCCACTGTCCTGTCAGCTGCCCTGTCGTGTTCCTTTTATCCTATGGAAGGAGATCCCCCATTGCCCCACCCCAGTGACACTTGGGCACCCCGATGTGCCATCCTCAAATGCAACTTCCCTGCAAGGATTATTCTGAGCTAAAGGCACTTGAAAAACGGCAGACGTAAGAGGAGAGCTCGGATGCCTCTGTTTTCTTTCCTGAAAACAGGAGGTAATTCTCCTCTGTGTGAACACTGACCTGTATCTGGAGGAAAGAAGCGTTTGTATCATCACCCACCGGACCCCGCACTCACAGGCCTTACTGACGTAATTCTGATCTTCCTTCGGTGTGCCCACGTCTTTTTTTTTTTTTTTTTCTTTGTTTTACAGTTTGAGAGGGAGAGCATGAGCAGGGGGAAGGTCAGAGGGAGAGAGAGGATCCCAAGCAGGCTCCACACAATCACCGCACAGCCCCACTCGGGGCTCGAACCCACAAACTGAGAGCACCACCTGAGCCGAAATCAAGAGTGGGACACTCAACCGCCGGAGCCACTCAGGCGCCCCCACCCCTTGCATTTAAGTTACTTTCCCACAGTTGCCTCTGTTCAACCCAGTGTAAAAGCATTTAGGCTTTGCCCCTTCTGTAAGTCTTCATTCCCTTTTGAAGGGTCCTGTGTCACAATAAAACCTAAAAGCTTTCCTTTAATCTGTCTTTGGTTACAGAGTCCCTGCCAAGTCCTAAGATGAGTAGAGGCAAGAATTTTCCTCTCTCTCTCCCTCACTCTCTGCTCCTCCCATGCATCTCTCTCTCTCTCCCAAAATAAATAAAGTTGGGGGCGCCTGGGTGGTGCAGTCGGTTAAGCGTCCGACTTCAGCCAGGTCACGATCTCATGGTCCGTGAGTTCGAGCCCCGCGTCAGGCTCTGGGCTGATGGCTCGGAGCCTGGAGCCTGTTTCCGATTCTGTGTCTCCCTCTCTCTCTGCCCCTCCCCTGTTCATGCTCTGTCTCTCTCTGTCCCAAAAATAAAATAAACGTTGAAAAAAAAAATCTGCATAGAAAATAAATAAAGTTGAAAAAAAAGAAAAAAGAATTTTTCCTGTCCTAATAGTCCTTTCCCCTGCCTTGTAATAATCCTTTCAGATAAAATCTCTCCTTACTAAATCTGCGTGTTTTTTTATTTGGTAATGATTGTCACACAGAATCCCCACTGCCATCCCTGAGTCAGGTTGGGTTGGCTGAGCACCAGGAAGAGGGACTAAGGGACACACCTAAGGTCTCCTGGTGTGTATGGTGTGGATCTGACGCAGTCTGACAGGGACTTGTTGGTTAATCTCCCAGAGCTGTCCCTATTTCAGGGCAGACAGAGTCCAGAGCTCTGGGTGTCCCAAGGGCTAAAGGGGACAATGGTGGGTGGATGCTGGATTTCTGGCACCAGCTGTGACTTGCACAGGAGCACCCAGGAAGGAGCCCTTTGGGGATCAACTCTGTCTATGTGGCTGAGGATGGAAACCCAGGCGGCACTTTGAGACTGTTTGGGTGCATGTCTAAGGCCTTCTCTTCTGACCACAAGAGCTTTAGTTTTATTTTTACCTTTTTTTTAATGTTTATTTATTTTTGAGAGAGAGAATGAGTGTGAGTGGGGGAGAGGCAGACACAGAATCTGAAGCAGGCTCCAGGCTCTGAGCTATCAGCACAGAGGCCAACACGGGGCTTGAACCCACAAACCGCACGATCATGACTAGAGTCAAAATCAAGAGTCGGACACCCAACCAACTGAGTCACCTTGTCGCCTCAGTTCTGTTTTTAGATTTATGTTTCTAGATTCCCAGCGGACTTGAGTCCATTCCCCGGACATGAGGCAGAATGTTACCTGGTTCCATGTGTCTGAACAAATACACACACAAAACATGGAATTGGGGGCTGCCTATTGTGCACCCTCCCCACCTGCAGTGGGATTTGAAACCATAATCTGCATTACATGTGTCAACGCAAATTGAGCAAACCTTTAAAAACAATTTTCCCCCACCTATTTAAATTTTGAAGAGTGGAGAGTTTTATATGAGCTGCCTGGATACACCATCCTCACAAAGAAAAGCCTGTTCCAAGGAAGGAACATTTGGTGCAGGGTTACATTAGTATCATCATCATCATTATTATTCTTTATTTTTTACATAAAGAGTTACAGGTCATCACGATGAAGAACATTCCAGAAGGTTATAGACTTTATCTTATGTTTGTAGTATGTGCAAGGCTGTATGCCTTTAATCTTATGGGAACCAGGGAAGGTTTTTGTTTTTCTTTATGTTTGGAATGCTCCTTTTTCGTTATTTATATATATATATATGTATATATATATACACACATATATATATGTGTATGTATATATATATACATATATATATGTATATATATATACACATATATATATGTATGTATATATATATGTATATATGTATATATGTACATATATGTATATATGTGTATATATATATGTACGTATATACATATATATATATTTAATGGAGCAGATATACAGAAATAGAGCCCATGCTTTGAGGTTCTGCTGAGTTTTTTTTAATGCTTATTTATTTATTTTTGAAAGAGAGAGAGAGAGAGCAAGGGAGAGGCAGAGAGAGAAGAAGAGAGAATCCCAAGCAGGCTCCATGCTGTCAACACAGAGCCTGACACGGGGCTCGAACTCATGAACCGTGAGATCATGATGTGAGCGGAAATCAAGGGCCGGACACAACCAACTGAGGCACCCAGGCACCCCTTGCCAAGTCTTTTTGACCTTGGTAAAGGCTAAAGTATAGCTTCCCTGGGAGCCTGAAGGCAGATCCCACAAACCAGAAAAGTCAAGAATTGGGGTGCCTGGGTGGCTCAGTCAGTTAAGTGTCTGACTCTTGATTTTGGCTCAGGTCATGATCTCACGGTTCATGGGGTCATGTTCTGTGTCGGGCTCTGCTCT
The DNA here is from genome assembly GCF_007474595.2 of Lynx canadensis. Classification (NCBI taxonomy): domain Eukaryota; kingdom Metazoa; phylum Chordata; class Mammalia; order Carnivora; family Felidae; genus Lynx; species Lynx canadensis. The sequence continues at coordinate 87,874,758 of NC_044303.2, read as the reverse complement.
GACAGCGCAAAGCCTGCTTGGGACTCTCTCTATCTCCCTCTCTCTCTGCCCATCGCCTGCCCGTGCTCTCTCTCCCTCTCTCAAAAATAAACATTAAAAAATAAAAAAAAAAGAAAAGTTGAGAGTTTCCTTTATCACATGTTAAAGCTCTTTTTTAGGGGTACCTGGGTGGCTCAGTCGATTAAGCGTCCGACTTCAGCTCAGGGCATGATCTCACGGTTCCTGGGTTTGGGCCCCAAGTGGGGCTGACAGCTTGGAGCCAGGAGCCAGGAGCCTGCTTCGAATTCTGTGTCTCCTTCTTTGTCCCTCCCCCTCTCAATGCTCTGTCTCTCTCTCTCTCTCTCTCTCTCTCTCAAAAATAAACATTAAACAAATTAAAAACAAAACAAAACAAAACAAAAACCTCTTCGCAGTTGGTTCAGTTGACAAGTTTTCATGATCTCAGCAACTGACTTCCATGTGGTTCCTACTCCCTCAGAGGCACTGAGGCCCAGGGAAACACATCCCCTAAAAAAACTTCCTGAGAGATTTGGTCTCTCTGAAGAGCGCTTCAGATGCAAGCATTTCCTCCCAAATACTGGCTTGTCCAGGACACATACACTTTGTTATAGATCAGGTCTGTGCATACATTTGGTGCTGATCACTTTGATGGGGAGAACAAAGGGAAGAGAGATGTAGCTAACGTTAAGTGTCCCTACAACTTGCAGGCCACTCATTAATCCCTGAGGCATGCGGAGCATGACCTTCCTCAAGTAACTCATGGCTGCCTTCATGCTGATGTTTTAGTAGAGACTAAAACCAAACTTATCCTGACAACAGCCAGACCTCCAAGGTCCGGGAAACGTCAGTCTTAGCATACAGCAATTCCTTAGAAACTTGTATTATCTCTACTCAGCCTCCCTCCACAAACTTAAATATATATTATCAGTAACTCCTCACAATCCCAGGGCAACTCTTTCTGCCCAATGTGTCTGGTCCCTGTGCTATGATAACAGCATCTTTTTGCACCATAAAACGTCTCAAGAATTCATTCTTGACCATTGCGCTTGGCAACCAAGCACCGACTACCATCCAGTGCTGGAGGGGAACCCTCCCTAACCTGGAATGTTCTTCCCTTGCTCTCATCACTCATGGAATTTGCACACACAACTAAGGAAATATGGGGTTGTGTGTAGTGCTTTGTTGTAGATCCTTGGGGATTTTAGGTCACAGGGGGTTGACCGTGTGCGTCATCTCTCTCTCTCTCTCTCTTTCACACACACACATACACACACACACACACACACACACACAATGCCGTTCTCCAGCATAAAAACTCCCTATTCTCCCTTGCTCACGTGACAGCAAGCTGGGAACCATCTGGACTTTCAGGAGCTCAGTCTAAAGGCAGAGTGGGGTTCTTGCAGGGGCAGATGGTCCTGTAAACAGTGTGCGAAAGCCCCTCCAGAGCTGACAGCTACAGTGGACGCTAGGGTTCCCAGTTGTTGGGGGGACCCTGCTGATACTCCAGCTAGTACCCCATTTCTCTGGCCTCCTTTATAGGAAACTCCCATTGACCATGTCCAGGTCCTGCCTTCCCATTCTCTGGGCCTGAAGCACAGACAGCATTCAGTTTGAGTCGCCCAGAACCCCATGCAGTGCCAGGGGCATGGGGCTCGCCCCAGTCACTCACACCATCAGCCACCTCGCAGCATTCAAAGGATGCAGATGGCACCAAAGTGCTCCGAAACCATGCAATGCGCCTGGTTCTTCTCCAGCCCTAATGGGGTCCTCAGGACAGGGTCTTCTTCCCGTTTAGCCCATTTCATAAGAGGCTCGGTGTGGGGTTGTCTCCACTGCAATGATTCCCCATGGACTCCACAGTAAGAAAGAATTCTGCCATGTGGTTAAATACATTTCCTAATCGTGCTTTGTAACTTTGGCCTCTTCGGGAGGTTTTCTTTTTCTGTTTAGTGTGAAGAGATAGCAAGAATTTAATTTTGTTTTTCTTTTTTTTGCCTCATGAACCCCTCTGGCAGTTTGGTGAAGCTGGGAATATTTTAAAACATTTTATTTTATTTTTACCTCTTTAATTTAGAGAGAGAGAGCAGGGGAGAAGGGCAGAAGGAGAGAGAAAATCAGAAGCAGGCTCCACGCTGAGCATGGAGCCCAATGTGGGGCTTGATCCCACAACCCTGGATAATGATCTGAGCCAAAGTCAAGAGCCAGACATTCACCTGACTGAGACACCCAGGCACTCCGAGATTTTATTTTTATGTAATTTCTACATCCAATGTGGGACTTGAACCCACAGCCCGGAGATCAAGAGTTGCACACTCCACCAACCCACCCAGCCAGGTGCCCCACTTTCTGCTTCTTAGAATCAGAAGAATGTAGAATTAGAATGTAGAATTTCATCTACAAACTTGCACACTTTTCTTCATCCCAATGTGCAAACACATCAAGGATATTTGTAGCTGTAAAATTTTTCAACAATATATTAATATTTATGTATATATTTATTGTGCTCTACTGGATGGATGTCCTTATTACATTCCCTGTTCCTTGTTTGTAATCGATTACTGAATGGGCACAGGGTTTATGTTTTTGTTTTTTTGTTTTTTGTTTTGTATTTGTGTAACTGCACTCTGTCATTTCTGCATATCCGGTACCTTTTAAAAGTTTCTTCTTTGCCAAATACTGAGTGACAGTGGACATTCCAGGATAAAGGTAAATACTAATGGCAACAGTGGGCTTCTCTGATTTGTTTCCAGACCTAATGGCAGCCACACTAAAGTAATTCACCAGCAACATGATGCTGGACCTCCACTGATCCTAACTCACAGATTATTAATTTCAAAAAATGATAAAAGATTAGAGATGCATATAAGCATCTCTTATATGCATCTCTTTTCTCTTCAGACCTAACTGAGGTGACTTACGTTCTCTCCAATACTGAACGATTCTATGATTCCTCCAAGAAATTCAAATTTGTCATTGTTGTTGTTTTAGTGTTGTACCTAATATTTTAAGGTAGAATTTCTGAGGGCCCCTGGTGGCTCAGTTGGGTAAGTGTATGACTCTGGCTAAGGTCATGATCTTGGAGTTTGTGAGTCCTAGCCCCGCGTCCGTCAGGCTCTGTGCTGACAGCCTGGAGCCTGCTTTAGATTTTGTGTCTCCCTCTGTCTATGCCCCTCCCCCACTCACACTCTATGTGTCTCTCAACAATAAATAAATATTAAAACATTTTTAAAAGGAAGAAAGAAAATTCTTATACTTTTAAGGTTTTTTTCCTGCCTGTTTTCTATTTCCTTGTACAAGATCTTTACAATTTTTTTTCAAATAACAAATAAAATCCTGAATTTATAGATCAATTTAAGGGAAAATCTTTTTTTTTTTCAAATTTAGTAGCCAAGGAAGTGGGATCTCCCTGTTTTATTTAAACCTCTATCCACCTCTCAATGAGGTTTATACTTTCATGAAAATAAATTCTACTTTTTCCAAGATTACCCTTGTTTATTTACCACAATGAGCAAAGTTTTCCCCATTCGATTTTTTACTGACTCATTTGGAGATAGGAAAGATAATTTTGTGTATCGCTGAATCTCCCAGTGAGCCCTTTCAATTGTGTTTTAGTTGTTTCTGTGGGGGAACTGGCTCTCAAAGGTTCACATCCATCTGAACACCTGAAAAGGTTTCCAAAGCAGATGACTGGACCTCATCCCCTTTGTGACTCAGTGGGTCTGGGCTGAACCCCAGTTTGCATTCCTAACAAGTTCTCAAATGACCCAATGCTGGTTCAGGACCACACTCTGTACTGCTCTAGGATTTCCAGGCATTAAAAACTCAAACAAACAAAACCCACAAAAACACTCCCAAAACCCTCTTTCTCTACATTTTCTAATATTCCAGAATATAGTCCCTGATTTCTTTGATACTCGAGGAATGATAGATTTCACCTATACGTTTTGCTGGGCTTTGAGAGCTACGTGTTTTAGGACAATGAGGAATCATGAATTTACCATCAACATCACGGGTTATGTTTACAGATTTCCCCAGGTGGGAAAGTCTCCAACTCATGCCAGTAACCCATCCTGCGAGTGCCTGGCCGGAGCGGTATTCGGAAGGCTTCTGGGGATATCTGTGTTCTGACTGGCTGACATCCCCAGCAATTTTATCCAATCAGACAGCCGCACTGCCTCTGGCTATTTAAAAATGTTCTTTGATCCAATCACATGTTGCGTTTGCCCAATCCCTCATTTGCATATAATCCATATAAATAGTACCGGGGTGCCATCCACCTTCTCTAGGACCAGCGCCGTCTGCACTGGAAACGCATTTCTGCTCCTGGGAGGGAGTGACGGCGAGATGTGGCTGGTGTTAGAAGGATGGAAACGCCCAGATCCCCAGGCTCACTAGCTGCAAGGGGGCTGCTTTTTTTCTGCGGTAAATTCCAAGACCCTCTCTGTTACCCAAACCTTCCCAGCGACTTTGAAAATAGACTTTATAAAAATAAATAAAAATAAAAATATTTCATATTGGTTTCCTATTGCTGCCGTATCAAATTACCTCCCAAAATAGCAGCTTAAAACAAAGCCTAGTTATTCTTTTGCGGTTCTGCCAGTGGAGGTCGAGGCTCAACCGGGTCCTCTGTGGAGGCTCAGGGGCTCACATCAAGGTGTCCGCAACCTTGCTTTCCTCCCTGGGGGCTCTGGATTATCGCCCCCAGGCTTCCTTTCCTAGCTGACTGCGTGTGGGCTCTTTTCGCCCACACCCTGCCCACAGTCCCGCTCTGGTGACCCAGGTGCCCCCAGCAGGGGCGGGTCACATCCCCCTCCTGTTTCCAATCTGTCCAACTTCCGTGCGGCGTCTTTCTTCCTCTCTGCCTTTAAGGCGCCTGTGATTATATGGGGGACATCCAGGATGATCCCCTTATCTTCAATCTGTAGCCTTAATGACAGCTGCAAAGTCCCTTTAGCCCTGTGACAGGTCCTGCAGGGGCGGGTGAGGGTGGGGGCTGCAGTCGGCCTACTGTAGACACCTATAAACAGATTTTCCCTTGGGACCTACTTAGTCGTCTATTATTCAAATCAGGGAGGTTATGTAGTAAAAATAAAGCTCATTCTTCCCTAGGTGGACTCATACGTGTAAGCAGGGTTCACATCTCCACATGGACCTTCACAGATGGCTCAATCAAAGGGGATATAACAAAGCTGGAAGCCACCTTTTACTTCGTTTTCTTTTTCAGAAAAACGACCTGATGAAACTCAGGTGTGCCAGAGAGCCCTAACGTGGAAAAGAAGGCACTGTTAGGTCTGAGTTTTTGCAGGGTGGGAATATTTTTCTTGCTTGAGTGAACGAATAGGACAATCTGGGGGCATGCATGGGAAGTTGGAGCAAACAGACATTAGGGTTACACATGGGTACAAAATGTATTCACAGCAGAATATGTCTACTCTCACTGGAAAGAAATGAGGGCAGTAATAAAAGTACATCCTCCCAGGATGTATGCTTAACACATGTGTGGCCATGGTTTTCATTATGACCTTATGATCAGGGTCATGATAAATAAGGTGACCTTAAAAAGTCTGTGGTTCAATGGCAATGAGAAAGAATGAAATATGGCCCTTTGTAGCAATGTGGATGGAACTGGAGAGTGTGATGCTAAGTGAAATAAGCCATACAGAGAAAGACAGATACCATATGTTTTCACTCTTATGTGGATCCTGAGAAACTTAACAGAAACCCATGGGGGAGGGGAAGGAAAAAAAAAAAAAGAGGTTAGAGTGGGAGAGAGCCAAAGCATAAGAGACTCTTAAAAACTGAGAACTAACTGAGGGTTGATGGGGGGTGGGAGGGAGGGGAGGGTGGGTGATGGGTATTGAGGAGGGCACCTTTTGGGATGAGCACTGGGTGTTGTATGGAAACCAATTTGACAATAAATTTCATATATTGGAAAAAATGTAAAAAAAAAAGTCTGTGGTTCAGACTCAAGAAAAACAAAAATACACTTGGCCCTTGAACAAGGCAGGGTTTAGGGTGCTGATCCCCTAAGCAGTTGAAAATTGATGTATAACTTTTGACTCCCCCAAAACCTAACTACTAAACAGCCTGCTGTTGATGGGAATCCTTACCAAAAACATTAACAGTCAATTAACATGCATTTTCTATGTTATATGTATTATATACAGTATTTGTATAATAAAGCTAGAGAAAAGAAAATGTTATTAATAAAATAATAAGGAAGAGAAAAAACATTTATAGTATTGTATTGTGTTTATATTAAAAAACAAACCTGTGTATCAGTGGACCTGCAGTTTAAACCTGTGTTGTTTTTAATTTATTTTTATTTATTTTTTATTGTTTGTTTATTTTTGAGAGAGAGACAGAACATGAGCAGAGAGGGGCAGAGAGAGAGGGAGACACAGAATCTGAAGCAGGTTCCAGGCTCTGAGCTGTCAGCACAGAGCCTGACGCAGGGCTCCAACTCACGGACTGCGAGATCATGACCTGAGCCAAAGTCGGATGCCTTAACCTACTGAGCCACCCAGGCACCCCATAAACCTGTGTTGTTTAAGGGTCAACTATAATGTGTTAAATAACTGTTTTTTTTCTTTATAAAACTGGAAAATTTCAAACACATACAAAGGTAGACAAAATAGGTGGACTAGATTTCAACAATTATCAGCTGAAGACCAATTTTGACTTTATACGTCTTTCCTTCTCTTGCTCAGATTCTTTTGAAAAATAAAATCCAAAATATTGTATAATTTCATTCATAAATATTTCCCTGAGTTCCTATGCCATCCCAGTTGACTGAAAGAATTTTGTATGATATTTCAGGGATATAATTAATCACATTCATCATCCTGATGAGACAGGAAGATCCTGTCTTCCAGATGATAAGCAGTAATAAAACTTCTCAACAGTATCCTACACAGAGCTTATAAGCATTGATGAAGAACTGTTTCAACTTTTAATGTTTGTGGGCCCCAATCCTGGGGTCCCAGGGAAGCTATACTTTAACATTTACCATAGCCATAATGATTCGGCAAAACCTCAAAGTGTGGTGTCTATTTCTGTATGTCTGCTTTGTTAAAAAACAAAACAAAACAAAACAAAACACAACAAAAAGGAACATTCCAAACACAAAGATAAGAAAAACAAAAACCTCCCTGGTTTTTAAAATTAAAGTCATACAGGAGCACCTGGGTGGCTTAGTTGATTAAGTGTCTGACCTCGGCTGAGGTCACGATCTCATGGCTCCTGGGTTCAAGTCCTGAGGCCGGCTCTATGCTGACAACTACTTTGGATTCTGTGTCTCCCTCTCTCTCTCTCTCTGCTCTTCCCCACTCATGCTCTGTCTCTCTGTCTCTCTCTCTCAAAAATAAATAAACACTTTTTAAAAAAGGTTAAAGTCACACAGCCTTGCACATACTAAAAATATAAGATAAAATCTGTGACTTTCTGGAGTCATATATAACCCTGTACCAAATGTCCCTTCCATGGACCACTCTCTTCCTTGTGAAGATTGTGTATCTAGGCAGCTGTCCCAATTTGGGCTCAAATAGAACTCTTTTCCTTTCTCTTTAAAATTTTAAAAAAGCGTTGTTCATTTGGTGTCGACCACGCGACTGTGTGCAGTAGCAAAGCAGTCTTATAAAACCATGAGCATGAGCTGAGCATTGAGCCAGAGTCCCTGTGTATTGATTTGCTAAGGCTGACATAACAGATACCCCAGCCTGGGCAGCGTGAACAACACACATGTATTGTCTCCCAGGCCTGGAGGCAGGGAGTCTGGGATCCAGGCGGGGGTGGGGCTGGTCCCTCCCCAGGCCTCCTCTCCCTGGCGTATAGATGGCTGTTTCTCCCTGTGTCCTCACAAGGTCATCCCTCCTTGCGTGTGTGTGTGTGTGTGTGTGTGTGTGTGTGCGTCTTAATCTCTTTTCAAAAGGGCACCAGTCATGGGGCTCCTGGGTGGCTCAGTCGGTTAAGCATCCAACTCTAGATTTCAGCTCAGCTCATGATCTCCCGGTTTGTGGGTTCAAGCCCTGCTTCAGGCTCTGTGCTGATGGTGCGGGGCCTCCTTGGGATTCTCGCTCTCTCCCTCTCTCCCTGCCCCTTTCCTGCTCTCTTTCTCTCTCAAAACAAATAAAACAAGGGGCGCCTGGGTGGCGCAGTCGGTTAAGCGTCCGACTTCAGTCAGGTCACGATCTTGCGGTCCGTGAGTTCGAGCCCCGCGTCGGGCTCTGGGCTGATGGCTTAGAGCCTGGAGCCTGTTTCCGATTCTGTGTCTCCCTCTCTCTCTGCCCCTCCCCCGTTCATGCTCTGTCTCTCTCTGTCCCAAAAATAAATAAACGTTGAAAAAAAAAAACAAATAAAACAAAGGCACCAGGCATACTGAATTTGGACTCACCTTAGTGACCTCAGATTTCCTTTAGGCAGACCTATATTGTCAACTCTTTCCTGGGTCCCCAGCCTGCCCCATGGATTTCAGAGTCACCACTATCACAATTACGTGAGCCAATTCCTTAAAATAGATCTGTCTGTATATATCCTATAGCTTCTGTGTCTCTTAAGAATCCTGGATTATAAAACCTAGAATCAATGCTCTTTTGTCTTTCACCCCTACTAGTAAATAAGCCAAGATCTTTTCTGATCTTGTTATTATTATTAATATCCTGACTCACATGTTCCCTGTCTGGCATCGGGGAGCACTCTTCTCTGGTGCGTGTGGGTCTCTGGTGCAGGACAGGAGCACCTGGGTCGCTGCACCAGAAGCCCTTGCTCCAGAAATGGGGCGTGGTCCTCCCCCCCACCACCTGCCGCCAGCCAGGGGGAGCCTGTGGTGGGTCAGCTTCCTGGAGCTGCCCTAAGGAACTACCACAACCTGGGGGGCTTACAACAGGGGCTCCCGTACCCTCCTGGGCTTGGAGGCCAGAAGTCCAACATCAAGGTGTCACAGAGCCACGCTCCCTCTGGAGGCTCTAGGGGTGAGCCCTTCCTGTCTCTTCCAGCTCCTCGGGGCTCTCTTGGCTTGTGCCCACATGACCCCAATCTCTGCCTCCATGTTCACCTTTCTGCTTGTGTGTGTCCACACTCCCTCTGCCTTTCTCCTACCAGGAGACATGTTGGGAGGTGCCTGGGTGGCTCAGTCGGTTGAGCATCCGACTCTTGATTTTGGCTCAGGTCATGATCTCATGGTTCATGAGTTCGAGAGCCCCGCATCGGGCTCTGTGCTGACAGTGAGGAGCCCGCTTGGGATTCTCTCTCTCCCTCTCTCTGCCCCATTCCCTGCTCTCTCTCTCAAAAAATAAATAAACTAAAGAAGAAGAAGAAGAAGAGGAAGAAGAAGAAGAAGAAGGGAGACATGTGACTACATTGAGGCCCAGGATAATCTAGGGAAAGCCCCTCCTCTGGAGATCATTGATTTCCTCCCTTCTCCCACACAGGGTAATAATCGTGGATTCTTGATAAAGAGAATATTTGGCTGAGGGGCAGTTTTTTGGGCCTGCCACCCGTGGCCACACCCCAGGTCAGCGGAGCAGGGTGGCTGACTCCTGGGAGTGAGGCAGGGGTGGGGGGGAAGGTTACACATGGGGGAACATTCGCTGAACTCAAAGCAGCACAGGGAGATTTAGCACAGGGTAGACCCACCTGCTGTCATGATCGGAAACTAAGTAAACAGCACATTGGTGACTTTTCTTGAATCTGTATTGCTAAATGGAGCCAATCTGAGGACACAATGTACACGCGAAAGGCCACATAAAAAGTCATGTGGAAGAAAGGAAGGTTCTTTTTTTTTTTAAGTTTATTTATTTGAGAGAGACAGACAGTCGACTGAGGGAGGGACAGAGAGAGGGAGAGAGAGAAAATCCCAAGCAGGCTCCTCCCTGTCAGCACAGAGCCTAACTCAGGGCCCCACCTCATGAACCTTGAGATCATGCCTTGAGCAGGAAGCCAGAGTCAGATGCTTAATTGCTGGAGCGCCCCAAGGACAGTTCTTGTCATTGTTGGTGGTTTTGTGTCAGGGAAAACTGCATGGGTGGCAGGAAAACAATGGCAAAGTGGCAGTGGTCTCCTGGTAATGATGAACATGTCCTTTCCCTTGAATCAGTGGTCATGCACATGCGGACATGGCCTCCAGAACTGTGGGCATAGAACTATGTCTCCTTTGGGATGCCTGGGTGGCTCAGTCAGTTAAACGTTTGACTGTGGCTAAGGTCATGATCTCGCGGTTTGTGGTTTCGGGCCCCACATGGAGCTCTGTGCTGACAACTCAGAGCCTGGAGCCTGCTTTGGTTCTGTGTCTCCCTCTCTCTCTGCTCCTCCTGCATTCAGGGTGTGTGTCTCTCTCTCTCAAAAATAAACATAAAAAAAAAAAAAAGAAATATGTCTCCTTTGTTTCTACCCTGTGCTCACTTGGGTCGACCAGAGGTCTGGAAATTATAGAGGACCCCCCAGTGATTACAGGACTCTGGAGATCAATCTGTCTTCATAGGAGGGACATGCACGTCACCATGAGGAGAGGACAGTGAACAAGAGGAAGAAGAATGGCCGAGTCAACATGCACACATATCATGGACCTGACAGAAGCAGCACTTACTACTGCCCTGCCCCCAGAGCCACTGTCAGGTGTGCATCCAGCTCCTGGACGTCATCTGTGTTATTAATTGTCATGAAGGGGTGCCTGAGTGGCTCAGGCGGTTGAGGGTCCGACTTCGGCTCAGGTCCTGATCTCACGGTTTGTGGGTTCGAGCCTCTTGCTGGGCTCGACAGCTCAGAGCCTGGAGCCTGCTACGGATTCTGTGTCTCCCTCTCTGCCCCTCCCCAGCTTGCACTCTGTTTCTCTCGCTGTCAAGAATAAATAAACATTTTAAAAACTGAAAAAAAAAAAAAAGTTAAACGATGTAAGAAGATTGTGTTGACTTGTTATCGATTTTGGTATAAAGGAAAGCGTTGATACATAAGCGTATTTGGTTCTTAAAAATGTGTGCATCCACAACGTTCAGCTGTGCACATGCGCGGATTCCTCCCGGGAAGGAACCAGGAAAACAAAATGCGCGCGGAGCATAGGGGAGGAGGAGATAGATGCACAGGGGAAGCGGCGAAGGGACAGCTGACCTGCAGGGGGCGAGCTGGGGACGCTCCATTCCTGCGCGCACTGGCGCAAAGGCCTCCGCCAGCCGTCCGGACCCGCCGACCCAGGCATCCCTTTCGGGGAGAACGCACCTAGTCATTTGCATCCATGGAATGCGCGCCCCTTCGAGAAATCAGAGACCTCCAGTCTGCACAATGCGGTCAGCATCCGGGATTCGGAGCCCAGAGGAGCAGCGGCGAGGCGGTCAGCGTCCCAAGGCCACCAGGGCGAAATCGCCTCTAGGGCGGTTGGCCCCAGGGCTTTTGAAACGACCAACCGGGACACGTGCCCGAGCATAAACAGGGGCCTCAAAGGCTTCGGGTCTTCACCCAGAGACTAGGACCCGGAGCCTCCAAAGCCACTGTCAGCCTCGGCGCGCGCGCTCCAGCAGCAGTCCGCGACCGTCCCCTCCGCCCTCACGTGCAAGCAGCGCGGAATCCCCAGCTCCCTGCTCCCCTGCACCCCAGCATCCCGGTACCCCTGCATCCTTTGTGCCGTTGTATCCCCGCCCCTCTGCATCCCTGCCACCTGTCACCACCACCGCGGCTCCCCCGAGCCGCGCCACCCCCAGGAGTTCGCCAAGCCTCCATATGGCGCGCTGCCTTCCAGGACCGAGGACTGCGAGCTCGAGCCTTGCCGCCGTGGCACCACCGGCGGGAGGCGCTAGGCCAGCCAGGGCACCACCCCGCGCGGCGCGTCCCCGGCACGCCCAGGGACGCCCAGCGCATGCGCCGCATCCTCTGGGAGCCGCCAGGAGATGGCGACCCCGGCTTTCAACGACACCATCAAGCCCACGTCCCTTTTTGCATTTCAGCAAAAACACTGGAGTCCTCTCTCCCCGATGGCCTCTGAAGAGGCCGCGCCTTTTAAGTCCTTTTGCAAACCGCTCTGTCGCATCTGGGAGCCTGCAGGAGGGTGGCCCTCATTCCTGAGGCCCTGATGTTCTTTTCTGGGTGACTTCCACCCACACCCGGAGTCGGCTCCTGCTCTGGGCAGTGCGCAGTCTCTGGATGGCTTCCGTGCAGTGACTGCTTTCAAGGGCTTTGTTCCCAGGGAGCTGGAGCTCTTCGGGCCACACACGTGGCGTGCGCAGATGGCATTTCACAAGCAGGAAGACGGCCATGTGTCATACGCGGACGCCTGCGCGCCTGGTACACCTGTTTGGGGACCGCGACACCCAAGTGCACGGGTGTCCTCGGGAATCAGGGCAGACAGGGTTTCTCCTGCTCCGGGGGGCTCTGAGAGTCGCCCACACTATCCAGTGCAGTGAGGGGAGGAAACACAGCGCTTCCATTTAAGTGGCCTGTCGCGCTCACCTGCCTGGGGGTAGCCTCCAACCACTGTGGAGGTACACTGGAGACTAACGTGCTCCCCAGTTCACTGCAGGGCTTAGCGCGGAAGAGCTCTCAGGCCTGTCAGAAACCTCAAACCAGGTGGTTTATTAAATCCATTTAAAAGACCCAGAAAAGAGGCGCCTGGGTGGCTCATTTGGTTGAGCGTTAGACTCTTGATTTCTGCTCAGGTCATGATTTCACATGATGACATGGTTAAGGAGTTCAAGCCCTGCTTTGGGCTCTGCTCAGAGTGTACAGAGCCTCAGAACCTACTTGGGATTCTCTCTCTCCCTTTCTTTCTGCCCCTCCCCATCTCGCATGCTCTCTCTCTCTCTCTCTCCAAATAAATAAATAAACTTAAAAAAAAAAAAAAAACTCCCAGCAGAAGCAAGGTGGAAGACATGGGGTGAGCTGACAAACTTAGGACAGATGTCAGGGAGCCACAGGAAGTCCTGTGTCCTGTCACTCCCTGCTGCCTCAGCCTTCTCGCTGATGGTGGGGTCGCCAGGACAGCTGGGCTGATGCACACAGGTGTGGTCCCCCAGGGACAGGCTCACCTGTGGAGAGCCCCAGATGTAGCTGATTAAGACCTAATGGAAACCGAGTGCCTCAGGGGTCCCGATTGCCGAGTGTCTACTAGTATACTTGGTGATCATGAATATTTAGTGCCTCACGTTTAACTACCTTGTGTCGTGGTCCTCCGGTCTCTATTATCCTTAAGATCCACTTACTCTACTCACTTAAAAAAAAATTTTTTTTAACATTTATTTATTTTTGAAAGACAGAGACAGGGCACAAGCAGGGGAGGGACAGAGAGAGAGAGAGGGAAACACAGAATCCGAAGCAGGCTCCAGGCTCTGAGCTGTCAGCACAGAGCCCAACACAAGGCTCAAACCCACGAACTGTGAGATCAGGGCCCAAGCCGAAGTCGGACACTCAACTGACTGAGCCACCCAGGCGCCCCTCTACTCACTTTTATCTACACTTACATCTTAGGAAATTCATCCATCTCTCCCCACCCTGCCCCCCCCCCCCCCACTGCCACCTCTATTTCCTTGTCTTCTCCACCAGAATGGAAGATTCTACTGTAACAAAAAGTCACTCCAGGAGGTGGCAGCCAGGCTGAGAGAATTAGGATGCAGGGAACAGGGTGAATGGCAAAAGAGGGGCCTGGCCTGTCCACAAATCAAAGAGTGATTTTTTCAGCGTGGAGTTCTGAGAGTTCTTTGCGTGGTCCAGATGACCACCTCATCTCAGGGCCCTTAAGTTACACTACAAAGACCCTTTCTCCAAATGAGATCACACTCACAAGTTCTGGACATTAGAATGGGGTCATATCTATTTTGGGGGAGGTGGCACTAGGGGTGGGACCCGGGACATGGAGACGAACTGCATCCCGAGACTCCCGGATTGCTGATGGTCTCCAACAGGGCATGTCTGCCTGGGGAAGACGAGGAGGTGCCGCCATGGGGGGTGAGGCAGAGTGCAGCCTGGCCGCCAGGAGAGGATGGAACTCCCAATCAGGAGGTGATAGCCTGTGGCTCCTGGAAGACAGCTGCTGCGACGTTCGGGCCCCACTGATGCCCTGGCTTGAGAGCAGGAGGAGAGAGGAAGCCTCGTAGCTGAGCCACAGAACCCGTGGTGGATGGCAGCGTGGCTCTTGATGTTCCCAGCACCGTGGAGTGAGACTTGTTGTGAACCCCAGCATGGGGTATGAGTCACAGTGTGCAGGCTGAGCCTCAGGGGTCCAGGGGACTCTGTCCTCCAGGGATGGTGTAAGGAAGCCCAAATTAGCCTTGGAAAGAGACTGTATACAAGAAGAAACAAGGTACCCAGCCATGTGAAGGAGGCCACCTGGACCAGTGTCTTCCCAGCTGACTCCACATTGACCTACCAGATTAACACCACCCCCCACCACTGACCCTTCCCCTGACCCCCTAGATAACCCCCTCAGATGATACCCTCCCAGCTGATCCCAAATTCCCACAATCTGGCCTTCAGCATGGTCACCAACCACCAGCTTTCCTGGGGAGCCCGGCTGTAACCACTGATTCTCAGACCAGCAGCTGGGACATTTTGGGCTGATCCATCATCTCACAGGAGAGAACGGGCAGATCAGGCCCCCAGAAGGGCTGCGGGGGGCTGTGGCAAGCTGAGGACAGGGCAATGGGTAAGAGAGGGTGTCCTGAAGGGCAGCAGTGGCCGGAGGGGAGGTCATGGGCTCCACTGTCTTGGGGAGGAGGGAAGCATCAGGACCTGGCCTTCCCAGAGACCTGTCCTCCCAGAATCCTGCCTGGGACCAAATTACTCATGAGGAAGGAAGTGGGCAGAGAGAAGGATGCACTTTTCAAGCTTTTGCTGGGGTGGGGGGAGGGGCATGAGGGAAAAGCAGACCCTTGGCGAGGCTTGGTGAGCAATGCATGGAAACTGCCCTTCCTGGGAACATGAGGGTAAATTCTGATGACCAGGTCTGGGAACTCCATGTGACAGAGCAGTGTGTGGGCAGAACAGCTCAGGGCAGCCCGGACCTGACAGCTCTCAAGCTGGGTGACCCAGTCCACCTCAAGGCCTGTACCCAACGCTCTTACTCAGGTTCTAAGCCAACACAGAAATTGAGGGGGTCCTTCATGATTGCTCACTTGGAAGATTCTTGAAAACGTCGGTAAAAAGACGAGAATGAATGGATGTGGGGCTGGGGCTGGGGCCAGACCCTTTGCCCAAGAGAGGGGCAAGTTGAATTATGGGACCTGGATGAGGTGAGTGGAGAATTCCAGAAGCTGGGAGCAGTTTACTGGCAGGGGGCGTGGGTGTTTCTGCATTCTTCCTGTGGGACCTTGTACATCTTTGGTTCACCTTTCTCAGTAAACTGCTCATACCACAGGGACATGGGGAGAATGACGGAGACGTTCTGGGGATGGGGAAAGGGAGCATGTGACTTGACGCAGTGAGCATGGAGAAGGTGTTGAAGTTCTGTAGAGGCTGGCAGTCTCCCCGCCATCCTCCCCACTTCCTGAGAAGCCTCTGGCCACCACTAATCTGCTTCCCATCTCTGTGGCTCTGTCCATTCTGTTTCTGTAAAAAAAAAATTATTTTACATTTATTTATTTTTGAGAGACAGAGTGAGACAGAGCATGAGCAGAGGAGGGGCAGAGAGAGGAGACACAGAATCCAAAGCAGGCTCCAGGCTCTGAGCAAGTGTTTAGCACAGAGCCCGATGTGGGGCCCGAACCCATGAATTGTGAGATCATGACCTGAGGCAAAGTTGGACGATCAACCGACTAAGCCACCCAGGCGCCCCCGTTCTGTTTCTTATAAGTGCAGTCATACCCTGTGTGACCTTTCTCTCTCACAGAACATCATGTCTTTGAAGGTCATCCACGTGGTAGCATGTACCAGTGCTGCACTCCATTTTATGTCTGAATGCTGTTCCACTGTGTGGACAGAGCACATTTTGTTCATCCATTTGCTTGGGCTGTCTCCACCTTTGGGACATGAGGAATAATGCCACTGTAAATGTGCGTGTACAAGTAACTGAGTCCTTGTGTATACCTGGGAGTGCAATTGCTGGGCCATATGGCTCTTCCTTATTGAAGCGAGGGTCTGATGGGCTTTCTCCTGCATAGGCAGGCAGCTCTGGATATTGCATCACATTCCTGAACCAGATAACCCCCAAGAGATGATTAAACTTTAGACCAGAGCTGTCCACCTGACCTTTCCACGATGATGGAGCTTCTCCACCTGTGCTGTTCCATGCGTTGGCTGCTGGCCACACGTGGCTAGGGAGGCTAAGAAACTGCATCCTAGAATTTAATTTAATTTAATTCATTTAAAAAATTTTTTTAACGTTTTATTTATTTTGAGAGAGTGCACATGCGTGAGAGAGGGGCAGAGAGAGAGAGAGAGAAAGGAGGGAGAGAATCCCAAGCAGGCTCTATGCTGTCAGAGCAGAGCCTGTCTTGGGGCTCCATCTCATGAACTGTGAGATCACAACCTGAGCCGAAATCAAGAGTCTAAGGCTCAACCAACTGAGCCACCCAGGCACCCCTTGTATTTAATTTTAAATCATTGAAAATTGAATAGTCCTTTGGGCACCTGGGTGGTTCAGTCGGTTGAGTATCCAACTTCAGCTCAGGCCATGATCTCACTGTGAGTTCGAGCTTTGCATCGGGCTCTGTGCTGGCAGCTTAGAGCCTAGAGCCTGTTTTGGATTCTGTGTCTCCCTTTCTCTCTGACCCTCCCTGGCTCACACTCTGTGTCTCTCTCTCAAAAATAAATAAACTTAAAAAAAAGATTGAATAGCTCTTGTTGCTTGATGTTATCTCCAGGGGACAGCTCAGCCTTAGAGATAACAGATGAAGGGCTGCTTCTGTGAGCACCACCCACCTCACTGCCTCCCTCTCAACGTCCCATTTAAGAAATTAAAAATTGGGAACTCCATGGATATGTGGCATACCTAACCTTGCTGGCCCTGAAAAAACATTTCCTAAATACCACTGAGGGGTTTGATGACATACAATGGCCTACATGAACATCAGTGCATAAACAAAAATTTATGCTACAGTTGAACATAATGGATCCATCTCCAGAAGGCTCTATGGTCTCTTGGACAGTCCTTGCTTGTGTCACAGAAATGCTGCCCACTCAGCAATGTGGTCCACTACCTACCTCTGCTGCAGGAGACTCCTGTGTTTAGATGCACACCGTCAGAGCAGGGTTTGTAGATCCTTGGTGCGAATACTTTCACAGCACTAGGATATTTTCTCAAGACCAGCAGATGTGTGGTTAGCTCCAGATGGTGTCTAGGGAGCCCTGGTTTGAGTAGACCTAATTTTACTAAGTTTAATATAAATTATATAATATTCCTGAATTGTGTTACTGGCCTGCATTTATTGCGATAATAATAAAAAAAATAATGAAAATGGCAAAGATCTTGATACTAGGAATAACTAGCAGTTATCAAGCTGTGTGTGTGTGTGTGTGTTGTGCACATGCCAGACATTGTTTTAAAGGAATTATTATGAATTAACCACTTAATCCCTCTCCCCCATGAGGTGGGTGCTATTAACATTTTGACGACTTCGCCAGAACCCTTGGGAATGTCCAACTCCCCTTTATTACAGAGTGAGGAGCTCGTGTAAACAGTCATCTTCTGAAATATCCACTCATATATTACATAATCTAATCCTAACAACCTGGTCTTCCTGACCAAACTCAATGTACAAATTATTTTATTCTCTAACTTTAGTTATCAGGTTAAGGGACTCGAATTAATGTTTGACCAACCCAGACTGAACAATTTAAATCCTTTTGGTCATTCTACTTACAGTAAGATTTTCTTTAAAAAGTTTACACTTCGTTTAAAAACATAATTTTCTTTCTGAATGTTGTAAACGCCTCTAGAACAGACTCTTTACAAGACCTCAATCTCCAGATCATAATTCCCAACGACCTCATGTTTCCTAAAACTTTGCAATATCCACTCCCTCAAGCACCCATACGTTCTAGAATGTAAATCTTTAAGGGTTACCCATAAGAACCGCAAATAGCGGATTCTAACAACTAGACTTATTTTCAAAGGCAGGTGAATCTGTCCTGTTATCCAGGCCTGGGATAAGCAGACAGCCTGTACCTGGGTGTCTAAATGTGACCGAACGACACGTTGCGGAGTGCAAGGCAACTGGTCACCGATAACGACAGATACCTTCACGGTGAGCGGGTTAACTTAAGACCCCAGACGCAGTTTAGGAGTGAGATTCAAACGCAAAGGGCGGCTACGTGTCCGGTAGCATTCCCTGCGGCAAACAACACGGGAGGCCACGGTGCGCATACCCGCTCCCGGATTGTGCCTCGGGCCTGGCTCTCCGTGCGCCAGGAAGGACGCAGCCGTGGTAAGACAAAGCTGCGTGGTCAGTGTGGCTCTTTTCTTGAAACCGTGGGTGGCTCTGAAAAGAGCCTTTGGTGTCACAGGGCCCCCGGGGCACACGGCCGTTGCCGGCCCGCCTCCGCAGCCTCACTTGCCCTTGGCCTTGTGGTGGCTCTCCGTCTTCTTGGGCAGCAGCACGGCCTGGATGTTGGGCAGGACACCGCCCTGCGCGATGGTCACGCGGCCCAGCAGCTTGTTGAGCTCCTCGTCGTTGCGGATGGCCAGCTGCAGGTGGCGCGGGATGATACGCGTCTTCTTGTTGTCGCGGGCCGCGTTGCCCGCCAGCTCCAAGATTTCAGCAGTCAGGTACTCCAGCACCGCCGCCAGGTACACCGGCGCGCCGGCCCCGACCCGCTCGGAGTAGTTCCCTTTGCGGAGCAGCCGGTGCACGCGGCCTACGGGGAACTGCAACCCCGCGCGAGAAGAGCGCGACTTGGCCTTGGCGCGCGCCTTACCGCCCTGTTTGCCTCGGCCGGACATTGCCAACTCGGGCGCGGAGAGAAAAGAAAGACGAGAAGACAGACCCAAAGTAACGAGGCCGCCAGCCCCCCTGAGCCCTTATATATGGTCCGGAGGTAGTGGAGCTGACCTCATCTGATTGGATAGTAATGGAGACCAATCAGAAAAGGAGTCCATCATCCCCTAATTTGCATGCACCTTTTCCAGTGATTACGTTAGGCGGGGTTCGAACCTATCAGATACGAGGACCTCTGGATCCTTCATTTGCATACGGGACGTATAAATACAGTTGCTCGGGCCGCACGTTCTTTTTGTTTGGAGAGACTTGCCATAATGCCTGATCCGTCTAAATCGGCACCCGCGCCCAAGAAGGGCTCCAAGAAGGCCGTCACCAAAGCGCAAAAGAAGGACGGCAAGAAGCGCAAGCGCAGCCGCAAGGAGAGCTACTCCATCTACGTGTACAAGGTGCTGAAGCAGGTGCACCCCGACACCGGCATCTCGTCCAAGGCCATGGGCATCATGAACTCGTTTGTCAACGACATCTTCGAGCGCATCGCCAGCGAGGCCTCCCGCCTGGCGCATTACAACAAGCGTTCTACCATCACGTCCCGCGAGGTGCAGACGGCCGTGCGCCTGCTGCTGCCGGGCGAACTGGCCAAGCACGCTGTGTCTGAGGGCACCAAGGCCGTCACCAAGTACACCAGCTCCAAGTGAGGCGCGCCGGGCGCCCTGGAACCCAAAGGCTCTTTTCAGAGCCACCCACATAATCGAAAAAGGGTTTCGAACACGGTGAAGGGTTGTCCTGTGAATCAGTTCCGTTCTGTGCACCTTAGTGGTTTCCTGGTTACTGGGTCCGTGTGTGTGTGTGTGTGTGTGTGTGTGTGTGCGCGCGCGCGCCCCATTGTGTGTGTGCGAGGAAGGCGAGAGTGTGTAACTATTTCTTATGGAGGTCTGGGATGGTAACCGGCCTGGTGGTCAAGGATCCGTGTCCACCCTCCCCTCTGCGGAGGGCTATTGATGCATCGCCCCGCTAAGTAGACACCTTGAGTTCTTCGTCCTTTGGTGGCTGCAAGGGTGCATCCCTGGCGCTTGCGCGCGTAGACTCCGAGACCCAGGCCTGTCTGCGCGCGGCGTGCGTCTGTGGGTGAAGGGCGAGGGTCACCTCTTTCAGGAGGTGCCAATCCCCCCCCCGCCCCAGTGTCTCTGATGCATGGGCTGGGAAGTGAGGTCTCCGGTGTTGCGCGGCCCCAGGCGGTGTCGCCTGCAGCTGCATCCTTCCCTCGACCAGACATCTTGATCCTGAAGCAGTGAACATTTCTGGGAGAATGTTGGCGTGACTGGACCTTACAAAGGCAAAACGTTTGAAACCGAAAGGGAAATGGAAGCGTCTGGTGCGCGCGAGCCACATGTAACAAGCCGATTTCTGCTGCGGGTAGCTTTAGCCTACGTGGGGATGGGGGAGATCAATTCAGGAGGAAAGTAATTCCCCTTTAATGTAATCCCCCCTTTTCTGGACAAATAGCTCCCTCTTTCAGCCACATCATTTTCTGTGAAGCATTAGTGATGCAGAATTACCTCTTTTTTCGAATTTATGGCATTTATTAAGGGAAGTGTCATCTTGGCTCAGGGAAAGCACTTTGGCAGGAAGAGCCTTTACTTGGAAAAGGACATCGCTTTGGCTTCTCTTCGTTGTAAATAGGGGATTCCTAACAAGCACTTCCTTGAGCCACTCTGAGATTTAGATGTACCGATTGGTCGTGTCATCCGCTCAGGCAAGGAACAAACATTTAATGAAAGGTATCAGTCATGTTTTGCAAATCATCTCCAGAGGAAGCTGGTCGAAGCCGGGCTGGGCGGGAGGGTCTGAGAACGTCACAGTCGAAGCTCCCTCCGCCCCAGCGTCTGGAAGCCCACCCACCCTGTTCCTTTTCCTGCGTGGGTCCAATCTAAAGGAATTTAAAATCTGACACGTTTTTCAGTTGGCATCTAAAATATTTTTATCCTTAGTTGTTATAGTTACAAGGGCGCAATTCCCAACGTAGGACGTTGTAAAAAAGCAAAATGGTCACATCAAAGAAATTAAAATAAAATTTTAAATAAAGTTCTTGAGCTTTGACACATTTTCAAATAATGCTCTTATAAAAATCTTTCTTACTGAAATATGGGTGACACGATCACATCAATCTTTTAAAGGTATCTGTTGAAATAGCAATTCGATACTGTAATCAATTCTTAGAACACATGATCAAATTCTTCGTTAACAGTGAGATAGTCTACATGATCCTTTTTTTCCTCCCTGAACTCACCCCCATTGTACTTCTTCCTGAGAATTTCATCCAAATGTAAGCTATATTTTTGAGTGTTTTTATCTATTACCTTTCATTACACACACACACACACACACACACACCCCAACGTAAATTGAAATTTAAAAATACTTGCAGGTGACAAAAAGTGTTTTAAAAGTCATCTGGGCAGTACACATTTATTGAAAACATAAGTTTTGATAGCTAGTTATCACAGATACATGATCGTAAGTAATTCTCAGTTAGAATTTTAGTGAAACCTACCTCATTTATTGGGATTGATGGTGGTTCCTATTGCCTCACTTTATGCATCAGTGGACATATAGAGTATTGTTATGCTTACAATGATAGCAGTGTGCATCATTTCATTTCCATTATTAGTGTGTATCCATAGATACACACTCTGAAATATTTACAAAAACAACACAACACAACTCATAGATACGGAAGTTTTGCCACAGTTATTTTACTCAATTCTTTCCCTGCTAGTTATGATCCCCAGATTTGAAAACAGTAATCTACGTCAAAATCAACACCTTTAATCTTCTCAAGAGCTGTCTGATTCTTCTCAGAAACTACAGAATCCAGTCCTACACTATGAAGCAGGGGCCTCCTGATTGGGTCTGAGCCCTCCTCTACCTATGGAAGGAAGGAGATTAGGCATCACGATCTTAATGAGCACTTCTGGTAACAGGAAACTAGTGTCCCAGATCCAGGTCATTCTCTGCTTTAATAATAAGCTTCAGACCTAGGTTTAATAAAATGCAACTTGTCTCCAGTAGTGTGGGACTGTGCTAGCAGTGAGAAACAACACAGTTTATTTAGTCCCTAAAATAAAATCAAGAAGCAGAATAAACATAATTCCCAAATACAGTTGCATGAAAATGTTTTGTTGTGGGTAATGCAAAATGTCGATTAATTTCTCAGTCCCTTCATTCCTCAGACACACAGAATTAGTGTGAAGTAAAAGAAGGAGGAGAAGGAGGAGGAGGAGGAGGAAGGGAGGAGGCTGCCTCTATTTGCTGAACAGTGTGGAGGATGCTGAGGCAGCCCCAGGGGAAGAATGGGCCTGGTTGGGCCCTCTCCTACCACTGGAGTGAGAATCTATTAAGGACGATGCAGAGCAACAGAGTTCCTGCCCTTGAGAATTTATAATGAAGAAAATGGAGAGAATCTGAATACAGAGCCCAGTCAGTAATACTACTACAACAAAGAGAAATGTTATTTGCATGAAGTTGGAGGCTGAAGGAAGGGGTTCACTGAGTATTTAAAAATGCTTAGACTAGGGGCGCCTGGGTGGCGCAGTCGGTTAAGCGTCCGACTTCAGCCAGGTCATGATCTCGCGGTCCGTGAGTTCGAGCCCCGCGTCGGGCTCTGGGCTGATAGCTCAGAGCCTGGAGCCTGTTTCCGATTCTGTGTCTCCCTCTCTCTCTGCCCCTCCCCCGTTCATGCTCTGTCTCTCTCTGTCCCAAAAATAAATAAACATTGAAAAAAAAATTTAAAAAAAATGCTTAGACTCACAGAGTAAGGAATCAACACAATGGAAGACTTCTCTAGGCCTGAAATACCAAAAGTACAGGCCAAAGGTAAGGCTCCGGAAAGCACTGGAGGGATTTTGCAGGTATCCCCTGAGATGTATTTGAGAGGGGGCACCTGGGTGGCTGAGTTCGTTAAGCCTCTGACTCTCGACTTTGGCTCAGGTCATGATCTCACGGTGAGTTTGAGCCCCACATTAGGCTCTATGCTGGCAGCGTGGAGCCTGCTTAGGATTCTGTCTCCCTCTCTCTCTCTGCCCCTCCCCTGCTTACTCTCTATCTCCCTCTCAAGATAAATAAAAATAAACTTTAAAAATAAAATGCATTGAAAAGACTCTCTCCTCCCCTCATCTCAGCCAAAAATTTTAAGTCCAATTTGCTAATTACTATGGAGTAAACCAAAGATGGAGAGGGAAGGGCTATCTCTTTAATAAAAAAAGTACAAACGCAAAACAAAGAATTTAGTGTAGGAGGCTAAGATTTGATGAAAGCGTGACATCACCGGAGATGGACACCCCTAGGGGCCAGGAATCAGAAGGCCTCTGCCCACCTCTTGGGACTGAACTGGAAATCCAAATCCTGGGAAGTGTTTTGCTTTCAGACTGGGATGCTCTTGTGGTGGTTTTTGTAGTCTGGGGTATTTTTTAGAGCGAGAGAAGCCTGGGCCACAGTCAAGCCTGCTGCTTCAGTTATAAATAAAGTGGGCAAATTAAATCCACCTTGCATATGGTTTACTTGTGTGTATCTGTTTAAAGTGCTCCATTCGTTTTGTCAAAAAGGCTCTATCACCATTTACAAGGCTTTCATTAAAAGTATATACAAAAAACAAAACAACCAAAATAGGGGCGCCTGAGTGGCTCAGTCCGTTGGGCCTAGACTTTGACCTAGGTTATGATCTCATGGTTCTTGTGAGTTGGAGCCCTGAGTGGCCTGGGACTCAGAGCCTGGATCCTGCTTCAGATTCTGTGTCTCCCTCTCTCTCTCTGCCCCTCCTCTGCTCACGCTCTCTCTCTCTCTCAAAAGTAAACATTAAAAATTTAAAAAAACCCACATAAACTGATCTCCTAATATGAATGATTTTAGCAGAGTATGATGATGGAGGCCACTACCTGTGCACCCGCTGTTCTGATTTTTCAAACAGGAACTGTGGTGCCCACAAAAAGCTGCTTAAACTGAACACTGCTTTCATGTATTTGACAAGAGGCAAAGGAGGGAAGGACCAGCCCAAGCGTCACCGCCAAGACTGAGACCAACACCCAGGGCCTCATCGAACCCCACATCCGTCCAGCGCACGCAGACCTAATCCATTAAGAGACACGGGGGTGCTAGTAGGGAGGTTGGCCTGAGGCCTTCCTGGAGGTGACCGGGTCTCTGCCTAAAGCTAAGGCCGTGCCCTCTCTGGCTGCTGGCTGGGTAGATGCTGACTCAACACGCCTTTGCAGGGTCTGCGCCTTTGAAGTCCAGTCTCGCTTTCCGTGGCGCATTGCAGCGCCCCCCAGAACCCTGCGGGAGCAGTACATCACAACCAGAGAGGCTGGCAGTCTCCTTTCTGAGCACAGAGGTGGCTCTGAAAATAGCCTTTGGGTTCCAGGGCGCCCGGCGCGCCTCACTTGGAGCTGGTGTACTTGGTGACGGCCTTGGTGCCCTCAGACACAGCGTGCTTGGCCAGTTCGCCCCGCAGCAGCAGGCGCACGGCGCGGTCTGCACCTCGCAGGACGTGATGGTCGAGGCAGGGGCCTCGCTGGCGATGTGCTCGAAGATGTCGTTGACAAACGAGTTCATGATGCCCATGATCTTAGACGAGATGCCGGTGTTGGGGTGCACCTGCTTCAGCACCTTGTACATGTAGATGGAGTAGCTCTCCTTGCGGCTGCTCTTTCTTCTGCGCTTTGGTGACGGCCTTCTTGGAGCCCTTCTTGGGCGGAGTGGGAAGGATCCGGCTTGGCTGGGCAGCGCAGGGGTGGGGGTGGGGCAACGAGGCGGTGGGGACTCCGGGGCTCAGGCAGCGCGGGCACAGGGGCTCCAAGCGGGCGCGGATGCCCGGGTGGGGGCGGCGGGGGCGTCACAGGGACGCGGGCTCGGGGCTGGCGGGGTACGCAGGAACGCCAGGAGGCGGCTAGAGTGGAGGTAGCTGGGGCGCGAGTGTGCGGGCGAAGGGGCAAGGGGCCGCGGACAGGGTACCGGAACCGGCGGTGCAGTCGCAGGAACCGAGATGAGTGCGGCGAGCCCAGGCAGCGCTATTTATTGTGTCCATATTCAAATGAAGCCTCCAAGTCGCGGGAATCTGATTGGACGGCAGGCTGTGAGCCTCTGGGACCGCTAGGAGTTTATGTAAATAGCAGATGCTGGCTCTTATTTCCTATTGGATGGCAATCCCACCAATCCGAAGACGCAGGTGCCTCGCGCTGGGAGTCAGGTTGAGCATCTTTGTTCAAACCAGGAGAGGAGGGGCCTTTGTGTGGTCACCGGTTCTGGATGGGGTAAATAATAATAATAAAAATAAACATAAACAATAACAACAACAATAATAAATAAGGAAATAAGAGTCGGTTTAACGCTGCATCTCCATCTTCTCCGGGCAAGGGGTAAACACGTTTCTGAGGCCCAAAGCTAGGGAGGACAAGCTGATGCTTATTCAGCAAAGGGGAATGGGAATAACTTAACTATTTATTTCCCATCATTCCCCCAACAAAAGGCCAATGTCAGAATTCAGGCGTAAATCCAAACGGCTGAACACTGAAAATCTGTGAAGGCACTCACATTGGAGGTGTAGCAACAGGGCAGACTTGCAAGTGGAAGGACTGATGAAGGGGCTTCCGGGGAAACAGTCCTTTGATTTCAGTGCTGACTAATTTCTTTTGAAGTGATCGCTGCGTGCTAGGTACTCCGTATCTAGGGTCTCATCTTGTCTGTGAACGCATCAGAACACAGGCTTATAGAATTGTTACAGGCTAAACTGAGGCCTACCAAAAATATTAGGAATCTATTGAACAAAAGTTGCTTAGAATCAGGCAACATCCAATTTAACAGATAGAGAAGATTTCCATGGAGCCGTACAAAATGAAAGACTTGTATCGGCAGAACAGAGAGGGAACAAGAAGTCACAGGAAAGGAAAAATAGCATTATTGCGAGGTCACTTTCTTTTAGAGAATGGAAGAGGCCTATCAGACTGATTACCTCACTAGTGCTGATCAGTGTTGTGACCGGCGCAACAAACACCGAGATCAGGGTCCTGAGGGTAGGGGAATGTAAGGAAAAAAAGAGAGAAGAGAAGACAGTTTGGGAACAGGAGGGTCCCCTGGGCTGATGGCCCAAGTGACGGCTTTATTGTTGCTGTACACAATCTTTTATATCAAGACTCATAAGGGTCAGGCCATTCTAAGAATAAACAGGTTTCACATAATCGCTGCCAACCAAAACATTTAGTTCTGTGTTCCTTGTGAATTTTCTAAACGGGTCACAGCAAGACCTTGTTGACAAGATTGCTAGCAAAACACAGTTCCCATGTTTGTTTCTATTTGACTCGGGGTAGATAAAGGGGAGGTAACATTACTGCCAACACCCACAGACCACAGGCTTCAGGAATTAACTTTGTCAGCTTTGACAAGGCTTTCGTATGCCCTTGAAAATGGGGGAATGGGAGGGGGAACCACTGGGTTGGCTGAGTCAGCAGGGAACCGTTGCTCGACCCGGTCTCAGCCTGGCACCAGGGCCCGGCCTCCCACAATCAGGGGATTCCTGATTCACTGGAGCTTAATGCTCCACTTCTGGGACAGCTGACACTTGCAATAAATTCAGTCTTGGTTCCATGACATGGCACTTAGCATGAGGCACTCCATTTTGGATATGTTGTCTTGTTTTCACCAGAAGTTATCAGTCCCTGAGTTGCCTCCCCCATTAAATTAACTCCTATAGACATGAGTTAAGGTCTCCTATATGTTAAATGCCAAGGTGGAAATATAAGGTGTTAAGAATTTACTTACTTGAGCATCACACCTGGGAAGCTCAGAAATGCAGACTCTTGGGGTGCCTGGGTGGCTCAGTGGGTTGAGAGTCTGACTCTTGATTTGGGCTCAGGTCATGATTTCATGGTCTTGAGATTGAGACCTGTGTTGGGCCACACTGAGCATGGAACCTACTTGGGATTCTCTTCCAATCTTTGCTCCTACCCTGTGCAGTCTCTCTCTCTCTCTCTCTCTCTCTCTCTCTCTCTCTCTCTCTCAAAATAAATAAATAAACATAAGAAAAAATAGAAATGCAGAATCCTGGGCCCCATTTCAAAGGTATTGACTCAAAAGTTGTATTTTTTTCTTTTTTTAAAAATTTTTAATGTTTATTTTTGACAGAGAGAGACAGACAGAGCATGAACGGGGGAGGGGCAGAGAGAGAGGGAGACACAGAATGGGAAACAGGCTCCAGGCTCTGAGCTGTCAACACAGAGCCCGACGCGGGGCCTGAACTCACAAACTGCAAGATCATGACCTGAGCCGAAGTCGGATGCTCAACCGACTGAGCCACCCAGGCCCCGCTTTTTCTTTTTTTTTTTTTAAGTTTATTTTTATTTATTTTGAGAGAGAGAGAGAGAGAGAGAGAGAGAGCAAGTGGGGAAGAGGCAGAGAGAAGAGGGAGACAGACTCCCAAGCAGGCTCCACACTGTCAGCACAGAGCCCGATGTGGGGTTCAATCTCAAGAATGGTGAGAGCATGACCTGAACTCAAGTCAAAAATTGGACTCTTGGGTACCTGAGTGGCTCAGTCAGTCAAGTGTCTGACTTTGGCTCCAGTCATGATCTCACAGTTTGTGGGTTTGAGCCCTGCACTGGGCTCTGTGCTGACAGGTCAGAGCCTGGAGCCTACTTCGGATTCTGTGTTTCCCTCTCTCTCTATCCCTCCCCCGCTCATGCTCTGTCTCCCCAAAATAAATAAACATTTAAAAAAAAGAGTTGGACACTTAACCGATTGAGCCACCCAGGTGCACCAGATGTATTTTAAACAGACTCAGATGCATATCACACTTTGAGAAGGTCTAAGGTCTGGTCTGGGTGTCACTTACCTGGCCACTGTAACCATCCAGAGCATTATCCAGAGGCCAGGAAACTTAATGGTGCCCCCAACAGACAAAATGGATCACAGCTTCAGAAAAGTCAGCAAGATGCTTTCAAGATACCCACACAAATGCCCTCTATGTGCAAATATGTCTGTACAAACATGTCTTGTGTGTTCACACATGTCCTGTGAGATCCATGGGCCTCTTGAGATTGTGGGTGCCTTGAGCTGCTTTGGATATACTCAGCATTGACCATTTTATCTATTTACCTTAAAAAATGGAGTTGATTTAATGAACATTTCTATAGAGCTCATTATCATCTAGGTAACCATTTAATACATAATTCACATTAGTGCTGATAAGACCCTTTCCTGGTATGCACTATTATCAACTCCATTTTATGGATGGGTAGCAAAAGACTGAAGAAAATATGTCCCGAGTTAAACATGTGGGAGGCAGGAGCTGACCCTGAAAATCAAGCTGATTGGTGCCAAGAAATTTTAAATATTTGGATAGTGAATTGCACTCAATTTTGAAGAAGGGACACTACTTATGATGTGGTGTGTAGAAGAAAAATAGGAAAACACCAATGCATCACTCTGTGTTTCAGTTTCTGACAAACAAAAGTCCAAAATCTTATAATTGGTCTCTCCTGGAAAGATGAAAGTATTGTAGATGAAATTGTACTGAATTCTACAATCGCTGACTCCATTAAAAGAATAAAGCCTTTGAATACAAGGTGCCTTAAAGAAATAGAAAAAAAGGCTTGTTTCTGGATCATTACCCCAAACCACTT
This sequence comes from Lynx canadensis, assembly GCF_007474595.2. NCBI lineage: Eukaryota > Metazoa > Chordata > Mammalia > Carnivora > Felidae > Lynx > Lynx canadensis. The sequence goes on along the minus strand of NC_044303.2, from coordinate 87,846,239 downwards.
TTGTAGCCATCATTATTTTTTTTCTGTGGGAGTTAATGAGTATAAAAATGATTAGTCTTGCTTCCCAGCACCAGTGGGAGATGTCAGAAGCCCGATCTTGCACACGAGGTGCACTCCAAGCAAGAATCTCTTTCCTTTTGCCTGCAGATTTCATGAGCACAGACTTCTCTGACATAGTCTTGAAACTCACTGTTTGGAGAAGGTCTTTCTGTCTCAGTGAGGCTCACTTCTGGTGGATATTGAAGCTCTAACACATTTATAATGTTGGGGAGGAAATGCTTTCACTCCACCCTCCTGGCTTTGATAGCTGGTTCTGGGAAGTGAACCGACAACAGGCAGATTGACAGGAGAAAAGGTGTATGAATTTATTAATTTTTATTATTACATGCATGGGGGCCTCCCAGGAGAAAAGGGTGACTATCTCCCAAAGCGGTGAGATTGGAGAGCTTATATACCATTTTTTTTTTAATGTTTATTATCTTAGAGAGAGCACGCACACACGAGCAGAGGAGGGGCAGAGAGCAAGAGAGAGACACAGAATCTGAAACAGGCTCCAGGCTCTGAGCAAATGTTCAGCACAGAACCCAATGTGGGGCTCAAATCCACAAACTGTGAGATCATGACCTGAGCTGAAGCTGGACACTCAACCGACTGAGCCACCCAGGTGCCCCTTGAGAGCTTATATACCATCTGAATTGGAGCAGGGGAGGGGGCTGTGGGCCTCTGAGGGGGACAGTGAATGGTGTTTAGGAAAGATGAGTGGGCCTTTTGGAGAATAGATAGCAGGTGTGATAGTCTGTGACAACGTTTGTCTGGTTGTGGCGTGGACTTCTTTCTTCCCTCCTGTGATGAAACCCCAGGAGGGGATTGATGGCAGTTAGGGTCTTTTTTTGGGGGAGGACCTGTCTTTTTTTTTTTTTTTTTTTTTTTTTATTTTATTTATTTTTGAGAGACAGAGAGAGACAGAGCACAAGTGGGGGAGGGGCAGAGAGGGAATGAGACACAGAATCTGAAGCAGATTCTAGGCTCTGAGCTGTCAGCACAGAGCCTGACGCGGGGCTCGAGCCCACACACTGTAAGATCATGACTTGGGCTGAAGTTGGACACTCAACCGACTGAGCCACCCAGGCGCCCTGGACCTGTCTTTTTTTTGAGAGAGGGAGTGAGCACTTGGGAGCATGGGAGGGTCAGAGGGAGAGAGAGAGAATCCCAAGCTGACTCCACACCCAGAGCACAGTCTGAATGCAGGGCTCAATCTCACCAACCATGAGATCACAACCTAAACTAACATCAAGAGTTGGATGCTTATCCAACTGAGCCACCCAGGCGCCTCTAGAAGAATAATTTAAAAAGGGTGTCGGATGATAAAAAAATAAAAAATAAAAACATTTTTTTTTTCTTAAAGGTTTCAGTGCACAGTGCCTGGTGCTGGTAGCAATTCCTTAACTATGTGGAACAAATGATGGAGTCAGTGAAAGGAGCACATTTCATCATCCTGAATTCCTGTGCCCACCACGGACACCATCCTTTTTCTCTGCTGGGATAAAGATGCTGTGCAGTGTTTTTGCCCCACCCCAGCCTGGTGTCTTACACATTCCCACCAATGAGCATTGCTGTAGATGAAATGTTGCAAGCCCCCCGCCCCCAACAGCTACAGCAGCACTTGCTGCTTATGGATCCTGCAGGGGTGTGGGGTGGGGGGAGGGCTCTGCGGGGAGGCAGCACCCTGCAGATGCAGGAAGGGTGCCAGACCATAATGGTTGGGGCTGGGAGCTGCAGGTAGGTGGGTGCCTGCAGTGACAGTGCATGCACACTGGAGCTCTGCAGAGAAGAGGTAAACCTCCTTGCACGCTTTGCAGGTTCACAAAGCAAAGAAGGAAGGCAGCTTGGCCAGCCTTTGTCCTGGAGACAGCCTCCAGCGTGCACCTGAGACAAAGGCCGTGGCGGGGGTGCTGGGGCTCCTGTGGCCGGCCTTGCGTACAAGACCCTGGAGGAGACAGGTGTTAACCCTGCACCCATGCAAGGTTTTGGGGTTGCTTCCAGGCTGGGCCCGTCCTTTTCTTCCTGTGCTCATTTCCATGTTGTTTCAGCAGGCAGGAGAGAGGGGGTCTTCAGTCAAATCCCAGCTCCAGGTGGGAATGAAAGGCTGGAGACCACGGTGGAGGGGAGGTGGGGGGGTGGGTCAGGGAACTGAATCTGGTGTTGGGTGAGCAGCTTGTGGGATGGATCATTGCCATCTCAGTGCCCACACAGACACGCAGACACAAAGGCCAGATGTGCTGGTCCCTCAGCCCCTGAGCTGCACAGCTACCCATTCCCCACCTAGGACAGGTTTCGGGTGCCCCCAGGGGCTGGGGTCAGGGGACAAAATGCTCTGGAGGCCACACAGGCCTTTCTGGTTACTTGTTCCTCCACGAGAGTGAGCTCCCGTCCTCATGTGTATATAGTATATTTCTATTACTTCCCGTCTACATACAGATATGCAAAAATCGTGTGGGGAGCCTGGGTGGCTCCATGGGTTGAGTGTCTGACTTTGGCTCAGGTTGTGATCTCAACCGGTTCCTGAGCTCAAACCCCGATGGGGGCTCAGTGCTGACAGCATGGAGCCTGGCTCATATCCTCTGTATCCCTCTCTCTCTGCTCAGCCCCTGCTCACGCTCTCTCTCAAAAATAAACTAAAAAAAAAAAAAGTAAAAATGTTGGGGCACCTGGTAAAAATGTAGGTTAAGTGTCCAACTTTGGCTCATGTCATGATCTCACAATTTGTGGGTTCGAGCCCCGTGTTGGGCTCTGCACTGACAGCGAGAAGCCTGCTCGGGATTCTCTGCTCTCTCTCTCTCTCTCTCTCTCTCTCTCAAAATAAATAAATAAACTTAAAATGAAACAATCAGGAATCACCCTGTCCCACTAATCTGACTGATAGGTCCCTGCTGTCCCCTCCCTAAAGGAAAGTGACCTTGCAATAATCACCCACCTTTGGCCCCGTATGACTTCCTTGCTTCCCCCCTTTCTGCCTATAGAAGTCTTTCATTTTTGGCTCCTCCGAACGCCTTCTTATCTGCAAGACTGGGTGCTGCCTGATTCAAATCAGTCTTTGCTGAAATACACTCTCACAATTTTCAATATACCTCAGTTTCTCTTTCAGCAGTGCTGGTATCAGAAGTGGGACCTCAGGGAAACCCCTGTCAGTCCCAGAGCAACTGGGAACCAGGCACAGGCACCTGCTGAGCCCCTCTGAGCCCATGGCTGTCTTGCCGCCTCCAGTGGTCATGGGTAAGTCCTGGTTGGTCCTGGTCCTCCTGTGTTATGAGCTTTCAGACTTTATCAGAGCATGTCTCTTTCCAGACTGGAAATCGGCTGAAGTCAGACTGGGTCTGACTTAGAAACTGGGCTAGGTCTTGGGTTGGATTGGGTCCTATGTGAGGCCTCAGGTAAATCGGATTTTGTTTAAAGGCTGAACAAGCAGTTTAACATTACCAGAGATAATCTTTTTCCTTTTAAGTTTTAATTTTAATTCCAGTTAGTTAACATACAGTGTAATATGAGTTGCAAGTGTAGAATTGATTCAACAACTCCCAGTGCTCATCACAACAGGTGTACTCCTTCATCCCTATCTCCCATTTAATACACCCCCGACCCATCTCCCTTCTGGTAACCATCAGTGTGTTCTTTATAGTTAAGAGTCAGTTTCTTGTTTTGCCTCTCTCTCTCTTATTTTCCCTTTGCTCATTTGCTTTGTTTCTTAAATTCCACATATGACTTAAATCGTATGGTATTTTCTTTCTCTGACTGACTTATTTCACTTAGCACATAATACACTCTAGCTCCATTCATGTTGTTGCAAATGGCAATATTTCATTTTGTTTTCATCACCGAGTACTATTCCAATGCATGTATATACCACATCCTCTTTATCCATCATCAGTTGATGGACATTTGGGCTCTTTCCATAATTTGGCTATTGTTGATAGCACTGCTATAAACATTGGGGTGCATGTACCCCTTTGAAACAGCACACCTGTTTCCCTTGGATAAATACCTAGTAGTGCAATTGCTGGGTCATAGGGTAGTCCTATTTTTAGTTTTTTTGAGGAACCTCCATACTGTTTTCCAGAGTGGTTGCACCAGTTTGCATTCCCACTAGCAGTGCAAAAGAGATCCTCTTTGTCCATCATCAGTTGACAGACATTTGGGCTCTTTCAATAATTTGGCTATTGTTGATAGTGCTGCTATAAACATTGGGGTGTATGTGTCCCTTTGAATCAGCATTTTTTTTTATCCTTTGGGTAAATACCTAGTAGTGTAATTGCTGGGTCATAGGGTAGGTCTATTTTTAACTTTTTTTTTTTTAATTTTTTTTTCAACGTTTATTTATTTTTGGGACAGAGAGAAACAGAGCATGAACGGGCGAGGGGCAGAGAGAGAGGGAGACACAGAATGGGAAACAGGCTCCAGGCTCTGAGCCATCAGCCCAGAGCCTGACGCGGGGCTCGAACTCACGGACCGCGAGATCGTGACCTGGCTGAAGTCGGACGCTTAACCGACTGCGCCACCCAGGCGCCCCTATTTTTAACTTTTTGAGGAACCTCCATACTGTTTTCCAGAGTGGCTGCACAAGTTTGCATTCCCACCAGCAGTGCAAGAAGGTTACCCTTTCTCCACACCCTCGCCAACATCTGTTGTTTCTTGAGTTGTTAGTTTTGGCCATTCTGATAGATGTGAGGAGGTACCTCATCCTGGTTTTGATTTATATTTCCTTGATGATGAGTGATGTTGAGCATCTTTTCATGTGTCTATTAGCCATCTGGATGTCCAAAGATAATCCTGAGACACAGTGGCCACAGTGGAGAACTTTTAACCTAGATGAAGAGGTGTCCCAGAGAAAAAGGGGGCTCAGCCAAGTAGTCACCATAAAGGCTCGACAGAAAATTGTTTTTCCTCCTTTACAGTTTCTGGTGACCAAGATGAGACCTGCTGGGACACCAGGCTCACTCCAGAACCTGCAGATGATGTCCTGGGAGTAAAAGCAGGAGCTGGCAAAGGGTGAGAAGTCTTAGCAGATCTCCATCTATGGTGCCTGATGGAGAGAGGAAGGTAAAATCTCACGTTGTCCCTTTCTTTCCAAATTCGGACTGGCAGGAGAAAAACATTTTTAAAAATTAGATCTTTGTTTTTTTTTTATTAAAAATTTTTTGTAATGTGTATTTATTTTTGAGAGAGAGAGACACAGAGCATGAGCAGGGGAGGGGCAGAGAGAGAGGGAGACACAGAATCCGAAGCAGGCTCCAGGCTCTGAGCTGTCAGCACAAAGCCTGACATGGGGCTCAAATCCATGAACTACATGATCATGACCTGAGCCGAAATAGGATGCTTAACTAATTGAGCCACCCAGGCTCCCCTAAAAGGATTTTTTTTTAAACATGGCTCTATCATCACAGGTTGGCCAAACTGGAAGCTGATATTCAGAGTCTGCTAGAAACTTATTTTTAGGCCTCCTCTCCTAAGTTAAAATAAAGCTATGTACACAGAGATAAAGGAAAACATTCTGAAGCCTTTTGTGCTGAAGCACATACTGAAATATTCCAAAGACACACAGCTGTAAACCTAGAACATAGGAATCTTTTGCTTTCCATTGTAGTTGGAAATGTTCCTGATATCACGAAGCAAATTGAGTGTAATATGGCTGGATGTCTGCATCAGCGCCTTGATATCACTTAGGCTCTACTATGATTCTTTGGGGGAATTAAAAGCCCCTGTCCTTATCCCATAAGGGATTTTGCTTTGCAAAAGCAGAAATGCAGCTCTAGAAACAATTCAAGGTCCACCTGTCTTTACCATTCCCCAAATGTCCTGTATCCATTTCATGATGCTTGCAGATACCGTAAAAGATCAGGATTTTGGAGGGGCACCTGGGTGGCTCTTGGGTAAGGGGCTGACTTCATCTCAGGTCATGATCTTTCTTTTGTGGGTTTGAGCCCCACATCGGCCTCTGTGCTGACAGTTCAGATCCTGGAGCCTGCTTCAGATTCTGTGTCTCCCTCTTTCTCTCTGCCCCTCCCCCGCTCATGTCTGTCTCTCAAGAAAAAATAATAATAATAAATAAAATTAAAAAATTAAAAAAAAAACCTCACAGAGGACAGATGTCAGACACCAAATCAAAGACACATTTTCAGGGGCACCTGAGTGGCTCAGTCAGTAAAGCATCCAACTTTGGCTCAGGTCACCATCTCATGGTTTGTGAGTTTGAGCCCCATGAAGGGCTCTGTGCTGACAGCTCAGAGCCCACTTCAGATCCTCTATCCCTCTCTCTCTCTTCCCCTCCTCTGCTCATTCTCTCTGTCTCAAATAAATAACTAAACTTAAAAAAATAAGAAATTATAACCAGGATTTTTTTTAACATTTAAGTAATCTGCACGGACAGCAAAGATTTTGTGTCCTACTAAAATACCTTACTGTGTTTCACGTTGTCTTTAACAGGTCTTTGATTATGTAAGAAAATCCAGTTTTCTCATCTTACGCCATACCACCCTGAATGCGCCTGATCTCATCTGATCTTGGAAGCTAAACAGGGTCGGGCCTTTAATATCTCCAATTGCCACTTTGGTCGAGTAGATGAGTAAGCATTATTTCATAATAATCTGTGATCCTATTTAATCAAATGTCCAAACCTGACATTTTCCCCAAATCAAATTCTAAATGGAGCCTTAAATTTTTTTTTAAATGTTTATTTTTGAGAGAGAGAGAGAGAGAGAATGAGCAGGGGAAGGACAGAGAGAGAGGGAGACACAGAATCTGAAGTGGGCTCCAGGCTCTGAACCATCAGGATAGAGTCTGACGTGGGGCTCAAATCCATGGACCGTGAGATCATGACCTGAGCTGAATGAAGTCGGACACTTAACTGACGAGCCACATAGGCTCCCCGTGTTGTCTTTAAACTTAAAAAAAAAAAAAAAAATATATATATATATATATATATATATATATATATATGTTTATTTTTGAGAGAGAGGGAGACACAGCATGATCAGGGGAGGGACAGAGGGAGGGAGACATGGTCCAGGCTCTGAGCTGTCAGCACAGAGCCCGACGTGGGGCTCAAATCCATTGACTGTGAGATCATTACCTGAGCTGAAGTTGGTGGCTTAACTGACTGAGCCACCCAGGCGCCCCTGGAGCCTTTTGACCTCAAAATAACTTTGACATTTCCCGGAGGGATCCTGGAATATCTCAAAGGACGTGTGTCTCACCTTGTTAAAGAAAGACGTCAGACCAGTTAGCTTGATTTGATATGCAATTATGGTATACAAATCATGCAGCAAGCACCTTCAAACACATCATGGTAAACCTTAAGTTGTATGTGTGGGTGTATGTTACTAATATACCATGAAATGCTCAAAGTACATAGAAATCTGTTGATACTCTCCTTGTCCAGCTAGCACCTTAAATTGTATGCCACAGAAACATCTACACTTCCTTATCAAAAGAACACTCACCAAATGTTTGAGCATGGGCATTTTTTAAAGTGTTTTGATTTATTTTTGAGGGAGAGAGAGACAGAGTGTGAGCTGGGGAGGGGCAGAGAGAGAGGGAGACACAGAATCTGAAGCAGGCTCCAGGCTCCAAGCTGTCAGCACAGAGCCTGGTGTGGGGCTCAAACTCGTGAACCACAAGATCATGACCCGAGCTGAAGCCGGGAGCCCAACTGACAGAGCCACCCAGGCACCCCTGACCATGGGCATTTTTAACTTTTGCTGTTTACAGACCGTTGTTTTACTCTGACGTTCTTGCAAGAGCAAGATTCAGCAAAAGGACCCTGCTGAGTACTCTTGACCACGGACCCCACTGCCAAGCCACCAGGTGTCGAAACTTGGGTGCGTATTCCCAATTGAGGAAGGCTCCCCCTGCCATCTGGTCATTTGTAAATACCGGATAATGCCACTGGCCACATATCTCGGGCCATTGCTGAGGGGGATAATCTAACCTCCAATGTCTGTTGGATTCTCCACAATGCGATGCTGGCAATCCTGTCATTCTGCCCGGCACAAACCTTCCACTTGATTTCCAATGCCTCAGCACACACCTCCTTACTCAGTTAAAAGATAATCAAGACTGTCTGTGGCCAGAGGCTCAAGGGGTTTTTGCTGGGCAGCTACTGGTTCAGTAGCAGAATCTGCAACATCAAGAGTGAAGGGGAGGGGGAGCCTGGGTGGCTTGGTCGGTTAAGCCTCAGATTTGGGCTCAGGTCATGATCTCCATGCTGACAGCTCAGAGCCTGGAGCCTGCTTCAGATTCTGTCTCCTTTTCTCTCTGCCCTTCCCCTGCTTTGCTCTCTCTCATTCTGTCTCTCTGTCAAAAATAAATAAACATTTTTTTAAAAATGTAGGAGGGATTATTAAAACAAGACTCCAGACCCCAAATATGGAGTCACTTCTAAGCCCCAGCTCACCAAACCGAAACAATCAATGACAGTGTTAGCTCTCCCAGAAATGGGAGCTTCGACCAGACAATCAGGATTCCCTGGTCAGCACTGGTGACAAAATCTGCCTGGTAGGCCCCTGCAGTCCCTTCCCCAAAGGAAGGTGGCCTTGTCATAAGCCACCTGCTTTCTTGCCTGGAATTACTTCCTCATTTCTGCACCGTTCTGCCTGGTTAAGTCTTTCATTTCCTACAGCTCCCTGGCACTCCCTGCTATCTGCTGGGAGACTGTGTGCTGCCTGATTTCAATCCAGTTTTGCTCAAATAAATTTGTAACATTTTTAAGAGGCCTCAGTTTACTTTTTTTTTTAATTTTTTAATGTTTATTTATTTTTGAGAGAGACAGAGACAGAGCATGAGCGGGGAAGGGGCAGAGAGAGACACACAGAATCCAAAGTAGGCTCCAGGTTCTGAGCCATCAGCACAGAGCCTCACACAGGCCTGGAACCCACGAGCTGTGAGATTATGACCTGAGCTGAGTCAGATGCTTAACCCACTGAGCCACCCAAGCGCCCCAAGAGGCCTCAGTTTACTTTTTAACAGAGGAGATCTAGAAAACGGATCGCACATAGTCCGAAAACACAAAACTTGACATTTTATGAGAACGATTTTCCTATACTTGATGTATTTGATAGGTTTTGAGTTTTCAGGAGAGGTGGTCTGCATCTGGGAAGGGAGAGCTCTGGAGAGATGTGCACGAGGGTGTTGGGAAAGGAGGATGGGGCAGATGGAAGGGTGTAGGGAGGAGGCTGGGGGCTGGGGAGGCAGCCGGCCTCACCCACAGGACCGTGCCCTGGGGACACCCCAGGCCATGAGATTTTCTCCAAGGTTCCCCCTCTTCCCCTCCAGGGCAGCCGCACTGCCATTTTCACCCGCATGCTAGGAAATCGCGAGGATGTCCAAAGACAGGGGTGAAAACGTTAAGGCACAAACGTGGACAAAACACAACAGATTCCAAGCTCAGACACCAAACTGAGGGCGCAGCAAAGGCGATTGGGAAAGGGAAGCTTTAGAAAGCTCCAGAACGTGTCTCAGCCAACCGGGTAGGATTGTTTGAACCAATCCAGATGGGCTGTTCTGGTAAATACCAGAGGCTTGGCTCTTCCTGTTCATCTCAGGGGCCTCCTGAGACTGACTGTGTGCCCGAGGGGTGCCCCCCAGGCGGCTGTGGGCGTGAGGGGGCCCTGAGGCGAAGGTCCCGCACCCCCAGCCTCTGCGCATCCCGTCACCGCCTGCAGTATTGCGTCCCCGCGCCCCTGTGCTACACCTCTGCACATCCCCGCACCATCTGCAGTTCTGTGCGCCCCCCTGCCTCCCCCCACCTCTACACCTCCCAGCACCCGCTGCAATTCTGTGACAGCCCCCCCCCCCCGCCTCCCATCAACTCTGCAGGTCCTGACACCTTCTGCAGTTCTGTGCCCCCCCCCCCCCCCGTCTTCTCCCACCTCTGCACGTCCCGGCACCTTCTGCAGTTCTCCATCCCCGCGGCCCTTGTGCCCAGCACCCCTACACCTCCAGGCATCGTTTGCACTTCTGCGCTCCCACCCCAGCCCCCTGTGACCTGCACCTCTGCACCCCTGTACCCACCCCCCGCTTCCACCCGGCCCTCCCAGCGCGCTGGAAGGGCTGCCGGGGGAGGGGGTTCCGCGGTCCCCCACCTGTGCGCGGTGGTCGCCCCGCTCGCCCCGCCCCGCCCGGGGACCCCGGGGGGGCGGCGCGGGCCGACGATAGCCACGGGGGCCACCAGCAGTGCCAACTAAGTGACTTTGTGCGGGGTTTCCCGACGCCCTTGGCTCTCCGTTCGCGGTCTTGGGAGAGAGCCAGCTTTTCAGACTCGCTTGGGAGCGGGACTGTGGGAGGGGGGTGGCGACGGGAGGCTTGCGTTCAGAACTCCGGATCCACCAATCCGTGGTAGGCCTGCACTGGAATCCGGCTGCCCAGGGTCAGCCCCTCCAAGGCTCTGCCTCGTCTCCTCCTGCTGTGGGCTGTCTGCAGCCTCAAGCTGTCTCGGACCTCCGTGGCCAGCCCTCTGCTGGGACAGCAAACGCATCCTAGTTTCTGAGAGAGGGAACCACCTCCAGTAATTTCTCCAAAGTGGGAATGGGCTCAAGAAATGCTTTTCCCAGGGGCTGGGGGAGGGGGCTGGTGGCGGGAGCTTTGGCTGCTGTTTCAGCTTCCTTATTCCAAGTACCCACGCGAGCCCCTGCACACCGCCGGCCTGCACCCCGGCTTCTCGCTCACCTCGCCTCCCCACATGTGGTTTGGGTTCCCATCTGCATAACTCCGATGAGTTCTCTCTTGTTAGTTACACAGATTTTGTTGTTTGTCGGTTCCTATTTGTTTCACAGCGTGTGATTCTGATATACACAGATTTATCTCATGTTCCTTCAGGGAAAAGCTCCAGTTCTTTCCCAAAGCTACCAGCATACACTATTACTGAATTCAACTTGCCTCCGTGGGTTGATACTCACTTTTTTTCAGTGGCTTGTTTTTTTCCTACAACCAATGACTGGTCTTGACTTCAGAAGTCAGAGACCTGAATGCTTTTTGCAACTTCCACTCATCATAGAAAGTAGTTGCCTGCTTCTGTTCCCAGAAAAATAGATAACCTGGCCTCTGGCTTCGCTGCCTCCTGCAACTGGGCCCTGGAACCTTCTGAAGCCTGGTCACACCTCCTTCCTGCATAAGCATTGGCTATCTACATGGCCACCTAGCATCCACCCATAATGTGCCCCCCTTCTGCCTCCCATGGCCACCCAACATCCACCCATAATGTGTCCCCCCCACCTCCCACAATCCACGCATAATGTGCTCCCCCTTCTGCCTCCCATGGCCACCCAACATCCACCCGTAATGTGTCCCCCTGCCTCCCAACATCCACCCATAATCCTGAGCTTGCAGCCCGGCTGTGGCCTCTACTACCTCTTGCTGTGGGTCATGTTTTGCTATTTTAAAATATAGGGGTCTTACTATTATTATTCAGGTATGCTGAGGTGACCACCATCAGAGAGACAGCTTTTGGGGGCGCCTGGGGGACTCAGTTGGTTAAGCCACCTGCTCTTCATTTCGGCTCAGATCATGGTCTCAAGATTCGTGGCATCGAGTCCCACATCAGGCTCTGTGCTGACAGCGTGGAGCCTGCTTGGTATTCTCTGTCTCCCTCTGACACTCAGTTACCCAGAGGAAGGGGCACGTGGCTGCACATGACTGCATGGGGAAGCCCTGGGTCTGCAGGACCTGCAGCCCTGGGTCTGCACTAAAGGTCTTGTGGGCGAGACCTTTAGTGCATCTCTGCAGGACAGGTGAGTGTTGGCCACTTTGAGTGTTTCAGTGGGCTGTGAGGTGGAAGGGCTCTCCCATTGTCTGGCACCTGCCTGGGCACAGCTTGATTAGAGGAGGCAGTGGGTAGGCCTGTGAGCTTTGGGTTGGTGAGTTTGCATATGAAAGGCATGCCTCTGGTGAATTATTTCCTGTCTTAGGAACTGGTAGCCATGGCCTGGGCAGTCCTTGCTGGGGCCCCAAGGCCTCAGATGTCAGGGCTTCAGGATGCAGAAACTAGGAGGCCATGTGCTTCTAGGACTTTCTGCCCTTCCTTACAGGAGTCAAGTCTCCTTTCTTCCTCAGGGGGCTACTTCTGTGGGTTCCCAGGGCTGGGTCTGTTAGGGAACCAGGCTGGTACGCTGGCGGAAAAACCAAGCGGCACTCGGAGATCTTGGTGGATCGGAGACTTATTTAACACCGGTGGGTCAGAGGAGACCATTTCTCCAAAGATCTGAGCCCTGAATGTGAGTGGGAAGGGTAATTTATAGTTATCAGCCCCCATATTTGTGTGGGGGTGGTTGGTGGTTTGCACATGCAGCAAACAAAGGAAGAAGAACCCGGAGGAGGGGTCTCTAAGCTAGAGTCCAGAGTTTGCTTTAGCTCAATCAGCCATCTTTGGTGTACTTTATCCACTTCTCCAACATTCCCCCCTTTGATGCCTTTTGAAAAAACTTTTAGTAGGCATCACCTTTCAGTTTTACAGGTTGGTACTCTCAGAAGGCTAAGATATGTGCAGTAGTTTGGCGAGGAATAGTGTTTTCAATAAAATGTACCATGGCATTCAGTATACAAGGGCCGATGGATATAAGTAAAATTATGGAGACGAGGGGACCCGCCAGGGCAGGAAGCCAGGATGCCCAATCTGTGAGATCCCATCCTTTCCATTGATACTTTCCTGTTGTCTAAATTGAATTCGTTCCTTGAGTTCCCTAACCTTAGTTGTAACTATTCCTGACTGGTTTAGGAAATAGCAACATTCCTTCCCCAGAGAGATACAAGTCCCTCCTTTTTCTGGAGTGAGGAGGTCGAGGGCTTGCCTATTTTGGAGGGTCACTGCCGCCAAGAGTTTATTTAGCTTTGTAAGGTTACCAGAGAATCTGCCACCCGTTCCACCCGTTCGTTTAGCTCTTGAGATAGTCTATGGTATAGTCCTATGGATGAACCTGTGCCCCCTATTCTGGTTCCTGTTCCTGTCGCAATTCCCGCTCCTATCAGAATGGGTAACAGGACTGCCCATTTAGCCTGGGACTTGGGGCTAAAGGATGTGAGGGGAAGCACATCCAGCAGGTTTGGGTGTGATTATCTATTTTGTGGAGGACTGGTAGAGTGGTGTTAGTCCAACATTGGAGTGGGGAATTGGTAAGCATCTGATTGAGGGCTGAAAGGTTCAAACTTTGGTAGGCTGCCGGGGGAGTGGTCACCTTTATGGCTTGTATTACCCTATCCTGGGTATCCTTCATAACTGTTTGAAGGGACCTGTTGTGCACCTCTCTCCCATCCGAGATCCCCCATTGAGGAAGGTAAGTGTAGCAAGCTCTCTTCCCTCTCTGGAGGCCTTTGTTGTGACATGGGTTCCTGACATTTTGGGTTATCTCTATGGTCCAATACTTATCGTTGAGGCACCGGGTGACTGACAGAGTGGGTGTTTTCCCCTTGTAGCAAACTTTGTGGAGGGAGGTGAAGGCGCTGAATGCCCTTGACTCCTTTATTGTCATATAACAATCCTGGGGGCAAAGTGGGTAAGAGGCAGTTGTGAAGGTGAGAGAGGTTATCATAATATATAGGCAATACTTAATAATTCTCCCATTCAGAGGAGGTATGTGAGACCCAGCATGCATCTTTTGTCCCATGTCCAGCTTGTTGGTGCATTCTCTATCAGCCCAACAGTAAGAATTAAGATCAGGGCTATGGCACCAGTAAGGGGCAAGGGCTGGCAGAGTTGCATCCAAACACCTGGGCTTGGTCCACATGTTGATTCCTCAAGCTTCTGTCATGCGCAGGCCAGCCAGCTTCCGGGGCGTGGCTGGAGCAGGGCTGGAGATCTCAGGGGCCAGTGTCTTTTTGAGGGTCAGTTTAAGCGGGTTGACTGGATCTGGATCACATTGCCAGGTTGAGGGTTCATCTGAGTTGGCCTTAACTCTGGAGTGATGGACCCATGGGGTGATACCTGAAACTGAATCCTCTATTTGGTTGTATGCCTGTAAAGTCCACCTCCAAGTCTTTGAAAGGAGTGGGTTTCTGGTAACTGTCAGACCAGGTTTAGGGAAGATATGGTTTGCATATTTAGAGATCCATCCTGTCCAGTTGCTTAAATAATCATATGCCCATGGGGTCTTATTATTATCCCCATAGAATAACAAGCACAGAAGATTGCCTATATATGAAATACTGTAACAATTTTCTGAAGTTTACCTCAAGTTGTCTAGTTTAGGCAAACAACAAACATTTAAAGACAATCATAACTAGCATTTAACATCCATAACTGTGCATTGTTGAAACATAGTTGTTCTCTCTAAAACCCACCCTTTCCAGAGATAGCAAAATTGAGACCAATGCATTTGTAGAACAAGTCCAGTCTTAACAAATCTGGCCTAATTATTTACATAAGCTCAGCAAGAATAGCGATTGGTCATGAGGATCTTTTAAAGTTTGCTTTGCTGGAAACTTTTATAAGGAATCTCCGGGTTGAACTTTTAATAGCCTCTCCCGGCCAGAAGCCAAGCCAAATACTTGCCATCAGACAGGCTGCAATACCTGTAGAATTTGGCAAATTCCTCTTCATGAGGTCTCAAAGATATCCTGAGGTTCCTGCACCTGCCAGGAAATGACCTTCTTTACTCATTTGGTGAGGTTGCAGTCATGTGAGATTACGGGAGAGACCCCCCAGAGGAAGTGCCCTCCCAGGCCACCCTCCCTCCTTCTCCATATAGCCTTGCTCATCTTAACATCTGACAGCTCTTCTATTCTTGTCGGTCTAGTAAAGGTGCAAACTGGTCTCACGTTGTTGCCAAACAACATTTAGACCTTTATTGTTTTTTCTCATTGGGGTCCATTCAATGTATAGCATTACATTAGTTTCAGGTATACAGTATCTTGGTTCGATATTTGGATATATCGTGAAATGATTACCGCAGTAAGTCTCGTTAATGTCCACCACCCCACATGGTCACAAGATTTTTAAGATCTATCCTCTTAGCAACTTTCGAATATGAAATACAGTATCACTAAGAAAATAGTTGTTCTTAACTCTGCTATAATTTCCATTTCACTGATTTTGCCTTAAATTCTGTACTTTTTTAGTTTTGTTGAAGAAGTCCTTCTGTGCCTCTGGGTGACAAATGTATTGTCCTACGTTTTTGTCTGTTAACATCATGGTATTGGCTGTGCACTTTCTAAGACCAGTGATTGCTTCAATTCTCACTTCAGCTCACCTGATATGTGTCCGTCCATCTGTGTGATCTCTCTGTGTCCTTCTGCAAAGTTTGGCTTCCTGTGTTGTAGAGTTTGTTGAATACTTCAAGGAGGCTTTCAAATAACACATAAGTGTTCATAAATCTCTAATTAAAATTTTTGGGTTATAACTTGACTTATTAACACTTTAGTACAAGACCTTTACAATGCTGTTTCCTTCTGTATCTAAGTGCTGATTTTTCCTTGTTAAAAAAAAATCACAATAAATGGAGAACTTATACAACCTTTCACCCTGCATTAGATGAATATAATTGTAGGTTTAAAGAGTTTGCTTTGTAGTTTATTTCTTATTTTTTGGCTTAATAATTTCTGCTTTTATATCTACTTTTTTACTTCGTGTTTACTTTGGTTTACTCTGTTTTTCCTTCAGCATACTGAGTTGAACGGTGTATTCAGTGTCCACAGCAAATTACCACAAAGTGGGCACCCTGAAGTAATAACAGACCTTTATTGTGTCATGGTTCTGGGGGCTCCAAATCTGAGGTTCCCTCTGAGCGTTCTGTGCCTCCATGTAGCTTCTTCTCCTGGTCGCTAGTGCTCCCTGGCAGTCCTTGGCTTGTAGACGCATTACCCCAATCTGTCCCCATCTTCATGTGGCTTTCTGCATGGGTGTGTGGCCCAATTTCCCTGTTTTTCATAAGGACACCAGCCATTGGCTTAGGGCCACATGAGTCAAGTATGACCTCATCTTAACCTGATTGCATCCATAAAGATCTTCCTTCCAAATAAGGTCACATTAACAGGCTCCAGGGGTAGGACCTCAACATTTCCAGTTATCTTTTTGTTGGATGCAATCAGCCTCCCCCCACCCCAAAATATATGAGCTAATTTTTTAAGTTTATTCATTTATTTTGAAAGAGAGAGCAAGAGTGGGGGAGGAGCAGAAAGAGAGGGAGACAGAATCCCAAGCAGGCTCCATACTGTCAGCACAGAGCCCAGAATGGGGTTTGAACTCATGAACCAAGAGATCATGACCTGAGCCGAAATCAAGAGTTGGTCGCTTGACTGATTGAGCCACCCAGGTGCCCCCCAATATAGGAGTTTAAAGAAACACAATTTCCCCTTTTTTTAAAATGTTTATTTATTTTTGAGAGAAAGAGAGAGAAAAGAGAGAGCGGGAGAGGGACACAGAGAGAGGGAGACACAGAATCCGAAGCAGGCTCCAGGCTCCGAGCTTCCATCATAGAGCCCGATGCAGGGCTCGAACTCACGAACTGTGAGATCTGACCTGAGCCGGAGTCAGACGTTCAACCGACTGAGCCACCCAGGAGCCCCAAAACACATTTCCTTTTAAGTAGAGCTTATCTGGTCCCACACATTTTAGCGTGCAGTAGCTCCCATATATATCACGTCTAGATATTTCCAGTATCTCTCATTTTTTCTACCATGTTTACATCTTAAGTTCTAGCAAGGTAGAATGTAAAGTAAAATGATCAAAAACGTGAAAGAAGGACATTACTTTCTAGTGCAAGGAACTCTAGATCAACATAATCATTGCTAGCACAAGCAGGGAACTCACTTGTCATTTGAGCGCATGAGAAACCTTTATCATCTGTTTAGTCATGTGAAAGGGCTCATAACATTCTAAACTGTCGTGTTCTGCATTCCTAGTGTGCTATGGTTTCAAGTCACTAACCAAAATCAGGTATAAATTTGATATATATGGACACTAAATAGGATATAACCTGGTCACATTTGGGTTAAAAATGGACTTGTATGGGGTATTAAAAGCATTTATTTATTTATTTATTTATTTATTTAGCAAACATGCTTTTATTGTAGTCTAATTGAAATTCTGGCAATATAGAATTATAGATTTTCTTTTTTTCTCCTAAAACTTAATTTTTTTAATTTTTTAAATGTAATTTATTGACAAATTGATTTTTTATGTTTATTTTTGAGACAGAGAGAGTGAGAGCAGGGGAGGGCCAGAGAGAGAGAGGGAGACACAGAATCCAAAGCAGGCTCCAGGTTCTGAGCTGTCGGCACAGAGCCCGACTCAAGGGCTCAAACCCACAATCTGCAAGATCATGACCTGAGCTGAAGTCAGACGCTTAATCACTTAACCTACCGAACCACCCAGGTACCCCTTTGTTTTTATTTTAATGTTTATTTGTTTATTTTGAGCAACATGGAGAGCATGAGCAAGGGAGGCGCAGAGAGAGAGAGGGAGAGAGAAAATCCCAAGCAGGCTAAGCTGTCAGCACAGAGCCTGATGCGGGGCTCAATCCCACAAACCGTGAGATCATGACCTGAGCTGAAATCGGATGCGTAACTGTGACCGACTGAGCCACACAGATGCTCCAGAAATATTTACATTGTAATAAAAAGAAATAGATACTACCTGCAAGAGTGATTGAGCTTAGCTGTATTTTAGACTGAATACAGCTTTAAATACACACATCACGATGGAAAACAGGTTGAAAGATGACTTTTCAAGTGTTCTGTTCTGAAACCCTAAGAAATCCTGGAAAATGATTCCCACAGATCACACTGTAACTGCAGTTTATGCTTCCATGTTTCCTATCCACCGTTTTCTTTTTCTCAGTACTTGCAATTTGTTTAATCATCAATATTCCTATCCTCATCCCTACCCCCACTTTTCGACCCCAAAGTGAAGACAGTAAGTGGAAAAATCCAAAGGGAAATAAATAAGGAAGAGTCTTTAGTTTAGGAAGTCTACCAGTTTGGGGGACGTATCAGCCTGATGGGTGTGATTTTCAGAATCTCTTACAAACCCAGAGAAAACATTGTACTTGCTTGATTATCAGCTTATTATAAAAGGATCTGATTCCGGGACAGCCAGATGAGAGAGTTGCATAGGGTGAGGCACTGGGGAAGGGGTCACTGTCTCCTGCAACCTGAAGGGTACATGACATGTAAAACCTGTGGGGGTGAAGCTGCAATGTAGATGTATTACAATGAAGTTGTGGGTCACTTGGGGGCAGTAGATACTGGGGAGACTGCATGCGTAGTGTCTGGAACTTTCCCTGGCTGTCCCCAACTTCTGCTCTGTTTGCAGTGGGGTAGTTGATGGTCTCCAACAGCTGGTAAGTCAGGTTCCCTGCTCACACCTGGGTAGTTGCCTCCTCCATCACTCCCCACTCAAGGACTTTTGGCCTGAAATCTGAGGGGCTTGAGGGGGGCAGCGGAGGCCTTTTGTTTGACTATTTTCTGCTGTGAAGGGGTGATGCTCCTGAGTCAAAGTTCCTTGCTTTCTGTCAGGATTGGTCTCTCTAGTGTGGAATGTGTGTCCAGCGTTACTCCAAGGGACTGTCCGACGAATCAGGAAGGGAGCAAGTGAAAGAGGAGGCTAAGAAGGTGTGGGCCAAGGGGTAGGCCCAGGACACTTGGAAGGATGAGCTGAGGCCCCAGGACAGAGAGCAACAAGGGTTTCCCTTCTTTGAGGGAATGGCCCCGTTCTTCAGTTTTGTCTGCCTGGTGGAGGACGGAGGACATTTTGGGTGTTTTCCTGGACTTTTGCCTGACTGGTTAACATGGAAAAACAACACTGTTCCTTTACATATAGACAGGTACCTCCTTGGTCTGCAGTTAGTAGGTCTAGGGCCCTGTGATTTGGGAAGACCACGGTGATGAAGTTTTGGGGTGATGGGGGTTTGTGGGGTCCAGAGCCGATGGCCAAGAAAGGATTCTTGAAGACATCTTTGGTGCAAAAAGGTGATTTTATTAAAGCACAAGGACAGGACCCGTGGGCAGGAAGAGCTGTACTGGGGTCATGACGGGGTGACTGATTATACACCCTCAAGTTGGGAGGCAGTCAGGGATAGAGTAAGTCTCTAAGGAATTTTGGAAGCAAGTTTTCCAGGACCTTGAGAGGGGCTGGCTGTTGTTAGGGAAACACCATTTATTACCGTTTAATAAAACCTCAGTAATGAGAGCCTTGAGATATATATCAGGGGCCATAAGCTTGGAGTATGATTGCCAGCATCTATCTTGGGATAAAGGAAGTAGACTTACAGGGTCCTGGGGGGTCAGGATAATGTTAAGCCAAGATTCCCTTTTGCCCCCAGCAAAGTGCCCTCACACAGGCAGCTGAGTTCCTAGAGGGAGGTCACTTGGCCTATGTCAAGGACTTTTCAATGGGCTGTAGGCAGTAAGGGAATTTCATTTTTAAAACACCTTTCCTTTGTTCTTGGGCAGCCAGGAGTGTCTGAGGAATATCACACATTCCACCAGGGGGTGGAGGGTGGGGAGTGGAGTTTGTAACCTGTCAGCTTGTCCTATGCTCCCTCACTATTACTTGTCTCCTTGAGGGTTGTTGGGGTTTCACTGCAAAGGAGGAGGTTTCACCCATGTGGAAACTGAGAATTTACCTACTTATTTTAGGCACTTGAGATGCCTTAGACTCTGGGAAAATAAATAGGGAAGGATGGGGCGCCTGGGTGACTCAGTCAGTTAAGTCTCTGACTCTTGGTTTTGGCCCAGTTCACGATCTCATAGTTTGTGAGTTCAAGCCCTGTGTCGGGCTCTGAGCTGACAGTCTGGAGCTTGCTTGGGATTCCCTCTCTCTCTCTCCCTCCCCTGCTTGAGTGCTCTCTCCTTCTGAAAAGAAATAAACTCTAACAAAATTTAAAAAAAAAAAGCAGATAAGGACACAGAGGTATCATAGCAAGAGCAGCAATGCTACAGGAAAATCAGTGCTGTCCATGCAATCAGAGCGCTCCTGGACAGAGGAGATACTCTCAGAGTCCTGACAACTGGGCAACACAGACCCAGGGGATGGACAGAGAAGATACTCCCAGAGTCCTGACAGCTGAACAACACAGACCCCAGCGAGAAGAGACAGGCCCTGAGGAGGTTAGGACCCAGTAATTAGTTGGCCTCCGCATCCAACAGGAATTGAAGTCTTACCTGCCACTTCCAGGGTTACCTAGTAATCTCCTGCTCAGGAGCTGGAAGGGGCATAGGGTCTCCTGGTTGCAGGGCCATCCATGGAGAAGGGGCAGTCCTGGGGGGAAGTCCCTCCTCCAGTGTCCCATTGCTTTGCAAAGGGGGTAGGGAGTGGATAGCTTCTCCCTCTGGGGACACATGTGTGTCCCCAGTGTCTGGGTTTCCCTAAAGTGTAGCAGTTTCCAGTAGCGGCCATTGTTCCAGGGGACCAAGACTACGGAGGCTAAAGTGGCCAGGTCACAGGGCAGCCAGCAGTGTGCTGGTGTCTTGCCCTTCCTTTCCCCTTCTCTTTCTCTATCCTGGTCTTCCTCCTCTAAATCCCACTGATAAAACATGGAAGAGGCCACCTGCATTTGGGCAGGGGAGCCTCTCAAGTTGTCTTCTGGTGTCAGGGGCTGACCGGGCGAGGAATCAGTTGGCCAGCCTCGGATTCGGGGCCCAAATGGGTAGGAGTAGTTAGAGCATCCCTGAGCCTGTCTAGAAAGGATTTTTCTGGCAGCCTGTAGTGTACCTTAGCCATGTTAATTTGTGGGTTTAGATCCATTGTTTCACGCCTTCCAGTAGGCAAAGAGTTGTGATCTCCTGTCCACCTAGAGGAAAGACAAAGACAGTAACAATCCTTTGGGGCTACAGGTGTCCCCGCTGAACCCTAAGAGTCATCTGGATAGCCTGGGGCCCAGAGACATCTCTCTGGAAGCCCCAACTACGGTTCCTGGGTCAGGGAAGCATCCTCGATCCGTGGACCTCTTGGTCTGGTGAGCCTCCCCAAGAGGGACCCCTGTCCACCCTAGTCGATGTGTCTTTCCTCAGGAGATGGGGGAACCGTCTTCCCTGTACTGAGACACCATCTAGTTTGGCAAACCAGTGTTGGGTCATTTCTTTCGCCCTGCCTCCCTCCATCCTCCCCAGACCAAAGATTTAGTCAAAGATCCTCCCTCCCATGCCTCAGGTAAAATGTAGAAAACACAAGTGATGAGAGCAGAGCAAGAGGATTTGAAAATGGTGGGGTCTCTGTGCACAGGGCTTTGGGAAGTAATGTAGAAATTGCTGAGGTTCAGAGCCGACCGCCAAGAAAGAATTCTTGAGACGTCATCAGTGCCAAAAGGTGGTTTTATTAGAGGGCGGCGACAGCACCAGTGGGCAGAGGCAGCACGGGGATTGTGAGGAGTGACTGATCCTATCAGATTTTCTCCCCTACAGCGGGAGGAAGACATCAAGGACCTGGAAAACTGAATCTATAGGTTTCTGGAAGTTTGGCTAGTGATTAGATTGCTTTTTTCCTTGTAAATGATTGAGACAGTTACAAACTGATGGAGACTCCGGTCAGGTATGACTGCGATCCGGTCAGATAACCACTTGCCCCCCCAACAAAGCATGAAGAGAACTAGGTCTTCCTTGAGGAATGTTACACTCGCCCTAGTCAGGGACTCCTCAGTGGGCTGTAAGTCGTAAGGAGATTTAGTTTTTTTTTCCTTTTGCCTCTGTTTCCCACCTCAGAAAGCACAGGGGATGCAAGATGGGGGGGGGGGTGGTCAGCGTCCCAGCTGCACAGAGGTCACGGGGGCGGCGAGGCCCCTCCCTCACGCCGTCCTTGCGGATCCGCCTGGCCCCAACAACACGCCAGCGGAAGCCCTGTCCTCGCTCTCGGAGTTCAGACCCAGACTCTTATGGACGCACGCGTTTCCTGGCAGTGAACGCAGAGAAGGGTGGAGCGGGAACTCAGGGAAGAGCGCGCCCCGAAAGGCCCCGCCTTCGCCTTAGTATTTCCACATTCTCCGGCTCCTCTGGTCCCGCCTCCGTCCTCCCGGTCCCCGCAGGGCCTCTTTCCGGTGCGCCATTTTGGATCTTTCCCAGCCAACACCGAGAAACCGCTATGCAAATATAGTCTAATAAGGCCGTGGGTTACTTTGGGGCAGTAGTTCCGGGGAGGGCGCATGCGCGGTCTGCTCAGCGGGCATTTGGAAACTTCTCTGCTTCTGGGAGAAGTTGGTGGTTTTCGTCCTTTTCCTAACAGCTGGGAGGTACTGTTCCCTGCTCCCACCAGGCCCACCCCGCCAGCTGTAGCATGAGGGGCAATGACAGTTAACCACCTCTGATTGCTTTTGCGCCTGCCAAATGTGACACTTGCACAGTCAGGATTTTTTAAATTTTCATTTTATTTATCTTATTAATTTTTTTTAATGTTTATTTTTGAGAGAGAGAGAGACAGAGTGCGAGTGAGGGACAGAGAGAGGAAGACACAGAATCCGAAGTAGGCTCCGGGCTCAGAGCTGTCAGCACAGAGCCCCACGTGGGCCTCGAACTCACTAACCTTGAGATCATGACCTGAGCTGAAGTCGGATGCTCAACCGACCAAGCCACCCAGGCGCTCCTTATTTTATTTTATTTTGAGAGAAAGGGAGCGAGAGCATGAGCAGGGGAGGAGCAGAGAGAGTGAGACACAGAATCCTTAGCAGGCTCCAGGCTCTTAACTGTCAGCACAGAGCCCAACGCAGGACTCGAACCCACTGACCGAGTGATCTGAGCCAAAGAAGTTCACTCTTCAACTGACTGAGTCACCCAAGCGCTCCAGACTTTCTTTTAAAGCAAACTCTAGGGGCGCCTGGGTGGCTCAGTCGGTTAGGTCGCCAACTTCGGCTCAGGTCATGATCTCGCGGTCTGTGGGTTCCAGCCCCGCGTCGGGCTCTGTGCTGACAGCTCAGAGCCTGGAGCCTGTTTCGGATTATGTGTCTCCCTCTCTCTGATCCTCCCCCGTTCATGCTCTGTCTCCCTCTGTCTCAAAAATAAACGTTAAAAAAAATTAATAAAAAATAAAAAAACCCCAAAACACTCATCATGTCACTTAAAAAAAAAAAAAAAAAAGCAAACTCTATAGTGAACGTGTGTCTTGAATTCACGACCCTGAGATCAAGAATTGCACACTCTAACGACTGATCCAGCCAGGCGCGGGCCCAAGTCTTTTTTTTTTAATTTTAATGTTTATTTATTTTTGAGAGAGAGACAAGAGTGTGATCAGGGGAGGGGCAGAGGGAGAGGGAGACATAGACTCTGAAGCAGACTCCAGGCTCTGAGCTCTCAGCACAGAGCCCGACATGGGGCTCGAACTCATGAGCAGTAAGATCATGACCTGAGATGAAGTTGGACCCTTAACTGACTGAGCCACCCAGATGCCCCTATTTTTAAAACATTTTTAAAAATACTTGCTTTTAGACAGAGAGGGTGGGGAGGGGCAGAGAGAGAGAGAGAGAGAGAGAGAATCCTAAGCAGACCCTACGCCTGATGCAGGGCTTAGTTTCATGACCCTGGGATTATGACCTGAGTGGAAATCAAGAGTGGGGTGCTCAACCCCCTGAGACCCCCCAGGACTCCTTCCCCCCAATCATCTCTTCTTAAACACCTGGTGTCTTCAATCATTTCCCCAGGTGTATAGCTGACCACATGGTTACCGTCCCTCTGGACAGCCTGGTTTATGAGAACAGAATTTAACATAGGGTGACCCCAAATGCTATAAAACAGATCAAATACACAAGGCAGACGTGGGGTAACTATTTCCTGTAATGAGAAGTGTAGGGGAGGAAAAACCTTTTTCCTTTACCCTTCTTTGGTTCATTGGCTGGGGCCCCCAGAATTAGACTGACAAGAGAAAAACAGATTGAGAGAAAAAGTTTATTAATGTCTATGGGGCACAGCACTTACAGGAGAGGGACGATGGGACAGTGTGATTGGAACCTCTGATCTATAGCCATTCCTTCAGAAGCACCAGTGACACCTGCACTTGCAGCTGGCGTCTGGATTTGGGAGCAGTCTTGTAGGACTGAGCCCTTCACCTGTGGGGTCTGCCCCTGTCTGTGGGTAGAACTGAGTTAAAATTGTACAGCACCCAGCTGATGTGTCACAGAGAATTACTTGATGTTGGGGAAAAGCCCGCATTGGAATTTGGAGCAGATCTAGGGGGTTATGAAACAATGTTCGTGATTTCTCATTACCCCAAGTCTCTCATGCACACATTTTCAAATGGATAGCTACTACAATTTGCTCATTCTCTGCTATTGGAACTTGGAGGTTTTTGTTTTTTTCCTCAAGTAGGGATGGACAGACATTTCTCCAAAGCAAACCAAATCAGGAAAGGCTTTATTTCCATTTTGGGCTATTTTAATATAACGTATTTTTTAAAAAAGGAATTCCAATGTTAAGAAAAATTTGAAGGTGCTTACTACATATTACTACACTGTCTCACAGAAGCAATATTTGCAAAATCAGGGTTTTGGGGGGGTCTGCTAACTTAGTAGTGAAAAAAGTCTTATGTTCCTATTTCCTTTTTTTTTTTTAATGTTTATTTATTTAATTTTGAGAGAGAGCTTGAGCAGAGAGAAAAGGAGAGAGAGAATCCCAAGCAGGTCAGTGCTGTCAGTGCAGAGCCTGACTCAGGGGCTGGAACTCATGACCCGTGAGATCATGACCTGAGTTGAAATCAAGAGTCAGATGTTTAACCGACGGAGCCTTCCAGGTGTACCTGTTCCTATTTCTTAATAACTGGTCAGAGTAGTGTATTCCCCCCCACCCCCACATCTATTCAGCAATGCTGAGTGTGTGAACTGACAAATCCCAGGGGGGTAGGGCAGTATTTCTCCACTGTATTTTTCTGTACTAAATTTTATGAACCCTGTATTATTTGTGGCTGAAAACTTCCTAGCTTGGCTAGTTACCTTTATTGTTCTTGATTATTGTTCCACTTTATCGTGGAGTTTGCTCAATTTCTTTGTCTCTCTCTTCCTTCCGTCCTTTCTCTTTTTTCCCTTCCTTCCTTCCTTCCTTCCTTCCTTCCTTCCTTCCTTCCTTCCTCCCTCCCTCCCTCCCTCCCTTCCTTCCTTCTCTTTTCTCTCCATTAAGTTCTTAATTTACCCAACAAATCAGGTATGCTAGGCTTGAAGCCCTCTTTTGATGATTACTCCACAGAACTAACCGGCATTTACTTCCCACTGCCCATTTACCGTATTCTCAAGTCTGTGACATGTTTTTACAAACATACAAAAATGGAAACCAATGTAATTCGGAAGACTTTGCACTCATATGGAATAACAGGCTAATTTTTTAACATTTAAAAGTAATGTTAAAATTAACAAGAAACAACAGGTGTTGCTGAGGATTTGGAGAAAGGGGAACCCTCTTGCATTGTTGGTGGGAATGCAAACTGGTGCAGCCACTCTGGAGAACAGTATGGAGGTTCCTCAAAGAGTTTAAAAATAGAACTACCCTACGACCCAACAATTACACTAGGAATTTATCCAAAGGATACAAAAGTACAGATTCAAAGGGTACATGCTCCCCCATGTTTAAAGCAGCATTATCAGCAATAGTAAAATTATGGAAATAGCTCATGTCCAACCAGAGATGAATGGATGAAGAAAGTGTGGTATGTATACATAAACAGACACATACATACTTATGCATACAATGGGATATTACTCAGCCACAAAAAAGAATGAAACCTAGCCATTAGCAACAACATGAATGGAGGTAGAATATATTATGCTGAATGAAACACGACAGAGAAAAACAAATATTATTTCACTCATATGTGGAATTTAAGAAAAAAACAACAACAGATGAACATATGGGAAAGGGGTTTGTTGAAAAATAACCCACAAGAGATTCTTAAATACAGAGAACAAACTGAGGGTTGGTGGAGGGAGGTGGGTGGGAGATGGGTTAAATGGATGATGGGTATTAAGGAGGGCGCTTGGGGTAAGCAGTGGATGTTGTATGTAAGTGGTGAATCACTAAATTCTACTCCTGAAACCAAAATCGCACTGTATATTAACTAAAATTTAGATAAATTAAAAGAACAAAAATTAGGTAGTGGTAAATTACAGTAACTTTTTTTTTTTTTTTAAACTGCACGCTTGGTTGTTTTTAATACAACAACAAAACAGATTGCTCCTCCTCCCGACCCCCCCCCCCTCCCCCAGTCCTAAAGAAATTCTAACAAATGTCCTGGGGCCTGTAGCTCTGGGTCATCTGGGATCTCTTTGGTCTGAATCTGTGAAAACTCCTGGCTCTGGATTCCTCCAGGCCACGGGATGCCCAGGAGAATGGACCACAGGCTCTGCGGGAGGGTTCACGTGGAGCGGTGCATGCTCAGCGGCTGCGGCTGCACAGGGAAAGGGCCCACGCAGGGCCGGGCGTGCAGAGGGATTGCACGGGGGTAGGTCCGCGCGTGGCGGTTGCACGAGGAAAGGGCCCACGCGGTGCGGTGCGTGTAGAGCGGTTGCTTGCGGGTAGGTCAGCGCGTGGCGGTTGCACGAGGAGAGGGCCCACGCGGGACGGCGCATGCCCAGCGGCTGCACGGGGAAAAGACCCACCCGACAAGGCGCGTGCAGGGCGGTTGCATGCGGCAGGGTCCGCGCGTGGCAGTTGCAAGAGGAAAAGGCCCACGCAGGACCGCGCGTACCCAGCCGTTGCAGGAGGGGAGGGCCCCACCAAGGCCTTTTCCAGCCCCGCCCCGACAGCGCAGGGGCGGGGTGCTCGCCGCCCAGGTCCTGGCAGCTTACAAAAAAATTTTAGAAATTAGTTTTCATATACTAATATGACACCTCTCCGTATTGTTTACGAGTAATTTAAGGGGAAATGACCATCCTGGTAAGACTTCAGGGTGCGAGGACGTGGGCCGGCCGACGGACGGGAGAGTGAGGCGCACCGCTGCCAGGGCCTGAGAGGGGTGGAGTACATCGCTGCCAGGACCCGGGAGGGGACGCGCGCACCGCTGCCTGGACCTTCCCGGGGAGAGCGTTGCTGCCGGGACTCCAAAGGAGGAGCGCGCACCCCTGCCAGGACTTTGTAACGGGAGCACGGCTGCCAGGATCCCAAGGAGTGAAGCACACCTCTGCCAGGACCCTGCGTGGAGCGCACCGCTGCCAGGACCCTGCGTGGGGCGCCCCGCCGTCCCCGCCCCGCGCGTCCCAGTCGCCATCCTGGTCCACGTCCTAGGCTCTCCGGCCGTGTTCTCCATCCCCGTCCCCGGTCTCCGCCGCGTCTCGGGCCGGCCTCGCCCGCACTCCCTGGTCACCGTCCCTCCGCCCGCGCCCTTCCGGAGGGCCTCCGCCGCCGCCGCCCTGGCGCTGCCCGCCGAGGCCGCCTGCGCCCTGTGCCAGCGCGCGCCGCGAGAGCCGGTGCGCGCCGATTGCGGCCACCGCTTCTGCCGGGCGTGCGTGGTGCGCTTCTGGGCCGAGGAGGACGGGCCCTTCCCTTGCCCCGAGTGCGCCGACGACTGCTGGCAGCGCGCCGTGGAGCCCGGCCGCCCGCCGCTCAGCCGCCGGCTGCTGGCGCTCGAGGAGGCGGCCGCTGCGCCCGCGCGCGACGGCCCGGCCTCCGAAGCGGCGCTGCAGCTGCTGTGCCGTGCCGACGGGGGCCCGCTGTGCGCCGCCTGCCGCATGGCCGCGGGGCCCGAGCCGCCAGAGTGGGAGCCGCGCTGGAGAAAGGCGCTGCGCGGCAAGGTGCGCGCGGGCGGCGGCCTGTGCGCGGCCCGTCCCCGGCCTGCGTCCCCCCCCCCCCCCCCCACTCCCCGGGCTGCTCTGACTTCCCCTCCCCAGCCGTCCGTCCTACACCCTCAGCGGGTGTTCTGTTTCCCAGCCTGAACCCCGGCTCCCCGCCCCCATACCTCGGCAGGTGTCGGATTCCCCCCCCCCCCCCCCCCCGCTTGGTGTCCTGTTCCCCATCCGTGCTTTCTGGCCTTGGACAGTGCAGTCTCCATCCTCCGAGCGGGGCCCAGTCCTCCAGTCATCCCCGGTCCCCAACCCTCTGACGGTACCCTGTCCTGTTTCCAATCCGGATCCCTTATTCTGAAGTGTGCTCGGTTACCCCTCATTTGCCGGACGGTGCCCTCTCCCCCCTTCCTTCTCTCCTGGACGGTGCCTTCTCCTCTTATCCCCCAGCCCTGTAAGGCGGCTGTGCCCGCCCCATCCCTGGACCGTATTCTTTTTTCTCCACCTCCGACACTCCTCTCCCAGCTAGGATTCAGACAGTTCCGCCCCTCCCTGCACCGTACTGAAGACAGTGACCATCTGCTGACCCCACCCCCGTATTTCACCTACCGCACCTCATTCCCCTCCTCCAGGCGTGACGTCACCCTGTGGCAGTGCCCCCTGCTCCCCCCGAGGTTCTGTCTAGTGGACCAGGCAGTCGGCCTGGGCTGTCACCTGCTGTGGTCCAGTGCGGCCCCGCCCCCCGCCTTTACCTGGACCATTTTCATACTGGCGCTCCATGACCCCCACCCACTTGGTTCTGAAACCTTGGCTGTGCCGTGGACCATTGCGTGGGGCACCTGACCCTGGGGAGAAACTTGCCATTGGAGAGTCTGGGTGCAGGTGGGCCCAGGGGACCACCTCCCCTCCCCCCCCCCCCCCGAAGAGCTGGGGGCAGTGCTATTTCTGAGAGTAAAGACGGATCCTTTCTTGGTACTGAGACATGGTGGTACATGCCCACCTGAGAGGAGGGAGGAGAGAGCATGGCAGCAAATTATCAGGGGTGGGTCCTGGGGTTTCTGTGAGCCCCGGGCGGTGGCACTGGTGGGTGGTGGCTAGGGGCTGCACTGCTGCTAGCAGGTGGACAGGAGCTGGGCTCTGCTTCTGCTGGGGAACCCTAGGTCTAGGTCAGTGCACTCTTGAAAAGCCGTGCTCCATCCCTCCCATCGGTGACGGTAACACTGGGCCCCCCGCCCCCCCCCCCAAGGGGTGGCCTTATGTCTGGTTACCTGGTTATATTCTTGGCAGACCCTTTCCTATCAGTGTTCTTTCTGGGGAGAGCTTAGAGGGGTTGCTGAGACCCCCCTCTGGTCCCTGCAGTCCGTTTTTGCTGAGTCTGCCCCCGGACCAGGTGAGGGGGACCCTGGACCTCTGACTGCACCCATCAGTAACCATGTGTCTTTCCAGGAGAACAAGGGTTCTGTGGAGATCATGCGGAAAGACCTGAATGACGCCCGGGACCTGCACGGCCAGGCTGAGTCTGCTGCTGCCGTTTGGAAGGCAAGTGTCCTCCAGCCTGGGGTCTGCCCAGGGAGAGGGTGTGGGTGTGAGCCCTGACCCCATTTGGCAGGGATGCACCGGAGTGATGCTGGCTGTGCAGCCAACCCTTCTCCCCAGGTGGGCAGAGGTGAGGCGGGAGGCCCCAGGGTCAGCCCTGGGACACAGGTGTCCCTCCGTGCCGTCCACCTGCCTGCCCTGCAGGGACACGTGATGGACCGCAGGAAGAAGGCCCTGACCGACTACAAGAAGCTTCGGGCCTTCTTTGCCGAGGAGGAGGAGCGTTTCCTGCAGGAGGCGGATAAAGAGGAGGGGTCCGCAGAGGACGAGGACACAGACCCGGCCGAGCGCTTTGGGTCACTGCTGCAGGCTGTCTCGGAGCTGGAGAGGAGGCACCGCAACCTGGGGCTCAGCATGCTGCTTCAGGTGGGCCCCCTGTTGTGTCCGGGCCCCAGAGGAGGGTGCCAAGGCCCTGCGGGGTTGGGGGCAGGCATCAGCAGGTGGCTGGGGCGCCTTTGGCCTGGGTGTTCTCACAGCAGCTTCCTCTCCCTCCACACCCTCCTGCAGTGATGTCCTGCCCTCTACTGGCTCCAGACGGTAACAGCTCCATCCACCCTGGCCTGTCGCCCAGCAGCTCCTCCATCACCTCCTCCTGGACCCGCAATGACCTTCACCCATGAGGGTCTGCACCGAGGTGCACACGCAGGACGCATACCACGGGTGGCCACCTTGGGTGGGCCAAGACTGCCCCTAGCAGTCTCCCTGTTCCCTTTCCCTGTGGGTATTCGTGGTCCCCAGGCTGTAACCGTTTTACCGTAGAGACCTGTAACTACTGGTGGGTACTGTTGACCCCAATGTATCACGACTCTTCATAAAGTTCTTGTCGCTGTCACTGAGTCTCATTTGCCTGGGGTCTCCGTGGCCCACGGCGGTTGCCAGGCAGCCCAGATTGTGCAGGCCTGGCACCCACCCCATTTAAATTCCACCCACGATGGGGCCGCTCTGTTGGACATGGAGACCAGACCCCTGCACATGTGTGGGGCATCCAGTTAGGGTGCAGGGAAGAGAAGGCTCACGGCACTTGGAGGGCAGGGCGGGCGGGCAGGCAGGTCGACTGTGGCTAGAGCTCCCTACAGCATGTGTCCTGGGGCAGAGGACCAGTGCGGGTGCAGGTCACCCCCAGGCCTGCACGTGGACGCCATGTTCCCTCTCGCTCTGCCTCTGGCTCCCTTTGCTTCAGGTTTTCTCCAACAGACGAATGTGGCAGAGTTGTGACTTAGTGGTAGCATCATCATGTACATTAGGGCAGGCAATAGTGCCGCAGCACAGAGATGGGGATGTGGGGTCCTAGAATGTTGACACGGGGCCATTAAGGATGGCTGAGGCTGGGAGTCTTCCCAGATGGTGCAGACTTAAGGCCTGTAGGTGCATTCGCACATTCCCAGATGAGGACTCAGCACTATTGCCCCTCTGTTTCTGAGAGTTTGGGTGTGGCTGGTGTTCATGGAGCCCAGTAGAGAGGGCTTGCTCCAGCCGGTTTGCCTGGCATCCCTCCTCCCATCTGCCTCCTCCCCTGCCCAGAGGGTCTCCAGGGACGTGCTGTATCCACACTGCTGCAGGAAGAGGACTCCCGCAGGGGTCCCGCAGAGATGGGACTTCTCTCTGATGGGCTCTCTGCCTCCGCTGAGTGACCCTGGCCAGCTGCCTGCCTGCCTTCTCTGTGGAGATGTGCTGGACAAACCGTGGGACGATGGCCAAGTAACAATAATCCTGACTCCTCAGACCCAGGGACGGTGCTAGAAGCGTCCCACTCTAGATGTGGGGTGGACATAGGGAGGGCACTGTAGGGAGCCTGTGTCCAGCAAGCCAGGAACATTCTAGTGTGGATGGCCTGCAGTTGCAGCCAGGCCCACTGCCCACTTGGTAGTTTCTCGAAGTGCCCTGCTGGCCTCCAGGGCCTCGTGACCCACCCCAACTGCCTGCTCCCTGCTGGCACCTCCCCCCCCCACCCTCGTGCCCCTATTCAGCCCTGTGGAATAGTGTTGCTCCTCCAGATTTGTGCGGCCGGCCAGTCCCCTGCCTTCGAGTCCGCGCTCAAATGACATCTTACAGAAACTGTACAATATCTTCACAAGCTCCTGCGTGTGAGGACAAGCAAAGCAAGGTCTCGTGTGGGCTCTCAGCGGTCCTCGTGTGTGCCCCTCCGTGTGATCCAGGTCCGTGCAGGGGCAGGAGCCCGAGGAGAGCAGGCAGGGCTCTGCACAGAGGCCCCGAAGTGGAGGTTTGTCTGCTAGAAGACCGGGGGCACTTTGAGGAAACTGGTTCCTTTGTGCAGGGCCCAAATGCCTTTCCCTCCGATCCCCCTCATCTATCCCAGGTGGACCTGCTTGTTTCCAGTTTCAGGGATGTTGAGTCTGGCGGGCAGAGACACACTGGGGGGCCCTTTGCACTCTGCGGAGTGCTGATTGACCAGGTGCAGGACAGCAGCACGGCAGGAGAGGCCCACACCATTGGTCAGACAGGCTCCGGGAAGGGCCGGGGAGGTGGCACCCCAGTTCTCTGTTAGGGCTGGAAACAAGGAACCCAGATGATGTGGGTCAGGACGCCCTGAGGGGGTGTGAGCCAGCACCGCTGCTTTGAACAGCCGCCTGGGAGAGTAAGCTCCATAAACAGGAGAGGCAGCTGGCTGGGAGGTCGGGGGGGGGGGGGCATGCCCGGGACCCGCCCCCAGCCCCCCAGACTTGGTGATTTGCCAGAAAAGCTCCCAGAGCTCATTGAAGGCTGTGGTGCTCACAGTGACCGTTTGTCACAGGGTGAGGAGACAGGTAAAGGTCCGCTGAAGGGAGAAGTGGGGAGCAGCAGAGTCCAGTAAAAGTGCCCAACACAGGTGCCATGAAGTCCAGCCGCAGACCAGAGACCCTGCCCCGTGTCACGTGGTCAGGCCACCTGGAGTGGCCCAGGGCCCCTGGGCACACACACATTCCTAGCAGGGTGCCCTGGGGGTTAGGTTCAGAGATTGCCTCCCAGCCAACTACACCCTGGGCCGGGTACTACCCTGTACCCTGTGTCACCGCACTCCAGCGTGCCTTGGATGACAGCATCTTCTGGCCCCGGTGCACCTCGGACAGTCACGGAACCTTGTTTGTAGTGTTGACAGGTTGGGCGTGACCTGGGTCCCCGTTACAGTGTGGGGGCTGTGTGGTGGAGCTGGTCCTGCAGAGATGTGCACACAGGGTGCCCTGACCGGATGTGCTTGCCTAAGACCAGCAGAGGTGTCCGGGGAGAGTCTGGTCTGCCGATGGTGTCCTGGATGCAGGTGCAGCTCCTCCCAAGGGGCAGAGCTCTGTAGACCTGGGCACTGACACCCACCCTCTCACCGTGGGCGGTGGGGGTCCTGCGGTGGGGTGGGGTCACAGCAAGAGAATACTGTCAATCCTTGCCTGCCAGTGGGGCCACCCAGTGCTTGGAACTGTCCCCTCAGGTAAGATACAAAGGCTTGTACAAAATGCCTGTTCTGCTCAGCCGGGCGGCCTGCGGCCAGAGTTAACGCAGGCTGGCATGTCACAACTGACATGGGTCATACTAAGACCATGCAGGAAACTCCTGCAGATCAGGAAGAGCCCAGAGCAATGGGGTTCAAGACCCACAGCCAAGGCTGGTACAGAAGAGGAGCCAGAAGGCTCAGAAGCCCAGGGAGAAATGCTCAAAGTTAGTAGTGCCTGGAAGTCACAATGTCCGGATGGAGATGGGGCAGTGGACAGCAACCCCCCCTTCCCCTGCACCCTTACCCCAAGCCCCTGCTCTCCTGCTGCGTTCTGGAGTTCAAGCTGCCAGATGTCCTGGCATTTAGGGTGTAGTGACCCTGGACCCAGCAACCCTGCTTACAAATGTCCTATTGCAAAGACGTCCTCCCCAGGCCCACAGGGTGATGCACATGCCAGCATTCAAGGCTCTGTTGTCATGGGGGAGGGGGTGGGCAGGGCAGACTCCAGTGCCCCACAAGGGGGAGGTGGGAAATCAAATGGGGGATGGAGGCCACGGAGTAGGCCGCAGCCCTGGGGAAACAGGAACTAGACACAGGGGAACTTGGACTGTCTAAGGGCACCATGCTGAGTCACAAAAATAAAGAAGTATAAGATGGCACTATTTGGGGCACTTGGGTGGCTCAGTCCATTCCAACAATGGCTCAGGTCATGGTCTCACTGCTCAGGAGTTCGAGCACAGCATTGGGCTCTGTGCTGACAGCTTGGAGCCTGGAGCCTACTTCAGATTCTGCCTCTGTCTCTCTGCCCTTCCCCTGCTTGCACTCAGTCTCTCAAATATAAGATATTAAAAAAATTAAACTAAAAAAAAACCACAAAACAACAGGACGGACTTTTTACTGAAACTTAAAATGTGTGCACGCCGAACAATTCAAGGTTGCAGGACACTCCAAAAACTGGTGAGTGGTACCTGTCTGAGTAGGTGCCTTTGGGGAGGGCAATGAAGATAAAGGAAGTGACAGCAAAGCAGAAGAAAAGGCACCAAGGTGACCCAGCAGACACTGGGGGTCCCTACCTAACACAGGACTTCACGCCTGGGAAGGAAGTCAGTTCCAGGGTGGCGTAAGTCACTCGGATTTCTGTAACTGGCTCTTCATCAAGTGTGTGGGTGCCTGTGCGTGTTTGGGGGGGAAAATCCTGAGAAGCTTTTGGGATATGACAGCAGTGCACATCCTGGAAGGTGTTGGGGGCTGCAATAAATGAACAGAGAACATCGACTCTAATGTGCATGTATACTGGTCCAGACCTACAGACTCCACGGGTCTCTGGCCCACCACACACCATGCAGATTTCTGGGGACCTTCCTCTGCCCATCCTCTTTGGAATGTCTTCTTTTTCCTTCTTTCCTGTCTTGAAGACTCCAAGCCAGGCAGGGGTCCCCAGCGGCAGCTGCTTCCAGAAGCCCCCTGCCCTGGGCCTCCCTGGGCTATCAGAGCCGCTGTCTCCAGAGCATCCAAAGACCTGGCACAGTGCGTGCCCAGCATCTTCTCAGGGAAGGCTAGTTCCTGGAAGGGCACAAAAGACCACAAACTGGGTAACAGCTGGAACTCGTCAGAAAGTGACATTTGTTTGGGCAGAAGAAAGCAGTAAAGGGATGCCTGAGTGGCTTAGTCGGTTAAGCATCTGACTCCTGATTTCAGCTCAGGTCACCATCTTGAGGTTTGTGAGCTCGATCCCTGCCTCTGGCTCCTCCAGGACAGTAGTGAGCCTGCTTGGGATTCTCTCTGCTTTTCTCTCTGCCCCTCCCCGGCTCTGGAGCATGCTCTCAAAATAAATACGTTGAAATAAAAAAGCAGTAAAGTAGCTGCCAGGCGCTCGGGAGTTCCCTCAGTCAGATGGCTTATCAAAGTTGAGGTGTTTCATTCATTTCCTAACAGGAATCTTACTCTGGAGTCATGATTTATTAAATATTTTTTAAAAATTTATTTTGAGAGCGAGAGTGTGAGTGGGCAAGGTGCAGAGGTTTGCATTGGGCTGTGCAGTAATAGCAGAGCCTGATGTGGGGCTCACACCCACGAACTGTGAGTTGGTGACCTGAGCTGAAGAGGACTGAGCCACCCGGGCGTCCCTGAAGACCTAATTTAAATGAGACAAATACACTGAAATCCACCCCGACCCCCCTTTTGAAGATAATCTTTTGGACTCTGAGCTTTTATTAAACATTCCTCCGCGAAGCGATGTGCTAGTGAGCCAAGTAAGTATGAAACCACTTAGAAAGGAAAAAATGTCAGTTAAAACATCATCAGCACAACAAATGGTCAAGTAGGTCAACCAGTCAGAATGAAACTTTCAAAGGACACGACAACTATCTCCACAGTCTTGTTTCTTCAGGTCGGTTTTGCGCCAACGAGCGGGCAAATTTACATAAAAAGCAACAGAAAACGCAACACGTGGGCCATGGATACAAACTCATGTCTCCTTCTGGGCAGAACAATCATCTTGTAAACGGTCTCAATCCCACAGCAAAACCACCACTGACCTCGTTCGGTGACCAAGGATGGGGTCTCCTTTTGCACAGGCAACCTCTCCCGGTCGCTCTTGCGCGCAGCCTCCTTTCTTTCCTTACCTTGAGGAATTTTATTCTGACTGCGAGGGTCCGAAGCGCCACCTCTTCGCCTCCTGTGACCGAGCGGGCCCTCGTACCCCGGTGGAGGGGAGCGCACAGCTGGGGCGCAGCGCCTGGCCGGTGCCATGGCGACCAGGATGTAGGCGACACTCTGGGAAGTCCAGCCCAGCCGCTCTAGTGCTCCTTGTTTCTGTGCTCGCTGCAGGCCTCCTCTTGCCGCGGGCTTGCGGGGTCACCGCGCACCCCGCCTGCCAGCCGGGGTCAGCAACTTCGGAGGAAACCGGAGCGTGAACGGGGGCCTGAGGAGTGTGCCCGAGCCAAAAGGCCCATTCCTATGCCAGACAAGCCCGCAGGGGAGACCGGGAGGCCGGAGAGCCGCAGGCGTCTCCAAAGCACGCGCCTTCAGAGCGCGCGAGCCCAGCCGGGAGCTCAGCTAGTACCGCACTCCCGGGCTGTATGCAAACGAAGCGACTTTCCAGATCTCGTCTGATTGGACAAAGCGCAGGACATGGGGTCGCACAGCAGCCAATGAGGATCCAGGGCCGCAAGTCCCCACACCCCATTGATGAATACAGCATCCAGTGGCGGCGCTCCCGGAATATAAAGCTCTCTGGCCGGCGACTGACTGGGAGGCATGTAACCAAGACTTGCAGGGCTGCAAGGTGCACGCAGGCAAGAGGGCGCGCATCATCCAGTCAGCCTGCAACTGGCCACCCGCTACGACCCCCAGCTGCACAAGCTGCTGGGCGGCGCGACCATTGTCCAGGCCGTGCTGCTGCAACACCGAATACAGCCAGAAGACCTACTGCTGTCTCTTCCCGTCTCGTCTGTCCTGGTCCTTCCTTGTCTTTGTGCGGCTGAAGTCCTACAGCCAAGGTTGGCACACAGGCTGGTAATGGCCCAGGCCCTTAACGCCTTATCTCCGAATACGGGGAACCCCAAGGCAGGCCTTGCTGAGCTCCTCGCCTGGGTGCAACGCTAACCCCAGGCTCTTAATCCTGTTCCTCCAGGGCTGCGCACTCTTCTTGAGCCTAGCCTTCAATACTCCGGCCTGTCTCCTAGGAAGGTTGTCTGTCTCCCTTAAAGCTTCTATTGAATGAGGTCGTAGGCTTTTCTCCTGTGACACTGCTTCTGTCGGTTTCATTTTCAGACGCGGCCAGGGACTCCTAAGAGGGTTGAGGAAAACTTCCCCCTTCCCCCACCCCTCCCCCGCCGCTCACCCCCTTTTTCCCATCTAGTGTTGTACTCTCGGCTTCTCCGCAGCTAAGACCCTACTTAGGTTCTTCCAAGTGCCCATGGCCTGAAACAGTCTGGCGCAGAGGACTCCAGAGGTGAGCCTTAATCTAGCCTCCCAGAGTCTGGCCCAGCTGGCCCTGGATGGGGGGAGGCAGAGAAAGGTAAGGACGTAAAATGTGTGAGCTTCCAAGATAGTGGTTTTTGTTTTTTTTTATTTAATTTTTTTAACTAACTTTTTTAATGTTTATTTTTGAGACAGAGAGAGAGAGAGAGAGAGAGAGAGAGAGAGAGAGAGAGAATGAGTGGGGGAAGGGCAGGGAGAGAGGGAGACAGAGTCTGAAGCAGGCTCCAGGCTCTGAGCTGTCATCACAGAGACCAATGCGGGGCTGGGAGCTACCATCCTCGAGATCATGACCTGAGCCCAAGTTGGAGGTCCAACTGAGGGGGCCACCCAGGCGCCCCTGCAGCATGGTTTTCAGTCCCCAAAGGCCACAACTGATTTTAGCAGGAAGCAGAAACTGCAGGTGCCTTCCTCTGTACTGCTGACTTCTGGTCCCCCCGCGCCCCCACCCCCCCCCAGACAGGGTCTGAGCTCTTCCAGAATCTCCCAGTCACGTGGGTCGCGTATTGGCCCATTCTGAACCAGGACAAAAGTGGAGAAGTCTAGAGGTGCCTGTTAGCTGGGTTAGCAAAGAAACCTAGGTCAACAGGTCAACCTGGCAGCCTGCAAGAAAAGCAGGTTTGGAAAAAAAAAACAAACCCAAATAGTTCTGGGGCCTTGTTACACTGCCTCCTCCCTCTGGCCTCCTGGGCTTCTTATGTCCTGGCTGCTCTTACCCCTTCTGCACCCTCCAGGCAGGTACCTGGACCCCAAGCTTTCTGAAAAGTTTGTGCTGACCTGTGTGTGTTTCACCTGCAGGCAGTGGACTGCCCTGAGCAGATTGGTTTTGACTGACTTTTTTTTTTCCTTGTGAAAGTTGCTTAATTTTTTATCTCTGTGTTGTTTGTTTTGTTTTGTTTTGTTTTGTTTTTTTCACCTGGCTGCCACTGGTCCTGGTTTGGCAATCTGCTTATGTTCCTCCTGACAGTGTAATGATACTGCCTTCCCTGTGAATTGTAGTTCACTGCTCCCAGAACAGTTGCAAATAGTTATGCTTTCCAGTGGCACCGTGGAGTGACACTTCCAAGCATTTCAGAAGAGGCTATTGGAGCTTAGAGATGTTATATGACCCGTCAAAGCAGCAGAGCGTGGTGGGCGACATGTATCAACTGAACCTGCTTGTCCCTGGGGAGTGTATCACTGAGTTCTGGGCAGCACTGTGGATTTCTTATCATCAGTGATCCCACTGGATCCTCCAACCACCTTACACTCTAGGGTCATGGGACCACAGACTCTTGTCTACCAGAAATGGAGTTGAGTACCCATGGGAGATTTTGACAGAGACCAGAATCTCTGGGAAGGTACGTGGTCTGGATGCAGGATATCAGAAGCCCCTGCCACATATGTGCACAGAATCCCAGAGGATGGTGGCTTCTTACATGCCCTAGTGAGTCTGGGGAGGAATGCTCTGTAGACAGGCAGAGGCGGTGGGACCACTGGAGCATCTCCAGTCCCTCTACTTGGTGGGCAGGGATCCCAAGAGGAGGGGTTGGTTGGAAAGGCTCAGGGCAGCAGACACAGTCCAGAACATTGCTGAGTGTGAGAGGTCCTGCCAGTGCAAAATGCAGAAAAGTGCCACATGGGGGACACAGACACCCAGTCACAGCATGTGGAAAACCTGGATGTGTCTGAACTTGAAGCCTGGAGGCATCTACATGGATGGAAGGACTTATGGCCAATTGGCCATCCTGTAAATGTTCCCAAGTTGAACTCTGGAGTAAGGGATTGCCATAGTGTGTGTGTGTGTGCGTGTGTGTGTGTGTGTGTGTGTGTGCAAGTGTGCACGTGTGCATGTGTGCGTATGTTATTGGAGTGTGCGTTTTAATTGGAGTGAAATTCACATAACAAAGTTCATCACTTCACTACTGAACTCTTATGTGGCTACTGAGAAACTTAACAGAAGACCATAGGGGAGGGGAAGGAAAAAAAAATTAGGGATGGAGCCAAACCATAAGAGACTCTTAAAAAACTGAGAATACACTGAAAGTTGATGGGGGGTGTGAGGGAGGGGAAGGTTGGTGATGGCATTGAGGAGGCCACCTGTTGGGATGAGCACTGGGTGTTGTATGGAAACCAATTTGACACTAAATTTCATATAAAAAAAAAAGAATAGAAGGAGAGATAAAGGTTTTCCCAAATAAAACTGAAGGAATTCATCATCACTAAAGCATCCCTACAAAGGATTTTAAGGGGGACTCTGTAAGTGAAATGTTGCAAGGAACATAAAGTACCAGAGACACCACTACAAGCATGAAACCTACAGATATCACAATGACTCTAAACCCATATCTTTAAATAATAACACTGAATGTAAATGGACTAAATGCTCCAACCAAAAGACATAGGGTATCACAATGGATAAAATATAAGACCCATCTATTTGCTGTCTACAAGAGACTCATTTTAGACATGAGGACACCTTCAGATCGAAAGTGAGGGCATGAATGGGGCGCCTGGGTGGCGCAGTCGGTTAAGCGTCCGACTTCAGCCAGGTCACAATCTCGCGGTCCGTGAGTTCGAGCCCCGCGTCAGGCTCTGGGCTGATGGCTCGGATCAGCCTGTTTCCGATTCTGTGTCTCCCTCTCTCTCTGCCCCTCCCCTGTTCATGCTCTGTCTCTCTCTGTCCCAAAAATAAATAAAAAACGTTGAAAAAAAAATTAAAAAAAAAAAAAAAGAAAGTGAGGGCATGAAGAACTATGTATCATGCCACTAGAAGTCAAAAGAAACCTGGAGTAGCCATACTTATATCAGACAAACTAGACTTTAATTAAAGGCTGTAACAAGAGATGAAGAAGGGCATTACATAACAATTACAGGGTCTATCCATCAGGAAGAGCTAACATAAATGTCTATGTACCAAATACGGTAGCTCCCCAAAATATAAAACAATCACAAACATAAGAAACCTTATTGATAAGAATGTGGTAATTGCAGGGGACTTTAATACTCCACTTACAACAATGGATAGATCATCTAGACACAGGATCAATAAAGAAACAAAGGCCCTGCATGATACATTGGACCAGATGGACTTGACAGATATATTTAGAACTCTGCATCCCAAAGCAACAGAATATACTTTCTTCTCAAGTACACATGGAACATTCTCCAAGATAGATCACATACTGGGTCACAAAACAGCCCTTCATAAGTAAAAAAGAGTTGAGATCATACCATGCACACTTTCAGACAACAATGCTATGAAACTTGAAATCAACCACAGGAAAAAGTCTGGAAAACCTCCAAAAGCATGGAGGTTAAAGAACACCCTACTAAAGAATTAATGGGTCAACCAGGCAATTAGAGAAGACATTAAAAACTATATGGAAACAAATGAAAATGAAAATACAACAATCCAAATGCTTTGGGAAGCAGCAAAGGCAGTCCTGAGAGAATACATTGCAATGCAGGCCTATCTCAAGAAAGAAGAAAAATCCCAAATACAAAATCTAACAGACACCTAAAGGAAATAGAAGCAGAGCAGCAAAGACACACCAAACCCAGTAGGAGTAGAGAAATAAAGATCAGAGCAAAAATAAACAATATAGAATCTAAAAAAAAAAAACTGTAGAGGAGATCAATGAAACCAAGAGTTGGTTTTTTGAAAAAATAAACAAAATTGATAAACCTCTAGCCAGGCTTCTCAAAAAGAAAAGGAGATGACCCAAATAGATAAAATCACGAGTGAAAATGGAATTATTACAACGAATCTCTCAGAGATACAAGCAATTATCAGGGAATACTATGAAGAATTATATGGCAACAAACTGGACAACCTGGAAGAAATGGACAAATTCCTAAGCACCCACACACTTCCAAAACTCAAACAGGAAGAAATAGAAAATTTGAACAGACCCATAATCAGCAAAAAAATTGAATCAGTTATCAAAAATCTCCCAACAAATAAGAGTCTGGGACTAGAGGGCTTCCATGGGGGAATTCTACCAGACATTTAAAGCAGAGATAATACCTATCCTTCTTAAGCTATTCCAAAAAATAGAAAGGGAAGGAAATCTTCCAGACTCATTCTATGAAGCCAGCATTACTTTGATTCCCAAACCAGACAGAGATCCAGCAAAAAAACAGAACTACAGGCCAATATCCCTGATGAATATGGATGCAAAAATTCTCAACAAGATACTAGCAAATCGAGTTTAACAGTATGTAAAAAGAATTATTCATCATGATTAAGTTGGATTCATTCCTGGGCTGCAGGGCTGGTTCAACATTCGCAAATCAATCAATGTGATACATCATATTAATAAAACAAAAGAAAAGAACCATATAATCCTGTCAATCAATGCAGAAAAAGCATTTGACAAAATTCAGCATCATTTCTTAATAAAAACCCTCAAGAAAGTTGGGATAGAAGGAACATACTTAAACATCATAAAAGCCATTTATGAAAAGCCCACAGCTAATATCATCCTCAATGGGGAAAAGCTGAGAGGTTTCTCCCTGAGATCAGGAACATGACAGGGATATCCACTCTCACTGCTGTTGTTTAACATAGTGTTGGAAGTTCTAGCATCAGCAATCAGACAACAAAAGGAAATCAAAGGCATCCACATTGGCAAAGATGAAGTCAAGCTTTCACTTTTTGCAGATGACATGATATTATACATGGAAAATCCGATAGACTCCACCAAAAGTCTGCTAGAACTGATACATGAATTCAGCAAAGTCGCAGGATACAAAATGAATGTACAGAAATCAGCTGCATGTTTATACACCAATAATGAAGCAACAGAAAGACAAACAAAAAAACTGATCCTGTTCACAATTGCTCCAAGAATCATAAAATATGGGCAGAAATGGGCAGAAAACATGAATAGACACTTCTCCCTTCTATTCTGAATGACAGACTTGCTGGGTAAAGGATTCTTGGCTGCATATTTTTCCTGTTCATCACATTGAAGATTTCCTGCCATTCCTTTCTGGCCTGCCAAGTTTCAGTAGATAGGTCTGCTACCACCCTTATGTGTCTACCTTTGTATGTTAAGGCCCATTTATCCCTAGCTGCTTTCAGAATTTTCTCTTTATCCTTGTATTTTTCCAGTTTCCCTATGATATATCATGCAGAGGATTGATTCAAGTTACATCTGAAGGGAGTTCTCTATGCCTCTTGGATTTCAATGCCTGTTTCCTTCCCCAGATCTGGGAAGTACTCAGCTATGATATGTTCAAGTACACCTTCAGCCCCTTTCTCTCTCTTTTCTTCTGGAATTCCTATGATAGGGATATTGTTCTGCTTGATTGCATCACTTAGTTCTCTAATTCTCCCCCTCATAATCCTGGATTTTTTTTATCTCTCTTTTTCTCAGCTTCCTCTTTTTCCATAATTTTATATTCTACTTCACCTATTCTCTCCTCTGCCTCATCAATCCATGCTTTGGCTACCTCTGTTTTATTTTGCACCTCATTTATAGCATTTTTTAATTTATCATGACTATTTTTTAGTCCCTTAATCTCTGTAGCAATTGATTCTTTGCTGTCCTCTATGCTTTTTTCAAGCCAAGCAATTAATTTTATGACTATTACTCTGATTTCTTGTTCGGTTATATTGCTTAAAAGGTTTTGATCAATATATTAGCTGTCACTACTTCCTGGAATTTCTTTTGAGGAACATTCTTCCATTTCATCATTTTGTCTCGTTTTCTGTCCCTTATACATTTTAAAAGCTTTTTGTCTGCTCTGCACCTGCAAGCACTTCTATATTAAAGGAGGGTCATACACTGTCCAGGTCCTGGCCCTTCAGGAGGTGTTTTTTTGGAGATTGTTACATGCTGTCTATTGTTGTGACTTTGATTATTTTATTACCCTACTCATAGTGATATTTTGGACCCTCCACCAGGTGTGCTTTGATTTGTTCCTTGGAGTAGTCATATCTTTTTTCCAGCTTTCCCATTTTCTTCCTAGTAGATTCTGTCTTTTTTCCTCCCAGGCTCTGGTTTTCAAAGTCCTTTGGCTTCTGAACTTCTTTGTTTGACAGATGTGGGAAGTATGGATCCCCCTACTTCTCCACCATGTTGACCCCTTGCTA
Source organism: Lynx canadensis (assembly GCF_007474595.2). Taxonomy (NCBI): domain Eukaryota; kingdom Metazoa; phylum Chordata; class Mammalia; order Carnivora; family Felidae; genus Lynx; species Lynx canadensis. The sequence goes on along the minus strand of NC_044303.2, from coordinate 87,803,497 downwards.
ACAGATGCACAATATAAATCAAGATAAAGCACAGATGCTCATAGATAGTTCAAATTTCTGGCGACTGGATGCTGAGATGCTAAGTGTGGTTCCCGGGAAGGAGCTGGGTGGCACCACTCTCACTGGTCTGCTGTGTGCTGCCTCTGGACAGATTGCTGCAATCAAATGCTGAATCCTATCTTTGCTTTTCACCTTTTTAGTAAAAGCAAAAGTCCTCTTCAGATTTCTTTCAGTTAGTAAAAGCCTCTGTATATCTTATAGACACTGTTACATTCACTCTTTCAGGACAAAATTGCTAATTTTCTCTATTACTGGAGGTGTGGTTTTGAGTCATATCACAGCTGGAATAAGACTTGTATGCTTCCTGGAGATGAGATGGGGCATGCCACCCTAAAATATGGGACTGCGGCATAATTATTTTCAGTTTAAGGCCTTTGAGATCCTGAAATCCTACATCAGCCTAAGGCAGGGCCGCCTGAAAAAAGGAAACTTCAGGGGTCCTAAATATGCCCCAAGAACAATCCTAATCTCTTCTTGGAGGAGGGAAGCCAGCCTCAATCCCAGATGAACTTGGTCCCAAACGGGCACATCTCTGGTCTATTTCCTGAGGGCTAATTCATCTTTCCAAAAAGACATTTGCTTTTCCATAAGCTCCCTACCTACTCCCACTTTCTTGTCTTAAGTGAGTTTTTAGACCCAAGTTCCAAGCAGTCCTGCAAGTCCCCCACGTGTATGCATCATGCACATGCTAATCAGTTTCTGTTTGTTTTTCTCCTGTTGTGTCTCTGGTTAGTCAAATTTACAGGGAAAACAGTCTTCCTCCTCTCCCAGTGTTACCTTCCTTGCTGCATTTCTGGGGTCATCCTTGAAACAAACATTTTCAGGCTCTGGGCCTGGCTTTGACCTTATGATGCAAATCTGTGTCAAGCCTAAAAAACACTCTTTCCATAAGTAGGAGAATAAACGTGGCCCAAGGAACTGACTGCCTCACCTTGCTTCCTGTTGACAGGTAAAATGTGGCATGGGAAGGTGTGTCTTCCCGGGAAGCAGTGTGGGACAAGGAGGCAGGGTACACATCTTGGCTCTAACTGCATGTGTATGCAGAGCTCACATCCAACCCTTCCACATGCAGGGCCTCCTCTATCCCACATGGAGGTGGACCCGACCTTCCAGGAGGAACCCACTGTGCTGGGGAGGTGGACCCGACCTTCCAGGAGGAGCCCACTGGGTCGGGAAGTGGACACGACCTTCCAGGAGGAGCCCACTGGGTTGGAGAATGGACACTACCTTCCAGGAGGAGCCCACTGGGTTGGAGAGGTGGACACGATCTTCCAGGAGGAGCCCACTGGGTCAGGAAGTGGACACGAACTTCTAGGAGGAGCCCACTGGGTTATGGAAGTGGACATAACCTTCCACGAGGAGCCCACTGGACTGGGCAGGGGCTGGCTGCATGGAGCACTGGGCCTTCCTCCCTCTGACAAATGCTCTCTCCTGGACCAGACTCTGGTCAGGCTTCTCTGAACCCCCTTCTCGACTTGGCCTCGACTTTTTATTTATTGTTTATTATTATTTGTATTTATATGTTTATAGAAATATACACATTTTATACCATTTCTTGTTTACTTATATTTTTATAGCTACAAAATATTTATAAATAGTCCATTTTATTCATATATATAAATATAAGCATTTCAGTAATTGTTTTGCATTTATATATTTACAGAAGTATGCATATCTTGTAGCATTTCTTATTATACTTACATAGATATAAAACTTTTATAAATACTGTATATATATTCCATATTTATATTTATAAAATTAACATTTAATAAATAATGTAAATATTTATTTATATTTATATATATATAGAAATATACACATTGTATAACATATCTTATTTATTTATATAGATACAAAATATTTTAAAATACCTCATGAATATTCCATATTTATATTTATAAATCTAAACATTTTAATAAATTTTAACATAAATATTTATATTTATATATGTGTAGAAATATACACATTTTATAGCACTTCTTATTTAGATAGATGAAACATTTTATAAATATTTGTAAAAATTCCTTAAGCATTTTGTTTTTTTAAAAGCAGGCTCCATATGGAACCACAAAAGGCCCCGAATAGCCAAAGGAATTTTGAAGAAGAAGACCAAAGCAGGAGGCATCACAATCCCAGACTTTAGCCTCTACTACAAAGCTGTCATCATCAAGACAGCATGGTATTGGCACAAAAACAGACACACAGACCAATGGAATAGAATAGAGACCCCAGAACTAGACCCACAAACGTATGGCCAACTCATCTTTGACAAAGCAGGAAAGAACATCCAATGGAAAAAAGACAGCCTCTTTAACAAATGGTGCTGGGAGAACTGGACAGCAACATGCAGAAGGTTGAAACTAGACCCCTTTCTCACACCATTTACAAAAATAAACTCAAAATGGATAAAGGACCTAAATGTGAGACAGGAAACCATCAAAACCTTAGAGGAGAGAGCAGGAAAAGACCTCTCTGACCTCAGCCGTAGCAATCTCTTACTCGACACATCCCCAAAGGCAAGGGAATTAAAAGCAAAAGTGAATTACTGGGACCTTATGAAGATAAAAAGCTTCTGCACGGCAAAGGAAACAACCAACAGAACTAAAAGGCAACCAACGGAATGGGAAAAGATATTTGCAAATGACATATCAGACAAAGGGCTAGTATCTAAAATCTATAAAGAGCTCACCAAACTCCACACCCGAAAAACAAATAACCCAGTGAAGAAATGGGCAGAAAACATGAATAGACACTTCTCTAAAGAAGACATCCAGATGGCCAACAGGCACATGAAAAGATGTTCAGCGTCGCTCCTTATCAGGGAAATACAAATCAAAACCACACTCAGGTATCACCTCACGCCAGTCAGAGTGGCCAAAATGAACAAATCAGGAGACTATAGATGCTGGAGAGGATGTGGAGAAACGGGAACCCTCTTGCACTGTTGGTGGGAATGCAAATTGGTGCAGCCGCTCTGGAAAGCAGTGTGGAGGTTCCTCAGAAAATTAAAAATAGACCTACCCTATGACCCAGCAATAGCACTGCTAGGAATTTACCCAAGGGATACAGGAGTACTGATGCATAGGGGCACTTGTACCCCAATGTTCATAGCAGCACTCTCAACAATAGCCAAATTATGGAAAGAGCCTAAATGTCCATCAACTGATGAATGGATAAAGAAATTGTGGTTTATATACACAATGGAATACTACGTGGCAATGAGAAAAAATGAAATATGGCCTTTTGTAGCAACGTGGATGGAACTGGAGAGTGTGATGCTAAGTGAAATAAGCCATACAGAGAAAGACAGATACCATATGGTTTCACTCTTATGTGGATCCTGAGAAACTTAACAGGAACCCATGGGGGAGGGGAAGGAAAAAAAAAAAAAAAAAAGGACGTTAGAGTGGGAGAGAGCCAAAGCATAAGAGACTGTTAAAAACTGAGAACAAACTGAGGGTTGATGGGGGGTGGGAGGGAGGGGAGGGTGGGTGATGGGTATTGAGGAGGGCACCTTTTGGGATGAGCACTGGGTGTTGTATGGAAACCAATTTGTCAATAAATTTCATAAAAAAAAAATAAAAAAAAATAAAAAAAAATAAAAAAAAATAAAAAAAAAAATAAAAAAAAGGAAAAAAAATAAAAAAAAAGAAAAAAAAAAAAAAAAAAAAAAAAACAGGCTCCATTCCCCATGGAGAGCCCAACACAAAGCTCTAACTCACATCCCTGAGATCAAAAGTTGGATGCTAACAGACTGAGCCACCCAGGCTCTCCCAAAATTCCTTATACATTTTTAAAGAATGGTGCACATGATTATGGAAGCTGGAAAATCCCAAGGTTTACAGGGTGTCTGCTGGCTGGAGACCCAGAAGAGTGGATCTGTTGTGTGTCTGTTCATATCCAAGGGGAGGAAGGAAGCTGATGTCCCCTTCAGAACGCCCTCTTTGGGTGGTCAGCCTGATTGGATCAGGCCCACCCACATTAGGGAGTGCCATCTTCTTCCCTCAGTCTGCAGATTTGCTGTGAATGTCAGGCAGAACCACCTCATGGACACACCCAGAATCATGCTCACTCCAGGGCCCTATCTAGTGGACATAGGAGAAACCACCACAATGACTTTATTTGGAAAGGGAGCAGCTTCAAAAAACCTTCTCAGGCTAGCAGGAACCTGGGTTCCACTCTGTGTGTCCTGTGGTCAAAGGACAGTCCCTGCTGTGGACAGGTCCTATTCCTCCTGCATAATTTGGGCTCAAAGATATAAGTATTAGCCTCTCTGGCTGCCCTGAGACTACCTTAAACCAGTGGTTTACAATAACAGAGATGCGTTTTCTCAGGGCTGTGGAGGCCAGGAGTCTGAAGTCAAGATGTCACAGGGCTGTGCTCCCTCTGAAGGCTCAGGAGGGTCCCTTCTGCCTCTCCCAGCTGCCGAACTCCCAGGTGTTGTGGGTTTGTGGCCTCCATCACCACATGGCTGTCTCAAACCCCCTCCCTTGTCTCATAAAGATCCTCCCTGATCCAGGATGCTCTCACCTCAAGATCCACCCCCGACCTTATCACCTTTGCAAAGACCCCATTTTCACATGAGGCCACATTCTGAGGTCCTGGGTGGGCAAATCCTCTGGGGGCTACAACAAGAACTCACTGCAGTTTCTCAGGAGCTGCAAGTGTTTGCCTGGACATCTGCTCTGCAGACATCTGCTCCAAGTTTCCCCAAGTTTTCTTCCTTCCTTCTTCTTTTCCAACACAAGTCCATCCTTCATCATGACCCATGTTGTCCCTACCTTATGATGTTGACCTGTGACTGCCTGATGCCCTTTGAACCCAGGAGGAGCTGGAGGCCCACGTGGACCCCCACAGCTGCCTCTCCACTTTGTGACCCCTCTGTAGGGCACCCTTCTGCCCCCATGAGCCCTGCAGTTGGGCACTGGGAGGCCTGTGCCCCATGGCAGAAGGGCATCCTGGGACCACGGGTAGGCTTGGGAGAAATCGGAGGGCATTCCCAGTACAGCAGTGGATGCAGGTGCATCATGGCCACCATGGGGCCCTTACTGTGCACATCCTGGGTCCCCACCTCTAGGGAGCAGCAACACAGCCCTCTGGGGTGGGGGGCATTGGGATGAAATGAGACATTCCCATGTTATGTGCAAATGCACACAACTTGCTTAAGGTAGAATCTCTCTTTCATGTCTGGGTGTGAGCACACACACTAACCAACAGAATGTGCACAGAGTGAGTGTTGAGTTACCCTCAAGGTCACATGGGGTCACAGCCCAGGGACCCTCCTTGGGAGAAAGACCCCTTCCATGTCTGGGGGGCAAGCCTTCACTCTACATCAGATCTGGCAGCTGCAGCCAGGGGAGGCACATGATGGACCATCCCAATCCTGCTCATGCCCCCATTGGCCTCTCCTAGCACTCAGGGGACCAGCCTCACTGGGGAGCCCTGAGCACTCTCCCCAGGAGCTCCCGGGCTCCTTCCAGCTTCCCTCCATCATCATACCCGTAAGTAGGGTGGAAGCAGCTTCTGGCAGTGGTTTGAGTCTCATCTTCCCTCCATGCTCATGCCTTGTTTGATTCCACATCCACACTTGTGGCTAGGCTACTCTCTCTGCCCACATGCCCTGATTCAACCCTGACCAACCTCAGGGAGCCCTGGAATCTTTGGCTTGGCCTCAACGTAGCTCTGTCTGCACCAACCTGCCATGGTGAGGTGGGAAGACAGAGGCATCCAAGGTAGACCAGATGACTAGGACTTTGTGAGTGTCAGAGAGTGGAGGAGAAGGGGAAGTGGGTAGGTAGGAGAGGGGTGTGAACAGGAAGAAGGTGGGAGAGGAGGGAATGAGCAAGGCTAGCATTTACGGAGCAACTACTTCATGTCTGGCACTAGGCTCAACATTAAACATATGCCCCAAATTCATTTCAGAAAATCACCCCACAGCATGTAATGATATGGTGTAACAGTCAGCTTGGTCTCTGTAACAAATACCACAGACTGGGAGGTTTAAACAACACATTTATTTTTTCCCAGTCCTGGGAACTGGAAGCATGAGATCCAGGTGTGGCAGGGCTGGTTCCTCCTGAGGCCTCTCTCCCTGGCGTCCACACACCATCTCTTCCCCGTGTCCTTACACGGTTGTCCCCTATGTGTGTCTATGCCCTGATCCCCTCTTCTATTAAGGACCCCAGTCACATGGGATCAGATGGGATCAGGGCCTACCCTAGTGACTTCCTTTTACCTGAACCACCTCTGTAAAGACCCCATCTCCAAATATAGCCCCATTCTGAGGCCCTGGGGGTTGGAGCTTCAACATGTGAACTGGAGGGGACATGATTCAGCCCATAATATTTTGTCAGTATTTTACAGGGAAGGAAAGTGGAGATAACACAGGATCATCCAGAAAGGTTCACCCTTGTATGTGATCTAGCTGGGACTTAGAATGGATACATCTCCCCCAAATTGGTGACAGGCTGGAGCAGAGAGATCATGGGTCTTGCTGGAGGAGGGTTCCCACCTGTCCTGTCCCTCACCCTGAGGAGGCCCCAAGGCCTCTGGGGGCTGCCGTTCTGAGCAGATGGTCAGGGGGCTGGGGTCATGTGTCCAGAGGCAGAAGAATGGCCTCAGGGGTGCCGAGAAGGACAGTCCAGAGAACGCGTAGATGAGGGATCCATTGCTCACGCTGTAGAAGGAGATTCTGCCTGCATCACAGTCCAGGAAAACGCCCACACGATGCAGGGGCTCCGAAGGGTGCAGGCGAACTCTTGGGAAGGCAAGTGCCCAGAACCCCTTCTTGTACAGCTCCAGGGCCCAGAGTCCGTGCTGAGGGGACTTGGGGATCCTTCCCTTCCGATCCAAGCTCTCCAGACACACGCCCAGGTTCCAGGCCTTCCTGTGCCCCACCTGGACCTCCCAGTAATACCTCCCAGCTGAGAACTGCTCCAGGCCCAGCACACAGGGGTCCCGGTCGAATCTGCTGGGGGCGTTGGGCAGCTCTTGTTCAAAGAACAGCCGCCTCACAGTCTTCCTGTCCTCAGAGAGAGCGAGCTTGGGGCTTGCAGTGTCAGGGTCCAGGGATGGGCTCACTGCGGGAAGAGGAGAGGATCAGGTTTAGGGGTTGGGGTCCCCAACCTGTGCTCCTGCATGGAGGTGGAACCATGCCTCCCTGGGAATCCCTGTGCGTCACCGTTCTCTGTCCAGGACCCTGTGCACACAGGCCATCCCAGAGCAGCGGAGGCGGCTCCCTGTGAGTCCCTTTCTCTGTCCAGGATCCTGTGCAAACAGGCCATCCCAGGGCAGCAAAGGCGGCTCCAGGGGGAGCCAGGGAGAGCCAGGGGGGATTCCTATGAGGGGACAGGGGGGCACACTGTGAGATAGGCATTGCTCCCAGGGCCCCGTGTGTCAGGATGGATGTGGATGTGCATGTGTGTGTACATATGCACTTGTGTGTGTGTGGGGCTATGTGGGCGTGCATGTGAGAGACAGAGACAGGGACAGACAGACACAGGTAGACATAGAGAGAGATAGAGAGACGGAGACAGAGAGAGGCAAGGAAAGAGAGAGACAGAGACAGAGACAAGGAGAACAAGGAGAGATACACATAGCGAGACACAGGAAGAGAGATAGAGGGAGACTGAGAAAGGTATGGACACAGACAGAGACAGAGGAAGAGAGACACAGAGAAAGACACAGGGAGACAGAGATAGAGAGAAAGACATAGGAGGACACGTGAAGAGACAGGGTGACATGAGATGAGGTCACAGGTGCATTGATGCCATTGGACAGCTCTGGGGTCAACCACTGAAGGGGAGATCCCATCTGGAAAACCCTGAGAGACACCTTAGCAGCCTCACAAACTGAGATGAACACCTTCCAAAACAGATCCCTTCTCTCCTGTCCCACCATCCTTCTCAGAGCCCTCAGGCCCTCATCATGTCACCTGGGGGAGGGTCTGTCTACACCTGAGAGGCAGGGAGGGTGGGGATCAGCTGGGAGCCCCAGCTGCCTGTGCAGGCACCTTCACGACAACAGAAACCTCATGGCTGGTGTCCACCCTTGCCCATTCAGTAGGCATGCTGCTGGTTGCTGGGGTCTGCATACGATGCCCCAGACACTCATGTTTCCTGACCATCCATCCCTGTCAGCTGGACAGCACACACGCTCTCCTCCTAACAGAACCACAACTTTCTCCCCGCTCTCTACTTCCTTCTGGAAGGAACCCTGCTCCCTTTCGCTTTCTAGCAAAGACTAAATGTTCTCCCCAATTTCTCATTGCTGCTTCCTGAAGTCTTCACCCTCTGCTCCATACAAACCCTTTCCCTGTAGAGTCTGGGCCATGCAGATTGAGCCCACCCATGTTCATATCTATGATGGCCAAACATGGACTCACTAGCTGAACAATGGACCCAGCTCCTTCTATTCCAAATTCCCTCATCATTAAAAAATATTCATGTCAAAAAACAGTTTGAGACTTACAAAGAGGTTGCAAAATACCATACACAATATGCCCATGATAACATCTCATATAACCCACAGTAATAGGATCAAAACCATACAATTGACATTGATACAAAAATATTCTATAGTGACTTCTTGCACACCACAGCACACCTGACTGTGGAGAACCACCTGTGCCCTTGTGCACTGATTCCTCTTGCACACCTGTCACCCACACCTGTCACTGGAGCTCATCCTGTGTCCTTGTGTGCTGACTCCTCTTGTACACCACCCACACCTGTCCCTGGGGCTCATCCTGTGTCCTTCTGAGCTGATTCCTTTGGCACACCACCCACACCTGTCCCTGGAACTCATCCTGTGTTCTGTGTGCTGACTCCTCTTGCACACCACCCACACCTGTCCCTGGAGCACTGCCTGTGTCCTTGTGTGTTAACTCCTCTTGTACACACTCACACCTGTCCCTGGAGCTCACCCTGTGTCCTTGTCCACTGATTCCTCTTGTACACCACCCACACCTGTCTCTGGAGCACTGCCTGTGTCCTTGTGTGCTAACTCCTCTTGTACACACCCATACCTGTCCCTAGAGCTCATCCTGTGTCCTTGTCCACTGATTCCTCTTGCACACCACCCATACCTGCATCTGGGGCTCATCCTGTGTCCTTGTGCACTGACTCCTCTTGCACACCACCCACACCTGTCCCTGGAGCTCATCCTGTGTCCTGGTGCACTGGCTTCCCTTGAACACCACCCACACCTGTCCCTGGATCTCAGTCTGTGTCCTGTGTACACTGATTCCTCTTGCACACCACCCACACCTGGCTGTGAATCTTCTCCTGTGCTGTCCATCACGTATGCGCTGGACCCTTGCACACCACCCCCGACCTGGCCACAGTGTAGACCTGTGCTCCATCCCATCCACAGCTGCTGACTATCTTCTCTGCATTGTCATTCTCTTACTGGTTTTCTTCCTCCCTTCAGGCTTCAGGCATCTTCACGCCACATGGTTCCTTTTAGGCAACAGGCATGCTCTCCTGCCACGGACCTCAAAGTAAAACCACAGCAAACACAAACAGAACCTTCCCATTCCCCACTCACCAAGTCTTAGCTCAACTACACAGGCAATAAATTTGAGACCTCCCTCCCAGTTCTCTCCACAGGAGACGCCTCTCTTTGTACCATGCTTGCCAGTTTTTCTGGGCCATTTTCCCGGGTTGACCTGACTCTACTTCTCAGGTGCACGAAAGTTGATGCTCCTTCAACACATTGCACCTGCACATTTCCACGGTGAAGTCTCCCTTGGCCCTCCCACAACCACTGCTCTAACCTTCAAATACCAGGTTTCTCCAACGCTAGATCTTGGATCTTTCTTGTTTCCCTGTATCTTCCCTTTTTAAAAAATCTTCTTTTCCAAAGAGAAATTTTTAAAGAATAATTTTAGGTGTAGCAAAAAATGTAGCACTCACACATTCAGTTATACCAGATATTTGCCATGGACCCCAATTCCTGTCTCCAGTCCCGATTTCTCCTGAGACTTCCAGACTCGCGTATCCAATGATTCATCTGACGTCCTTAGCAGGATGTCTGAGAACAGCTCAGTCTTAGGAGGTCCATGGTGATTTTCACTTATTTGGCCCAAATCTGCCCCAAACCTTCTGTTAGATGGAGCCAGAAGGGCCAGAGACTTATGCAGCTGGGGGTCACCTTGGGCTGCTCCCTCTGCCTTGCCCCTTCTGGACTGTGCTACTTGTGGCCCCAGGACCCATCTCGGGGCTGTATCCTCTCCTCCATCAGTGCTGCTCCCCTGCTTACAGGTTCTCACTCATATTGCACGGTGCTTCATGTAAAGTCCAGGCCTCTACCTCAGCCTCCCAGGCTCTGCAGGGGCACACACAAGCCTTCCTGCCCTGTTGGTACCTCTTCCACATGCCCAGCTGTCACACACCACAGACCCCACTCTCCTTGCCACAGGGGCGAGTTCCCCCCTCCTCGTATAGCTGTGGTCTTGCCATCACCCACTCCTTCATTTAGATGTTGGCACCCCACCATTCCCAGGGGTCTGGACATCCCACTTGAACATGCCCCTGGCCATCCTCCTAGTATTCTGGCTCTTTCCTATCACAGTTATTCCAGATTTAATAATTAAAAAAAACAAATGCTGACTTGTGGCTCACATCCCCACATAGACTCTATGCTCCATGAGGACAGGAGGAAGCTGTACATTCATTAATGGAGGCCAGTTGCTTGCACAGAAGATATCTGGTCATGGTTGTAACTGAATGAACGAATGGAGACTGGCTTCTCTCTGTCTCTTCCTGGGCCCTCACCATGTGGCTGTGGTGGAACAGGTGTTCCCAGATCCCCTTCCTGCTTTCATCTGCCCAGCTCATGGCTCGCAGTACTGCCCCTCCTGTCCTTGGGGGTCCCTCTCCACAGCCAGACTCTCCCCCCATGCTTCCCACCTATATGGTGCCCTGGGGCAGAAAGGCACTGGCTCTGCACTCTCTGTGCTAACAGTGTCCCCCACAGTGGCTGTTCCTTGGAAGAGCTAGCTCTCTCGCTGCCCGGGGTCTGCAGCCTGTCTGTCCCTCAGGCAGTAAACAGGAGCTAAGGTCTCTCAGAGCAGCAAAACTTGGTGTTTACAGCCATAGAACCAGCATTTAGCACAGCATTTCTGCACCCTGGAATAGAAAGGAGAACACACGCATACATGCACATGCATACACACACACGAGTACATGTGCACACACAAATACACATGTGCACGTGGGTGCACACACAAGTACATATGTGCAGTGCGTGCACACACAAGTACATGTGCACACATATGTGCAATACATGTCCACAAGTGCACGTGCACATACAAACACATGTGTGCACACACATGCACATATATGCACAGACACAAGTGCATGTGCATACACATGCACACATAAATACACATGCACACACTGCACACGCGAGAACACATGTGCACAAAGCTTATGTGCACAAAGCACCACACATGTGCATGTGCACACACTAACAAATGTGCATATGGCACACAGGCACACAGGTGAACACATAAATGTATACCATGCACACACAGCACTCACACATACACACATACATGCACACTGCACACACACGTGTGCACACATAAACAAACATTCAGGGAGCAGACGCTTCCAGCCCCTACATAGTCCTCACCATAGATGACGTCCTCTGGCCAGCCTGAAATGAAACAGAAAGATGTGAAACTGTAGGGTTTGCACTGACCAGATGGGGCGAAAGCTCATTTTCTGTGAAGCTAAGTCAAAACAGGATGTAATGAGCTCTCGCGGGGACCCTGTAAAGGAAGAGCAAATATCCCTTCTTCAGTGCCCAAAAAACAATCCAGGTCACTGTATTCCTAGGGAAAGGTTTTGTGGGGCGTAGCCTGATGGCCCAGCCTTCCCATGTCTGTCATAAAGACACATCTCTGACCTGTTCCCCAGATCGGGGCCTGACAGCTATGAGCAAGGACACAGGAGGCAGGGAGGAGAGCAGACAGGCGAGTGGAATGATCCATACTGATGATGATCCCTGCGCTCACAACAAGATCCTCTCAGGTGACAGGCTTGCTGCTGTATTTGTTGCTTGAGCATTTTCAGGATGTTGTCATCACCCTCGACTGATAGACTTTCCCAGGTTCAAGCTCACATCTGTCTCCACAGCAGAGACCCGCCAGTCTTCCCCAAGTCACCCAGTGAAGAGCAGCCAAGCACCTCTTAGTGATGGAGGATCTCACTGGGCATATGGTAGGTGGGAAGTCCCTGAGCTGGGGCCTGGGCAGGTCTCTCCCATTCCTCCTGTGCTTGAGGGTACACAAAGGAGGGACTTCATGCAGGGCTCCACAGGAGTGCCCTGGCTGGAAGGGGCACGTCTGTCCCACTGGGGCCTGCTTACCTTGGGACAGCTGCTCCTCTTCTCTGTACAGTTTCTCTTCTTCCAGCTGTACCCTATCCCTGTCCCTCTGACGTTTCCAGAAAAGACAGGTGGCTCCAGTTGCTACAAGTCCCACTACAATGAGGATCACAGGCAGCACTGTCCTCCACGCCATTGATGGGAAACTTCTGGACAACTGAGCTAAAAGAGGGTCTGGGGAGGTGAGAAAGCCAAGGTAAGAGAGCGCCTGTGTTCTTAGGACACACATGCCATAGGGTTAATGAGTCAGGGGGCAGGTGCTTGTGAACTAACCTGACATGACCTGAAAACATGTGTGTGCCTTTGTACAGACAGACATGGACAGACACACAGGAGAGAGATGGTAGACAAATGGCAAAAGGTTAAATACTGAGTGGGTCTGCATTCTGTGTATCATTCCTGCAAATTTTCTGAAACTTGAGGTTGTTTAGAAGGAAAATTTTATACAGAGTGAAACTTGGAAGCCCCCAGGTGTCCTTCAGAATGTGAATGCATAAACAGGCTGCGGTTCATCCAGACAAGGGAATACTGTTTACTGCTAATACGAAAGGAGCTATCCGTGCAGCCACTGTGGAGAAGATGATGGACGTTCCCCCCCAAAATAAAAATAGAACTACCATATCAATCCACTTCTGGGTATTAATCCAAAGAGAACAAAAATATTAACTGAGAAAGATAATGCACCCCTACATTTATTGCAGTGTTATTTACAACAGTCAAGATACGGAAACAGCACAAGTGTCCACCTATGGATGAAAGGATAAAGAAAAAAATATATATTTGTACAAAGGGATGCTATTCAGCTATAGACAAGAAGGAAATACAGGCATTTTCAATAATATGGATGCACCTGAGGGCACTTTGCTAAGTGAGGTTCCACAGGGAAAAATGTGTAGGATCTCACGGATAAGTGAAATCTAAAATGAAACAAAACACCATCCAAACCTCCAGAAAACCAGAAAACCTAGTTTATAGATGCAGAGAACAGATTGGTGGTTTCCAGAGGTGAAAGATCGGGAAGCTAATGGGTGAAGAGGGTCAAAGGTGCAAACTTCCAGTTATAAAATAAGACCCAGGGAGGTGATATACAGCATGGAAACTATAGTTAACTACTGTGCTGTGTAGTTGGAAGCTGACAGACTAGATCTCACAAGGTCTCATCACAAGGAACTATGCGGAGTATTGGATATTAACTACTGACTGTCTGGGATGCTCAGAGCTCTTGAGGCCTGGATGGAGCAGAACACTCACCAGGTAGGCAGATCTTGGCCTCCATCCTCTCCTGGAGGAGGGGGTTGGAGATAGAGCAAGAGAGGTTCCCCACGTCCCTGTCCCAGACAGTCACATTGGACACCACCGCAAAGAGGCCCGTTGTTGGCGACACTGTGAGGTTGGTCGTGGAAGGTAGGGTCTGTCCCCTGAAGTCTCTCCACTCCACCTGGGGCTCTGGGTACCAGCCCTCCGAGGTGCACTCTGCCCTGATACCTTCATCCCGGCCAGCTCGCACTTGGATTCTGGGCTCAGAGCCCAGCCCTGTGGGAAGAGACAGGCTTTGCAGCCTCTGCAACCATTACCATTTCTGACAGAAAAGCACAGATCCTGAAAATTTCCAGCAGGTATCAGGGTTTTTCAGACTACTTGCTCTGTGTAATATTTATATGCCATATATGCTACCCTCTTCTGAGAAACCACAGAACAAAACAGAAAAGGCCCAGGGAGATCAAATACCTTTCCTGTATTGCAAAATCGGTGTCTTTTCCTGTTTCTCTCTGTATCTCTTTCTGCCTCTTTCCTTCTCTCCATACCTCCGTTCCTTTCTTTCTGGGGTCAGTGTGGGTAACAGAAGCCGACTTAGAAAATGAGCCAGGCGTCCAGAACCTGCCTGTTCTAGTGCATTATCGCATTTTGTGGGACACGTGTAGACCGACACAAACACATTAGAGCATGCTGTGGGATGCACTCAGGCCAGGCCCAAACATGTTAGCACAAGCTGTGGGACAGGCCCAGGCCACTGCATATATGTTAGTGCATGCCGTGGGATGCGTTCAGGCTTGGGCCATGATCAGAGGATCTGCAGCTGGAGGATAAGTGCTAGGGGAGACCAGAGGCCCTAGTGGCGACCCTTACCTGCCACCCTTAGCCACAGGGTGGTCTCTGCAGACGCCATGCCATCTTTGAACTTGCAGTGGAAGGTCCCGTTATCGAACACCATGACATTGTGTATGGTCAGAACAGCTTGGTCTTGGGCCAGCCCGGACATCAGGAAGGTCGTCCTGCCCTCGTACTGCCACATCTGCTCTTCAGTCACATCTTTGCCTTTCTTGCGCAGGTGCACAGCTGGGGACAGCTCCTCCCTGTACCACCTCACCTCCATGTCCTTCACACTGATATTGAGGGACAGATGGCATCGCAGCTTCACACTTTCCCCCACCATAGCCAGGACCGGTTGGCCGGGACCAGAGACAGAGAAATCGGCTTTCCCTTATGAGGTCATAGCAGAAAGCATGGGTTAGGCCAGGTGAGAGGAGACCATGGGCCATCCCCCCCACCGGGCACAGGGTCCCTGCCCTGCCCCCCCCAGCCTGTGCCCAGTGTCTTCCCCTGCCCACGCCCAGGGGACACCCACCCACACGCAGGTTCTTCAACAACACCCCATGCCCTTGTCCAGGGTCCCCAGGGAAGGACTGCTTGGATCCAGTTTAGCCCCCTACTGTGTTCCTGTCCATGCACAGGCTCCCTCCTAACATGGCTCATGGGAGGGCGGGGAGAGTTCTCCTACCGTTTGCAGAGAGGCTGCAGGACAGAAGCTGCAGGAGGAGGAAGATGATGGAGCAGCTGGGTGGAAAGATGTCTCGACCTTGTGTGTTTGCCATGGCTGCTGGAGACAGAGAGGCCTGAGCCCCAGATATTGGAGACAGGGCAGGACTGAGTTAATTTCTGTCTCTCTCAGTTTCTGTCTCTGTCTCCCTCTGTTTCTGTCTTTCTGTCTCTGTCTCTCTCTATCTCTGCCTGTCTCTGTCTCGGTTTCTCTGCCTGTTTCTCTGTCTCTGTATGTTGCCTCTGTCTCTCTCTGTTTATGTCTCTGTCTTTGTCTCTCTCTGTCTGTGTCTGTCCTGTCTCTCTCTGTTTCTGTCTCTGTCTCTGTCTCTATCTTTTTCTCTCTATCTCTCTGTTTCTGTCTCTCTCTCTGTCTCTCTGTTTCTGTACCTGGCTATCTATGTCTCTATGTGTATCTCTCTGTCTCTGTCTCTCTCTGTGTCTTTTTGTTTCTGTCTCTGTCTCTCTCTGTCTGTCTCTGTTCCTGTCTCTGTCTCTCTCTATCCCTCTCTGTCTCTGTCTCTCTTGGTTTCTATCTGTCTCACTCTGTTTGTGTCTCATGTCTCTCTGTCTCTGTGTGTGTCTCTCTCTGTTTTTGTCTCTGTGTGTCTCTGTTCCTGTCTCTGTCTCTGTCTATCTCTGTCTGTCTCTGTCTCTCTAGGTTTCTATCTCTGTCTCTATTTGTGTCCCATCTCTCTCTGTCTCTGTCTGTGTGTCTCTCTGTTTCTATCTCTCTGTCTATGTATGTCTCTCTCTGTTTCTCTCTCTGTCTCTCTCTGTCTCTTTCTCTCTGTACCTGTCTGTCAGTTTTTTTGTCTCTCTGTTGCTGTCTGTCTCTGTCTCTGTCTGTCTCAGTATCTCTCTGTCTCTCTCTGCCTGTTTCTGTATCTCTCTGTTTCTCTCTGCCTCTGTCTGTCTCTGTCTCAGTTTCTGTCTCTTTCTCAGTTTCTCTCTGTCTGTCTGTCTCTGTTTATATCTCTGTCTCTGCCTCTGTCTGTCTCTCAGTTTCTGTCTCTTTCTTTCTTCGTCCCTGTCTGTCTCTGTCTCTTTCCCTCTCCTACTCTATCTCTCTCTGTCTCTCTTTCTTGTTCTCTCTCTCTCTCTCTGTCTTGGTGGGGGATGAGTCAACACTGGGAGGCTAACGGAAGTGAAGGAAACATGGCTAGGGGAGAGAAAGGTCCCTTTTCACTATCTTGGCCCCACTTACTCCTGCACAAGTTGCTTACCCTAGAGACAGAGACACAAAAGTGGCCACCTGCTCTTGTGTCCACCTACTTGTGGATGACCTTTCTCTTGTGGCCATGTGTCTGCAAAACACCATGGACACATCCTCCTGTGAACGGGCTCTGTCTCCTCACCTGTTTGTGTAGGAGCCTTGCGCAACCTCTGGCTGTGCTCTGTCATGGAACATGAGCATGCTGGGAGAGAAAAGCCACCCCTGGTCAGGCGACTCCAAGGCCAGAGTCAATCCCCTTACAGCCCAAGAAAACTCGCAGTTGGAGGAGGGAGCACTCGAGCCAGAGGGCTCCTAGACAGACATGGCCTGAGGCCAGCATGCTCCAAAGATTTATATTTATGAATTCAGCTTTGAGAACAAGTGTTCTGAACCACATGTGCTGGTCTGGGCGATTCGGCCCAGAACCTCCTCATGCAGGACTGGCATGAGGAGGTATGTTGGCACTTGCCCTCATTCTCTTCCATGCTTGTCTTCCTTTGGTGAAAGCCTCTGGGGTCTCCCTGTCACTCAAGAATAGGGGAGGGGTGGAGAACACAGACATGTGGATGAGTGCCCTTAAAATAGAAAGTACTCACCTTTCCAAGTAGTAGGGCTGTAGGGCTTCCCAGGGAGATTCTGTGGCCTTGAGGGGATCGCTCGACTTCTCCACAAGTTCCAGGAAGGTGTAGAACAAGTCTTCCAGACGTGATAGGAGAGAGCAGCGGCTGAGCTCCCCAGCTTCTGTAGAATCCTAGGACTTTCTGGAAAAATGACCAACTGTGCCTTTCTGGAAGGTGCAATAGAAAAAATAAATAAACCAAGGGCTTCTTAAAGGGTGTGTTTGACAGAACTGAACACACTGAGTGTTGGGGAGCAAGGCCCTGGTAGCAGGAGATAAGGGGAGAGAGAAAGACCCAGCAAGGAACACCCGGGGTGGGGATGGCTGTCTGGGCTGGTGCCAGGAGCCCCTAGGTAGAGACCTGGCTCTTGAGTGCATGGATCCAGGCCAAGGGCAGAGGCTGGGGGACTCAGATAAAGTTTCTGCATTATCAAAACACCTCCAGTCCTGGACAGGCTGGGCCTGGTCCCTTTGGGAAAGTTTCTCACGTTCAGGTTGAAGTTGGTCAAATTCTAGCATTTACCCCCCACCCCAGACTCCTGTGCAGGAAATCAGGCCACCTCCTCCTCCATGTCTGGGGCCATGACAGTCTTTCCTCACTGGGGACCTGACTTGGGCTGGGCTCAGAACACTCAGCCCCATTACCCCTTGTGTGACTAAGACACTGGCCTGAACCCTACCTGTTCTTCCCTCCTGTTGACCCAAAAGTCTGCACATTTTCTGGGAGAGTTTTGGAGGGAAAAAAACAGGGAAAGTTTCCGTCCCTCCTGGAGGTGGGATATTTGGTTGAATTCAGCAGAATGTTATGGACTGAAGATTTGTGTCCCCTTTCCAAATCCGTGCTCACACAGGGACTGATGCTGCCAACCCACACCGTCCTCTGTGTTCCTATCAGGAGAGCGAACTATTTGGTAATCAAGTTGCTCCCCTGTTCTATATAAATACGAAGAGTTATGCTGCCACTCATTTTCATCTCCCCATGCATTGCTTTAAGCGGATAATGACATCATCTAAAACCCAGGTTGGGTATACTTCTGAGTCAGGATGGAGGACTGGGGATGTGACATTAGAGGAAGCACCTAAGGGGTTTGGCAGCCGTGATGGAATGGATCCTGAAGGTGGGCGCACCTGGACAAGTGGTCCTTGGTGAGCATGCACATGGTCCGCAGCCTTTTACCTGAGTGGGAAGAGCTCCTGGAGAGAGCAACCAAGGCCCTCAGGGGCAGGGATAAACCCCAGATGGGGACAGGCTCCCTGAGTGCAGGTGGAAGGAAGGACACAGGGGGCCCTAGACTTCTACAGTCCCATTGCCATGGCATGTCCAGGACAGGTACATGCGGACAGACAGAGAGCAGATTGATGGTTGTCAGGCAGTGGGGATGAGGGGGGAAATATAACCACAAAGCAGTTCGGGGGTTTGTTCTGGCACGAGATCCAGGTGGTGGCCGTACAAGCTTGTGTCAGTGTGCTGCATGTCACTGGATCGTTCACTTCAATGTGGTTGACTTTGTGTTATGGGAATGTCACCGCAACTGGAAAAAAAGAAAAAAAAACAAATGGAAAACACATAAGGTAGAAGGGAAATCTCCAAGTTGCAGGCTCCTGGGCGCCCCCTGCAGGGATGCGTGTGCAGTCCAGCACCCTGCTCCAGGGATGCGCCAGGACCCAGTGAGCTTGTGTGGTCCACGAGCACCTGCACCTGCCTTGAGCCTGGCTCCCTGCAGGGTCTGTCCTACAGAGGGCAGAGGCCCTAGGAGAGCTGAAGGGCCCCTCCCCGTCCCCCCCCCCCACCCCGCGCCCACCTGCCCCTGCCACATGCCAGCCTCTTGCTTCCTGCCCTGGGCTGTGCTCACAGTCTTTTTGGGTCCTCCCAGCATTTAAGCTGGTGTGTGCCCTCCCCCAACCCCATCACGGGTACTTGGCTCAGCTCTCCAAGTCCACTGGGACTTTATGGCTTGGCCGCAGGCACCGCCTTGGCCACCCCCTTGCAGGACCTATCCCCTCCTCTGGCTCCCTGGCCTCCAGTCCCACAATGGGAGGGCTCCTTCTGAACAGTAGGTCCCCTGTCACGTGATCTCTGAGAGGCCCTTGGTGTCCTGCACTG
Organism: Lynx canadensis; assembly: GCF_007474595.2. NCBI lineage: Eukaryota > Metazoa > Chordata > Mammalia > Carnivora > Felidae > Lynx > Lynx canadensis. Next base: position 87,784,288 of record NC_044303.2, on the reverse strand, counting down.
GCCTCAGTGAACAAGGGGCAGTGCCTCCACCAAAAGATCCTCAGGGGCTCCTCCAGGGGAAGGAGCAGCTGGGGGGGGGGCGTGTCCCTTAGACAGATGGCACAGGTGCCATGTGGTTGGGGTGGGTAGGAAAGGTGAGATGTCCCCAGAGAAACACCGTGGTGTCAATGCAATGACGCGCTTGGGTCATCCAATTCCTGGTGGTTGTTCTTATACACATATCTCTGCATGGGGCCTTTGTGTCCCCGGGAAAGCAAGCGCTTGGCTCACCCAGTGCCTGGTGGTAGTTCTTACCCACAAACCTCTGTGTGGGCCTTTGTGGCCCTGGGAAGGGAAGGGCTTGGGTCATCCAGTGTCTGATGGTATTTCATACCCCCAAACCTTTGCGTGGGGACTTTGTGGCCCTGGGAAGGCTCTAGTGAAATAGGGAGGAAACTCTTTTCCCTCCTCCAGGGGAGTTTATGTTTTGGCTCCTCCCCCTATTCCCCTCCCCATCAGTTTCCCTACCCTTCCTCCTCCCCCCACGTCGTCCTCTCCCCTCCTACCCTGACCTCCACATGCTCATCTCTCCTCCCCACCCTCTTCCCTTCCATGGTCTCCTCCCACTCCTCACCTTCGCCTTCCCCTCAATCCCGTTTCCCACTTCTCTTCCCCTCTCACTACTCCCTTCCCCTCCTCCGCCTCCTCCACCCCTCCTCCCCTTCCCCTTTTCCCCACTTCCTCTCCTCCCCTCCCTCTCCTCTTCCCTCATTCTCTCCCCTTTCCTCTGCCTCCTGCTGGTGCTCACCTCTCCTTCCTCCCCTCCCCCTCCTCCTCTTCATGTCCCAATCCTCCTCCCCTTATTACTCCTCCTGCCCACCCCTCCTCCCCCCATCCTCATCCCTCATTGTCTCTCCTCACCTCTCCTCCTCTTCTCCCCTCTCCCACTTCTCCTCCTCCCCTCTGATTCCCCCATTCCTCCTCCCCATACTCCCTCTCTTCCCTTCCCCTCCTCTACCTCTTCTTCCTACTTCTCCTCTTTCTCCCCATCCTCCCCTTCCTCTCTTCCCTCACTTCCCGCTCTTACCTTCCCTGCCCTCATCTGCTTCTTCTCCCTCCTCCCTTTCCCTTCTCTCCTTTCCACTCCTCCTCCCTTCCCCCTCCTCCCTTCCTTGTCCTCCTCCCTCATTCTCCAGCTCCCCTCTACATCCTCCCCTCCCCTCCTCCACCTGCTCCCCAATACACTCTGTGGCTCCCGCATGACTTGGCAGACTTAGAATTCTGATTCCTTTACAGCCTAGTTGCTCTGCTGATCCTTCTCTGGCCTCCAGGACATCTGGGCCTGGTGTGGGCTAGGACTCAGCGCTACTGAGTTGCAGGAGAAACAGGACCCAGGGACAGTTCCAGGAAGCCCCCCAATATCTGGTGAAGGGTGAGCTCCTTTACCTTCTAGTTGCCATTTTAAACTGTGGCTTTGTTCCTGTGTCCTGCAAAGGTGGATCTACACACAGCCCCTCCCTGCTGTCCCTCCCCATGCAGTTCCCGGAGCCAGGAGTGGGGTCCCCGCACTGCCAGAGTCTGTCTGTCCTGATGCTCAGTTCCTCCGGAGACATTGCTGTATGAGTAGGGGTGGATTCTGCGTGTCCCTGGAAGAGCTGAGTTCAGGGTCCTTCTCATCTCCGTCCTAGACTGGGCCCTCCTGAGCCGCTTTCTTTCTCATCTCCTGACACTGTGTCGATTGCCTCTAATCTGCAGTTTTAATGGTTTATGGCACATTGACCTTTATGGCTTTATCCAGCGTCAGTTCCTTTTCCTAGCAGCCTGGGGCCTTCTCTGCTTTCCCTGCACCAGCAAGGCAGTATGTCAGTGTTCCCTGACCAGCTGATACTTTGCCTTCCTACAGCTTCCCACATGTCAGATATGAAATCAGCAAGGACTGGAAAATAAAAACCAAGAAACAAAAATCATCTCAGCTGATAATCAAAGTAAGAGGATAAATACAGATAAATCCAGCTGCAAAGTTAATAGGAAACCTCATGTAGCCCATGGTCATGCAGCAGGTGTGAAAGGGCCAGAAACAACCCCCGTTTTAATAACTCCTGTTTCATACAAGTGAGGCCTCGTATCCCCTTTCCTGCAGTCCATTACCTGGGATGATCTACTACTCATCTACCCTTGCCTCATGACCACAGGCCATGTTTAGTTAGTCACTGTTGTTCCCAGTCTTGCCTCAGACACAGCGTCTGCCCCCAAGTGGCCTTCACATCCCTGGACCCTCCTCAGAATCCTTCAGTGGGAACCTACACCTGACCAGGAAGATTCACCGCCCCCTTTTGCCAAGTGCACACCCACAACACTCAAGACACCCTCCCTCACTGTACAGGTTGGGAAATCTGGCTTTGGTCCTGGCGGTCCTTCCTGCTTTGGCTTACACAGACCATCCTTAGAATGCCCCTGTGGGGTTTGTCTCATCTTGTTCACCCATACTGTATATGCATCTAAGTCTTGGGCATATTTTCAGAGATGATGTACATGTTTCCTACTCTACTATCTCATAAAAATCTCAGGTCTCTATCTAGTATTTATCTTGTAAATAAGCTGCTTGATACATTTTGTTTTGGGTTTCAGAACTGCTTGGTTGAAACATATATGTGTGACACACACACACACACACACACACACGTGTTCTGTGAAAGTGTCAACATAATGAGCATCCATCTCTCCCAAATTTTGCATGTCTCCCTTTGTGATCTATCCCTCCGGTCCGTGTTGCTGATTTCCAGGGCCCACTGACCTGCTTTTTGTCACGATAGATTAGGAAATACAACCTGCCCTATAATGACAGGAAACAGCCCATGGTTAGTGACTGACTAACCACACTAACTGATGAGGAAGTCAAGGTTCACACAGAGGCCATCTAACACTCTGGAGAAAGTCACAGCAACAATACTTTTTTTTGTCTATCCCTCATCTGTTTCCCAACTTTATTCATACATTTCTAAGATCCTGAAATCCCTCTAAGATTGGCTTCTGGCAAAAATAATACAGGCCTAAGTTTTGATCTTTTCTAAAATTTTTTTTAATTTTTTTTCCAACGTTTATTTATTTTTGGGACAGAGAGAGACAGAGCATGAACGGGGGAGGGGCAGAGAGAGAGGGAGACACAGAATCGGAAACAGGCTCCAGGCTCTGAGCCATCAGCCCAGAGCCCGACCCGGGGCTCGAACTCACGGACCGTGAGATCGTGACCTGGCTGAAGTCGGACGCTCAACCAACTGCGCCACCCAGGCGCCCCCGATCTTTTCTAAAATTTTAGGAGTTTTTTTTTTTTTTTAATTTTAGGAGGTTTAAAGCTAAGTGTTGTGACATTTAAAATTTTCCCAACCTTCCTGTGAAACGTGGACAAATGATACATACCCCATCACTCATTGGAATAAGGGAGTTCAGAGCAGGAGGTCGTGAAAAAAGAAAAAGCTGACACCAGGCATAGCGATGAGTAAGGAGAACATCGCTGCTGAGGAAGGAAGCTGGACTCCAGCCAACAGTCCAGGTGGAATCTGAGGGGCTGAAAGAGAATCCAGAGATGGGAGTGAGAGATGTAGCTTTTTGAATCATTCATAAGCTGCATCAAAGAAAGTGGAGATTTCTTTTTGGAACCCTAATTTTCCTGTCAAATAAAATGGGGTGTTGTCAGTAATGTGCTGATGTTGCTATATTTTGATGAAGGTAGCAAGCACAGCTTCTTTATTTCCAGCACCGTGTAACTTGGAGACCATGGCAACCAAATACAGTTCAAAACGACAAAGGGTATAGGAAGTATATGTCGTGCCTGCTGTGTTGGAGGACCCTCAAAACCAACGTACATAAATAGGCTCAGAATGGGAGAAGAATCCGGGGTCAGTAAAAACGCTGTGAATGGGAACTTCCTGTCTGGACAAGATGGTGTAGACACACTTTCTCTGGTCTCTCCAGTAAGCACCAATATAAACCCTGGAAGTAACATGGGGATCACCCAAAGTAGAACTCTGGAAAGCAGTGAGAAGGAACAATGGAATGGCAGGGTGTCTTATTCTTCGCACCCATCCTACGAAGGGACTCATCTGGCGTTTCTCTCAATCAAGAAGCACAAGACAGCCATGTAGCCTCATTCTTCTCTGGATTGACTGGAGAACCGCTGACACCGAAGGGGACCCCCAGCCCAGTTCAGTCTGGATGGGATAGACCTGGATCCTGGAAATGATGAGCACCACTGGAGCTACCTTCTTCCCTGTGGGAACTCAGGTGTCCCTTCCTGTTGGGAGATGCTGAGGCACCAGACAGCACCTGGAGAAAGCACCAGCACACCCAGGAAGCATCTGCAGGAGGGACCACTAGAACCAGCATCACCTGCAGGAAGGACCTACCAGAACCAGGCAGTATCTGCAGGGGGCCTCCCACAGCAACAGCCATTCCAGGGAGACACACACTCACATACACACACACACACATACACACACGCACGCACACGCACACACACGCACACGCGCACACACACACACACACACACACACCACATCATGTCATAATATATTCTTCCTGCCTTCTGCCCTCCAGGGGATCCTGTCCAGGCTTTGTGCTCACAGATGCTGACAAAGGGGCTCTGGGAGTTGAGGGTTCAGGGCACTTAGAAGCACGTGGACCCAGGAAAGTTCTCCATGTAAGGGAAACTGCTCCTGTACCTCATGCACTTTCAGGGCTGCCCTTCCTGCTGCCTCTCCGTGCTCCTCACCTTGCTCTCCTCAGGATTAGGGCAGAAGCTCTGAGCACCCGCCAGAAGTAGCAGATCGCAGTACTCAGAGCAAACCAGCCAGGCACTGGAGAAAACAAAGCCTCTGGTCCAGGCAAGAGCAGCCCAGTAATATTCATTGTAGTCAAATGAGAACTCCTGGAAGCCTCTTCTGATTCGATAAGAAGGATTATGCATGCTAATTGGATAATCCTATTGGGCATCAACCAACCAGTGAGAAAATAGAACACTGAGTCAGCTCTACCTACAGGACTTTCCAAAGATGCCTGTGTTATAGCACCTGCATGCTTACAATTCATTTTAATGATTTTTAAAACCTTAAAAAAATAATGAATGAGGCCAATGCATAGACACACACACATGCAGAAAAAAAACAGCATCCTTAGCCTTATGAGGAGCTTTGAACTTTAACATTATTATCTCAGGCTGTTCCATTTTATTGCATTTTTCTCCTTTTTTCCTATGCCATTGGAAATCCTTGGGGGCCCTCCCAACTCTCACCTCTATATCTGTGTTTCTTTACCAGACTGCCCCTAGGCACAAGTACATCATCACCTGATGTTTGGACAAAACACTGAGATGCTGGGAGGCACTAGTCATAACTGTGGCCTCCACACTGTCCACAGGCTCAGGCACTAAAGGAAATTCTCCACCTGCTGATACAGAAGACCATGGGGGAGGGGAAGGAAAAAAGAAAGATTAGAGAGGGAGGGAGCCAAAACTTAAGACACACTTAAAAACTGAGAACAAACTGAGGGTTGATGGGGGGTAGGAGGGAGGGGAAGGTGGGTGATCGGTATTGAGGAGGACACCTGTTGGGATGAGCACTGGGTGTTGTATGGAAACCAATTTGACAATAAATTTCACATTTAAAAAAACAAAACAAAACAAAGCTGAACTTTTGAAGTGAAATAAAGGGTTAGATTCCCCCCCCCCCCAAAAAAAAGTAATTTAGATTTATGCTGACATACTGATTTTGTTACTGGTAGCGAAAGAAAATGTTAGTGTACAATGAACAGAAAAAAATTGGGGAAGAAATTGTTTTCATACAGATGTTTAATAACTGATTATTGCTTGGATATATTTCTACAGTTTTTTTCTCCCTACTTCTAGCATTTCCACTTTCTAAATTTAATAAATAAAATAAATTTCATAAAAATCCAAATGAAAGTCAATTACCCACATAGTCACAATCCAGAAATAATTTTACAAGTAGTATCATAACATAGATTCTTTTCAGTTTTAATAAGAAATGCATCTATAGGTAGAAATTAGTGTCCTCTTTATCTGTCATCCTAGGTCATCCTCATTATCTCCATGGGGGAAATTTGTAATCATTTCAAGGTGTCCTTACAATCCCTATTATTTTTTAAACTATAATTTAAAATTATACATTTTATTATATGTATAGTTTTTATAAACCTTCTTGTTCTTCACTATTTCTGATATTCAGAGTAATTTCCTAGGAACACACATTAATTTAGTTGCATTTAACGTTGAGACAGTTATCAATGAACATATCAATGTTCCTATTTTCATATCAATGTTCATATCAATGTTCATATCAATGAACAGTTATCAATGAACATATTTTGCAATTATCCTATTTCATTTTGTGACACTTGGACATTAATGCTATTTCTACTTTCCCGTCATCACACATCCTTCCTAGTGAAGGCAGTGGTGCAGAGCTTCATGTATTCTCCTGTAGAGTCTTTCTGAGGATATTCTCATAGGAAAAATTTCTGGTTCATTTGTTGTCCGTGGTAATTTTTTTTCTTATTTTCATCCATTTGCATATATATTTTCTACTGGTTTCAGCATTTTGCCTTTGTGCATTCTGAAAATATAGATGCGGTGAGCATATAATTGTATTATATAAACTTTTCATTCATGATGGCTCTGTTGAAAAACACTGGTGCCCCTACAACACAACAGTAGAAACATAACTTACCACAGTATGTAAATAACATGAGCATCACTCTCCCTGACGTATCGTGTTGCTTCTTTCAAAGTCTGTTGGGGATTGGTCACTGTGCATCTGTTATTAAATTCACACATAGCCAGAAAAGCTTGTAGTTGTGTTGTCCCCTTTGATGCTTAGTGATGAGTCCACAAAATTTTTGCAAAATGGATTTTCCAAAGAGGAAATTGGTCAACAGAGATTCAAGTGCAGTGAAGACATGCAAAGAGAGTTTAGATTAAAATCCAATGTAAGTGGACTCATACAAACACAGTTGTTCATGGGAATGTGGACATAACCTAGGTTCAGTTGTCTCCAGACATCCATCCAGAAGAACTCAGTGTAAATAGCACGTTCAAAATAATGAAGGAAAGCAGTTTTGACAAAAAGGTGGAGATATCCCAAAGTAATTGATGCGACCAAAAGTATTCACATTAAAGTAATTTTCAGAGATATGTCACAACATTTAAAATGCAAAAGATAAAAGGTTGGATGCTGATTCAAAACTAGGAGGAAAATGACAATTTTCCAAGGCATAGAAAAGATGCTCACTCCGTTTTATGTAACATGCCAAAAAGTAGAAAGGTGCAGGAGTTTTGACCTTCCCAAACTATGTTACAAAGAAAGGCTGCCTGTGACTGTGTGTATGGACATCTATGCAGTAGGGCAGTGGTTCTCTACTGGGGTAAATTTGTCCTCCCGGGACTGTTTTCAGTGTCTGGAAATGTATGGGATTGCCCCAGTTGGTGGCTTCTACTGTCAGTTTTCTTGAGTGTGGAGGGACCTGTGACTTGTTCTAGACAATTTAATACGACAAAGGCCATAAGAAGGCACCCCTGTGATTACAATTCATCATATAAGGAAGGACTTAGTACCCTGGAGAGATAGACCCTTTGCTGGACTAGGAAACATGCCACGTCAGGAGACTTCAGGTGCCCTCTCAGATCTACAGTGGACCCATATGAAATTCAGTAAGAAGCTGGGGCTCTCAGTCATGCAGCCATAAGGAAACGAATTCTGCTAAGAAGCCAAGTGACAGTGGAAGCAGAGTCGTCCTAGGTTGATCCTTCAGATGATAACACAATGAACTGTTACATAGCTGAGAAAAGAATACCACCTGTATCCCCTGAGCTTCTCTGGAAACTTGTAAATGGGGGTTTATTTCTGTTGCCTTAAGGCAAGGCTTGGGGAAAGAATTAGGGAATTACTTCAGGAGAGGATAGAGTTTAGGGAAAGAGAAATCTTTCCAAAAGAGAGGTCTTACAGCCAAGTGAATCTCTTCCAAATGGAATGTCAGAGGTTGGGGATTTCTGGCATGGGGTTTTGGGGAGAAGATCAGTGGAAGCATCAGTGTTCAGATCCTGATGGAACAGGGCCTCCCAGGTCCCCACTCCCCCTTCAGGAAGGATCCAAAAAGATCCCAAATTTGGCCTTATAGACACTAGATGCTGGACAGATGGTCCCACATCTCTGGGTCAAGTGACTGTGAGTTGGGGGCTGCTGAGGAGCAGTGGTTCCTCAGTGCTGCTGAGAGCACTGGTTCCTGGGGACCAGTGGCTCTTCTGACATAAAGGAAGGGTGAGGTGGCGGGGTACAAGGAATGGATGTGCTGTGGGCATGGCTGGAAACACTTCCCACTGGTGATATTCCTAGTTCTTGGAGATGTAAGTGCCCCCCCTCATTCAGGGCTGGGGGAGGTGGTCTCAGAACCAATACTAGGAAACCCAAAATTTCTGTGTTCTCTGGGCTTTCATTGGCTATTTTTAAAAAATGCTTATTTAATTATTTTATTTGAGAGATTGAGAGAAAGCTTGAGCAGGGGAGGGGCCGAGAGAGGGAGACAGAGAATCCCAAGCAGGCTCTGCACCATCAGCATGAAGCCCGATGCAGGCTTCAACCCACCAGCTGTGAGATCATGACCTGAACCAAAACCAAGAGTTGGATGCTTAACCGACTGAGCCACCCAGGCGCCCCGCCTTGGCTCTTTTTGTGTGTGTTTCATTTACAATAATGGTGATGTTTGCCATCTTCAAAATACCTTCAAAATACCTGTAAAGAACAAGAGTACTTATTCACGCTCTGTTGGCCAGAGCATACAGTAGGAAACATGCTTGGTATTGTGACTTTTCATTAATACATCTAACTTCATGAAACCAGGGTCACCAGGATTATATGAGATGCATTTAGTCTATTCTTATTTTTTAATCTATTCTATTTGTGTAAAATGCTGCTTTTCATTTCCCAAGTATATTTCACTTCTCACTCATTGCTGTCATTACCCTAATAGGAGACGACATTGAAATTCATGTTCTAAGTCTTTACTGGGGTAGGCTTTCTGTCAGAACAGTGAGGGACAAAGGCAAAGATCTTGGCTCTCGTATTCATGAGAAAGATGCAAACTTACATGTTTCACTGATGGCCAGTTTGCGTTTAGTGACCGCTGTGCCCTAATTCAACCCCAGTGCTTTGGAGGTCGGAGGTGACACTATAAGTCACAGTTTCCTGAAATCTCAGCACCACATGACAGGGTTGGGTGTTAAAATTTTCATTCACATTCTGTTCTGATTTATGATAAGTTAAATGAAAAAGTCACCTTCTTTCTACAACTTACTGTTCCTTTCTGTTTCTCCACTTACTTATGTCTTCTTATTAACCCAGGGATTCTAAATTATATGAAAAGTGGATATTGATCATCATCTGAGAACACCATTTTTATTATTCTTAAAAAGGTCTTATCTAAGTTTTTTTCTTGAAGGACCCTAACTCCTGATGTTGCTCTTTCCCCCCCTCCTTCAGTTCTTTCCTATAATGCCATGTCCAATGGAGCTAAAACCTGATTAGAAGCTGAATGCTCTCTGAGAGCTGAAAACGGTTTTCATCTGGGATTTTCATCAGTTTCCCTTAACATTGAACCCACATTTCTTCTTCTCATGTTTATTTTTACACTCATTGGGTTGGGGATATCTGGCCACTAATTTGACACTTTTCCTACCAAACAGTGCATGGCCCTTCATCCATCATCAAATATGTTCACTTCTTGATCCTCTAGGGGGTTCACTTTGGACCCTCTAGGTAAATATTAGACTTAAAATGTTATTTCATGCAAAGTATGTGCTGGTTGGAGAACCCTAGAGTTTCAACCATTAAAAACTACCTGAATCTTACATGGTGTTCAAAAGTCTTTGTGTTTGAGGTCCAGTCCAAGATGGCAACGTAGGAAGACTTTGAATTCACGTCCTGCATGGAGACACCAAATCTCCACCTACTTATAGAGCAATTCCTCCTGAAGAAGACCTGAGGGCTAACTGAACAGCTTCGTCACAACAAAACATACAGAGACCACACAGAGTATGAGAGAGAGACATGGTAATGAAGAGAACCCCCACCCCTGACACTGTGTACTGCAGTGAGGAGTGATAGCACATGAGCAGACTTGTTTGTCTTGGGGCACAGAAAAGAAATCCATGGTTTAAGGAGCCCTTAGAATGTAGAAGGGCAAGCCTTTGAGTCCTGCCAAACAGCAGGGACCTACTGGAACTCTCTCTGTGTGGAGCGGCTGGTGAGCACCATGGTTTACATTCTCCCTCCACCTTCATGGCATGGATGGAAGCAGGATCCAGGGGCTGTCAGTGGCCTGAGCCTCTAGCCCACACCAGTCCCAGCCATCCCACCAAGGTGGTGCCCGCACGGCACCAATGGAGACAATCCTGATCAGTGCTCAGTACACCTCCAACTGTCATGCCAAGGTGACACGTGCACAAAGCACCCAGAACACTCCAAGCCCACACCACTTAGGCTGCAGAAGGCTTGCTACAACATGCCAGGGGGAAGAGTGATCGAGATCCACTTGGGTCATGTCTGTGTCAGCTCCAGCCGCCCTGTCAGGGGACTGACTGAATGAAGCACCTCAGCAACCTCCAGCCCACACCCTGCTTCAGCTCCAACCACCATACCAGGAGCACCCTAGGACATTCTGGCCTATGCTGGCCTCGGCTCCCGTTGTCTCCAGAATTGAGCACTGCAGGACTACCCAGCTTACACCCACTTCACCTTCAGCTGTCCTACCAGGTTACCCTCTGCATAGAGAGGCCTAGAGCACCCTGGCTTGCATGTAGTTCATCTGCTGCTACCTTACCAGCACCCCCCATTCACACAGAAGCCCAGGAAGTCTGTCCCTGCCCCTCCTCAGCTTCAGCCAAGCCCCAGAGTATCCCCTGTGCAGAGCACCTGGGAATACCCTTGCCCTGTGTCAGGTCCAGCCGCCCCACCAGGGTTCCGTCTGCACAGAAAGATGTGAGACACCCTGCTTTGTGAACTCTTTAACTTCAGCTATCCTGCCAGGGTGCCCTCTGAAGAGATTGCCCCAAGATCACCCTCACACATACCCACTTCAGTTTTAGCTGTGCTGTCAGAGTACCCTCTGTATGAAGAGTATTAAGGATGCCCTGACCCACATCCACTTCAGCTCCAGCCATCCTACCAGGGCAGGCCCATCACAGACTTCCAGTAATCCCAACCCATGTTACACACTGGTACAGCCAGCCAGCTGAAGTCACCAAGTACCCAATTTACACAGAGGACAGAAGACAATTCTTTCCATTTTAGTACGGTAACTGATGCACCTAATTCACAGAACAAAAGAGAAAGTCAAGCAAAGTTGGGAGACAGACGAATGTGCTCCAAACAAAAGAACAAAACAAATCTCAGAGAAAGAAGTAAATACGATGTGGATAAGCAATATGCCTGAAAATAGTTTAAAGTTATGATTATACAGTTCTTCGCCATTGTTCGAATATGTAGATATTTAACCAGATGGAATGTACATTCCCCACACATGTCCATACATACACATGTGCACCCAGGGAACAGAGCAAGGGGTTGGAGACATTCCTTTGAATGGTGACATCACCTTATTCTATGAGAATATACACATCATTTCTCCTCAATGGGGCCATCAATCTGTCTGTCATCTTAGGACCAAATGAGTACAAAACACTTCTAGGTTTGTTTTGAAATACAGTGTTGAAATGGTGATAAAGGCTTGTTTAATCTTACACACAAAATTTCAAAAGTAAAGTCCCACTTGCCAAGAGAAAATTATTTTTATACAGCACACCATTTCTTTTGAATGTTAAATACCCAGTTATACTTCCAAAAAAAGTTATGATTATAAAGATACTCACTGGACTGCCAAGAACAGTGCAATAACTCAGAAAGGATGTCAACTGAGATAGAAAAGATAAAAAACAACCAATCAGAGTTGAAGAATACAATAATTGGAATAAAAAATACACGCCAGGAAATCAACAGTAGATCAATAGATGAAAAAACATGGATCAGCAACCTAGAAGACACAATAATGGAAAGCACACAAAATGAACAGCAAAAAGAAAAAAAAGAATTAGGTTAAGGTAACTCTTGGACAACATTAAGTGAACAAACATTTATATTATGGAATATCAGATGGAAAAGAGAGAGAGAAAGGAGCAGAAAAATTATTTGAAGAAATAATGGCTGAAAAATCCCCTAATCTAGGTAAGGAAAGAGTTAATCCAGGTTCAGGAAGTACAAAGAGTTCCAAACAAGATGAACTGGAGAGGTTAGTTTCACACCAAAATGTAATAATTACAATGTCAATAGTTAAAAAGAGATTATTAAAAGTAGGAAGAGGGAAGCAACCAGTTACATACAAAGGAGACCTCATAAGACCATCAACTGATTTTTACTAGGAACTTTGTAGACCAGAAGGAAGTGGCATAATATAGCCAGAGGTGAAAGGAAAAAAAAAACCCTACAATGTGGAATATTTTACCTGGCAATGTTATCATTCAGAATTGAAAGAGAGATGAAAATTTCCTGAGACAAACACAAATTTAAGGAGTTCATCACCACAAAACCAGCCTTCCAAGAAAAGATGAATGGAATACCTTTTTAAAAAAAGTTTTTATGTTAATTACAGTTAGTTAATACACAGTGTAATAGCAGTGTCAGGTGTACAATATACTGAGTCAACACTTGCATACAGTACCCAGTGTTCATCATAAGTGCACTCCTTAATCTCCATCACCTATTTAACCCATCCTGTCACCCACCTCCCCTCTTGGAATCATCAGTTTGTTCTCTATAGTTGACAGTCTGTTTCCTGGTTTACAACTTTTTCTCTATTTTTCCCCCTTTGCTTGTTTTTTTTTTTTCATAAATTACACATATAAGTGAAATCGTATGGTGTTTGTCTTTTTCTGACTTATTTCCCTTAGCATAAAACTCTCTAGTCCATCCAGGTCATTACAAACAGCAAGATACCATTCTTTTTTATGGGTGGATAATATTCCACTGTGTGTGTGTGCTTGTGTGTGTGTGTGTGTGTGTGTGTGTGTGTGTCTGTGTGTATCATATTTTTATTGATTCATCAGTCAATGGACACTTGGGCTGTTCCCATAGTTTGGCTATGGTAGATAGTGCTGCTATAAACATTGAGGTGCATTTATGCCTTTGATTTAGTATTTTTGTATTCTCTGGGTAAATAACTAGTAGTGCAATTGCTGGATTGTATGGTAGTTCTATTTTTATTTTATTTTTTAATTTTTTATTTAAATTCCAGTTTGTTACCATACAGTATACTAGTTTCAGATGTAGAATTTAGTGATTCAAAACTTTCATATGACATCTAGTGCTCATCACAAGTGCCCTCCTTAATCCCCATCACCTATTTAATCTATATCCCCACCCACCAGTTCTATTTTTAATTTTTAGAGGAACTTCCATAGTATTTCCACAGCCTAAAGGGACTTCTTTGAGTGGAAAATAAAGTATCATAATTTGAGAAAATGATGAGCAAAAATTGTAAAATATGACAACACACATAAAACGTGGAGGGAGGTGTAAGAAAAAGTTCTTTTAGAAAGTGTTTAAGTGACCATCAATTTAATATAGACTGCTATATAGTGAAGGTACTCTATATGAAGTTCATGGTAACTCCAAACCCCAAACCCATAATAGAGACATTAAAGAATAAAGAGGGGTGGCAATAAAGAATAAGGAGGTTAATTATCCCACTTTAGCTCAGGTCATGATCTCATGCTTTGTGAGTTCGAGCCCCACATCGGACTCTGTGCTGACAACTCAGAGCCTGGAGCCTACTTTAGATTCTCTGTCTCCCCTTCTCTCTGCCCTCCCCTGCTCATGCTCTGTGTCTCTCTGTGTCTCAATAATAAATAAATGTTAAAAATTTATAAAAAATAAAGAGAAAGAAAGTAAAACATAACACTACCGAAAATCATCAATCACAAGGGGAAAAAAGGAAGAGAAGACAAGAACAAAGAAGAACCACAAAAAATTCTAGAAAACAATTAACAAAATGGCAATAAGCACCTACTTATCCATAATTACTTTAACCAGAAATGGTCTTAATGCTCCAATCAAAATACAGAGGGCAGTGTAATGGATAAAAAATAAACTGTGGACAAAGTAGATTTTAAAACACTGACTATAACAAGAGATGAGGAAGGGCATTATATCATAATAAAGGGGTCTATCCAACAACCAGATCTAACAACTGTGAATATTTATGTCCCCAACGTGGAAGAACACAAATATATGAATCAATTACTAACAAACAGAAAGACACTCATTGACAATAATATAATAGTAGGTAACTTTAACACCCCACTTACAACAAACATCTAAGAACAGATCATCTAAGCAGAAAATCAAGCCAAGCAGGAAACCATGGCTCTAAATGACACATTGGACCAGATGGACTTAACAGATATGTTCAGAACACTTCATGCCAAAGCAGGAGAATACCCATGCTCCTTGAGTTCACCTGGAACATTCTCCAGAATAGATCATATTTTGGGTTACAAATCAGCCCTCAACAGGTTCAAACAGATAAAGATCATACCATGGATATTTTCAGATCACAACACTATGAAACGTGAAATCAAGCACAAGAAAAATAATTGGAAAGCTCTTCAAATACATGGAGGTTAAGAATATACTGCTAAAAAATGAATGGGTTAACCAGGAAATTGAAGGAGCTTAAAAAGTTCTACATATATGCACACAAAGTGACCACACACAATTAGAACCAATAAATGAATTTAGTAAAGTTTCTGGATTCGAGATCAACACCTCAAATCTTATGAAATATCTGAAAAGTAGACCACAAAACAATCCCATTTTCAACAGCATCAAAAAGAATAAAATACTAGTGAATAAACTTAGTCAAGGAGGAAAAATAACTACAGACTAAAACTTATAAAACATTGAAGAAATTGAAAGGGACACAAGTAATTGGAAATATATCTTGTGTTTATAAACTGGAAGCATTAATATTGTCAAAATATCCATACTAATAGGGTAAATTACATATTCAGTGCAATTCCTATCAACATCCCAATGACTCTTTTTAATGTTTATTTTTGAGAGAGAGAGAGAGAGAGCATGAGCAGTGGAGGGGCAGAGAGAGAAGGAGACACAAAATCTGGAGCAGACTCCAGGCTGGGAGCTGTTAGCACAGAGCCCAGCATGGGGCTTGACCTCATGAACTTGAGATCACGACCTGAGCTAAAGTTGGGTGTTGAACCTACTGAGCCACCCAGGTGCTCCCCCACCCCATGATTTTTGTGTTTACAGACATAAATAAATACACTTAAAAGTTATTTGCAACCATCACATATAATGAATATGCAAATAAGCCTCGACAAAAACGAACAAAGTTGGAGGAATCACACTTCCTCTTTTCAACATATATTACAAGGCTAAAGTGTAGCACTGGCATTTAGACATACAGAACAGACCAAAGAGAATCCTGAAATTAATGCACACATATAGAGTCAACTGATCTTTGACAGGAGGGGTAAGAGTATACAATGGGGAAAGGATAATCTCCTCAACAAATACTGTTTTGGAAATTTAATATCAACATGTAAATGAATTAAATTGCACTATATTCTGATACCACAATCAACTGTAAACTAAAACTGACACAAAACACCTAAAATTGTAAATCCTTTAGAACCAAACAAAGGGGAAAATCTTCTTGACTTTGGTCATGGAAATTATTTCATAGATATGACCCCAAAAGCATATTAGCACAAGACTTCAGTCAATCAAGATGAATAAGCTCTAGAAAGCTGCTGTACAGGGGCCACTGGGTGGTTCAGTTAGTTAAGCATCTGACTTTGGCTCAGGTCATGATCTCACAGTTTGTGATTTCAAGCCCCGTGTCAGGATCTGTGCTGAAAGCTTGGAGCCTGGAGACTGCTTTGGATTCTGTGTCTCCCTCTCTCTCTGCTCCTCCCCTGCTCATGCTTTCTCTCTCTCTCTTTCTTCTAAAAAATAAATAAGCATTAAAAGAAAGAAATCTTCTGTTCAACATATTACTTATATTCAACAATAATGCACTGTACTCTTAAAATTCTGTTAAGAGGGTTGGTTTCATGTTAGGTATTCTTTTCACAAAAAAACTAAAATCTAAAAAAAGCATAACATAATCAGTTCAATGCCATAAATATACATATGGATTTATTTTAATAGATATATTACTATATAATTTAAGTACAAATCACAGATGTTACATACACAATTCAATGCTTTTGAAATTTGTAGTGACTATTACAATCATAACAACACGATAAGCTTAGAATATTTTCACTTTCATCCCTAAACAGTCTACTTTCTTTTTTGAAACCGTGATTTTTTAACGGATCACTTTATTCGGTGAAAATGCTATAGGATATCTGTATTATTTCAGTTCATATAATACATTTTTGAGGTTCATACATGACACATGAAGTATTATCTCTTTATCTCTTTTCATTGTGGAACACTATTCAATTGTATGGATGTACTACCTAGGTTTTTTTTTTTTTTTTGCCTATATATGTCTATTATTATGTGAGTAAACAAAAATCAGTTGCTTTCTGGAGGTGAGCTCAGATGATGGCATAGCAGGAGGACCCTGGGCTGGCCTCATCCCTCAAACACAGCTGGATAACTATCAAATCATTCTGCATATCCAAGAAATTGACCTGAGGACTGACAGATCAAACTGCACAACTAGAGGTCACATCAAGGAAGGTAGGAAGTGTGGAGATATGGTTTGGGGGAGAAACAGATCACAGATGCGGTGGAAGGGAGGGAGCTCTGGTTAGGAGAAAGATAAGAGAGAGTAGAGTGCACAGGGATGTGCACAAAGAGAACACTTCCTCAAAGCCAAGTCCCATGATACAAAATCAGCATAGAGATCTATTGCATTTCTACATACCATAATGAATCCACAGAAGGGAAACTAAGAATCAATCCGATTTACAATTGCATCAAACACAATAAGATGTCTAGAAATAAACCTAATGAAAGGGGTGAAAGACTTGTACTCTGAAAAGTATACAACACTAATGAAAGACATAAAAGATGATACAAAGATATGGAAAGGCATTCTGTGATAATGAATCAGGATAACAAATATTATTACAATGTCTAGACAACCCAAAACAATCTACACATTTAATTCAGTTCCTATCAAAACCACCAGCATTCTTCACAGGGTAGAACAAACACTTCTAAAATCTTGGAACAGCAAAAGACCCCAAATGGCCCAAGCAACCTTGAAAAAGAAATGCAGTGTTGGAGGCATCACAATTCTGGACTTCGAGTCACACTACAAAGCTGTAGTGATCAAAACAGTATGGTACTGGCACAAAAATAGACACACAGAACAATGGAACAAAATACAAAACCCAGAAATAAACCCACAGCTATATGGACAATTAATCTTTGATAAAGCAAGACAGAATATCAAATGGGAAAATGACTGTTTCTTCATAAATGGTGTTGGGAAAAATGGACAGTTACATGCAAAAGAATGAAACTGGACACTTTCTTACACCATATACAAAAATAAATTCAAAATGGATTAAAGACCTAAATGTGAGGGGCGCTTGGGTGGCTCAGTCGTGTAAGCAACTGAGACTTCGGCTCAGGTCATGACCTCACAGCTCATGGGTTCCAGCCTCTTGTCGGGCTCTGGGCTGACAGCTTAGAGCCTGGAGCCTGCTTCAGATTCTGTGTCTCCCTCTCTCTCTGCCCCTCCCCTGCTCATTCTCTGTCTCTCTCTGTCTCTCAAAAATAAATGTTAAAAAAAAATAAGACCTAAATGTGAGACATGATATCATTAAAATCCTAGAGGAGAACACAAGCAGCAACATCTTTGACACCAGCCATAGCAATTTCTGATTAGATATGTCTCCCAAGACAAGGGAAACAAAAGCAAAAATGAACTATTAGTACTTCATCAAGATAAAATGCTTCTGCTTCTGCACAGTGAAGGAAGCTATCAACAGAACTAAAAGGTAACCTACAGAATGGGAGAAGATATGTGCAAATGATATATCTGATAAAGGTTAGTATCTGAAATATATAAAGAACTTATAGATCAGAGTTAAGGTGGCAGAGGAGCTGGGAGACTCTAAGCTTGCCTCATTACTTGAACACAGCTAGATAAATCATTTTGAAACCCCAAATATCAAATCATTTGAACACCCAAGAAATCAATCTGAGGACTGAGAAAGCAAAAATACACAACTATAGGTGAAAAAAGCCACCACATTGTGGAAGGTAGAAGGTGTGCATAGTTTATTGGGGGAGAGATGACTGAGGGCGCTGTGATGGGAAGGGAGCCCTGATTGTGGAGAGAGGAGCAAGAGAGAAAGAAAGAGAGAAAGAGTGAAAGGGAACTGCACAAGAAAAAACATCTTCCCCAAACCCACCGGGAAAAGGAGAGGGGCTGAACACCACAAGTTTTTACAAACAGCAGAGCACAGAGTCTTAGGTTTCAGGGATCCACACCATTGGAAGGGTCGTGCCTGGTGCTCTGGTAGAAAAGGAGGACAGGACCAGGAGCAGGCAGTGTGGTCTGAGGATCCCCTGGGTCACATGGGAAGAAGCAGTTTCCCTGCTTGGAGTTCATTTGGCAGAGGTGGCACTGCCTGTCAGGTGACAAAGGATCTAGCAGGTGCCTTTGGGCTTCCCTGTTCACTAACATAGAACAGGGATGCTCGCTGAGGGCAGTAAGCCTTGGTGTCAGATTTCTGCTCTCTTTACCATAAACTCCAAGCCACTGTGTAGTTATGCAACCAATTTGTGGGACAAGCCAGCAATGGCCACAGTGCAGTGAGAATCTCCCCCAGAAGATCAGAACACCATGAGATCTCTACAATTTGGAGGTTTGAAACCCAGCCATGTGCCTGAGATAAAACACAGGAGTGCTATGCTGAGACAGGTAGATAGATCAGAAGCAGGCAGGGTGAAAGCAGGGATCTGGCTAAAGTCAGAGATACAAGATAGGTGATTATTTGTTCTTCTGTGAGGGCTTCCTGAAGAGTGGTGGGCACAGACTCTCTGCTCTTGGGGACAAGAGAGCAGG
Organism: Lynx canadensis; assembly: GCF_007474595.2. Taxonomy (NCBI): domain Eukaryota; kingdom Metazoa; phylum Chordata; class Mammalia; order Carnivora; family Felidae; genus Lynx; species Lynx canadensis. Next base: position 87,765,133 of record NC_044303.2, on the reverse strand, counting down.
GCGATGCCATGTTCACCCCACCCATCTGTAATAACCAACTTCAGTGAGAATAATAGCCCCACCAAGTTGAGGCTGGAGTAGCTTACAACAAGGCCCACCACCCTGGGCCCTGCAGGTGCATCTGCACTATGGCAAGTCTGGCTGAGAATCAGCACACAGCCCCTTCACCAGAGGACCAACACAAAACCTTCGCACAGCTCAAGTCTACTGATCATAGAGTGCCTCAAAGCTTCAGCTCTAGAGAAAATAGAATTCCGCTGCATTTATGTTTTCTTCCCCATGGGATATTAAAAAAAAGCAAATTTCCCATGGATACAGAAAGCAATTGTGTAAATTATTTTACTTTATTTTATTTTATATTTATTTTTTCATCTATCAGACCAAATGATCCTAGGTTCTGGATCCCTGTTTTTTATATTACCTTGACAATTGGAGAAAACAGAGGAATTCACCTCAAAAGAAAGAACAGGAAGAAATTATGCAGAGAGATTAAATAAATACAGATATAAGTAAGATGTCTGAACTAAAATTTAAAACAATTATAAGGACATTTAGGCTCTTTCCATAATTTGGCTATTGTTGAAAGTGCTACTATAAACATCAGAGCACAAGTGCCCCTATGCATCAGCACTCCTGTATCACTTGGGTAAATTCCTAGTAGTGCTATTGCTGGGTCCTAGGGTAGATCTATTTTAATTTTTTTGAGGAACCTCCACACTGTTTTCCAGAGTGGCTGCACCAGTTTGCATTCCCACCAACAGTGCAAGAGGGTTCCCATTTCTCCACATCCTCTCCAGCGTCTATAGTCTCCTGATTTGTTCACTTTAGCTACTCTGACTGGCGTGAGGTGGTATCTGAGTGTGGTTTTGATTTGTATTTCCCTGATCAAGAGTGACGTTGAGCATCTTTTCATGTGCCTGTTGGCCATCTGGAAGTCTTCTTCAGAGAAGTGTCTATTCATGTTTTCTGCCCATTTCTTCACTGGATTATTTGTTTTACAGGTGTGGAGTTTGGTGAGTTCTTTATAGATTTTGGACACTAGCCCTTTATCCAGTATGTCATTTGTAAATATCACAGGCAGGATGGAAGTGGCTTCTGGTGGTGGTTTGAGTATTACCTTGCCTCCATGTACATGCCTTGTTTGATTCCATGTCTCACTTGTGTCTAGGCTACTCTCTCTGCCTACATGCCCTGATTTGATTTTGACCAAACTTAGGGAGCCCTGGAATCTTTGGCTTCACCTCAATGTAGTTCTGTCTGCACCGACCTGCCATGGGGTGGGAAGACAGAGGCATCCAGGGTAGACCAGATGACTAGGACTTTGTGAGTGTTGGAGAGTGGAGGAGAAGGGGAAGTGGGTAGGTAGGAGAGGGGGGTGTACAGGAAGAAGGTGGGAGAGGAGGGAATGAGCAAGGCTAGTATTCACAGAGCAACTACTTCATGTCTGGCACTAGGCTCAACATTAAACATATGTCCCAAATTCATTTCAGAAAATCACCCCACAGCATGTAATGATATGGTGTAACAGTCAGCTTGGTCTCTGTAACAAATACCACAGACTGGGAGGTTTAAACAACGCATTTATTTTTTTCCCAGTCCTGGGAACTGGAAGCATGAGATCCAGGTGTGGCAGGGCTGGTTCCTCCTGAGGCCTCTCTCCCTGGCGTGCACATGCCATCTCCTCCCCATGTCCTTACACGGTTGTCCCCTGTGTGTGTCTATGCCCTGATCCCCTCTTCTATTAAGGACCCCAGTCACATGGGATCAGATGGGATCAGGGCCTACCCTAGTGACTTCCTTTTACCTGAACCACCTCTGTAAAGACCCCATCTCCAAATATAGCCCCATTCTGAGGCCCTGGGGGTTGGAGCTTCAACATGTGAACTGGAGGGGACATGATTCAGCCCATAATATTTTGTCAGTATTTTACAGGGAAGGAAAGTGGAGATAACACAGGATCATCCAGAAAGGTTCACCCTTGTATGTGATCTAGCTGGGACTTAGAATGGATACATCTCCCCCAAATCGGTGACAGGCTGGAGCAGAGAGATCATGGGTCTTGCTGGAGGAGGGTTCCCACCCTGTCCTGTCCCTCACCCTGAGGAGGCCCCAAGGCCTCTGGGGACTGCCATTCTGAACAGATGGTCAGGGGGCTGGGGTCGTGTGTCCATAGGCAGAAGAATGGCCTCAGGGGTGCCGAGAAGGACAGTCCAGAGAACGCGTAGATGAGGGATCCATTGCCCATGCTGTAGAAGGAGATTCTGCCTGCATCACAGTCCAGGAAAACGCCCACACGATGCAGGGGCTCCGAAGGGTGCAGGCGAACTCTTGGGAAGGCAAGTGCCCAGAACCCCTTCTTGTACAGCTCCAGGGCCCAGAGTCCGTGCTGGGGGGCCTTGAGGATCCTTCCCGTCCAACCCAAGCTCTCCAGACACATGCCCAGGTTCCGGGTCTTCCTGTGCCCCACCTGGACCTCCCAGTAATACCTCCCAGCTGAGAACTGCTCCCGACCCAGCACACAGGGGTCCCGGTTGAATCTGCTGGGTTGTCGGGCAGCTCTTGTTCAAAGAACAGCTGCCTCACAGTCTTCCTGTCCTCAGAGAGAGCGAGCTTGGGGCTTGCAGTGTCAGGGTCCAGGGATGGGCTCACTGCGGGAAGAGGGGAGGATCAGATTTAGGGGTTAGGGTCCCCACCTATGCTCCTGCATGGAGGTGGAACCATGCCTCCTTGGGAGTCCCTGTGTGTCCCCATTCTGTCCAGGACCCTGTGCACACAGGCCATCCCAGAGCAGCGGAGGTGGCTCCCTGTGTGTCACCATTCTCTGTCCAGGACCCTGTGCACACACCCCACACTTCCCACTGAGACGGTGTCCTGGCTCTGCACTCTCTGTGTTAACAGTGTCCCCCACAGTGACTGTGCCTCAGAAGATCTGGCTCTCTTGCTGCCCATGCTCTGCAGCCTGTCTGTCCCTCAGGTAGTAAACAGGAGCTAAGGTCTCTCAGGGCAGCTAAACTTGGTGTTTACAGCCATGGAACCAGCATTTAGCACAGCATTTCTGCACTCTGCAATAGAATGGATCACACATGTGTGCACACACGTGCACATACACATGAGCCCATGTGCATACACATGATGTATGTGCACACACACACACAAACACACACATGCACATAGATGTACAACATGCAAACACAGCACCCATATGCACACGCACATACACACAGAAACACGAGTGCATGTGCATACAAGGCACACATGAACACACATGCACAGATGCACATACTTGTACACACTGCACACACACATGAAAACACGTGCACATATGTTCATAACATGCACACACACATGAGCACATAAATGTACAACACGCACACGTAACACGCACACATACATGCACTCACACATGCACCCATAAACACACATGCAGGGAGCAGGCCCTTCCAGCCCCTAGCATGGTCCTCACCATAGATGATGTCCTCTGGCCAGCCTGAAATGAAACAGAAAGATGTGAAACTGTAGGGTTTGCACTGACCAGATGGAGCGAAAGCTCATTTTCTGTGAAGCTATGTCAAAACAGGATGTAATGAGCTCTCGCAGGGACCCTGTAAAGGAAGAGCAAATATCCCTTCTTCAGTGCCCAAAAAACAATCCAGGTCACTGTATTCCTAGGGAAAGGTTTTGTGGGGCGTAGCCTGATGGCCCAGCCTTCCCATGTCTGTCATAAAGACACATCTCTGACCTGTTCCCCAGATCGGGGCCTGACAGCTATGAGCAAGGACACAGGAGGCAGGGAGGAGAGCAGACAGGCGAGTGGAATGATCCACACTGATAATGATCCCCGCGCTCACAACAAGATCCTCTCAGGTGACAGGCTTGCTGCTGTATTTGTTGCTTGAGCATTTTCAGGATGTTGTCATCACCCTCGACTGATAGACTTTCCCAGGTTCAAGCTCACATCTGTCTCCACAGCAGAGACCCGCCAGTCTTCCCCAAGTCACCCAGTGAAGAGCAGCCAAGCACCTCTTAGTGATGGAGGATCTCACTGGGCATATGGTAGGTGGGAAGTCCCTGAGCTGGGGCCTGGGCAGGTCTCTCCCATTCCTCCTGTGCTTGAGGGTGCACGAAGGAGAGCCTTCATGCAGGGCTCCACAGGAGTGCCCTGGCTGGAAGGGGCACGTCTGTCCCACTGGGGCCTGCTTACCTTGGGACAGCTGTTCCTCTTCTCTGTTCAGTCTCTCTTCTTCCAGCTGCACCCTATTCCTGTCCCTCTGATGTTTCCAGAAAAGACAGGTGGCTCCTGCCACAAGACAGCTGCTACAAGCCCCACCACAATGAGGATCACAGGCACCACTGCCCTCCACGCCATTGATGGGAAACTTTTGGGCACCTGACCTAAAAGAGAGTTTGGGGAGGCAAGAATACCAGGGTAAGAGAGCACCTGTGTTCTTAGGGCACACAAGCCACAGGGTTCATAGGTCAGGGGGCAGGTGCTTGTGAACTAACCTGACATGACCTGAAAACATGTGTGTGCCTTTGTACAGACAGACATGGACAGACACACAGGAGAGAGATGGTAGACAAATGGCAAAAGGTTAAATACTGAGTGGGTCTGCATTCTGTGTATCATTCCTGCAAATTTTCTGAAACTTGAGGTTGTTTAGAAGGAAAATTTTATACAGAGTGAAACTTGGAAGCCCCCAGGTGTCCTTCAGAATGTGAATGCATAAACAGGCTGCGGTTCATCCAGACAAGGGAATACTGTTTACTGCTAATACGAAAGGAGCTATCCGTGCAGCCACTGTGGAGAAGATGATGGACGTTCCCCCCCAAAATAAAAATAGAACTACCATATCAATCCACTTCTGGGTATTAATCCAAAGAGAACAAAAATATTAACTGAGAAAGATAATGCACCCCTACATTTATTGCAGTGTTATTTACAACAGTCAAGATACGGAAACAGCACAAGTGTCCACCTATGGATGAAAGGATAAAGAAAAAAATATATATTTGTACAAAGGGATGCTATTCAGCTATAAACAAGAAGGAAATACAGGCATTTTCAATAATATGGATGCACCTGAGGGCACTTTGCTAAGTGAGGTTCGACAGGGAAAAATGTGTAGGATCTCACGGATAAGTGAAATCTAAAATGAAACAAAACACCATCCAAACCTCCAGAAAACCAGAAAGCCTAGTCATAGACGGAGAGAACAGATTGGTGGTTTCCAGAGGTGAGAGATCGGGAAGCTAATGGGTGAAAAGGGTCAAAGGTGCAAACTTCCAGTTATAAAATAAGTCCCAGAGAGGTGACATACAGCATGGAAAGTATAGGTAACTACTGTGTTGTGTAGTTGGAAGCTGACAGACTAGATCTCACAAGGTCTCATCACAAGGAACTATGCGGAGTATTGGATATTAACTACTGATTGTCTGGGGTGCTCAGAGATCTTGAGGTCGAATGGAGCAGAACACTCACCAGGTAGGTGGCTCTTGGTCTCCATCCTCTCCTGGAGTAGGGGGTTGGAGATAGAGCAAGAGAGGTTCCCCACGTCCCTGTCCCAGACAATCACATTGGACACCACCGCAAAGAGGCCCGTTGTGGGCGACACTGTGAGGTTGGTCGTGGAAGGTAGGGTCTGTCCCCTGAAGTCTCTCCACTCCACCTGGGGCTCTGGGTACCAGCCCTCCGAGGTGCACTCTGCCCTGATACCTTCATCCCGGCCAGCTCGCACTTGGATTCTGGGCTCAGAGCCCAGCCCTGTGGGAAGAGACAGGCTTTGCAGCCTCTGCAACCATTACCATTTCTGACAGAAAAGCACAGATCCTGAAAATTTCCAGCATATCAGGGTTTTTCAGACTACTTGCTCTGTGTAATATTTACATGCCATATATGCTACTCTCTTCTGAGAAACCACAGAACAAAACAGAAAAGGCCCAGGAAGATCAAATACCTTTCCTGTATTGCAAAATCAGTGTCTTTTCCTCTCTGTATCTCTTTCTGCCTCTGTCCTCCCATCCCTACCTCTGCTACCCCTCTCTCCGGGACAGTGGGGGTAACTTTGAAAAGGAACCAGGTGTCCTGAATGTACCTGTCCTTGTGAAACACATTAGTGCATTTTGTGGAATGCTCCCAGGCTGCCACAAACACGTTAGCGCCCGCTGTGGGAAGCGCCCAGGCCAGGGTCATAATGGGACGATCTGCAGCTGGGGGAAAAGGTCTCAGGCAGACCAGGAGAAGGTCAGGAGCCCCAGCAGCAACCCTCACCTGCCACTCTCAGCCACAGGGTGGCCTCTGCAGACCCTATGCTCTCTTTAAACTTGCAGTGGAAGGTCCCATTATCGAACACGGTGACGTTGTGTATGGTCAGCACAGCTTGGTCGTGGGCCAGGCCAGCCGTCCAGAAGGTCGTCCTGCCCTTATACTGCCACATCTGCTCCTCAGGCATGTCCCTGCCTTTCTTGCGCAGGTGCACGGCTGGGGACGGCTCCTTCCTGTACCACCTCACCTCCATGTCCTCCGCACTGATATTGAGGGACAGATGGCATTGCAGCTGCACACTTTCCCCCACCATAGCCAGGACCGGTTGGCCGGGACCAGAGACAGAGAAATCGGCTTTCCCTTATGTGGTCATAGCAGAAAGCATGGGTTAGGCCAGGTGAGAGGAAACCACGGGCCATCCACCCCACCGGGCACAAGGTCCCCCCCCCAACCTGTGCCCAGTGTCTCCCCCTGTCCACGCCCAGGGGACACCCACCCACACCCAGGTTCCCTACCACCACCCCATGCTGGTGCCCAGGGTCCCTAGGGAAGGACTGCTTGGATCAAGTTCAGCCCTCTACTGTGTTCCTGTCCATGCATGGGGTTCCCTCCTAACATGGGGAAGGGACATGGGGAGCTCTCCTACCCTTTGCAGAGAGGCTGTAGGACAGAAGCTGCAGGAGGAGGAAGATGATGGAGCAGCTGGGTGGAAAGATGTCTCGACCTTGTGTGTTTGCCATGGCTGCTGGAGACAGAGAGGCCTGAGCCCCAGACACTGGAGACAGGGCAGGACTGAGTTAATTTCTGTCTCTCTTGGTTTCTGTCTCTGTCTCTCTCTATTTCTCTGTTTCTCTCTGTACCTGTCTGTCTCTGTCTCTGTCTCTGACTCTCTTTCTGTCTCTGTCTCTCTCAGTTTCTGTCTCTGTCTTTCTCCCTCTGTTTCTATCTTTGTCTCTCTCTCTCTGTCTCTATCTCTGTCTCTCTGTTTCTATCTCTCTCTGTCTCTGTCTCTATTTCTGTCTCTCTGTTTCTATCTCTCTCTGTCTCTGTCTCTATTTCTGTCTTTGCCTCTGTCTGTCTCTGTCTGTGTGTCTCTTTCTCTGTCCATCTCTGTCTTTCCCTGTCTCTGTCTCTGTCTCTCTGTTTCTGTGTCTGTCTCTCTCTGTATCTCAGCCTCTCTTGGTTTCTATGTCTCTCTCCAACTATGTCTGTCTCTCTCTTTCCTTTTTTTCTGTCTCTGTCACTCTCTGTCTCTGTCTCCCTTTGTTTCTCTCTGTTTCTGTTTCTGTCTGTCTCTGTCTCTCTCTGTTCCTGTCTCTGTCTCTGTCTATGTCTGTCACCGTCTCTCTTGGTTTCTGTCTCTGTCTCTCTCTGTTTCTGTTTCTGTCTCTGTCTCTGTTTCTGTCTCTGTCTCTCTCTGTTCCAGTCTGTCTGTCTGCTTCTGTTAGTCTCGGTTTCTGTCTTTGTGTTTCCCAGCTTCTCTCCCTGTCTCTCCCTGTTTCTCTCTCTGTCCCTGTCTGTCTCTGTCTCTGTCTCTTTCCCTCTCCTACTCTATCTCTCTCTGTCTTTCTTTCTTGTTTTCTCTCTCTCTCTCTCTCTCTCTCTCTGTCTTGGTGGGGGATGAGTCAACACTGGGAAGCTAATGGAAGTGAAGGAAACATGGCTAGGGGAGAGAAAGGTCCCTTTTCACTATCTTGGCCCCACTTACTCCTGCACAAGTTGCTTACCCTAGAGACAGAGACACAACAGTGGCCACCTGCTCTTGTGTCCACCTACTTGTGGATGACCTTTCTCTTGTGGCCATGTGTCTGCAAAACACCATGGACACATCCTCCTGTGAACGGGCTCTGTCTCCTCACCTGTTTGTGTAGGAGCCTTGCCCGACCTCTGGCTGTGCTCTGTCATGGAACATGAGCACGCTGGGAGAGAAAAGCCACCCCCTAGTTGGGTGACTCCAAGGCCATAAGTACCTCTGTTGACCCCCTTACAGCCCAAGAAAACTCGCAGTTGGAGGAGGGAGCACTCGAGCCAGAGGGCTCCTAGACAGACATGGCCTGAGGCCAGCATGCTCCAAAGATTTATATTTATGAATTCAGCTTTGAGAACAAGTGTTCTGAACCACATGTGCTGGTCTGGGCGATTCGGCCCAGAACCTCCTCATGCAGGACTGGCATGAGGAGGTATGTTGGCACTTGCCCTCATTCTCTTCCATGCTTGTCTTCCTTTGGTGAAAGCCTCTGGGGTCTCCCTGTCACTCAAGAATAGGGGAGGGGTGGAGAACACAGACATGTGGATGAGTGCCCTTAAAATAGAAAGTACTCACCTTTCCAAGTAGTAGGGCTGTAGGGCTTCCCAGGGAGATTCTGTGGCCTTGAGGGGATCGCTCGACTTCTCCACAAGTTCCAGGAAGGTGTAGAACAAGTCTTCCAGACGTGATAGGAGAGAGCAGCGGCTGAGCTCCCCAGCTTCTGTAGAATCCTAGGACTTTCTGGAAAAATGACCAACTGTGCCTTTCTGGAAGGTGCAATAGAAAAAATAAATAAACCAAGGGCTTCTTAAAGGGTGTGTTTGACAGAACTGAACACACTAAGTGTTGGGGAGCAAGGCCCTGGTAGCAGGAGATAAGGGGAGAGAGAAAGACCCAGCAAGGAACACCCGGGGTGGGGATGGCTGTCTGGGCTGGTGCCAGGAGCCCCTAGGTGGAGACCTGGCTCTTGAGTGCATGGATCCAGGCCAAGGGCAGAGGCTGGGGGACTCAGATAAAGTTTCTGCATTATCAAAACACCTCCAGTCCTGGACAGGCTGGGCCTGGTCCCTTTGGGAAAGTTTCTCATGTTCAGGTTGAAGTTGGTCAAATTCTAGCATTCACCCCCCACCCCAGACTCCTGTGCAGGAAATCAGGCCACCTCCTCCTCCATGTCTGGGGCCATGACAGTCTTTCCTCACTGGGGACCTGACTTGGGCTGGGCTCAGAACACTCAGCCCCATTACCCCTTGTGTGACTAAGACACTGGCCTGAACCCTACCTGTTCTTCCCTCCTGTTGACCCAAAAGTCTGCACATTTTCTGGGAGAGTTTTGGAGGGAAAAAAACAGTTAGGGAAAATTTCCGTCTCTCCTGGAGATGGGATATTTGGTTGAATTCAGCAGATTTTTATGGACTGAAGTTTTGTGTCCCCTTTCCAAATCCGTGCTCACACAGGGACTGATGCTGCCAACCCACACCGTCCTCTGTGTTCCTATCAAGAGAGCGAACTATTTGGTAATCAAGTTGCTCCCCTGTTCTATATAAATACGAAGAGTTATGCTGCCACTCATTTTCATCTCCCCATGCATTGCTTTAAGCGGATAATGACATCATCTAAAACCCAGGTTGGGTATACTTCTGAGTCAGGATGGAGGACTGGGGATGTGACATTAGAGGAAGCACCTAAGGGGTTTGGCAGCCGTGATGGAATGGATCCTGAAGGTGGGCGCACCTGGACAAGTGGTCCTTGGTGAGCATGCACATGGTCCGCAGCCTTTTACCTGAGTGGGAAGAGCTCCTGGAGAGAGCAACCAAGGCCCTCAGGGGCAGGGATAAACCCCAGATGGGGACAGGCTCCCTGAGTGCAGGTGGAAGGAAGGACACAGGGGGCCCCAGACTTCTACAGTCCCATTGCCATGGCATGTCCAGGACAGGTACATGCGGACAGACAGAGAGCAGATTGATGGTTGTCAGGCAGTGGGGATGAGGGGGGAAATATAACCACAAAGCAGTTCGGGGGTTTGTTCTGGCACGAGATCCAGGTGGTGGCCGTACAAGCTTGTGTCAGTGTGCTGCATGTCACTGGATCGTTCACTTCAATGTGGTTGACTTTGTGTTATGGGAATGTCACCGCAACTGGAAAAAAAGAAAAAAACAAATGGAAAACACATAAGGTAGAAGGGAAATCTCCAAGTTGCAGGCTCCTGGGCGCCCCCTGCAGGGATGCGTGTGCAGTCCAGCACCCTGCTCCAGGGATGCACCAGGACCCAGTGAGCTTGTGTGGTCCACGAGCACCTGCACCTGCCTTGAGCCTGGCTCCCTGCAGGGTCTGTCCTACAGAGGGCAGAGGCCCTAGGAGAGCTGAAGGGGCCCTCCCCGTCCCCCCCCCCACCCGTGCCCACCTGCCCCTGCCACACGCCAGCCTCTTGCTTCCTGCCCTGGGCTGTGTTCACAGAGTCTTTTTGGGTCCTCCCAGCATTTAAGCTGGTGTGTGCCCTCCCCCAACCCCATCACGGGTACTTGGCTCAGCTCTCCAAGTCCACTGGGACTTTATGGCTTGGCCGCAGGCACCGCCTTGGCCACCCCCTTGCAGGACATACCCCCTCCTCTGGCTCCCTGGCTTCCAGTCCTACAATGGGAGGGTTCCTTCTGCACATTAGGTCCCTTGTCATGTGATCTCTGAGAGGTCCTTGCGTCTCCACTGACCTCAGTGAACAAGAGGGCAGTGCCTCCACCAGGAAGATCCTCGGGGACTCCTCCAGGGAAAGAAGCAGCGCGGGGGGGGGGGGAGCGTCCCTTAGGCGGACGGTGCAGGTGCCATGTGGTTGGAGCGGGGAGGAAAGGTGAGATGTCCTCAGAGAAGTACCGCGGTGTCAATGCAATGAAGCGCTTGGGTCATCCAGTTCCTGGTGGTAGTTCTTATCGACATACCTCTGCATGGGGCCTTTGTGTTCCAGGGAAGGCAGTGCTTGGGTCATGCAGTGCCCGGTGGTAGTTCTTTCCCACAACCCTCAGCCTGGGGCCTTTGTGGTCCTGGGTAGGCAAGGGCTTGGGTCACCCAGTGCCTGGTGGTTGTCTTTACCCACACACCTCTGTGTGGGGTCTTTGTGGCCTGGGGAAGGCAAAGGCTTGGGTCATCCAGTGCCTGGTGGTGGTTCTTACCCACAACCCTCTGTGTGGGCCTTTGTGGTCCTGGGAAGGCTCTCATGAGTATAGGGAGGAAACTCTCCCTTACCTCCTATGGAGCCAGGGTGGGGGGGGGGGTGGGGTGGAGAGGGGCTGTTAATGTCTGGCTTCCCTCCCCTTCCCTCGCCCTCCTCCTCCTCCTGGTGTTCACCTCTCCAACCTCCCCTCCCCCTCCTCCTCTTCATTTCCCAATCCTCCTCTCCTTACTCCTCCACCTCCCCACCCCTACTCCCCTCCCTGTCCTCCTCCCTCATTCTCTGCCCTCCCCTCCTCCTCCTCTTCTCCCCTCCCTCATGTCTCCTCCCCTCTCATTCCTCCCCTCCCCTCCTACTCTCCATACTCCTTCTCCTCCCTTCCCTTCCTCCACCTCTTCATTCTACTCCCCATCTTTCTCCCTATTCTCCCCTCCCCCTCTTCCCTCACTTCCCCCTCCTACCTTCCCGGTCCTCATCTGCTTCTCTCTCCTCCCTTCACCTCCTCTCTTTCCTTTTTTTTTTTTTTGATATGAAATTTATTGTCGTATTGGTTTCCATACAACACCCAGTGCTCATCCCAACAGGTGCCCTCCTCAATATCCATCACCCACCCTCCCCTCACTCCCACCCCCCATCAACCCTCATTTTGTTCTCAGTATTTAAGAGTCTCTTATGTTTTGGCTCCCTTCCTATCTAATTTTTTTCCTTCCCCTCCCCCATGGTCTTCTGTTAAGTTTCTCAGGATCCACATAACAGTGAAAACATATGGTATCTTTTTCTCTGTATGACCTCTTTCACTTAGCATAACATTCTCCAGTTCGATCCACGTTGCTACAAAAGGCCATATTTCATCCTTTCTAATTGCCGTGTAGTATTCCATTGTGTATATAAACCACAATTTCTTTATCCACTCATCAGTTGATGGACATTGAGGCTCTATCCATAATTTAGCTATTGTTGAAGATGCTGTTATAAACATTGGGGTACAAGTGCCCCTATGTATCAGCACTCCTGTATCCCTTGGGTGAATTCCTAGCAGTGCTACTGCTGGGTCATAGGGTAGATCTGTTTTTAATTTTTTGGACGAACATCCACACTGTTTTCCAGAGCAGATGCACCAGTTTGCATTCCCACCAAAAATACAGGAGGGTTCCCATTTCTCCACATCTTTGTCAGGATGTATAGTCTCCTGATTTTGTTCATTTTAGCCACTCTGACTGGCGTGAGGTGATACCTCGGTGTGGTTTTGATTTGTATTTCCCTGATGAGGAGCAATGTTGAGCATCTTTTCATGAGCCTGTTGGCCATCTGGATGTCTTCTTTAAAGAAGTGTCTATTCATGTTTTCTGCCCATTTCTTCACTGGATTATTTGTTTTTCGGGTGTGGAGTTTAGTGAGTTCTTTATAGATTTTGGATACTAGCCCTTTGTCCGATATGCAAATATCTTTTGCAAATATCTTTTGCCATTCCGTCGGTTGCCTTTTAGTTTTGTTGATTGTTTCCTTTGCAGTGCAGAACCTTTTAATCTTCATGAGGTCCCAATCATTCATTTTTGCTTTTAATTCCCTCGCCTTTGGGATTCAATAAGAAAGTGCTGCAGCTGAAGTCAGAGAGGTTTTTTCCTGCTTTCTCCTCTAGGGTTTTGATGGTTTCCTGTCTCACATTCAGATCCTTTATCCATTTTGAGTTTGTTTTTATGAATGGTGTAAGAAAGTGGTCTAGTTTCATTCTTCTGCATGTTGCTGTCCAGTTCTCCCAGCACCATTTGTTAAAGAGATTGTCTTTTTCCATTGGATCTTCTTTCCTGCTTTGTCAAAGATTAGTTGGCCATACTTTTGTGGATCCAATTCTGGGGTCTCTATTCTATTCCATAGGTCTATGTGTCTGTTTTTGTGCCAAAACCATGCTGTCTTGATGGTTACAGCTTTGTAGTAGAGGCTCAAGTCTGGCATTGTGATGCCTCTGCTTTAGTCTTCTTCTTCAAAATTACTTTGGCTATTCGGGCTTTTTGTGGTTCCATACAAATTTTAGGATTGCTTGTTCCAGCTTAGAGAAGAATGCTGGTGCAATTTTGATTGGGATTGCATTGAATGTGTAGATAGCTTTGGGTAGTATTGACATTTTAACAATATTTATTCTTCCAATCCGTGAGCATGGGATGTTTTTCCATTTCTTTGTATCTTCTTTAATTTCCTTCCTAAGCTTTCTATAGTTTTCAGCATACAGAACTTCTACAACTTTGGTTAGGTTTATTCCTAGGTATTTTATGCTTCCTGGTGCAATTGTAAATGGGATCAGTTTCTTGATTTGTCTTTCTCTTGCTTCATTATTAGTGTATAAGAATGAAACTGATTTCTGTACATTGATTTTGTATCCTGCGACTTTGCTGAATTCACATATCAGTTCTAGCAGACTTTTGGTGGAGTCTATCGGGTTTTCCATGTATAATATCATGTCATCTGCAAAAAGTGAAAGCTTAACTTCATCGTTGTCAATTTTCATGCATTTGATTTCCTTTTGTTGTCTGATTGTTGATTCTAGAACTTCCAACACTATGTTCAACAACAGCGGTGAGAGTGGACATCCCTGTCGTGTTCCTGATCTCAGGGAGAAAGCTCTCAGTTTTTCCCCATGGAGGATGATATTAGCTGTGGGCTTTTCATAAATGACTTTTATGATGTTTAAGTATGTTCCTTCTATCCCGACTTTCTTGAGGGTTTTTATTAAGAAAGGATGCTGAATTTTGTCAAATGCTTTTTCTGCATCGATTGACAGGATCATATGGTTCTCATCTTTTCTTTTATTAATGTGATGTATCACATTGATTGATTTGCAAATGTTGAACCAGCCCTGCAGCCTAGGAATGAATCCCACTTGATCATGGTGAATAATTCTTTTTATATGCTGTTGAATTCGATTTGCTAGTATCTTATGGAGAATTTTTGCATCCATATTCATCAGGGATATTGGCCTATAGTTCTCTTTTTGCTGGGTCTCTGTCTGGTTTAGGAGCCAAAGTAATGCTGGCTTTATAGAATGAGTCTGGATGTTTTCCCTCCCTTTCTATTTTTTGGAATAGCTTGAGAAGGGTAGGTATTATCTCTGCTTTAAATGTCTGGTAGAATTCCTCTGGGAAGCCATCTGGTCTTGGACTCTTCTTTTTGGGAGATTTTTGATAACTGATTCAATTTCTTCATTGTTTATGAGTCTGTTCAAGCTTTCTATTTCTTCCTGTTTGAGTTTGGAAGTGTGTGGGTGTTTAGGAATTTGTCCATTTCTTCCAGGTTGTCCAGTTTGTTGGCATATAATTTTTCCATAATATTCCCTGATAATTGCTTGTATTTCTGAGGGATTGGTTGTGATAATTCCATTTTCATTCAATGATTTTATCTATTTGGGTCCTCTCACTTTTCTTTTTGAGAAGCCTGGCTAGAGGTTTATCAATTTTGTTTACTTTTTTCAAAAAACCAATTCTTTGTTTCATTGATATGCTCTACAGTTTTTTTTAGATTCTATATTGTTTATTCATGCTCTGATCTTTATTATTTCTCTTCTTCTGCTGGGTTTGGTGTGTTTTTGTTGTTCTGCTTCTATTTCCTTTAGGTGTGCTGTTAGATTTTGTATTTGGGATTTTTCTTCTTTCTTGAGATAGGCCTGGATTGCAATGTATTTTCCTCTCAGGACTGCTTTTGCTGCATCCCAAAGCATTTGGATTGTTGTATTTTCATTTTCATTTGTTTCCATATATTTTTTAAATTTCTTCTCTAATTGCCTGGTTGACCCATTCATTCTTTAGTAGGGTATTCTTTAACCTCCATGGTTTTGAAGGTTTTCCAGACTTTTTCTTGTGGTTGATTTCGAGCTTCATAGCATTGTTGTCTGAAAGTGTGCATGGGTGCATGGTATGATCTCAATTCTTGTATACTTATGAAGGGCTGTTTTGTGACCCAGTATGTGATCTCTCTTGAGGAATGTTCCATGTGTACTTGAGAAGAAAGTATATTCTGTTGCTTTGGGATGCAGAATTCTAAATATATCTGTCAAGTCCATCTGATCCAATGTATCATTCAGGGCCCTTGTTTCTTTATTGACCATGTGTCTAGATGATCTATCCATTACTAAGTGGGGTATTAGAGTCCCCTGAAATTACCACATTCTTATCAATAAGGTTGCTTATGTTTGTGAGTAATTGTTTTATATATTTGGGGGCTCCTGTATTTGGCACATAGACATTTATAATTGTTGGCTCTTCCTGATGGATAGATCATGTAATTATTATATAATGCCCTTCTTCATCTCTTGTTACAGCCTTTAATTTAAAGTCCAGTTTGTCTGATATAAGTATGGTACTCCAGCTTTCTTTTGGCTTCTAGTAGCATGATAGATAGTTTTCCATCCCCTCACTTTCAATCTGAAGGTGTCCTCAGGTGTAAAAGAGTCTCTTGTAGACAGCAAATAGATGGGTCTTTTTTTTTTTATCCATTGTGATACCCTATGTCTTTTGGTTGGAGCATTTAGTCCATTTACATTCAGTGTTATTAGTGAAAGATATGGGTTTAGAGTTATTGTGATGTCTGTAGGTTTCATGCTTGTAGTGGTGTCTGGTAGTTTGTAGTCCTCGCCACATTTCACTCACAGAATCCCCCTTAGGATCTCTTGCAGGGCTGGTTTAATGCTGATGAATTCCTTTAGTTTTTGTTTGTTTGGGAAAACCTTTATCTCTCCTTCTATTCTGAATGACAGACTTGCTGGATAAAAGATTCTTGGCTGCATATTTTTTCTGTTCATCACATTGAAGGTTTTCTGCCATTCCTTTCTGGCCTGCCAAGTTTCAGTGGATATGTCTGCCACTAGTCTTATGGGTCTTCCTTTGTAAGTTAGAGCCTGTTTATCACTGGCTGCTTTCAAAATTCTCTCTTTATCCTTGTATTTTGCTAGTTTCAATACGATATGTCATGCAGAAGATCGATTCAAGTTACGTCTGAAGGGAGTTTCTGTGCCTCTTGGATTTCAATGCCTTTTCCTTCCCCAGATCAGGTAAGTTCTCAGGTATGATTTGTTCAAGTACACCTTCATCCCCTTTCTCTCTCTCTTCCTCCACTGGAATTCCTATGATACGGATATTGTTCCATTTAATTGCATCACTTAGTTCTCTAATTCTCCCCTCATACTCCTGAATTTTTTTATTTCTTTTTCTCAGTTTCCTTTTTTTCCCATAATTTTATCTACTAATTCACCTATTCTCTCCTCTGCCTCTTCAATCCATACTGTGGTCTCCCCCATTTTATTTTGCAGCTCATTTATAGCATTTTTTAGCTCCTCATGACTATTTCTTGGTCCCTTGATCTCTGTAGCAATAGATCCTTTGTTGTCCTCAATGCTTTTTTCAAGCCCAACATTAATTTTATGACTATTACTGTAAATTCTTGTTCAATTATATTGCTGAAATAGGTTTTGATCAATTCGTTTGCTATGTTTTTCTCAATAGAGTATGATATTAGCCGTAGGTCTTTCATATATGGCCATATTATGTTGAGGTATGTTCCCTCTAGCCCTACTTTGTTGACTGTTTTTATCAAGAATAGATGCTGTATTTTGTCAAATGCTTTTTCTGGATCTACTGAGAGGATTGTATGGCTTTTACTCTTTCTTTTATTAATGTCATGTTTCACATGGAATGACTTCCAAATATTGAATCACCTTTGCAGCCCAGGAATAAATCCCACTCTATAGTGATGAATACTTCTTTTAATGTACTGTTGGATTCTATCTACTAGTATCTTGTTGAGATGGTTTGCATCCAGGTTCATCAGGGATTTTAGTGGGGTCTTTGGTTTTGGAATCAAGGTAATCCTGGCCTCATAGAATGAATTTGGAACTTTTCCTTCCATTTCTACTTGTTTGGAACTGTTTGCGAATAGTATTAACTCTTCTCTAAATGTCTGGTGTAATTCCACTAGGAAGTGAAATTGTAGACAGCAAATAGATGGGTCTTGTTTTTTTTTTTTTTTTAAATTTTTTTTTCAACGTTTATTTATTTTTGGGACAGAGAGAGACAGAGCATGAACGGGGGAGGGGCAGAGAGAGAGGGAGACACAGAATCGGAAACAGGCTCCAGGCTCTGAGCCATCAGCCCAGAGCCCGACGCGGGGCTCGAACTCACGGACCGCGAGATCGTGACCTGGCTGAAGTCGGACGCTCAACCGACTGCGCCACCCAGGCGCCCCTTGTTTTTTTTTTTTTTTTTTATCCATTGTGATACCCTATGTCTTTTGGTTGGAGCATTTAGTCCATTTACATTCAGTGTTATTGAATCTGGCCCTGGATTTTTGTGTCTTGGGAGATTTTTTATTACTGATTCAATTCCTTTGAGAATTATGCATGCATTGCTTTGAGATGAATATGGATGCAAAAATTCTCCATAAGATACTAGCAAATCGAATTCAACAGCATATAAAAAGAATTATTCACCATGATCAAGTGGGATTCATTCCTGGGCTGCAGGGCTGGTTCAACATTTGCAAATCAATCAATGTGATACATCACATTAATAAAAGAAAAGATGAGAACCATATGATCCTGTCAATCGATGCAGAAAAAGCATTTGACAAAATTCAGCATCCTTTCTTAATAAAAACCCTCAAGAAAGTCGGGATAGAAGGAACATACTTAAACATCATAAAAGTCATTTATGAAAAGCCCACAGCTAATATCATCCTCCATGGGGAAAAACTGAGAGCTTTCTCCCTGAGATCAGGAACACGACAGGGATGTCCACTCTCACTGCTGTTGTTGAACATAGTGTTGGAAGTTCTAGCATCAGCAATCAGACAACAAAAGGAAATCAAATGCATGAAAATTGACAACGATGAAGTTAAGCTTTCACTTTTTGCAGATGACATGATATTATACATGGAAAACCCGATAGACTCCACCAAAAGTCTGCTAGAACTGATATGTGAATTCAGCAAAGTCGCAGGATACAAAATCAATGTACAGAAATCAGTTTCATTCTTATACACTAATAATGAAGCAAGAGAAAGACAAATCAAGAAACTGATCCCATTTACAATTGCACCAGGAAGCATAAAATACCTAGGAATAAACCTAACCAAAGTTGTAGAAGTTCTGTATGCTGAAAACTATAGAAAGCTTAGGAAGGAAATTAAAGAAGATACAAAGAAATGGAAAAACATCCCATGCTCACGGATTGGAAGAATAAATATTGTTAAAATGTCAATACTACCCAAAGCTATCTACACATTCAATGCAATCCCAATCAAAATTGCACCAGCATTCTTCTCTAAGCTGGAACAAGCAATCCTAAAATTTGTATGGAACCACAAAAAGCCCGAATAGCCAAAGTAATTTTGAAGAAGAAGACTAAAGCAGAGGCATCACAATGCCAGACTTGAGCCTCTACTACAAAGCTGTAACCATCAAGACAGCATGGTTTTGGCACAAAAACAGACACATAGACCTATGGAATAGAATAGAGACCCCAGAATTGGATCCACAAAAGTATGGCCAACTAATCTTTGACAAAACAGGAAAGAAGATCCAATGGAAAAAGACAATCTCTTTAACAAATGGTGCTGGGAGAACTGGACAGTAACATGTAGAAGAATGAAACTAGACCACTTTCTTACACCATTCATAAAAACAAACTCAAAATGGATAAAGGATCTGAATGTGAGACAGGAAACCATCAAAACCCTAGAGGAGAAAGCAGGAAAAAACCTCTCTGACTTCAGCTGCAGCACTTTCTTATTGAATCCCAAAGGCGAGGGAATTAAAAGCAAAAATGAATGATTGGGACCTCATGAAGATTAAAAGGTTCTGCACTGCAAAGGAAACAATCAACAAAACTAAAAGGCAACCGACGGAATGGCAAAAGATATTTGCAAAAGATATTTGCATATCGGACAAAGGGCTAGTATCCAAAATCTATAAAGAACTCACTAAACTCCACACCCGAAAAACAAATAATCCAGTGAAGAAATGGGCAGAAAACATGAATAGACACTTCTTTAAAGAAGACATCCAGATGGCCAACAGGCTCATGAAAAGATGCTCAACATTGCTCCTCATCAGGGAAATACAAATCAAAACTACACTCAGATATCACCTCACGCCAGTCAGAGTGGCTAAAATGAACAAAACAGAAGACTATAGATGCTGGCGAGGATGCAGAGAAACGGGAACCCTCTTGCACTGTTGGTGGGAATGCAAACTGGTGCAGCAGCTCTGGAAAACAGTGTAGGTGTTCGTCCAAAAATTAAAAACAGATCTACCCTAAGACCCAGCAGTAGCACTGCTAGGAATTTACCCAAGGGATACAGGAGTGCTGAGGCATAAGGCACTTGTACCCCAATGTTTATAGCAGCACTGTCAACAATAGCTAAATTATGGATAGAGCCTCAATGTCCATCAACTGATGAATGGATAAAGAAATTGTGGTTTATATACACAATGAAATACTACGTGGCAATGAGAAAGAATGAAATATGGTCTTTGTAGCAACGAGGATGGAACTGGAGAGTGTTATGTTGAGTTAAATAAGTCATACAGAGAAGGACAGATTCCATATGTTTTCACTCCTATGTGGATCCTGAGAGACTTAACGGAAGACCATGGGGGAGGTGAAGGAAAGAAAAAATGGTTAGAGAGGGAGGGAGCCAAAACATAAGAGACTCCTACAAACTGAGAACAAACTGAGGGCTTGTGGGGGGTAGGAGGGAGGGGTGGGTGGGTGATGAGCATTGAGGAGGGCACCTGTTGGGATGAGCACTTGGTGTTGTATGGAAATCAATTTGACAATAAATTTCATTAAAAAAAAAGAAAAAGATAAAAGAAAAATTCTACATATTAAACGATAAAAAAAAGGCAAGATTTCATTTTTTTCATTGTGAAGTAGTATTCCTGTGTGTGTGTGTGCACGTGCACGTGTGTGTGTGTATATATATATATATATATATATCACATCTCTTTATCCACTATCCAGTCGATGGGCATAATGGGCTCTTTCTACAGTTTGGCTGTTGTTGATAGCGCTGTTATAAACATTGGGGGTACATGTGCCCCTTTGAATCAGCATTTTTGTGTCTTTTGGACAAGTTCCTAGTAGAGCCATTTGCTGGGTCATAGGGTCGTTCTATTTTTAATTTTTTCATGAACCTCCATATTGTTTTCCAGAGTGGCTGCACCAGTTTGCATTCCCATCAACTGTACAAGAGGTTTCCCTTTCTCCACATCCTCACCAATATCTGTTGTTTCCTGAGTTGTTCATTTTAACCATTCTGACTAGTATGAGGTGGTATCTCATTGTGGTTTTGATTTGTATCTCCCCGATGATGAGTAATGTTAGCCATCTGGATGTCTTTGGAAAAGTGTCTATTCATGTCCTCTGCCCATATCGTCACTTGATTATTTGTTTTTTTTGGTGTTGAGTTTGTTAAGTTCTTTATAGATTTTGGATATTAACCCTTTACCTGGTATGTGATTTGTAAATATCTTCTCCCATTTCATTGGTTGCCTAATAGTTTTGTTGAATTGTTTCCTTCACTGTGAAGAAGTTTTTATCTTGATGAGGTCCCAATCGTTTATTTTTGCTTTTGTTTCCCTTGCCTCTAGAGACATGCCAAGTAAGAAGTTGCTGAAGCCTAGGTCAAAGACGTTGATACCTGTTTATCCTCCAGGATTTTGATTATTTTCTGTCTCACATTTAGGACTTTCATCCATTTTGAATTTATTTTTGTGTATGGCATAAGTGTACATTCTTCTGCATGTTGCAGTACAGTTCTGTCAGCACAATTTGCTGAAAAAAAAACCTGTCTTTTTTCCATTGGATACTGTTTCCTGCTTTGTCAAAGATTAATTGGCTATATATTTGTGGGTCCATTTCTGATTTCTCTTTTCTATTCCATTGATCTATGTGTCTGTTGTTGTGCCAGTAACCATACTGTCTTGATGATTACAACTTTGTAATATAGCTTAAAGTCTGAAATTGTGATACTTGCAGCTTTGGTTTTCTTTTTCAACATTACTTTGCTATGCAGGGTCTTTTCTGGTCCCATAAAAATTTTAGGATTGTTTCAGATATTTTAGGACTTTAGGATATTTAGGAAATTTTAGGATATTTTACCTCTTTGGTTAGATTTATTCCTAGGTATCTGATGGTTTTTGTGAAACTGTAAGTGGGATTTATTCCTTGATATCTCTCTTTCTGTGTCATTATTGGTGTATTGAAATGCAACCGATTTCTGTACATTGAACTTATATCCTTTGACTTTGCTGAATTCATGTATCAGCTCTAGCAGTTTCTTGGTGAACACTTTCAGGTTTTGAATGTGAAATATCATGTCATCTGTGAAGAGTGAAAATGTGCCTGCTTTCCTTCTCTGCAGGAGCACTGCTACACCTGGCAGAGTCGACTACAGTTGATGTTGTAGACTTCTAAAACTTAAGACTTCGAGCTCTGCTACTTGTAAAAACTTGTGATAATCAGTCCTTCTCATTTCCCCAGTTGATGATTTTGGGAGAGATTTTTTCTTATGCAATCACCTGCACACTGTGTTCTCTCTCTCTCTCTCTCTCTGTCTGGTTCTGCTCAGGGCTCCTTCCCCTCCGCAGCACCTGCAATTCTTTCCTCCCCCAATTCACCTCTGTGCAGCTCCTACTTTCCATGATGTGGTCTCTTTTGTCCCTCCAGTTGTGCAGCTTGTTCTCTCAGTCCTCAGATGGATGTCTTGGGTGTTCAGAAATATTTGATAATTTTCTGTTTTCAAGACACAGAGGAAGCATAGGGCCCCTCTAATATTCCACCATCTTAACTCCCCTCTCTTGCAGACAATATTTTTATTTCATCCTTCCATCCAGTATGTATCTGTGCTATGAAGTGAGTCTCTTGAAAACAGCATATAGATGGTTCTCATTTTTTTTTTATCCATTATACTACCCTCTATTTTGATTGGAGCATTCAGACTATTTCCATTTGTAATTACTGATAATTAGGTGTTTATTGCCATTTTGTTAATTGTTTTATGGAATTTTTTTGTGGTTCTTCTTTGTTATTTTCTTCTTTTCCTTTTTTTCCTTGTGATTGATGACTTTCTGTGGTGTTATGTTTGACTTTCTTTCTCTTTATTTTTTGTTATGTCTCTATTATAGGTTTGGGGTTTGGGGTTACCACGAGGTTCATATAGGGCATCTTCACTATATAGCAGTCTATATTAAGTTGATGGTCACTTAAGTCAAACATTTTGTAAAAGAACTTTTTCTTACACCTCCCTCCAGATTTTGTGTATGTTATCACATTTTATACCTTTTTATTCATCATTTTCTTCTAATTATGATGTTTAATTTTCCACTTAAAGAAGTCCCTTTATACTGTGGAAACAATATGAAGGAAACACTGTGGAAACAATAGAACTACACTGGTGGGTGGGGGAATGGGTTAAATAGGTGATGGGGGCTAAGGAGGGCACTTGTGATGAGCACTGGATGTTGTATGTACATTTTGAATCACTAAATTCTACACCTGAAACTAACATTATACTGTATGTTAACTATAATTTGAATAAAAACTTAAAAAAATAAAAATGGAAATATAATCTAGAAATTGCACTACTAGTTATTTACCCAAATAATATAAAAATACTAATTCAAAGGGATACATGCATCCTGATGTTAATAGCAGCATTATCTACCATAACCAAATTATGGAAACAGCCCAAATGTCCACTGACTGATGAATGGATAAACATGTAGTACACACACACACACACACACAGGAATATTACTCAACCATTAAAAAGAATGGTATCTTGCCATTTGCAATGACATGGATGAAGCTAGAGAGTAGTATGCTAAGTGAAATAAGTCAGAGAAAGACAAATACCATATGCTTTCACTCCCATGTGTAATTTAAGGAAAAAAAACAAGCAAAGGGAGAAAAAGAGAGAGAGAGGTAAACCAGGAAACAGACTCTTAATTATAGAGAACAAACTGATGATTCCCAAAGGTGGGTGTGGGGTTGGGTTAAACAGGTGATGGGGATTAAGGAGGGCACTTGTGATGAGGGTATTGTATGAAAGTGTTGAATCAATATATTGTACACCCAAATCTAATATTACGCTCTATGTTAAATAATTGGAATTAACATAAAATCTTTTTTAAAAAAAGGAAGTCTGTGTAACTTTTCTTGGAAGACTGGCTTAGTGGTGATGAAATCCTTTATTTTTGTTTGTCTGGGAAAATTTTTCTCTCTCCTTCAATTCTAACTTTTAAAAAAATGTTTTTGTAAGTTTATTTATTTTTGACAGAGAGAGAGTGTGAGCGTGAGCTAGGGAGGGGCAGAGAGAGGGAGACACAGAATCCGAAGCAGGCTCCAGGCTCTGAGCTGTCAGCACAGAGCCTGACGTGGGGCTCAAACTCATAACCACGAGATCATGGATGAAGTTAGACGCCCAGCCAACTGAGCCACCCAGGCGCCCCTCTAATTCTTTTAATGTTTATTTAGTTTTGGTGGGGGCAGAGAGAGAGGGAGACACAGAATGTGAAGCAGGCTCCAGGATCTAAGCTGTCAACACAGAGCTCAATACCGGGCTCAACTCATGAACTGTTGAGATCATGACCTGAGCCAAAGTCAGATGCTTAACTGACTGAGCCACCCAACTGTCCCTCTCTCCTTGAATTCTAAATGATAACCTTTCCAAGTAAAATATTCCTCATTATATGTTTTTTTTCCCTTTCAACTCTGAATATATTATGCCATTTCTCTCTTGTCTGCAAAGTTCCTAGTAAAAATCAGCTCATGGCCTTATGAGGTTTCCCTTGTACGTAATCTGCTACCTCTCTCCTGCTACTTTTAATAATCTTTTTTTCCTTAACTGTAGACATTGTTATTATTATATTTTGGTGTGAAACTCATTGAGTTCATCTTGTTTGGAACTCTTTGTGATTCCTGAACCTGAATGTTTCCTTACATAGATTAGGGAATTTTACAGCTATTATATCTTTAAATAATTTTTCTGTCCCTTTATTTCTCTGTCTTTCTTCTCCAGCTGATGCACAGTACAAATGTTTGTTCACTTAATGTTGTCCAAGAGTTCCCTTAGCCTATCCTCATTTTTTTAAAATTCTTTTTCATTTTTGTTATTCATCTGTGTACTTTCCATTACTATTTCTTCCACATTGTTGACCCATTTTTTGCATCTACTAATCTATTGTTTATTCCCTGCAATGTATTTTTTATTCCAGTTATTGTATTCTTCAACTCTGGTTGTTTTTTTTAATCTTTTATATCTTGTATGAAGCTCTCCGTGAGTTCTCCCACTGTTCTATTCAGTTCACTGAGCATCTTTATAATCGTTACATTGTCAACAATGTTCTGGTCTCAAGGCTACTGAATGCAATAGCATTATGAGAAACCAAAAGGTTTCTAGGCATTTGTTGATGGCTATTTTAACCACTACAGCACTTGCAGCAATAGCAGCTACAGCAGTTTCCTCCTTAGCTATCTCCTTACAGACTGCACACCAAATAAATCAATATATGCAAAACACAACGTTAGGTTTAGAAAAAACAAGAATTGATCAACAAATTCTTTCCTGACTTCAGGCATTAGAGGTCATTGTTTGCCAGGTTAGGAGAACATCAACAGGCCTTATGGACCTTAACACAACTTATATGTGACTCAGGTTTCACAACTTACTGCATCACTTCCACTTTACACAATGAGTCCTGGAATCAAATGTATAGACTCACCCCTGAATGTCCCCATTGACAATTAAAAATAGATTGCAAAAGCAATTACAAGAGCCTCAGAAAGAAGGCCAACAGGCCTCATTAACATTCTCAATGACATTTCTAACTGGAAAAACTAAAAAAACTGGTTCTCCAGGTTCAAACTATACTCCTGGTTTAACACTATTATAATACTGCTAATAATCCTGTGTTTTTTTGTTGCAGTTGTTCAAAATGATGATGTCTATCTGGTCCTCTAACAAGTCACCCAAGGTGTTCTTACCAATACCCAGATGCTCACCACTTCCATGACAACTTCTGGTCCTGCTAATGAAAAACAAAAGGGGTGAGATTTGGAGTTATTTTTACTGAGCGTATTGTAAGCCCTGGGAAAGTGAATGGGGTAATTGCTGAAAGGTCAGCAATGTTCTGGTCTCAAGGCTGTTGAAGGTGATAGTATAAGAAGAGAGACCCATGATCTTCCAGGAGCCAATGAGGGAACAGACCCACTATAATCACCTGGCAGACCTTGAAACTGCACATCCACCTATTTCACATATACAACAGATGTATGTGTGGTCTACGTCTGGAAGCTCTTTGTGTTTTCCTCCCATGCTTTGACATGCTTTGATGTTTATTCCTGGAGAACATGAAATAAAGGCTATGTGCCATTTGCCTCTGCTGCTGTTTGGTTGGCAGGGTCAGCCTTGCACATCTCCTCACTATAAGTGTCTGAGAACTTTTTCATCAGGGTGTGGTTACAGTGGGGTGTCTGCACCTGATGCAGGGCGGTGGCGGGGTAGTCCCAGGTGCTCTGCACAGGGGGCATTCTGAGGATTGGCCAAAGATGAGGTGGGGCAGATGCAGGCTTCCTGTGCTGCTCCTTGCAGAGGGGACCCTAGAGGGGAGCAGCAGCTGAACTGGGCATGACTGGTTGTCCTGAGGTGTTCAATGCTGGAGACAACGGGAGCCGAGGCCAGCATAGGCCAGAATGTCCTAGGGTGCTCCTGGTATGGTGGTTGGAGCTGAAGCAGGGTGTGGGCTGGAGGTTGCTGAGGTGCTTCATTCAGTCAGTCCCCTGACAGGGCGGCTGGAGCTGACACAGACATGACCCAAGTGGATCTCGATCACTCTTCCCCCTGGCATGTTGTAGCAAGCCTTCTGCAGCCTAAGTGGTGTGGGCTTGGAGTGTTCTGGGTGCTTTGTGCACGTGTCACCTTGGCATGACAGTTGGAGGTGTACTGAGCACTGATCAGGATTGTCTCCATTGGTGCCGTGCGGGCACCACCTTGGTGGGATGGCTGGGACTGGTGTGGGCTAGAGGCTCAGGCCACTGACAGCCCCTGGATCCTGCTTCCATCCATGCCATGAAGGTGGAGGGAGAATGTAAACCATGGTGCTCACCAGCCGCTCCACACAGAGAGAGTTCCAGTAGGTCCCTGCTGTTTGGCAGGACTCAAAGGCTTGCCCTTCTACATTCTAAGGGCTCCTTAAACCATGGATTTCTTTTCTGTGCCCCAAGACAAACAAGTCTGCTCATGTGCTATCACTCCTCACTGCAGTACACAGTGTCAGGGGTGGGGGTTCTCTTCATTACCATGTCTCTCTCTCATACTCTGTGTGGTCTCTGTATGTTTTGTTGTGACGAAGCTGTTCAGTTAGCCCTCAGGTCTTCTTCAGGAGGAATTGCTCTATAAGTAGGTG
Organism: Lynx canadensis; assembly: GCF_007474595.2. Lineage (NCBI taxonomy): Eukaryota > Metazoa > Chordata > Mammalia > Carnivora > Felidae > Lynx > Lynx canadensis. The sequence goes on along the minus strand of NC_044303.2, from coordinate 87,738,513 downwards.
GAGATTTGGTGTCTCCATGCAGGACGTGAATTCAAAGTCTTCCTACGTTGCCATCTTGGACTGGACCTCAAACACAAAGACTTTTGAACACCATGTAAGATTCAGGTAGTTTTTAATGGTTGAAACTCTAGGGTTCTCCAACCAGCACATACTTTGCATGAAATAACATTTTAAGTCTAATATTTACCTAGAGGGTCCAAAGTGAACCCCCTAGAGGATCAAGAAGTGAACATATTTGATGATGGATGAAGGGCCATGCACTGTTTGGTAGGAAAAGTGTCAAATTAGTGGCCAGATATCCCCAACCCAATGAGTGTAAAAATAAACATGAGAAGAAGAAATGTGGGTTCAATGTTAAGGGAAACTGATGAAAATCCCAGATGAAAACCGTTTTCAGCTCTCAGAGAGCATTCAGCTTCTAATCAGGTTTTAGCTCCATTGGACATGGCATTATAGGAAAGAACTGAAGGAGGGGGGGAAAGAGCAACATCAGGAGTTAGGGTCCTTCAAGAAAAAAACTTAGATAAGACCTTTTTAAGAATAATAAAAATGGTGTTCTCAGATGATGATCAATATCCACTTTTCATATAATTTAGAATCCCTGGGTTAATAAGAAGACATAAGTAAGTGGAGAAACAGAAAGGAACAGTAAGTTGTAGAAAGAAGGTGACTTTTTCATTTAACTTATCATAAATCAGAACAGAATGTGAATGAAAATTTTAACACCCAACCCTGTCATGTGGTGCTGAGATTTCAGGAAACTGTGACTTATAGTGTCACCTCCGACCTCCAAAGCACTGGGGTTGAATTAGGGCACAGCGGTCACTAAACGCAAACTGGCCATCAGTGAAACATGTAAGTTTGCATCTTTCTCATGAATACGAGAGCCAAGATCTTTGCCTTTGTCCCTCACTGTTCTGACAGAAAGCCTACCCCAGTAAAGACTTAGAACATGAATTTCAATGTCGTCTCCTATTAGGGTAATGACAGCAATGAGTGAGAAGTGAAATATACTTGGGAAATGAAAAGCAGCATTTTACACAAATAGAATAGATTAAAAAATAAGAATAGACTAAATGCATCTCATATAATCCTGGTGACCCTGGTTTCATGAAGTTAGATGTATTAATGAAAAGTCACAATACCAAGCATGTTTCCTACTGTATGCTCTGGCCAACAGAGCGTGAATAAGTACTCTTGTTCTTTACAGGTATTTTGAAGGTATTTTGAAGATGGCAAACATCACCATTATTGTAAATGAAACACACACAAAAAGAGCCAAGGCGGGGCGCCTGGGTGGCTCAGTCGGTTAAGCATCCAACTCTTGGTTTTGGTTCAGGTCATGATCTCACAGCTGGTGGGTTGAAGCCTGCATCGGGCTTCATGCTGATGGTGCAGAGCCTGCTTGGGATTCTCTGTCTCCCTCTCTCGGCCCCTCCCCTGCTCAAGCTTTCTCTCAATCTCTCAAATAAAATAATTAAATAAGCATTTTTTAAAAATAGCCAATGAAAGCCCAGAGAACACAGAAATTTTGGGTTTCCTAGTATTGGTTCTGAGACCACCTCCCCCAGCCCTGAACGAGGGGGGGCACTTACATCTCCAAGAACTAGGAATATCACCAGTGGGAAGTGTTTCCAGCCATGCCCACAGCACATCCATTCCTTGTACCCCGCCACCTCACCCTTCCTTTATGTCAGAAGAGCCACTGGTCCCCAGGAACCAGTGCTCTCAGCAGCACTGAGGAACCACTGCTCCTCAGCAGCCCCCAACTCACAGTCACTTGACCCAGAGATGTGGGACCATCTGTCCAGCATCTAGTGTCTATAAGGCCAAATTTGGGATCTTTTTGGATCCTTCCTGAAGGGGGAGTGGGGACCTGGGAGGCCCTGTTCCATCAGGATCTGAACACTGATGCTTCCACTGATCTTCTCCCCAAAACCCCATGCCAGAAATCCCCAACCTCTGACATTCCATTTGGAAGAGATTCACTTGGCTGTAAGACCTCTCTTTTGGAAAGATTTCTCTTTCCCTAAACTCTATCCTCTCCTGAAGTAATTCCCTAATTCTTTCCCCAAGCCTTGCCTTAAGGCAACAGAAATAAACCCCCATTTACAAGTTTCCAGAGAAGCTCAGGGGATACAGGTGGTATTCTTTTCTCAGCTATGTAACAGTTCATTGTGTTATCATCTGAAGGATCAACCTAGGACGACTCTGCTTCCACTGTCACTTGGCTTCTTAGCAGAATTCGTTTCCTTATGGCTGCATGACTGAGAGCCCCAGCTTCTTACTGAATTTCATATGGGTCCACTGTAGATCTGAGAGGGCACCTGAAGTCTCCTGACGTGGCATGTTTCCTAGTCCAGCAAAGGGTCTATCTCTCCAGGGTACTAAGTCCTTCCTTATATGATGAATTGTAATCACAGGGGTGCCTTCTTATGGCCTTTGTCGTATTAAATTGTCTAGAACAAGTCACAGGTCCCTCCACACTCAAGAAAACTGACAGTAGAAGCCACCAACTGGGGCAATCCCATACATTTCCAGACACTGAAAACAGTCCCGGGAGGACAAATTTACCCCAGTAGAGAACCACTGCCCTACTGCATAGATGTCCATACACACAGTCACAGGCAGCCTTTCTTTGTAACATAGTTTGGGAAGGTCAAAACTCCTGCACCTTTCTACTTTTTGGCATGTTACATAAAACGGAGTGAGCATCTTTTCTATGCCTTGGAAAATTGTCATTTTCCTCCTAGTTTTGAATCAGCATCCAACCTTTTATCTTTTGCATTTTAAATGTTGTGACATATCTCTGAAAATTACTTTAATGTGAATACTTTTGGTCGCATCAATTACTTTGGGATATCTCCACCTTTTTGTCAAAACTGCTTTCCTTCATTATTTTGAACGTGCTATTTACACTGAGTTCTTCTGGATGGATGTCTGGAGACAACTGAACCTAGGTTATGTCCACATTCCCATGAACAACTGTGTTTGTATGAGTCCACTTACATTGGATTTTAATCTAAACTCTCTTTGCATGTCTTCACTGCACTTGAATCTCTGTTGACCAATTTCCTCTTTGGAAAATCCATTTTGCAAAAATTTTGTGGACTCATCACTAAGCATCAAAGGGGACAACACAACTACAAGCTTTTCTGGCTATGTGTGAATTTAATAACAGATGCACAGTGACCAATCCCCAACAGACTTTGAAAGAAGCAACACGATACGTCAGGGAGAGTGATGCTCATGTTATTTACATACTGTGGTAAGTTATGTTTCTACTGTTGTGTTGTAGGGGCACCAGTGTTTTTCAACAGAGCCATCATGAATGAAAAGTTTATATAATACAATTATATGCTCACCGCATCTATATTTTCAGAATGCACAAAGGCAAAATGCTGAAACCAGTAGAAAATATATATGCAAATGGATGAAAATAAGAAAAAAAATTACCACGGACAACAAATGAACCAGAAATTTTTCCTATGAGAATATCCTCAGAAAGACTCTACAGGAGAATACATGAAGCTCTGCACCACTGCCTTCACTAGGAAGGATGTGTGATGACGGGAAAGTAGAAATAGCATTAATGTCCAAGTGTCACAAAATGAAATAGGATAATTGCAAAATATGTTCATTGATAACTGTTCATTGATATGAACATTGATATGAACATTGATATGAAAATAGGAACATTGATATGTTCATTGATAACTGTCTCAACGTTAAATGCAACTAAATTAATGTGTGTTCCTAGGAAATTACTCTGAATATCAGAAATAGTGAAGAACAAGAAGGTTTATAAAAACTATACATATAATAAAATGTATAATTTTAAATTATAGTTTAAAAAATAATAGGGATTGTAAGGACACCTTGAAATGATTACAAATTTCCCCCATGGAGATAATGAGGATGACCTAGGATGACAGATAAAGAGGACACTAATTTCTACCTATAGATGCATTTCTTATTAAAACTGAAAAGAATCTATGTTATGATACTACTTGTAAAATTATTTCTGGATTGTGACTATGTGGGTAATTGACTTTCATTTGGATTTTTATGAAATTTATTTTATTTATTAAATTTAGAAAGTGGAAATGCTAGAAGTAGGGAGAAAAAAACTGTAGAAATATATCCAAGCAATAATCAGTTATTAAACATCTGTATGAAAACAATTTCTTCCCCAATTTTTTTCTGTTCATTGTACACTAACATTTTCTTTCGCTACCAGTAACAAAATCAGTATGTCAGCATAAATCTAAATTACTTTTTTTGGGGGGGGGGAATCTAACCCTTTATTTCACTTCAAAAGTTCAGCTTTGTTTTGTTTTGTTTTTTTAAATGTGAAATTTATTGTCAAATTGGTTTCCATACAACACCCAGTGCTCATCCCAACAGGTGTCCTCCTCAATACCGATCACCCACCTTCCCCTCCCTCCTACCCCCCATCAACCCTCAGTTTGTTCTCAGTTTTTAAGTGTGTCTTAAGTTTTGGCTCCCTCCCTCTCTAATCTTTCTTTTTTCCTTCCCCTCCCCCATGGTCTTCTGTATCAGCAGGTGGAGAATTTCCTTTAGTGCCTGAGCCTGTGGACAGTGTGGAGGCCACAGTTATGACTAGTGCCTCCCAGCATCTCAGTGTTTTGTCCAAACATCAGGTGATGATGTACTTGTGCCTAGGGGCAGTCTGGTAAAGAAACACAGATATAGAGGTGAGAGTTGGGAGGGCCCCCAAGGATTTCCAATGGCATAGGAAAAAAGGAGAAAAATGCAATAAAATGGAACAGCCTGAGATAATAATGTTAAAGTTCAAAGCTCCTCATAAGGCTAAGGATGCTGTTTTTTTTCTGCATGTGTGTGTGTCTATGCATTGGCCTCATTCATTATTTTTTTAAGGTTTTAAAAATCATTAAAATGAATTGTAAGCATGCAGGTGCTATAACACAGGCATCTTTGGAAAGTCCTGTAGGTAGAGCTGACTCAGTGTTCTATTTTCTCACTGGTTGGTTGATGCCCAATAGGATTATCCAATTAGCATGCATAATCCTTCTTATCGAATCAGAAGAGGCTTCCAGGAGTTCTCATTTGACTACAATGAATATTACTGGGCTGCTCTTGCCTGGACCAGAGGCTTTGTTTTCTCCAGTGCCTGGCTGGTTTGCTCTGAGTACTGCGATCTGCTACTTCTGGCGGGTGCTCAGAGCTTCTGCCCTAATCCTGAGGAGAGCAAGGTGAGGAGCACGGAGAGGCAGCAGGAAGGGCAGCCCTGAAAGTGCATGAGGTACAGGAGCAGTTTCCCTTACATGGAGAACTTTCCTGGGTCCACGTGCTTCTAAGTGCCCTGAACCCTCAACTCCCAGAGCCCCTTTGTCAGCATCTGTGAGCACAAAGCCTGGACAGGATCCCCTGGAGGGCAGAAGGCAGGAAGAATATATTATGACATGATGTGGTGTGTGTGTGTGTGTGTGTGCGCGTGTGCGTGTGTGTGCGTGTGCGTGCGTGTGTGTATGTGTGTGTGTGTGTATGTGAGTGTGTGTCTCCCTGGAATGGCTGTTGCTGTGGGAGGCCCCCTGCAGATACTGCCTGGTTCTGGTAGGTCCTTCCTGCAGGTGATGCTGGTTCTAGTGGTCCCTCCTGCAGATGCTTCCTGGGTGTGCTGGTGCTTTCTCCAGGTGCTGTCTGGTGCCTCAGCATCTCCCAACAGGAAGGGACACCTGAGTTCCCACAGGGAAGAAGGTAGCTCCAGTGGTGCTCATCATTTCCAGGATCCAGGTCTATCCCATCCAGACTGAACTGGGCTGGGGGTCCCCTTCGGTGTCAGCGGTTCTCCAGTCAATCCAGAGAAGAATGAGGCTACATGGCTGTCTTGTGCTTCTTGATTGAGAGAAACGCCAGATGAGTCCCTTCGTAGGATGGGTGCGAAGAATAAGACACCCTGCCATTCCATTGTTCCTTCTCACTGCTTTCCAGAGTTCTACTTTGGGTGATCCCCATGTTACTTCCAGGGTTTATATTGGTGCTTACTGGAGAGACCAGAGAAAGTGTGTCTACACCATCTTGTCCAGACAGGAAGTTCCCATTCACAGCGTTTTTACTGACCCCGGATTCTTCTCCCATTCTGAGCCTATTTATGTACGTTGGTTTTGAGGGTCCTCCAACACAGCAGGCACGACATATACTTCCTATACCCTTTGTCGTTTTGAACTGTATTTGGTTGCCATGGTCTCCAAGTTACACGGTGCTGGAAATAAAGAAGCTGTGCTTGCTACCTTCATCAAAATATAGGAACATCAGCACATTACTGACAACACCCCATTTTATTTGACAGGAAAATTAGGGTTCCAAAAAGAAATCTCCACTTTCTTTGATGCAGCTTATGAATGATTCAAAAAGCTACATCTCTCACTCCCATCTCTGGATTCTCTTTCAGCCCCTCAGATTCCACCTGGACTGTTGGCTGGAGTCCAGCTTCCTTCCTCAGCAGCGATGTTCTCCTTACTCATCGCTATGCCTGGTGTCAGCTTTTTCTTTTTTCACGACCTCCTGCTCTGAACTCCCTTATTCCAATGAGTGATGGGGTATGTATCATTTGTCCACGTTTCACAGGAAGGTTGGGAAAATTTTAAATGTCACAACACTTAGCTTTAAACCTCCTAAAATTAAAAAAAAAAAAAAAACTCCTAAAATTTTAGAAAAGATCTGGGGCGCCTGGGTGGCGCAGTTGGTTGAGCGTCCGACTTCAGCCAGGTCACGATCTCACGGTCCGTGAGTTCGAGCCCCGGGTCGGGCTCTGGGCTGATGGCTCAGAGCCTGGAGCCTGTTTCCGATTCTGTGTCTCCCTCTCTCTCTGCCCCTCCCCCGTTCATGCTCTGTCTCTCTCTGTCCCAAAAATAAATAAACGTTGGAAAAAAAATTAAAAAAAATTTTAGAAAAGATCAAAACTTAGGCCTGTATTATTTTTGCCAGAAGCCAATCTTAGAGGGATTTCAGGATCTTAGAAATGTATGAATAAAGTTGGGAAACAGATGAGGGATAGACAAAAAAAAGTATTGTTGCTGTGACTTTCTCCAGAGTGTTAGATGGCCTCTGTGTGAACCTTGACTTCCTCATCAGTTAGTGTGGTTAGTCAGTCACTAACCATGGGCTGTTTCCTGTCGTTATAGGGCAGGTTGTATTTCCTAATCTATCGTGACAAAAAGCAGGTCAGTGGGCCCTGGAAATCAGCAACACGGACCGGAGGGATAGATCACAAAGGGAGACATGCAAAATTTGGGAGAGATGGATGCTCATTATGTTGACACTTTCACAGAACACGTGTGTGTGTGTGTGTGTGTGTGTCACACATATATGTTTCAACCAAGCAGTTCTGAAACCCAAAACAAAATGTATCAAGCAGCTTATTTACAAGATAAATACTAGATAGAGACCTGAGATTTTTATGAGATAGTAGAGTAGGAAACATGTACATCATCTCTGAAAATATGCCCAAGACTTAGATGCATATACAGTATGGGTGAACAAGATGAGACAAACCCCACAGGGGCATTCTAAGGATGGTCTGTGTAAGCCAAAGCAGGAAGGACCGCCAGGACCAAAGCCAGATTTCCCAACCTGTACAGTGAGGGAGGGTGTCTTGAGTGTTGTGGGTGTGCACTTGGCAAAAGGGGGCGGTGAATCTTCCTGGTCAGGTGTAGGTTCCCACTGAAGGATTCTGAGGAGGGTCCAGGGATGTGAAGGCCACTTGGGGGCAGACGCTGTGTCTGAGGCAAGACTGGGAACAACAGTGACTAACTAAACATGGCCTGTGGTCATGAGGCAAGGGTAGATGAGTAGTAGATCATCCCAGGTAATGGACTGCAGGAAAGGGGATACGAGGCCTCACTTGTATGAAACAGGAGTTATTAAAACGGGGGTTGTTTCTGGCCCTTTCACACCTGCTGCATGACCATGGGCTACATGAGGTTTCCTATTAACTTTGCAGCTGGATTTATCTGTATTTATCCTCTTACTTTGATTATCAGCTGAGATGATTTTTGTTTCTTGGTTTTTATTTTCCAGTCCTTGCTGATTTCATATCTGACATGTGGGAAGCTGTAGGAAGGCAAAGTATCAGCTGGTCAGGGAACACTGACATACTGCCTTGCTGGTGCAGGGAAAGCAGAGAAGGCCCCAGGCTGCTAGGAAAAGGAACTGACGCTGGATAAAGCCATAAAGGTCAATGTGCCATAAACCATTAAAACTGCAGATTAGAGGCAATCGACACAGTGTCAGGAGATGAGAAAGAAAGCGGCTCAGGAGGGCCCAGTCTAGGACGGAGATGAGAAGGACCCTGAACTCAGCTCTTCCAGGGACACGCAGAATCCACCCCTACTCATACAGCAATGTCTCCGGAGGAACTGAGCATCAGGACAGACAGACTCTGGCAGTGCGGGGACCCCACTCCTGGCTCCGGGAACTGCATGGGGAGGGACAGCAGGGAGGGGCTGTGTGTAGATCCACCTTTGCAGGACACAGGAACAAAGCCACAGTTTAAAATGGCAACTAGAAGGTAAAGGAGCTCACCCTTCACCAGATATTGGGGGGCTTCCTGGAACTGTCCCTGGGTCCTGTTTCTCCTGCAACTCAGTAGCGCTGAGTCCTAGCCCACACCAGGCCCAGATGTCCTGGAGGCCAGAGAAGGATCAGCAGAGCAACTAGGCTGTAAAGGAATCAGAATTCTAAGTCTGCCAAGTCATGCGGGAGCCACAGAGTGTATTGGGGAGCAGGTGGAGGAGGGGAGGGGAGGATGTAGAGGGGAGCTGGAGAATGAGGGAGGAGGACAAGGAGGGGAGAAGGGGGAGGGGAGGAGGAGTGGAAAGGAGAGGAGGGGAAGGGAGGTGGGAGAAGAAGCAGATGGGGACAGAGAAGGTAATAGGGGGATGTGAGAGAAGATGGGAAGGGGAGGATGGGGAGAAAGAGGGGAAGTAGGAAGAAGAGGTAGAGGAGGGGAAGCGAAGAGAGGGAGTATGGGAATGAGGAGGGGAGGAATCAGAAGGGAGGAGGAGAAGTGGGAGAGGGGAGAAGAGGAGGGGAGGGGAGGGGAGACAATGAGGGATGAGGACGGGGGGAAGAGGGGTGGGCAGGAGGAGGAGTAAGGGGAGATTATCTATTGCTGCAGATTTCAAAGAGCTAAGAAATAGTCATGGTGAATTAAGAAATTCTGTAAATGAGAGGCAAAATAAAGTAGATACAGTGACAGCAAGGATAGAAGAAAAAGAGGAGACAACAGGTGAAATAGAAGATAAAATTATGTAACATGATGGGGCACTTGGGTTGCTCAGTTGGTTAGGTGACCGACTTCAGCTCAGGTCATGATCTCATAGTTCTTGAGTTGGAGCCCTGTGTCGGGCTCTCTGCTGACAGTTCAGAGTCTGGAGACTGCTTCGGAGTCTGTGTCTCCCTCTCTCTCTGCCTCTCTCCCACTTGTGCTCTGTTTCTGTCTCTCAAAATAAATGTTAAAAAAATTTTTAATTATGTAAAATGATGAAGCTGATAAAAAGAGTGAAAGGAAATTACTATATCATGAGGGGAGAATTAGCTAAATTATTCCATGAAACAAAATAATATCCATATCATAGGAGTGCCAGAAGAAGAAGAGAGGGAGAAAGGGGCAGTAGGTTTACTTGAACAAATTATAGCTGAGAACTTCCCCAGTCTGTAGAAAGAAACAGGCATACAAGTCCAGGAGGCACAGAGAACTCCCTTCAAAATCAACCAAAATAGTTCAACAACACAACATGTCATAATGAAACTGGAAACATACAAAGATAAAGAGAGAATTCTGAAAGCATCTAGGGACAAATAGGCCTTAATCTACAAGGGTAAACACATAAGGATAGTAGCAGACCTGTCCACTGAAACTAGTTTGGCCAGAGGGGAGTGGCAGGAAATATTCAATGTGCTGAATAGGAAAAATATGCAGCCAAGAATTCTTTATGCAGAAAGGCTGTCTTTCAGAATAGAAGGAGAGATAATGGCTTTCTGAGACAAAGAAAAACTGAAGGAGTTAATGACCACTAAACCAGCCCTGCAAGAGATTTTAAGGGGGACTCTGTGAGTGGAAAGCAGGAAAGACTACAAAAGACTATAGACATCACCACAAACATGAAACCTACAGATAACACAATGACACTAAATCTGTATCTTTTAATAATAACACTGAATTTAAATGGACTAAATTCTCCAATCAAAAGACATAAGGTATTAGAATGGTTAAAAAATCAAGATCCATATAGATATGCTGCCTACAAGAGATTCATTTTTGATCTGAAGACACCTTCAGATTGAAAGGTGATGGAGAACCATTTGTCATGCTACTGGTTGTCAAAAGAAAGGTGAAATAGCCATACTTACATCAGACAAACTAGATTTTAAACTAAAGACTGTAACAAGAGATGAAAAAGCATTATATCATAATTAAGGGATCTATCCATCCAGAAAAGCTAACAATTATAAATGTTTATGCCCTCAACTTGAAGCACAGAAATATATAACTCTATTAATCACAAACATGAACAAATGTATAGATAATAATACCTTAGTTGTAGGGAGTTTAATACTCTACTCACACCAATGGACAGGTAATCTAGGCAAATAATCAATAAGGAAAACACAGCTCTGAATGACACATTGGACCAGATGGACTTAACAGATATATTCAGAACTTTTCATCCTAATGCAGCAAAATACATATTCTTCTCGAGTCTACATGGACATTCTCCAAACAGATCACACACTGGGTAACAATATAGCCCTCAACAGTTACAAAAAGATCAAGATTGGGGTGCCTGCATCGCTCAGTCAGTTAAGCATCCAACTTTGGCTCAGGTCATGATCTCACAGTTGGTGGGTTCAAGCCCTGTGTCAGGCTCTGTGCTGACAGCTCAAAGTCTGGAGCCTGCTTTGGATTCTGTGCCTCCTTCTCATTCTGCCCCTCTCCCACTTGTTCTCTCTCTCTCTCTCTCTCTCTCTCTCTCTCTCTCCCTCTGTCAAAAATAAATAAACATTAAATTGAAAAAAAAAACATCAAGATCATACCATGCACATTTTCAGATCACAATGCTATGAAAATTGGAATGAACCATAAGATAAAAATTGAAAAATGCTAAATACATTGAAGTTAAAGAAAAATCCTACTTAAGAATGAATGGGTTAACCAGGAAATTAAAGAAGACATTAAAAAATACATGGAAGCAAGTGAAAGTGAAAACACAAGGGTTCAAACCCTTTGGGATACAGCAAAAGCAGTCATAAGGGGAAAATACATTGCAATTCAGGCCTATCTCAAGAAACAAGAAAGGTCCCAAATACACAAACTAACCTTACAACTAAGGGAGCTAGGAAAGCAGCAGGAAATAAAGCCCAAAACCAGCAGAAGAAGGTAAATAATAAAGATTGGAGGGTAAATAAAGAATATAGAATCCAAAAAACCAAAAAATTAGATCAAATCAATGAATCTAAGAGCTGGTCTTCTGAAAGAATAAAAAAAAAAAAATTCAATTAACACCTAGCCAGACTTCTCAAAAAAAAGAGACAGGACCCAAATAGATAAAAACATGAATGAAAGAGGAGAGATCACAGGCAACATCACAGAAATACAACAATAATAAGAGAATACTATGAAAAAACATACGCCAACAAAATGTACAACCTGGAAGAAATGGACAAATTCCACACTCCCAAAACTCAAACAGGAAGAAATAGAAAATTTGAACAGACTCATAACCAGCAAGGAAATTGGACTGGTTATCTAAAACCTCGCAATAAATAAGAGTCATGGGCCAGATGGCTTCCCAGGGGAATTCTACCAGACTTTTAAAAAATGTATTTAATATTAATTTTATTTTTTATATTAAATATAACTTATTGTCAGATTAGTTTCCATACAACACCCAGTGCTTATCCCAAAAGGTGCCCTCCTTAATGCCCATCACCCACTTTCCCCTCTTCCCCACCCCCCATCAACCCTCAGCTTCTTCTCAGTATTTAAGAGTCTCTTATGGTTTGCCTCCCTCCCTCTCTGTAACTCTTTTTTTATGCTTCCCCTCCCCCATGGTCTTCTGTTAAGTTTCTCAGGATCCACATATGAGTGAAAACATATGGTATCTGTCTTTCTCTGCCTGACTTATTTCACCTAACATAATACCCTCTAGTTCCATCCACATTGTTGCAAATGGCCAGATTTCATTCTTTCTCATTGCCAATCTACCAGAGTTTTAAAGAACAGTTAATACTTATTATTCTCAAACTGTTCCAAAAAATAGAAATGGAAGAAAACTTCCAAACTTATTCTATAAAGTCAGCAATACCTTGATCCCAAAACCAGACAGACCCCACTTAAAAGGAGAATTACAAGCCAATATCTTTGATGAACATCAATGCAAAAATTCTCAACAAGATACTAGCAGATGGAATTCAACAGTGTATTGAAAGAATTATTCACGGGTGCCTGGGTGGCTCAGTTGGCTAAGTCTCTGACTTTGGTTTAGATCATGAACTCATGGTTCATGGGTTCAAGCCCAGCACTGGGCTCTGTGCTGACAGCTCAGAGCCTGGAGTCTGCTTTGTATTCTGTGTCTCCCTCTCTCTCTGTTCCTCCCCTGCTCGCAATTTCTTTCTCTCTCTCTCTCTCTCTAAAAAAAAATAAAGATTAAAAAACTAAAAAATAATAATTATTCACCATGATCAAGTGGGATTCATTCCTGGGCTGCAGGGATGGTTCAATATTCACAAGTCAATCAATGTGATACACCACATTAATAGAAGAAAGGATAAGAACTATATGATCCTGTCAATAGATGTAGAAAACCTTTTGACAAAATACAGCATCTTTTCCTGATAAAAACCCTTAGGAAAATTGGAATAGAAGGAACACACCTTAACACCATAAAAGCCATATATGAAAGGCCCACAGCTAATATCATCCTCAATGGGGAAAAACTGAGTGCCCCATGAGATCAGGAATACGAGAGGGATGTCCACTCACCACTGTTGTTTAACATAGTGTGGAAGTCCTAGCCTCAGCAATCAGACAGCCAAAAGAAATAAAAGGCATCCAAATTAGTAAACAAGAAGTCAACATTCCTCTTCACAGATGACATGATATTCTACATTGAAAACCCAAATGACTGTACCAAAAAATTGCTAGAACTGATACATGAATTCAGCAAAGTCACAGGATATAAACTCAATGTACAGAAATCAGTTGTATTTCTATACACCAATAATGAAGCAGGAGAAAGAGATATCAAGAATCAATCCCATTTACAATTGCATCAAAAACCATAAGATACCAAGGAATAATCCTAATCAAAGAGGTAATAGATCCACATGCTTAAAACTATAGAAAACTTATGAAAGAAATTGAAGACACAAAGAAATGGAAAACCATTCCATGTTCATGGATTAGAAGAATGAATATTGTTAAAATGTCGATAATACCCAAAGCATTCTACACATTCAATGCAGTCCCTATCAAAATAACTCCAACATTCTTCACAGAGCTAGAAAAAATAATTCTAGGGTTTGTATGGAACCAGAAAAGACCCTGAATAGCCAAAGTAATGTTGAAAAAGAAAACCAAAGCTGGAGCAATCACAATTCTGGACTTCAAGCTGTATTACAAAGCTGTAATCATCAAGACAGTATGGTACTGGCACAAAAATGGACACATAGACCAATGGAATAGAATATATAACCCAGAAATGCACCCACAGATATATGGCCAACTAATCTTTGACAAAGCAGGAAAGAGCATCCAATGGGAAATAGACTGTCTCTTTAGGAAATGGTGCTGGGAAAACTGGACTGTAACACGGAGAAGAATGAAACAGGACCACTTTATTACACCATACATAAAAATAAATTCAAAACGGATGAAAGACAGGATGTGAGACAGGAAACCATCAAAATCCTAGAGAAGAAAACCGGCAAAAACCTCTTTGACCTCAGCGACATGAACTTCTTAACAAGTCTCCGGAGGCAAGGGAAACAAAAGCAAAAATGAACGATTGGGACCTCAAGACAAAAAGCTTCTGCATGGTGTAGGAAACAATCAAGAAAACTAAGAGGCAACTGACAGAGTGGAAGATATTTGCAAATGACATACCAGGTAAAGGGTTAGTATCAAAAATCTACAAAGAACTTATCAAACTCAACACCCAAAAAACAAATAATCCAGTGAAGAAATGGGCAAAAGACATGACTAGACACTTCTCCAAAGAAGACATCCAGATGGCCAACTGACACATGAAAAAATGCTCAACATCACTTATCATCAGGGAAATACAAATCAAAACCACCATGAGATACCACCTTCCACCTGTCAGAATGGCTAACATGAACAACTCAGGCCACAACAGATGTTGGCGAGGATGCAGAGAAAGAGGATCTCTTTTACATTGTTGGTGGGAATGCAAGCTGGTGCAGCCATTCTGGAAAACAGTATGGAGATTCCTCAAAAAACTAAAAATAAAACTACCCTACTACTACTAGGCATTTATCCATGGGATACAGGTGTGCTGTTTCGAAGGGACACATGCACCCCCATGTTAATAGTAGCACTACCAACAATAGCCAAAGTATGGAAAGAGCCCAAATGTCCATTGATGGATGAATCGATAAAGAAGATGTGGTATATATATACCATGGAGTATTACTTGGCAATCAAAAAGAATGAAATTTTGCCATTTGCAACTATGTGGATGGAACTGGAGGGTATTATGCTAAGTGAAATTAGTCAGAGAAAGACAAAAATCGTATGACTTCACTCATATGAGGACTTTAAGAGACAAAACAGATGAACATACGGGAAGGGAAACAAAAATAATAGAAAAAACAGGGAGGGGGACAAAACAGAAGGGACTCATATATGAAGGACAAACTCAGGGTTACTGGAGGGGTTGTAGGAGGGGGGATGGGCTAAATGGGTAAGGGGCACTAAGGAATCAACTCCTAAAATCATTGTTGCACTATATGTTAACTAATTTGGATGTAGATTTAAAAAAAAAAAAAGAAAAGAAAAAAATCCATATGGACATGAGACTGGGGCAGATGGAGCTTCAGGACAGGACCATGATAGGTGTTGGGGAGTAAATTCACAAGTCTGAGGGACTCTTGACCAAACATGTTGGGCACATTGCAGACCCTGAGTGCTTCACATAGACATCAAGTGTGCACTGCCCATGGACACATCTCAGTCCATGCTCCTCAGCACAGCAGGTGGAATGAGGTGACCACTGGTGCCCTCGTGTCCCTCTTTGGGTTCAGTGTTCAATCTCCAGCTCCTGCATCCTGAGCCCCTGCAGCCTGCTGCATGGACTACTCTGCATAGCCAGCTCACTAAGGCCACTTAGTGGTTCAGGGGCTAAAGTTCCTGCCAGGTAGGTCACCCCCAGGGCTCCCTGAGTCTCTGGCTAGCTGGCCTTGGGGATGCAGGAGTAACTTCTTCCCAGAACCCTCCAGAATCATATGGTGACTCTGCAGGATACAGTCTCTGGCTTGTTTTTCAGGTGGACTTGTAGGTCATTGGGGAAGCAGTTCTCCCAGCCAGGACAGCTGTGAGGACACTGTAGACACAGGATGAGGCTGGAGATGTCTCTGTATTCAAACAGGACAGGACAGTCCATGAGCTGGCATCTCCCCACATCCCGGGCTTTCCGGCTCCTTCAGCATAAGCTACTGGGCATAACAAGAGCTTGGACAAAGGTGGGTGTAATGGCAGATTAACTGGCTTCTCACCTTGGGTAATGAACAGGTAGCTATTTTAACTACTCTAGTGCCCTTTATCTTATAAGTTAAATTTCCGCTGCCTGTCACCATCTCTGCTCCCACGTTTCTTCAACCACATGATCATTTAGGGAAAGTCTTTGATGCCTTGTGACTCTTAAGGTCTCAGTGGGGCTGATGTCAGCTGGCTGTGCCAGCTGTGGGTGAAGATCTTCCTGGGATGAGCAATGCTCACATAGTAAGAAACGGACTGCAGCCTCTGGTCCCTGCTGAATCCTCTACTGAGAGAAAGGGATCTCAGCTGTACTGAGAGCCAACAGCAGAGTCTCACTCACCGAGAGCCAGGTTGGACCCCCAGCCCCCAGAACTCCTCCACCTACACATCCACTAACAGACCCAGACTGGACCCTGTGGGACTTCCAGCACCATCAGCATCAGCACCAGAACCTGGACTCCCCACCCACAGTGCAGTCAGGGATGGGGTCACAGGAAATCACAGGACATAGGATTTGGAGATGGGGTGTGGTGATAGCTCTCAATCTGTCCCCCAGCATGGAGCCTCCGTCCTCAGGAAGAAAGGGGTCTGGCCATGACCAGGGCTCCAGGGAACCCATGGCTCCCTCTGAGCACTAATAGATCTGGGTTTTCAGAATCCTAAACCCACCACAACCAAGCATGCATGAGGAGAAGGAGCATGGAGGAGCACCATGAATTTGGAATCCTCAGCTTGAGGCCTTGTCTCTTCCTCACAGTCAGTTGTGTGCTGCTGGTACAAGGCACCAGATACCCTTGGACTGAGTTCCCAGAATGAACTGCTAAATGAAAACCCAGTCCCTTTCTCCTGACACCTTGAAGAGCAAAAACTTCACCTGGGGTCATCATGCAGGTGCACTGGGCAGGAGGATCAGGTGGCCTGCTGATGAGTCAGAATTAGCTGGATTCCTTGTTCCTGGTTTCCTTCCCCACTTAGTTGTCTCTGTAAGGTAGTGATTTTGTGCACGTGGCTTCCATTTACTTTTCCAGAACAAACAAGTCATTAATGTAAACGATCTTGGCAGCAGCAGTGAAACCTCCTGATGTGTTGGATTGTCACTTTATAGCCATGAAAAAAACCTTCTGAGAAAGTGCCAAGGAGGTGTGATTACCCCATGCTCTGGATTCCAAAAACTCCCTGAGTCTCATAAAGGGAACACACTGCACTGAGATCACATGGAATTTGTGTTCTCCAGGATTAAGAGACGGCTTCTGTGATGCTGACCCAGATGGTGGCTCACCTGACACCTCACTTCCTCCTGCACAGGGGTCTTCACATCAGTGTCCATCTGCACCTGGAGGAACAGGGTCAGGTGATGGGAGTCCCCAGAGTCCCTGCAGGTAAGTGAAGGAGACTGGTGTGACTGAGCCTCACTCACTGTTGTGGCCTGTCCACCCACTAGGTCCTTGCCAGCATGTCTCAGCTCTTGGCTCCCATCAGAAGCAGGTGAAAGCACGTTCCCCATCTCCAGAGTGGGTCATTCCCTGTGATGGGATGGAACATGCGAACCTGCATTTCCATACAGCTGCTTCCCGGGACCTCCACACTGACCCAGGGCCATCTCACCCCTCAGCAGTGGTCACAACCTCACTCACCTCCAGGCCCTCTATGTCAACTTCACTCTGACATCACACCAAAAATTTTAGGAAGACTTTTCACATAGTTACCCCACATCTTTTTGGTAACCTGAAATCTTAAATTAGGGTGAATTTAAGGGTGAAGTTAAATTCTCTACTGCATATCTGGACCATTTCCAAATAAGATGAAATAATGAAACGTTCATTAGTGAACACAGGGTTACATACTTTTGGCTTTGTCAATACAGAGAAACTCAAGATGAATTTGGGTCTCTTAGTAAACATGTCTTGTGCTTTAATGAAAGATTTTACTGAAGAAGAACACGTTTCTAGGACTTATGAAATATATTCAGAAAGTTTCCCCTCGAACAGATGGTGGTACAGCTCACAGTTCACAATTACTTACCACTTAGTTCTGTTAGGAATTAAGGGTTAAGAATTCTATATCCGGTTGAAGTTACTAGAATGAATAAGGGAAACATCTCTCTTTGCAGAAAAGTAGGATGCTTGCTTTAAAGAAAATCAAAGGAAATCATTTTATGTTAAAGAAAAGCAAAAGCAGTTTCTGAAAGTGAGGCTGATTATTTAAGGAGGGAAAACTTAGGACAAAATCTGAATTAAAAATAATTGTAGAAGTGTTGTGGAAAAGGAATCTTTGAGAACAAATTTTAGTGCGTGGTCAATCTGGTTAAGATAAAAATGAATTTGAATTAGGGGAAGATGGCGGCATAGGAGGATGCTGGGCTCACCCGCGTCCTGCTGATCACTTAGATTCCACCTACACCTGCCTAAATAACCCAGAAAACCGCCAGAAGACTAGCAGAATGGAGTCTCCGGAGTCAAGGGCAGATGAGAGGCCCACGGAAGAGGGTAGGAAGGGCGGCGAGGCGGTGCGTGCTCCACAGACTGGTGGGACTGGTGGGAGGGAGGGGGGTGGGCAGAGGGGCGGCCCGCAGGCCAAGCAGAGCCCCCGAGTCTGGCTTGAAAAAACGGAGGGGCCGGACAGAGTGTGTTCCATTCTGACAACAAGCGGGACTTGACATCTGGAAAGTTATAAGCTAACAGCTCTGCTAGGAGAACGGGAGGGCTGGAGGACAATGGGAGGGAGAGTTGTTGAGCCCTGGACGAAAGAGCTCAGCTTGGCGGGGAACAAAGGTGCTCACCAGCGCCATCTCCCTCGCCCATCTCCCAGCCAAAATCCCAAAGGGAACCAGTTCCTGCCAGGGAATTTGCTTGCACCGCGCAAACACCCAATGCTGTGCTTCTACGGATCCATCCCTCTGGCGGGTCTGACTCCCTCCCAGTGCCTCAGGGCCCCTCCTGAAGCGGATCTCCCAAGGAAAAGCGAGCTGAGCCTGCCCCTCCCTCCCCTGTGCACCTTGCTGATCCACCCCAGCTAATATGCCAGATCCCCAGCACCACAAGCCTGGCAGTGTGCAAGTAGCCCAGACAGGGGCCACACCACTCCACAGTGAGTCCTGCCCCTGGGAGAGGGGAAGAGAAGGCACACACCAGTCTGACTGTGGCCCCAGCGGTGGGCTGGGAGCAGACATCAGGTCTGTCTGCGGCCCTGCCCACCAACGCAAGTTATTCAAGACAGCACAGGGGAAGTGCTCCCCAGTCCTGCACCACTCAAGGGACTATCCAAAATGACCAAACAGAAGAATTCCCCTCAGAAAAATTTCCAGGAAATAACAACAGCTAACGAACTGATCAAAAAGGATTTAAACAATATAACAGAAAGTGAATTTCGAATAATAGTCATAAAATTAATCACTGGCTTCAAGACAGTATAAAGGACAGCAGAGAATCTCTTGCTACAGAGATCAAGGGACTAAGGAACAGCCAGGAGGAGCTAAAAAATGCTATCAATGAACTGCAAAATAAAATGGAGACAACTATGGCTCAGATTGAAGAGGCAGAGGAGAGAATAGGTGAACTAGAAGATAAAATTATGGAAAAAGAGGAAGCTGAGAAAAAGAGAGATAAAAAAATCCAGGAGTATGAGGGGAAAATTAGAGAACTAAGTGATGCACTAAAGAGAAATATTATACGCATAATTGGTATTCCAGAGGAGGAAGAGAGAGGGAAAGGTGCTGAAGGTGTACTTGAAGAAATAATAGCTGAGAACTTCCCTGATCTGGGGAAGGAAAAAAGCATTGAAATCCAACAGGCACAGAGAACTCCCTTCAGACGTAACTTGAATCGATCTTCTGCACCACATATCATAGTGAAACTGGCAAAATACAAGGATAAAGAGAAAATTCTGAAAGCAGCTAGAGATAAACGTGCTCTAACATATAAAGGGAGACCTATAAGACTTGTGACCGATCTCTCTACTGAAACTTGGCAGGCCAGAAAGGAATGGCAGGAGATCTTCAATGTGATGAACAGAAAAATATATGCAGCTGAGAATCCTTTATCCAGCAAGTCTGTCATTTAGAATAGAAGGAGAGATGAAGGTCTTCCCACACAAACAGAAACTGAAGGAATTCGTCACCACTAAACCAGCCCTACAAGAGATCCTAAGGGGGATCCTGTGAGACAAAGTACAAGAGACATCACTGCAAGCATGAAACCTACATACATCACAAGGACTCTAAACCCATATCTTTCTATAATAACACTGAATGTAAATGGACCAAATGCTCCAACCAAAAGACATAGGGTATCACAATGGATAAAAAAACAAGACCCATCTATTTGCTGTCTACAAAAAACTCATTTTAGACCTGAGGACACCTTCAGATTGAGAATGAGGGGATGGAGAACTATTTATCATGCCACTGGAAGTCAAAAGAAAGCTGGAGTAGCCATACTTATATCAGACAAACTAGACTTTAAATTAAAGGCTGTAACAAGAGATGAAGAAGGGCATTATAGAATAATCACAGGGTCTGTCCATCAGGAAGAGCTAACAATTATAAATGTCTCTGCGCCGAATACAGGAGCCCCCAAATATATAAAACAATTACTCACAAACATAAGCAACCTTATTGATAAGAATGTGGCAATTGCAGGGGACTTTAACACTCCACTTACAGAAATGGATAGATCATCTAGACACACGGTCAATAAAGAAACAAGGGCCCTGAATGAGACATTGGATCAGATGGACTTGACAGATATATTTAGAACTCTGCATCCCAAAGCAACAGAAAATACTTTCTTCTCGAGTGCACATGGAACATTCTCCAAGATAGATGACATACTGGGTCACAAAACAGCCCTTCGTAAGTATACAAGAATTGAGATCATACCATGCATACTTTTAGACCACAATGTGATGAAGCTTCAAATCAATCACAGGAAAAAGTCTGGAAAACCTCCAAAAGCATGGAGGTTAAAGAACATCCTACTAAAGAATGAATGCATCAACCAAGCAATTAGAGAAGAAGTTAAGAAATATATGGAAACAAATAAAAATGAAAATACAGCAATCCAAATGCTTTGGGATGCAGCGAAGGCAGTCCTGAGAGGAAAATACATTGCAATCCAGGCCTATCTCCAGAAACAAGAAAAATCCCAAATACAAAATCTAACAGCACACCTAAAAGAAATAGAAGCAGAACAACAAAGACACCCCAAATCCAGGAGAAGAAGAGAAATAATAAAGATCAGACCAGAAACAAAAATATAGAATCTACAAAAACTGTAGAGCAGATCAACGAAACCAAGAATTGTTTTTTTGAAAAAATAAACAAAATTGATAAACCTCTAGCCAGGCTTCTCAAAAAGAAGAGGGAGAGGACCCAAATAGATACAATCATGAATGAAAATGGAATTATTACAACCAATCCCTCAGAGATACAAGCAATTATCAGGGAATACTATGAAAAATTATATGCCAACAAACTGGACAACCTGGAAGAAATTAGGACAATTCCTAAACACCCACATGCTTCCAAAACTCAATCAGGAGGAAACAGGAAGCTTGAACAGACCCATAACCAGTGAAGAAATTGAATCAGTCATCAAAAATCTCCCAACAAATAAGAGTCCAGGACCACATGGCTTCCCAGGAGAGTTCTACCAGACGTTTAAAGCAGAGATAATGCCTATCCTTCCCAAGCCGTTCCAAGAAATAGAAAGGGAAGGAAAACTTCCAGACTCATTCTATGAAGCCAGTATTACTTTGATTCCTAAACCAGACAGAGACCCAGCAAAAAAAGAGAACTACAGGCAAATATCCCTGTTGAATATGGATGCAAAAATTCTCCATAAGATACTAGCAAATTGAATTCAATAGCATATACAAAGAATTATTCACCATGATCAAGTGGGATTCATTCCTGGGATGCAGGGCTGGTTCGACATTCGCAAATCAATCAATGTGATACATCACATTAATAAAAGAAAAGATAAGAACCATATGATCCTGTCAATCGATGCAGAAAAGGCCTTTGACAAAATTCAGCACCCTTTCCTAATAAAAACCCTCAAGAAAGTCGGGATAGAAGGAACATCCTTACATATCATCAAAGCCATTTATGAAAAGCCCACAGCTAACATCATCCTCCATGGGGAAAAACTGAGAGCTTTTTCCCTGAGATCAGGAACACGACAGGATGTCCACTCTCACCACTGTTGTTTAACATAGTGTTGGAAGTTCTAGCATCAGCAGACAACAAAAGGAAAGCAAAGGCATCAAAATTGGCAAAGATGAAGTTAAGCTTTCCCTTTTTGCAGATGACATGATATTATACATGGAAAATCCGATAGACTACACCAGAAGTCTGCTAGAACTGATACGTGAATTTAGCAAAGTTGCAGGATACAAAATCAATGAACAGAAATCAGTTACATTCTTATACACTAATAATGAAGCAACAGAAAGACAAATAAAGAAACTGATCCCATTCACAATTGCACCAAGAAGCATAAAATACCTAGGAATAAATCTAACCAAAGAGGTAAAAGATCTGTATGCTGAAAACTATAGAAAGCTTAGGAAGGAAATTAAAGAAGATACAAAGAAATGGAAAAACATTCCATGCTCATGCATTGGAAGAATAAATATTGTCAAAATGTCAATACTACCGAAAGCTATCTACACATTCAATGCAATCCCAATCAAAATTGCACCAGCATTCTTCTTGAAGCTAGAACAAGCAATCCTAAAATTCATATGGAAACACAAAAGGCCCCGAATAGCCAAAGTAATTTTGAAGAAGAAGACCAAAGCAGGAGGCATCACAATCCCAGACGTTAGCCTCTACTACAAAGCTGTCATCATCAAGACAGCATGGTATTGGCACAGAAACAGACACATAGACCAATGGGATAGAATAGAAATCCCAGAACTAGACCCACACAAGTATGGCCAACTAATCTTTGACAAAGCAGGAAAGAAGATCCAATGGAAAAAAGACAGTCTCTTTAACAAATGGTGCTGGGAGAACTGGACAGCAACATGCAAAAGGTTGAAACTAGACCACTTTCTCACACCATTCACAAAAATAAACTCAAAATGGAGAAAGGATCTGAATGTGAGACAGGAAACCATCAAAACCCTAGAGGAGAAAGCAGGAAAAGACCTCTCTGCCCTCAGCCGTAGCAATTTCTTAGTTGACATATCCCCAAAGGCAAGGGAATTAAAAGCAAAAATGAACTATTGGGGCCTCGTGAAGATAAAATGCTTCTGCACTGCAAAGGAAACAACCAACAAAACTAAAAGGCAACCAACGGAATGGGAAAAGATATTTGCAAATGACATATCGGACAAAGGGCTAGTGTCCAAAATCTAAAAGAACTCACCAAACTCCACACCCAAAAAACAAATAACCCCGTGAAGAAATGGGCAGACAACATGCATAGACACTTCTCTAAAGAAGACATCCGGATGGCCAACAGGCACATGAAAAGATGCTCAACGTCGCTCCTCATCAGGGAAATACAAATCAAAACCACACTCAGATATCACCTAACGCCAGAGTGGCCAAAATGAACAAATCAGAAGACTATAGATGCTGGCAAGGATGTGGAGAAACGGGAACCCTCTTGCACTGTTGGTGGGAATGCAAATTGGTGCAGCCACTCTGGAAAACAGTGTGGAGGTTCCTCAAAGAATTAAAAATAGACCTACCCTATGACCCAGCAATAGCACTGTTAGGAATTTACCCAAGGGATACAGGAGTACTGATGCATAGGGGCACTTGTACCCCAATGTTTTAGCAGCACTTTCAACAATAGCCAAGTTATGGAAAGAGCCTAAATGTCCATCAACTGATGAATGGATAAAAAAATTGTGGTGTATATACACAATGGAGTACTACGTGACAATGAGAAAGAATGAAATATGGCCCTTTGTAGCAACGTGGATGGAACTGGAGAGTTGATGCTAAGTGAAATAAGCCATACAGAGAAAGACAGATACCATATGTTTCACTCTTATGTGGATCCTGAGAAACTTAACAGAAACCCATGGGGGAGGGGAAGAAAAAAAAAAGAGGTTAGAGTGGAAGAGACCAAAGCATAAGAGACTCTTAAAAACTGAGAACAAACTGAGGGTTGATGGGGGGTGGGAGGGAGGATTGATGGGTATTGAGGAGGACACCTTTTGGGATGAGCACTGGGTGTTGTATGGAAACCAATTTGACAATAAATTTCATATATTGAAAAAAAATAAAGAAGAGTTAATATCTATTCTTCTCAAACTCTTCCAAAAAATAGAAATAGAAGGAAAGCTTCCAAACTCATTCTATAAAGCCAGCATTACCTTGATTCCAAAACCAGACAAAGACCCCACTCAAAAGGAGATTTACAGGCCAATATCCTTGATGAACGTGGATGCAAACAATTTCAACAATATACTAGCAAATCGAATTCAGAGTACATTAAAAGAATTATTCACAGTGATTAGTGGGATTTATTCCTGGTCTGCAGAGCTGGTTCAGTATTTGCAAATCAATCAATGTGATACACCACATTAATAGAAGAAAGGATAAGAAACATATGATCCTGTCAATAGATGCAGAAAAACCCTCAAGTCGGAATAGAAGGAACATAAGTTAACATCATAAAAGACATATATGAAAGGCCCACAGCTAATATCATCCTCAAAGGGGAAAAGCTGAGAGCTTTCCCCCTAAGATCTAAGGACAGGAATGTCCACTCTCAACACTGCTGTTCAACACAGAGTTGGAAGTCCTAGCCTCAGCAATCAGGCAACAAAACAAAATAAAACACATCCATATTGATAAAGAAGAAGTCAAACTTTCACTCTTCACAGATGACATGATAATCTACGTGGAAAACTCAAAAGACTCCACAAAAAAAGTATTAAAACTGATACATGAATTCAGCAAATTCACAAGATATAAACTTAATGTACAGAAATCGGTTGCATTTCTAATCACCGAAAATGAAATAGCAGAAAGAGAAATCAAGGGATTGATCACATTTACAATTGCACCAAAACCAGTAAAATACCTAGAGATAAACCTAACCAAACAGGTAAAATCCTGTACACCCAAAACCATAGATGGGGCGCCTGCGTGGCTCAGTCGGTTAAGTGTCCGACTTCAAGTTCAGGTCATGATCTACAGTTTGTGAGTTTGAGCCCGTGTCGGGCTCTGCGTGGACAGCTCAGAGCCTGGAGCCTGATTCAGATTTGGTGTCTCCCTCTCTCTTGGTGTCTCCCTCTCTCTCTGCCCCCTCTCCTGCTCACTCTCTGTTTCTCTCTTTCAAAAATAAATAAACATTAAAAAAACATAGAAAGCTTATGAAAGAAATTGAAGAAGACACAAAGAAATGGAAAAAACCTTTATGTTCATGGATCGAAAGAACAAATATTATTAAAATGTCAATACTACCCAAGCAATCTACATATTCAATAGAATCCCTATCAAAATAACACCAGCATTCTTCACAGAGCCAGAACAATTTTAAAATTTGTATGGAGCCACAAAAGACCCAGAATAACTAAAGTAATGCTGAAAAAAAAAAAAAAGCTGGAAGTATCACAATTCTGTTCTTTAAACTGTATTACAAAGCTGTAATCATCAAGACAGGATGGTATTGGTACAAAAACACACACATAGATCAATGGAACAGAATAAAGAACTCAGAAATGAACCCACAAATATATGGCCAACTAATCTTTGACCAAGCAGGAAAGAGAATCCAGTGGAAAAAGACAGTTTCTTTAGCAAGTGGTTCTGGGAGAACTGAACAACGACATGTAGAAGAATGAAACTAGACCATTTTCTTACATTATACACAAAAATAAATTCAAAATGGATAAAATACCTAAATGTGAGAAAGGAAACCATCAAAATCCTACAGGAGAAAACAGGCAGCATCTTCTTTGACCTAGACAACAGCAACTTCATAGTTGATATGTTTCCAGATGCAAGGGAAATAAAACCAAAAATGAACTATTGGGACCTCATCAAGATAAAAGTTTTCTGCACAGCGAAGGAAACAATTGGCAAAACTAGAAGGGTCCACATGGAATAAAAGAAAATATTTGCAAATGACATATTGGACAAAGGCTAGTATCCAAAATCTATAAATAACTTACCAGACTCAATACCCAAAAGACAAATAATCCAGTGAAGAAATGGGCAGAAGACATGAATAGACACTTTTCCAAAGAAGACATCCAGATGGCTGACACCTGAAAAGATTCTCAACATCGCTCATCATGGGGGAAATACAAATCAAAATTACAATGAGATACCACTTCACACTTGTCAGAATGGCTACAATTAACAACTCAGGAAACAACGGATATTGGTGAGGATGTGGACAAACGGATACAAACTGGTGCAGCCCCCTGGAAAACAGTATGGAAGTTCCTCAAAAAATTAGAAATACAACTACCCTACACCCAGCATTTGAACTACTAGTAACTCATCCCAAAGGATACAAAAATGCTGATTAGAAGGGGCACATGTACCCCAATGTTTGTAGCAGGGCTTTCAACAATAATAGCCAAATTATGGAAACAGCCCAAATGTCCATCAACTGACAAATGGATAAAGAAGATGTGGTATATATATATATATATATATATATATATATATATACACAATGGAATACTACTTGAAAGTGAAAAAGAATGAAATTTTGCCATTTATAACAATGTATTTGGAACTGGAGGGTATTATGCTAAGCAAAATAAGTCAGTCAGAGAAATCGTATGATTTCCCTCATATGTGGAATTTGAGAAACTCAGCAGAGGATCATAGGGGAAGGGAAGGAAAAATTAGATAAAAACTGAAAGGGAAGCAAACCATAAGAGACTCTTAATGAGAGAGAATAAACTGAGGATTGCTGCAGAGTAGGTGGGTTGGGGGATGGGTTAAATGGGTAATGGGCATTAAGGAGGGCACTTGTTGGGATGAATACTGGGTGTCATATGTAAGAAATGAATCATTGGGTTCTACTCCTGAAGCCAAAACTACACTCTATGTTAATTAACTTGATCATAAATTAATTAAAAAAATATTTAAGAAAGGGAAAATGAATTTAAAAAAAGACAAACAAAACAGCAGACTTATAGAGTACAAACTGGTGGTCCCCAAAGGAGAGATGTGTGGAGTGATGAGTGAAATAGGTGAAGGAGATTAAAAGCACATGTATCATGATGATCGCTGAGAAATACACAGAATTGTTGAATCATTTATTGTACATGTGAAACTAATATAACACCATGTTAATTACATGTGAATTAAAAATAAGTGAATATGAATTTAAAAACTCACAAGAAACAGTAAATGTTGTTAAGGATGTGGAAATAAAGGAACCCTTGTGCACTGGTCTTGGGTGGTGTGACCCTGTTAAAGTAGTATGGGTGTGCCTCAAAAAATTAAAAATAGAATTACTATATCATTCAGTAATTCTACTAGTGGGTATTTACCCAAAGAAAACAAAAACACTAATTCAAAAAGATATATGCACTACTATGTTTATCGCACATTATTTACCTTAGCTGAGATATGGAAGGAATGCAATAGTCCATCCATAGGTGAATGGATAAAGATGTGGTATCTATCTATCTATCTATCATCTATCTATATATCTATCATGTATATCTCTATCAACTATCACCCATCTATCATCTATCTCTCTATCATCTATCTATCTATCTATCTAATGGAATAAAGGATGAAATCCTGACATTTGCAACAAATGGATGTATCTAGAGGGTATAATACTAAGTGAGATAAGTCGGTAAGAAAAAGACAAATACCATAGGATTTAACTTATATGTGACAAAATGAATGAACATGGGGAAAAAAGAGACAAATAGAAAAACAGACTTTTAAGCATAGAGCACACACTGGTGATTGCCAAAGAGGAAGTTGGTGGGAGGGATGGGTGAAGTAGGTGAAGGGGATTAAGAAGAACACAATTACTGTGTTGAGCATTGAGTAATGTATAGAATTGTTCAATCAGTATGTTGTACACCTGAAACTACAGCACTGTAAGTTTTATACAAGAATTTTTGAAAACAAATAAATAAAAATGTGAAAAAATCTATGGAGCAAGTGGTCCTGCCTGAGGCTGAATGGAGAACTTGTGATTTTTTTTTTTTTTGCTTGTTTGTTTTTGTTTTTTTAGAGGATTGAAGAAGACAGTAACAGCACACAATGTCAAGCCCAAACAGGTTTAGTTGCTTCCTCGTGCTAAATTCCATATCACTATAAGATTGTTTGTGGCTAAGAAAAAGGATCACAGAGGCACCTGGATGACTCATCCAGTAGAGTGTGCAACTCTTGGTCTCAGGTCATGAGTTCAAGCCCTGCATTGGTCATGGAGCCTACTTAAAAAAAAAGATTTTTTAAAGAAAAAGGATCACAAATATGTAGTCATAATTAGTGCTAAGATTAGAGTTAGTTATAATGGAGATATGTTTGAAGGGTCTTCCAGGATCAAAAAACTGGAAGTTTCTGAGGTAGGCATAATGTAATTCAGAGTGCATGAAACACAACATTTCTAGTGAAACAGCAAAGGTGACTGAGGAATGTGGTGCAGGACACAGTAATATAGAGCTTAATATTTCACATCAAAGTAAGATGTCTAGAAGAGAGCAGTTCATACCCTAACTTTTTAAAATTTTTTTAAAATTTATTTTAAATGTTTATTTATTTTTGAGAGACAGAGAGAGAGAGAGTGATCAGGGTAGGGACAGAGAGAGAGGAAGACACAGAATCCAAAGCAGGCTCCAGCCTCTGAGCTGTCAGCACAGAGCCCGACACAGGGCTCAAATTCACAAACCATGAGATCATGACCTGAACTGAAGTTGGGCACTCAACCGACTGAGCCACCCAGGCGCCCCAGTTCATATGCTAACTTTTATCTTATCTTGAATGGAGATGCCCTTTCTTTCCAAAAAAACACTTGGACAATTTTTAGGCGAGTAAGTGAAAAGTGGTCTTCATTCTGCTCCCCGTGCCTAGTGCTTCACCTAAGTAGGACCGAGAGAAGGGGCATTGCTAATTCCCACAAAGGTGATTATAGTCCAATTGTGGCCACAAAAGCCAGAGTCTACTTAGGAATATGTGTGAAGGCTACCAGGAATCACTGAATCATCAGGGATATATTGGGAAATCTGAAATGGCATTCTACTCATTTTGAAGTCAGGGTAATTGAGAGACCTGGATATATATATATATATATATATATATATATAACCATAAAAACACTCCAGGCCCAGGTAACCTAGGAAACCGATCTCTTACGTGAAAAAGTTTGAAACTCAGTTGCTCCAAGCCTGCTGTTTTCCAGGAATGAGGAAAGTTCAGATTTCCCTCCAGAGGTTTCTTTCTGCAACAATCACAAAGTCAGGGTTTGTCTTCTTCAGTTGACATGACAATTATGGGTCTGAAGGGAGATGAGATGACAGCATTAATTTCTTATAAATATGTCTTACAGATCTCACCTACATGTACAACTCACTTTAAAGACTCATCTGGGTGAGTGTCTATTTGCTAACAGTGAGAACTGAGGACTCTGGGTGGGTGGTGAAAAGAGGCAGGATTTTCTCAGTGGAAGGTTAGGTGAAGTCTCTTTAACTTCAATCTTAGAAACCATAGTCATAATTAAATACAGTTGGTATTCCAAATGAAAAAGTCAAGTTAATGAATCTTATAAGGCCATGCATTTATAGATTTTTGAAAGGACTTTTGCCATTTTGTGATATTGTATTTGAATTGCAATTGCATATAATAATTATTCAGTTTAGAAATTTTCTCATTGTTGGGGTGCCTAGGTAGCTCAATCGGTTAAGCGTCCAACTTTGGCTCAAGGCATGATCTTGTGGTTCGTGAGTTCAAGCCCCACATTGGGCTCTGTGCTGAGAGCTCAGAGCCTGGAGCCTGCTTTGGATTCTGTGTCTCCCTCTCTCTGCCCCTCCCCTGCTCACATTCTGTCTCTCTCCCTCTCAAAAATAAACATTAAAAAATTTTTAAAGAAATTTTCTCATTTTTAACTTACTGTATATATTTAAATGAAATTTCATAATTTAAAACCCAAGGTTTATAAACTAATTCAGAAGGGTTTACTCGCACTACTTTGTTATAAATTTGGTGAAATTTAATATATTGTAATATCTGAAATCCATTTAAAATTATGATATCATGAAATATGACTTTTTCAACATTTAAAATTAATTACTTTTTAGCAGGATATAATAAAAATCACTTTTTGATTCTGTTACAGTAATTGTTAATACAGTACTTCTTTTCTGATTATCACACAACTGTCACAAAATATAACCTTCACCATTTATCAAATCTTCATATAAATGACTACATTATTTCATCTTAACCATTGGTATTTTAAAAGTCAACATTAGGGGCGCCTGGGTGGCGCAGTCGGTTAAGCGTCCGACTTCAGCCAGGTCACGATCTCGCGGTCCGTGAGTTCGAGCCCCGCGTCGGGCTCTGGGCTGATGGCTCAGAGCCTGGAGCCTGTTTCCCATTCTGTGTCTCCCTCTCTCTCTGCTCCTCCCCCGTTCATGCTCTGTCTCTCTCTGTCCCAAAAATAAATAATAAAACGTTGAAAAAAAAAAAGTCAACATTATATTTTGATCTTCTAAAGCTGCTTCACAATATTTTCTTATTACATTCTTACAAAAATTTGATAGTGGTGTTTGTTGTTCAAAATTCATTAGTACATTTTGGTAGTGTCCTGGTTTTATTATTTTTTTTAACATGACTAATCATATTAGAAACCTGCGAAGACATTCAATGAACTAATATTTTAAAATATTTAAGATTGTCATCGTATTATGAGCCAATGTCAAATGTATAAAATATTCTCATTTGAAAACGAGCTAAGAAATATATTTTAAATATAATTTGTCTTTCTCTAAAGCCAGAAAAGTAAAATTACAATAAATTCTGACTTTCACATACTTAAAAAAAAATGACTACATTACAACAATGGAAGCTTATAATACTCATCATGATTTCAAATACTTCTTTAATATAAATTCAATTTCAGTATTTTATATTTTATCAGCTAAAATTTAGAAGATATTTTAATATTTGGGTAATAGTGCTTAGCAATAAGAAAATAATAATTTGCAAAAATTTGAGAATATGCCATGTTGTAGACTCTCAGTCTAAAGTTCTCTTTGGTCTAGCAAAAGAGCAGACGCAGTATTAAAATGAGAGATGGTTAATGTCCAGAAAAAGACAAGAGCCCTGAATAAGGGTCCTTGCCCCATATTTATTCAGATCAGAAGTCTTACAAACATGATGTGCGTGCACAAAGAGACAAAGAAACTATGAACATTAACTTGAGGACATGAGGGGGAAAGGGAGTTTTGAAGATATATAGTGTTTGGGGTTTGGGTCAATATAAAACAAAATCCTGGCGCCTGGCAGATGAGTAGATGGTTGTTAACAGCAGACAGGAGGTGCCCTACCTGTTTATCTTTGTCAGCCTAGGGGATGAGACAGGGGGAATAACCTCAGGGTTGACAAGGCACATTTTCTTTTGTTAACCATCTCCACTCTGGGCTGCTTCACCTGCAGTGCAGCAATCCAAAGTCCAATTCACCAATTTACCTAACCTGGCCCTATTCTATGAAAGCAGCTTTCTCCTATAGTACTAAATTTGGGGTGCTTCCACCCTGAATATCTACTCTTGTTATTCCTAGGTACTGGGCACCTTTTTTTTGCACTGATTCTATTTCAGACCTTTGCCTCTCCCTATTTTGGGGGGCTCAGCATCCTCTCCTTATTTTGGGGTGCCTTTGCACCTCCCTATTCTTGGAGTGATCATCTGTTTTTCCCGAACTCAGGTGTGAGCATTTTATGACTCTGTGTTTTTTTATGCCTTGTTAACCCATTGGTGTAAGCCCGGGGGGATTTCTAATCTTATCCCCCACAATACCACTTTCTTATTGTAGAAAAAAATCCAGTAAATTTTGCATCCCTATTTTTTTTGTGAAAGTTTCACTTGTAATTTTCTAATTAAAACATACATTCACAAATGTGACAAATATAGTTCAATTTTGTTGTCATAACTTAGAAGCTACAATGTGGTTTCATTAAGAATAATTCCTTCTAGGGGCGCCTGGGTGGCACAGTCGGTTGGGCGTCCGACTTCAGCCAGGTCACGATCTCGCGGTCCGTGAGTTCGAGCCCCGCATCAGGCTCTGGGCTGATGGCTCAGAGCCTGGAGCCTGTTTCCGATTCTGTGTCTCCCTCTCTCTCTGCCCCTCCCCCGTTCATGCTCTGTCTCTCTGTGTCCCCAAAAAATAAATAAACGTTGAAAAAAAAAATTAAAAAAAAAAAAAAAGAATAATTCCTTCTAATATAGGTGTGCTATTTTGAAGGGGCACATGCACCCCAATGTTTATAGCAGCACTATTGACAATAACCAAAGTATGAAAAGAGCCCAAATATCCATCAACAGATGAATGGATAAAGAAGATGTGGTATATATGTACAATGGAGTATTACTCGGTAATCAAAAAGAATGAAATCTTGCCATTTGCAACTACGTGGATGGAACTGCTAAGTGAAATTAGTCAAAAACAAATACCATGACTTCACTCATATGAGGAATTTAAGATATAAAACATATGAACATAGGAAAGGGAAGCAAAAATAATATAAAAACAGGGAGGGGGACAAAACATAAAAGGCTCTTAAGTATAGAGAACAGAGGGTTGCTGGAGGAGTTGTGGGAGGGGGGATGGTATAAATGGGTAAGGGACATTAAGGAATCTACTCCTGAAATCATTGTTGCACCATATGCTAACTAACTTGGATGTAAATTAAACAATAAATACATAAAAAAAAAAAAAAGAATAGTTCCTTCTAGTCCCTGTGTCTCATAAATTGGAAGACAGAAACAATGGAGTTAGGACAGGTTGAAAACAGAAAGGGGGAAAAAAAGAAAACATAATCATAATAATTGTTTGATGCATGAAGGCATCAATCCTTCAAGAAAATTTAACAGTAGAGAATATCTATGCTATGATCACTAGAAAAATTAAATCACTTATGTTAAAAGTCTGCATTTCATACATTTAAGGAAGACAAAGTCAGAGTGGAGGGAACAACTGATGCTAATCAGCATAAGTGGAGAACAGAAGACAGAATCCCTCAAATTCCAATTTACAAATGTGCCTCCAAATTCAAAATTTAACATAGTTGGTATGACTCTCATCTTATGATTACTGCTGTACAAAAGGTAATAAAAGTAAAAGACTTTGAACACCTTTAGAAAAAAAAATGTATTTTGGTGACATGTTCTTTGCTGTGGTAATCAGAAAAGAAAACACTATCACACAGGATTTCTAGTGTTCTCAAAATTAATGGAAAAGATCTGTGATCAAGACCCACAAATGTTTTCCCTGTATCCTACTTTTGCAGTGATAATTCTCTTGCTTATACTTCCTCCAAGGATTCAGAAAAGTAAATGACTTACTATAATAAATATCCTTGTCCCTAAACATTGTGCTTCCGGTTATGCACTGCACTTAGTTCAATTGACAAAAATAGAAGATGTATTATAGCCAGAGACAGTTTTATATGGTAAAATTAATAGGGTTTGTGGGCACAAGAACATCCCCTCCAAATGATGTTAATGTCTCATTCTTCATATACTGGGATTCCATTTATTTTCATGGCAAATTTTTCATATGGGATTAGGTTTGCTAAACTGCTGGTTTAAAATAAAACACTTATCTTGAATTATTAGGTTTGGTTCATTACAATCGCAAGACTCCATAAACATATAAGAATGATAAAAAATAGAAAAATGTCAAAATTATGAGATGTCAGGATAACTCAACCAGGTATTTTTTCAGTTGCATATTTTGTAACGCTTCCCCCATTATCATAAAATTTTGTTAAATATAGTTTAATAAATATAGTTCTGAGAAATTTAATATGCCTATGGATGTTTCAGGTGCTAAATATAAAATGAGAGAAGAAGAACCATTAAAGTTATGCATTCCAAAGCCAAGAGGCCCAGGTGCAAGAGGTGTATAGATGATATATACCATGTAAAGGCAGAATTGTAATTATGATAACAGTGTTTTATTATAAATTTATCATAACTTATTTGATATAGAATATAATGCAGAACCTGCTGCCAAAAATTTATGAGATACTCAAGGTTAATGAAGAATAGTTAGCAAAATAAAAGTCATAATGGTGTTGATAATTTTGACTACTAAAGAAATAATTTTGATGTTGAGGGGTCTATGTTTTTTTTTTTCAGGAAAACAAAATATGTTTCATCTATGCCATTAAAAAGATCATTTTTCATTTGTGTCACTATTTAAAAATGTGTTTTGTTTGCAAGCTGGTATTGGTCTCTTTGCCAACATCTTTCTCTTGTTCTTCTGCATCTTCACACTATTCTGGACCACAAGTCGAAGCCTGCTGGGCAGTTCACCTGTCACTTAGCATTTATCCACATTCTGTTGCTCCTCCCTGTACCGGGGTATTCTCCAGATTTGTTTGGCTTACTAAATTTTTGGAATAACTTTAAATGTAAGGCGTTTTTTACATGAACAGGGTGCTTAGAGGTCTTTCCCTCTGCACCACCTGCCTCCTGAGTGTGTTTCAGACCATCACCATGAGCCCCAACAACTTCTGGTAGGCCAGATTTAAACATAAACTTACTAATTACATTATGCATATTTGCTTCTTTCTATGGTCCCTCAATTTATTTTTCAGTAGAAGCATTATCTTTGACACTGAAGCTTCTTCCAATGGGATCCAGACCAATCTACTAAATGTCAGTAAATACTGCTAAATTTCCTTCCTCTATCATTTGAGGAATATTTTTCACCCTGACATTTTCCAGGGATGTCTTCTTTGTAGGAATTACGCTGTGTTCAAGTGCATACATGGTGATTCTCTTGTTTAGGCATAAAAAACGGTCCAAACAATTTCACAGCACCAACCTCGCCTCAAGAGTCTCCCCAGAAAAAAGGGCCACTAAGGTCATCTTGCTGTTGGTGAGCTTTTTTGTGGTCATGTCAGTACATGGTTGGACGTCATCATCTCATTTTCCTCAACTCTGGTATGGACATCTGACCCAGTCCTGCTGAGTGTCCAGAGGTTTGTGCTCAATGCTAATGCAACTGTCAGTCCTTTGGTACAAATCTGCTCTGATAAAAGATAATCAATATTCTAAATTTGCAACAAAAATGTGATCAATTTTTAACAAGTTTCTACTAGAAAAGTTTTCTGTAAGATTTTTCCACCATCAGTTAAATTGTTTAAATACTGCAAAATCTTTAAACCTTATTGGAATAAAATATATGAAATTACACGTGTATTTTATCTAAATATTTTTTGAAGTTGATATTGCCAAAGGCTATGTGATTCCTTTGTTCAATGTCCACTATTGATTTGATATTCTCATAAGAAGTCTCTTTCTCTCATTTTTATTTTACCTTCATACAGGAAGACATTTCTTTCTTCTTCAAGTATACTCTTAAGAAACTACTACTGAGAATCAAATATCTCAGTGTTTTTAATTTTCTAAATATTTTAATTTACCCTGTTATTTTCTAATTTTTAAAATTTTTAAATGATTTATAATTGACACACAATATTGCATTACTTTCAGGTATGCAACCTAGTGATTCAATATTTTTATACATTACAAAATAATCACATTAATAAGGCTAGATATCACCTGTCACTATACAGAATTATTACAATGTTAGTGACTATGTTCCCTACACTGTACATTACATTCCTGTGACTTGTTTATTTCATAACTGAAAGTTTGTACCTCAATCCTTTTCACTTCTTTTCCTGTCATTAAAGATATTTTAGCTAAGCATCCAATCCTACCTTAAGTAGTAATCCTTCAGAAATATTCATATTTATGTCTCTGTTTTCAGGCTCTATACCAAGCTTTTGCACCAGTTTTAAGTGTTTTCCTCGTCTTAGGTGTTATGCAGATTGTTATTTCTTCTAATTATTTGTAACTTTTTAACATTTCAACTTTGAATTCAAAGATTCACATATGGTTTCAATTTTAGAAATATTAACTAGCCAATTCTTTTAACATTACCTTTCTCTTTTGTATATGTGAATGAGATAATTAATACTTTATTTTTATTCTTGTAGGCCTATGTATACATAAGTATATTTGTATTTTCTATTAATTTGCTTCAATTTAATGTATTTTGCTAAATTAATTTTGCTCATTATTTCTGTTCACTATTGATCCCATCAGCTCAGTCTAATATAATGTTTACCCATATACTGTATATTAAATATTCTCAATTTTTAAATTTCTATTTGACTGTTTCAAATATGGCTTGCCAGGCTATAGTTTCTTGTTCTTTTCACCTTATTTTAGTTTCCTATTTTCCCCGTATAACTTAAACATTAAATGTACTTCCGATATTTGAAGTTTATGACCGGTAATTTCTCCTGAAACTTTTTTCACGATTTTTTTTCTTTTGTTTATTATTTTTAATTTGGTTCTCAGGTTTGGAAGATACCACATTTTGGATGTCTACAGTCACAGTTTCTTTGCTTATTGCATTTTCCCTGTGGTTTGTTGGATAAACTATGTGGACTTAAAAACCTTTAAATCAGCTAGCCTCTGAATGGAGAATTTGCTTCTTAGTTTCATTACTTCTCAAGATCATTCACTGAATTTGATTTTGTTCCTGGAGTGTTCTGATATTTTCTTATTGACCATTTTAAATATTCTTTCATATCCTGAGGATTTTGGCTAATAACATTAAATTTTTTTTTAGATTGTATATTTTCTCCCAACACAAATATCAACAGTGTACACATAAGTAAATGTTTCACATATATTGTTTGTGAACTACAACATCTCATAAGTAATCCTAAACTTCTTCATTTGAAAAACATCACTGAATATACTATATCATCATAAGATCTAGAATGTAATTTTTTAATGGTAGAAAATTAATCTATGCTTTGCAAAAATTTCTGAAATGATTATATTCCAGTGAAGTTAATAGTAACTATGTGTGGCCAGAATTACTGCGTTTTTGTAAGATTAAACTAATAGAAATTTATTTACTTGAATTCATGTATTTTTCTTCAATCTTTGAATGTCTTCATTAGCACTTCCTTATCTTTATATTTTATGTTTAATCTAAAATAAACAAAGAGTGTTAATTTAAATTTGCATGGGGTTAGGTATTTTATAATTATACTTAAATTGATAGTTTCTACTGTAAATTGATAGTTTCTATTCATTTCACGGTGCCCAGAAGATATGACCTATTGGATTTCTTCTGTCATTAATTCAATGTTTTATTTAGGCCTAAAGCATTTCCATTTAAAATATTTATATATGATATTTGAAAATAATGTGTTTTTTTTAATTTGTAAAAAATGTGCATTTTTCTCGATTAACCAATATTTGAATAAAGTTACTTAACCTTATTTATGTTTTTTTATTGTACACTCAATCAGCTGATTTTTATTATTTTAATGTCACCTTAGGTTATTGAGAATTTGCTAATTTGTTATTTATTATGAATCTATACATTCTTTATTATAAACTATTAAGTATCATGGCCATATATACATGCACCATGTTTACAATAAAGCCTAACATGGTTGGGAGGAGCTAAGATGGCAAAAAAGTAGGGGCACCCTGGACTTTCTTCATCCCTCAAATACAGCTGTATTGAGGTCAGGTCACTTAGAACACTCAGGAAATTTATCTTTGGACTGGCAGGAGGATCTCCACAGCTGGAGAGAGACAGCATGGCAGGTTCAAGGTGTGTAGATGTAAATTGGAGAAAGAAGAATGACAGAGCCATGGAGGGAGGAAACTTTTTCCAAGGAGAGACCAAAGGAAGAGAAAGTGAGAGAGCTTGAGACAGAGTGCAGCATCAGGTTTGCGTAAAAGGAAAACCACTCTGGACCATGGATTGGGGAGCAAGAAGTACTTACTGCCACAGGTTTTATTGCAAATATCATGTGGAATTCAAACTCTGAGGTTTTGGAAGTGTGTGTGGCTTTCTCTGGAGCATAGCTATGGCATGCACTCCTGGGGAAGAGGGAGCTAGCCCCAGAATGCATATCATGGTTTAGAGATCTCTGAGGCACACTGGGAAAGAACATTCCCCTTCCTGGAGTACTTTGGGAAGAAGGTATATTGCTTCTCTAAGGACAAGAGACCCTGCAGGAGCCAGAAAAAGGCCTTTCATCAACAGGAGACAGAGGTGGGCATGGAAAGAATATAACCTTGTTGCTGCTTTTAGGGGTACTACACCATAGATTCTGCACACCATGTAGGTATGGAACAGTGTTTCATGGACAAAGGACATCAGACACAGCATGGAGAGTCTCTACTCCAGAGGAGACAGTGGGTCCACTTAGTGCCAAGTCCTTTAAGATTTAGAGTTTTGAATCCCAAACACGCAACAAAGAAAAACTGCAGGAGATCTGTGGCCCAGGGCGTGCTGACTGCTCTCCCTGTTCTGTGAGTCTTCCTGAACAGTGGGGGTGGAGGATACTGTATCTGGGGACCAGAGATTGGGGTGGCACCGTTTTCCCCTGAATACCAACCCAGTGAGACTTAAGAGAGCAATACAGCGGCCCCCAGTAGAAGTAGAATCTCCTTACACAAAACCCCACCCTCTTGTGCCCAGGACTGTTTGTTTACTATGGCAAGACTGACTCTGACTGAATGAAATGGGCCCCTCTTCCAGAAGACAAGCACAGGCAGCACCCCACATAGACCAAGTGCACTGAAAATAGAGTGCTTCAAAGCACCACCAGCAGTTCTGGTGGAAATAGGACCAGGTTGACTTTTTAAAAAATTTATTCTTCTTTTCTTCTTTTGGAATTAGGCTCATAGTTTTCGGTTTGTTTGTTAGGGCATTTTTTTAATTCCCTTTTCTCTTTTTTTATGCATCAGGCTCCTTTTTTTCTTTTATTTTTCTTAAAAAAATTTTTTTAATGTTTTTATTTATTTTTGAAGGAGAAAGAGAGAGAAAGCATGAGCGGGGGAGGAACAGAGAGAGAGGGAGACACAGAATCCAAAGCAGGCTCCAGGCTCTGAGCTGTTAGCACAGAGCCCGATGTGGGGCTCCAACCCAAGAACTGTGAGATCATGACCTGAGCTGAAGTCGGACGCTTAACTGACTGAACCACCCAGGTGCCCCTTTTCTTTTCTTTTTCTAACTTTTTTTCTTTTTTAGATCTTTTATTTGGAAACAGGCTTATTTTTTTGATTGTCGTTTTTGTTTCATTTCTTTTTTTTTTTTTTTTTTTCCATTTCTCCCTTTTTGGGGGATCAGTCTTTTTTCTCTTTATTCTTTTTTTCCAGACTTATTTTAACAAACAAATCAAAGCACACCTAGTTAAAGGTCCAAACATTCCCACTGCAAAGCAAGGAAGACCCATGCAGAGGACTAACCAGTGGGAAAGAGCAACCAAAACTCAACAGCATAATGCACATGGTATACAGCAGAAACACTTCTTGAAGTGTCAGGCCCTGGCCAGTGTATGACCTCTTTTTAATATAGGATTTCTCTCATGTGAAGAAAAAATTACTAGCTTTCAAAACATGCAAAAGACAGAAACTTCACCAAAGTGAGAAGATGGAGGAATTCGCCTCAAAACAAACAAAAAAAAAAGTCGAGAAGAAATCATAGACAGGAACTTGCTCAAAACAAATATAAGTAATATTTTTGAACAAGAATTTAGAATAAGAGTCATAAGACTACTAGTGGGTTTGAAAAAAAAAAAGCATATAGACACCAGAGAAACCCTTGCTGTAGAGATAAAAGATCTAAAATCTAGTCAGGCTGGAATGTAAAAAAAAATGCTATAAATGAGATGCAAAACTGACTGGATATATTCACAACAAGGATTGAAGAAGCAGAGAAGAGAATAAGTGATATAGAAGATAAAATAATGGAAAATAATAAAGTTGAAAAAAGGAGGGAAAGAAAACAATTACATCACAAAAGAAGACTTAAGGAACACA
This sequence comes from Lynx canadensis, assembly GCF_007474595.2. Taxonomy (NCBI): domain Eukaryota; kingdom Metazoa; phylum Chordata; class Mammalia; order Carnivora; family Felidae; genus Lynx; species Lynx canadensis. Next base: position 87,698,700 of record NC_044303.2, on the reverse strand, counting down.
GCAATTCAATCAAGCAAAACACTATCCGTATCATAGGAATTCCAGAAGAAGAGCAGGGAAAAAAAGGGGCAGAAGGTTTATTTCACCAAACTCTAACTCTGAAACAGGCATCCAAGTCCAAGAGGCACAGAGAATTCCCTTCAAAATCAACAAAAACAGGCCAATACCACAACATATCATAGTGAAACTTGCAAAATACAAAAATAAAGAGAGAATTATGAAAGCAGACCAGGACAAAAGGTTCAAAACCCATGAGGGTAGACACATAAGGTTGGCAGCAAAACTGTCCCTGAAACTTGGCAGGCTAGAAGGTAGTGGCAGGAAATATTCAACATGCTGAATGGGGAAAATATGGAGCCAAGATTTCTTTACCCACCGACTGTCATTCAAAATACAAGGAGAGATAAAGACTTTCCCAGACAAACAAAAACTAAAGGAGTTCATGACCACTGAACCAGTTCTACAGGAGATTTTAAGGGGGACTCTCTGGGTGGAGAAAAAAAAGGACCAAAGTAGCAAAGACTAAAAAGGACCAGAGAACATCACTGGAAACACCAACTCTACAGGCAACAAAATGGCACTAAGTCTGTATCTTTCAAGAATCACTCTGAATGTAAATGGACTAAATGCTCCAATCAAAATACATAGGGTGTAAATATGGATAAAGAAACAAAATCTATCTATACACTGCCTACAAGAGATTCACTTAAGATCTAAAAACACCTGCAGACTAAAATTAAGGAGATGGGGAACTATCAATAATGCTAGTGGAAGACGAAAGAAAGCCGGACTACCCATACTTATATCAGACAAACTAGATTTTATTTTTTTATGTTGATTTATTTATTTTGAGAGAGAAAGATATTGGAGGAGAGGCAGAGAGAAAGGTAGAGAGAGAATCCCAAGCAGGATTCATGCTGTCAGTGCAGACTTTATCTCGTGAACCGTGAGATTATGACCTGGCCAAAATCAACAGTCAGGTGCTTAACTGAATGTGCCACCTAGGCGTCCTGGAGACAAACTAGATTTTCAAATAAAAAATTATAACAAGAGATGAAGAAGGGCATTATATCATAATTAAGAGGTGTACCCATCATGAGGATCTAACAATTGTGAATATATATGTCCCCAACTTGAAAGCACCCAAATATATAAATCAATTAATCACAAACATAAAGAAACTCATTCATAAAAATACAATAACAGTAGGGAACTTTAACATCCCATTTACAGCAATGGACAGATAATCTAACCAGAAAATCAACAAGGAAACAATAGCTTTGAATGACATACTAGTCTGGATGGTCTTAACAGATATATTCAGAACATTTCATCCTACAGCAACAGAATACACGTTATTCCTGAGTGCACATGGACCATTCTCCAGAATAGATAACACACTGGGTTACAAACTGGCCTCAAGAAGTATAGAAGATGGATACCATGCATATTTTCATATCACAATGCTATGAAACTCAAAATCAACCACAAGAAAATATATGGAAAGTCCTCAAAACATGGAGGTTAAAGAACACCCTATAAAAGGATGAATGGGATAACGAGTAAGCTAAAGAAGAATTTTTAAAACATACATGGAAGTAAATGAAAAAAAAAACAACATTACAGCCTAAAATCTTTGGGACACAGCAAAGAAAGTCCTGAGAGGAAATTACATTGCAATTAAGGCTTATCTCAATAAGCAATAAAGGTCCCAAACACACAATCCATCCTTATACATAAAGGAGATAGAAAAGGAACAGCAAATAAAGCCTAAAGCCAGCAGAAGAATGGAAATAATAAAGACTGGAAAAGAAATAAATGGTATAGAAACAAACAAATAAAAAACAGTAGAACAGATCAACAAAATCAGCAGCTGGTTCTTTTAAAAAAAATAAGGAGACTGAAAAAAACCCTACCCAGACTTAACAAGAAAAAAAGAGATGGACTCAAATAAATGGTATCACTTTATTTATAACTGGTATCACTCAAATAAATGGGAGAGAAGTAACAACTATCTCTTGGTACCTCATCAAGATAAAAAGCTTCTGCACAAAAAAGGAAACAATAGACAAAATTAAAAGGCACCAAACAGAATGGAAGAAGATATTTGCAAATGATATATCAGATAGAGGGTTGGTATCCAAAATCTATAAAGAACTTACCAAACTCAACACCTAAAAAGCAAATAACCCAGTGAAAAAGAAATGGACAGAAGACATGAATAGACACTTTTCCAAAGAAGATGATGGCTAACAGACACATGAAAAGATGTTCTATATCACTCATCCTCAGAGAAATACAAATAAAAACCATGATGAAATAACACCTCACACCTGTCAGAATGGCTGAAACGAACAACTCAGGAAAAAACAGATGTTGATGAGCATGCCTAGAAAATGGAACACTTTTACACTGTTGGAGGGAATGCTAACTGGTGCAGCCACTCTGGAAAACAGTATGGAAGTTCTTCGAAAAATTAAAAAAAATAGATCTACACTACAAGCCAGCAACTGCACAACTGGGTATTTATCCAAAGGATACAAATATGCTGGTTCAAAGGGGCACATGCACCCCAATGTTTATAGCAGCACCATACACAATAGCCAAAGTATGGAAAGAGACCAAATTTCCATCAAGTGATAGATGGATAAAGAAGATGTGGTATGTGTGTGCACACACGCACGCACACACGTGCACACGCTCACACACACGCGCGCATGCGTGCAATGGAATATTACTAAGCAATCAAAAAGAATGAAATCTTGCCATTTGCAACAATGTGGATGGAACAAGACTGTATTATGTTAAGCAAAATAAGTCAGAGAAAGACAAGTAACATATGATTTCACTATTTCACTCAGATGTAGAATTTAAAAAACAGAACAGATAAACATAGGGAAAGGGAAGGAGAAATAAGATAAAAACAGAGGAAGGCAAACCATAAGAGACTCTTTAAAAAATTTTTTTTTACATTTATTTATTTTTGAGAGACAGAGTGAGACACAGCACAAATGAGGGAGGGGCAGAGAGAGAAGAAGACACAGAATCTGCAGCAGGCTCTAGGCTCCGAGCAAGTGTTTAGTACAGAGCCCAATGCGGGGCTCAAACCCATGAACTGTGAGATCATGACCTGAGCTGAAGTTGGTCACCTAACCAATTGAGCCACCCAGGCACCTCAAACCATAAGAGACTCTGAAATACAGACAGCAAACTAAGGGTTGTTGGAAGGGAGGTGGCTAAGGAAGGGGCAAAATGAGTGATGGGCATTAAGGAGGGCACTTTGGGCTCTACCCTTAAAACCATAAGTACTCTTTATTTTAACCAAGTTGAATTTAAATAAATATTTTTAAGGAAAAAAAAGAGATAATACCTATTCTTTTCAAGCTGTTCAAAAAAAAAAAAAAAATAGAAGGAAAGGAAAGGAAAGGAAAGGAAAGGAAAGGAAAGGAAAGGAAAACTTCCAAAGTCATTCCTCAAGACCAGCATTACCTTGATTCCAAAACCAAAGACATCATTAAAAAGGAAATTACAGGACAATATCCCTGATGAACATCGATGCAAATATTTTCAAGATACTGACAAATTGAAATAAACAGTACATTAAAAGATTTCTTCACCACGATCAAGTGGGATTTATTATTGGGCTGCAGCAATGACTCAATATCTGCAAATCAATCAATGTGATCCACCATGTTAATGAAAGAAACCATATGATCCTCTCAATAGATGCAGAAAAAGCATTTGACAAAATACAATTCCTGATAAGAAACCTCACAAAATAGAAATAGATGGAATATACCTCAACATCATAAAAGCGACATAAGAAAGACATATAGCTGGGAAAGGAGTTAAGATGGCAGAGTAGTAAAAGAACCCTGAGCTTGTCTTGTTCCTGAAACACAGCCAGATCAGCACCATTCTGAACACATAGGAAACTTGTCTGAGGATTAATGCAACACTCTGTATAACTTGAGCAAGAGAACTTGGCAGCTACACAATGCGGAGAGGTGAATTGGGGGAGAGAAAAAACTGTGCCACAGAAGATAGGGAGCCATTTTTGTGGAAAGAAAACGGAGAAAGTGAAAGGGAGAGAGAGTAGAGTGCATCGGAATCAAATAAGAAATGCACTCCCCCTGAAAGTAGCTGGAGAGAAAGAGAGAGAGAAAGAATGAACAAACTCGCAGGGAAGTGGACAAGAATTATGTTCCCCAAAGCCATTAACAAGGAGAAAGGAGAGGGTTTCAGTATTACCATTTTTCTATACATTGGAGCACAGAGTCTGAAATTTCAGAGCACAGTGCCTACCAGTGTTCTGGTGAGGAACTATAGTGAATCCCCAGGAGCAGGATGTGCAGTCTGAGGGATCTGTGTGGCACAAGGGGGGAAGTGGTTCCCCTGCTTGGAGTGCATTTGGTAGTGGCCATACAGCCTCCCTGCAGGCACAAGTCCCAGGAGAACCCAGAGAGTTGCTATGTTTACTGATATTGGAATCAAGTTGCCAGAGTGCAACAAAACCTGATGCCAGTTTTATGTTGTGATTTACCACAATCTCTGAGCCTCTGCCACCATGCAAGTGCACAAACATTTTCTGGGAAAAGTTGATACCCAGCCATTGTTTGCTGAGGCCCTCCCCAGAGAATCAGTGTGACTCCAAGCTTCAGGGGTCTATGAAGTGTGAGTTTTGAAACAGAGCCCCATATGAGATAAAACTCTGGAAGGAGGCACCACCTGGCAGGTATACAGCTTGAACACAGACAAGGTAAATGTGGGGAGCAGACAGAAGCCTGAAGCAAAGAAAGGCTGATTGATCGTGTGTCTGCAAGTGCACGATATTCCCACACCAGAGACTAGAGAGCAGAGTGAAGCTATATTCACCTCTAGCACACACACACACACACACACACACACACACACAATGACCTCAGTGAGCTAATGAGTGCCACCAAGTGGAGATGGAGCCATTATATCAAACCCCACCCACCTGCACCCTCCAAGCACATCCCTAAGAAGACCAGCACAAGTCCCTTCCACTTACTTACTCTATAGACCATAGGGTACTGCAAAAGTGAGACTGGATCTAGCTTCATTCAGGTTTCATTCCATTTGCTTGTTCCTTTGTTTTCTTTACTCTTGTTTCTGCTTTACTCTTGTTTTCTTTCTTCTTTGTTTCTTATCTTTTTCTTTCTTGGGTACAGAAATAGCAAATTTTTGTTCTATTTTAGTTTATTTTATTTCGCATAATTTTATTTTTTTTAATTAAAAAAATTAACTATATATTTTCTTTCTCTTTTTTTGCTAGTTTCTATCAAGCTTCTCTCAACAGGCAGACCAAAACATACCTAGGATCTACCTTCCTTTATTTGATTTGTTTCATTTTATTAACTATTTTATTTTATTAATTTTTTCCTACCTCCAAAATGACAAAATGGGGGAATTAACTCAAAAAGCAAGAACAGGAATAAATGACAGTCAGGGATTTAATCAAAACAGATATAAGTAAGATGTCTGAACAAGAATTTAAAATCATGATTATAAAAATACCAGCTGGGGTTGAAAAAAACATAGAAGACAACAGAGAATACATTTCTGCAGAGAGAAAATAACTAAAATCTAGTCAGGCCAAAATTAAAAATGCTACAAACAAGATGTAATCTTGGGGTGCCTGAGTGGCTCAGTTAAGCATCCAACACTTGTTTTCCACTCAAGTTATTATTTTACAGTTCACGAGTTTGAGGCCTGCATCAGGCTCTATGCTGATAGGGTGGAGCTTGCTTGGGATCCTTTCACTCCCTCTCTGTCCCTCCCTCATTCCTATTCTCTCAATCTGAATATAAATAAATAAACTAGTAATAGAAAGAGGAAGAAGAAGAAGAAAGAAGAAATGTCTCAAATACACAACCTCTCCTTACACTTAAAGGTGCTGGAAGACGAATACCAAATAAAGCCCCAAACCAGCAGAATAAACGAAATAAAGAGATTAGAGGGGAAATCGATTATATTGAAATAAAAAAAAACAGTAGAATAGATCAACAAAACTAGGAGCTGGTTCTTTGAAAGAATTAACAAAATCATTAAACTCTTATCCAGATTTATCAAAAATAAAAAGGAAAAAAACAAAGGAATAAAATCACAAATGAAAGAGGAGATATCACAACCAATGCCACAGAAATACAAACAATAATAAGAAAATATTATGAACAATTATATGCCAAAAAATTGGATGATCTGGAAGAAATGGATACATTTCTAGAAACATATAAACTACCAAAACTGAAACAGGAAGATACAGAAAATTTGAACAGACCTATGATCAAAAAAGTAATTGAATCAGTAATCAAAATCTCCCAACAACGAGAGTCCAGGGTTTGATGGCTCACCAGGGGAGTTCTATCAAATACTTAAAGAAGAGTAAATAGCTATTCTTTGGTGCTGTTCCAAAAAATGAAAGGGAACTTCCAAACTCATTCGATGAAGTCAGAATAACCTTGATTCCAAAACCAGACAAAGACCCCAATAAAAAGGATAATTACAGACCAATTACCCTAAAGAACATGGAAGCAAAATCTCTCAACAAGATAGTAGCATATCTAATCAAACAGCACATTAAAAGAATTATTTACTACGAGCAAGTGGGATATATTTCTGGGAACAAGTCTGCTTCAATATCCACAAATCAATCTGTGTGATACACCACATTAATAGAAGAAATGTTAAGAGTCACATGATCCTGTCAACAGATATAGGAAAATCATTTGACAAAACAAAGCATCCTTTCTTGATACCAACCCTCAAGAAAATAGGAATAGAAGGAACATACCTCAACCTCATAAAGGCCATATACAAAAGGCCCACAGCTAATATAAACCTCAATGGAGGAAAAATGAGAGGTTTCCCCCTAAGGTCAGGAACATGACAAGGATGTCCATTCTCACCTCTGTTGTTCAACATCATACTGGAAATCCAAGCTTCAGCAATCATACAACAAAAAGGAAAAAATGCATACAAATTGGCAAGGAAGAATCAAACTTTTATTCTTTGCAGACGACATGATTCTCTATGAGGAAAACTCAAAAGACTCCACCAAGAAAATTGCTAGAACTGATACATGAATTCGGCAAAGTCATAGGCTGTAAAATCAATGTACAGAAATTGGCTGCATTTCCATACACCAATAACAAAGCAGCAGAAAGAGAAATTAGGGAATTGATTCTATTTACAATGGCACCGAAAACCGTAAAATACCTAGGAATAAACCTAACCAAAGTGATAAAAGATCTATACACTGAAAACTGTAGAAAGCTTGTGAAAGAAATTGAAGAAGACACAAAGAAATGGAAAAACATCCCATGCTCATGGATCAGAAGAAGAAATGTTGTTCAAATGTTGGTACTATCCAAAGCAATCTACATATTCAATGTCCCTATTCAAAATAACACCAGCATTCCTCACAGAGTTAGAACAAGTGATTCTAAAATTTGTATGGAACCATAAAAGTCCTCAAATAGCTAAAGCAATATTTAAAAAGAAAACCAAAGCTGAAGGTGTCACAATTCTGGACTTCAGGCTGTATTAAACTTCAAGCTGTATTACAAAGTTCCAACCATCAAGGCAGTATGGTCCTGGCATAAAACAGACACATAGTTCAATGGAACAGAATAAATGACCCAAAAATGGACCCACAAATGTATGGCCAAGCAATCTTCAACAAAACAGGAAAGCATATCCAATGGAAAACAGACAGTCTCTTAAGCAAGTTGTGCTGGGAAAACTGGAGAGCAACAAGCAAAATAAAACTGGATCATTTTCTTATACCATACACAAAAATAAATTCAAAATGGGTGAAAAATTTAATGTGAGACAGGAAACTATCAAAATTCAAGAGCAGAACACAGGCAACAACCTCTTTGACCTCGGCCTCAGCAACTTCTTACTAGACATGTCTCTGAAGGCAATGGAAATAAAAGCAAAAATGAACTCGTGGGACCCCATCAAGATAAAATTTTCTGCACAGCAATGGAAACAACCAACAAAACTAAAAGACACCCAACGGAGTGGGAGAAGATATTTCCAAATGACATATCAGATAAAGGGTTAGTATCAAAATTTATAAAGAACTTACCAAACTCAACACCCAAAAAATAAATAACCCAGTGGAAAAAAAATGGACAGAAGACATGAATAGACACTTTTCCAAAGAAGACATCCACATGGTGAACAGAGATGTGAAAAGATGTTCAAACATCATTCACCATGAAGGAAATACAAATCAAAACCACAATGAGATACCACCTCACACCTGTAAGAATGGCTAAAATTAACAACTCAGGTAACAACAGATGTTTGAGAGGAAGCAGAGAAAGCAGAATCTGTTTGCACTGTTGGGAGGAATGCAAAGAGGTGTAGTCACTCTGAAAACCAATATGGAGGTCCCTCAAAAAATTAAAATAGAACTACCCTATGACCCAACAATTGCACTACTGGGTATTTATCCAAAGGACAAGAAATGCTGATTCACAGGGGCATATGCACCCCAATGTTTATAGCAGCACTATCAACAATAGCCAAATTATGGAAAGAGCCAAATGTCCATTGACTGATGAATTGGTAAAGAAGATGAGGTAAAGAAGATGGAAAACTACTCAGAGATCAATCAATCAATAAATAAAATCTTGCCATTTACAACTATGTGGATAGAACTAAAGTGTATTATGTGAAGCAAAATAAGTCAGAGAGAAACAAGTATCATATATTTCACTCATATGCAGAATTTAAGAAATACAACAGATGAACAGATAAGAAGAGATGGAAATATAAGATAAAATAGAAGGATGCAATCCATAAGAGACCGTTAAAGACAGAGAACAAACTGAGAATTGCTGGACTGGGAGGTGGGTGAGGGTGTGGGCCAAGTGGGTGATGGGCAATTAGAAGGACACTTGTTGGGATGAGCACTGGATGTTATATGTAAGTCATGAATCACTAACTTCTACTCCTGAAACCAATACTACACTATAAGTTAACTAATTTGGATTGAAATAAAAAAAAAAAGACTCATAGGTAATATCTCAATGAGGAAAAGTGAGAGCCTTTACCCTATGATCAGGAATAAGATGTGGATGCTCACTCTCACCATTACTATGTAACGTAGTACTGGAAGTCTTACCCTGAGCAATAAGATGACAAAAAGAAATAGAGGGAAACAAATGGACAATGAAGAAGTCAAACTTTCACTCTTTACAGATGTGATTTCTACATACTACATACTACTGTATGTAGAAGACTGATTGACGTCACCAAAAAATTGCTAGAATTAATACATGAATTCATCAAAGTCTCACAATATAAAATCAATGTGCAGAAATCTGTTGCATTTCTATATATCAACACTGAAGCAGCAGTAAAAGAAACAAAATAATTGATAAATTTACAATTGCACCAAAAACAATGATGTTAAGGAATAAACCTAAATAAAGAACTGAAATATCTCTATTCTGAAAACCATAGAACCTTAGAAAAGAAATTGAAGAGGACACAAAGAAATGGAAAAGCATTCCATTTACCTGGGTTGGAAGAAAATAACTAAAGCAATCCTGAAGAAAAAAAAAAAACTAAAGGCTTCAGAATTCTGGATGTCAAGCTATATTACAAAGCTGTAATCATCAAGACAGCATGGTACTGACATAGAAACAGACACACAGATCAATGGAACAGAATAGAAAATCCAGAAATGGACCCACAACTATATGGTCAACTCATCTTTGACACAGCAGGAAAGACTATCCAATGAGATAAAGACAGTCTGTTCAACAAATGGTGTTTGAACAAATTCAAAATGGATGAAAGACCTAAATGTGAGACAGGAAATCATCAAAAACCTAGAGGAGAATACAGGTAGCAACCTCCTTCACTTTGGCCAGAGCAACTTCTTACTAGACACATCTCTGGAGTCAAGGGAAACAAAAGCAAACATGAAATATTGGGACTTCAAGATAAAACCTTGTGCACAGTGAAGGAACTAAAAGGTAGCCTAAAGAATGGGAGAAGATATTTATAAATAACACATCAGATAATGGGTCAGTGTCCAAAACTATAAATATCTTAACACTCAAAACCAAACAACACAGTTAAGAAATGGGCAGAAAACATGAATAGACACTTTTCCAAAGAAGACATCCAGATGGCTAACAGACATGTAAAAAGATACTTACCTCACTCATTATTAGAGAAACACAAATCAAAACCACAAAGAGACACCATCTCATACCTGTCAGAATGTCTAAATTAACAACATAAGAAATAACAGGTGGTGGTGAGGATCCAGAGAAAGGGGAACCATCTTACACTGTTTGTGGGAATACAAACTGGTGCAGCCACTCTGGAGAACAGTGTCTAGGTTCCTCACAAAAACTAAAAATAGAACTACCATATGACCCAACAATTGTACTGCTAGATATTTATCCAAAGGATACAAAAATGCAGACTCAAAGGGGTACTTTCACCCCAATTTTTATAGCATTATTATCAACAATAGCATCATTATCTCCAACTATGGAGAATGGAGAGAATCCAAATGTCCATCAACTGATAAATGGGTAAAGAAGAGGTGGGGTGTGTGTGTGTGTGTGTGTGTGTGTGTGTATTAGATACGAAGGAATAAACCTCACCAAAGAGGTAAAAAATCTATACTCTGAAAACTATAGAATACTTGTGAAAGAAATCGAAGAAGACACAAATAAATGGAAAATATTTCATGCTTATTGATTTGAAGAATAAATATTGTTTAAATGTCTACATTACTGAAAGCAATCTACACGTTTAATGCAATCCTTATCAAAATACCACCAGCATTTTTCACAGAGCTAGAACAAACAATTCTAAAATTTATATGGAACCAAAAACAGCCCTTCAGAGCCAAAACAACCTTAAAAAGAAAAGCGAAGCTAGAGGCATCACAAATCCAGACTAAGTTATATTACAAAATTGTAGTGATCAAGACAGTATGGTACTGGCACAAAAACAGACACATAGATCAATGGAACAGAATGGAAAACCCAGAAATGCACCTACAACTACATGGTCAATTAATCTTTGACAAAGAAGGAAAGAATATCCAGTGGAAAAAAGGCAGTCCCTTCAACAAATGGTGTTGGGAAAATTGGGCAGCAACATGCAAAAGAATGAAACTGTCCCACTTTCTTATACAATTACAAAAAATACACTCAAAATGGATGAAAGACCTAAATGTGATATAGGAAACCATTAAAACCATAGAGGACAACACAGGCAGTAACATTTTTTACATCAGCCATAGCAACTTCTTATTAGATATGTCTCCTGAGGTAAGGGAAACAAAAGCAAAAATAATCTGTTGGAAACAAAATAAAAAGTTCTCAAAAGTGAAGGAAACAATCAACAAAACTAAAAGACAACCCATGAAATGGAAGCAGATATTTACAAATGACACATCTGATTTGAAGGGGTACATGAACTCCAATGTTCATAACAATATTACCAACAATAGCCAAGCTATTCAAAGAGCTGATGTGTCCATTGACTGATGAATGGATAAAGAAAATGTGGTATGTACATGTGTATATATATATGATGAACTATTACTCAGCCATCAAAAAGAATGAAATCTTGCTATTTGCAATGATGTGGATGGACCTAGAGTATATTATGCTGAGCAAAATAAGTCAGAGAAAGACAAATACCATATAATTTCTCTCATATGTGAAATTTAAGAAACAAAAAAAAAAACAAAGAAAAAAGTGAAAGAGGAAACACAAACCAAGAAATAGACTGTAAATGATACAAAACAAAACGATGGTTCACAGAAGTAGTGTTGAGAGTTGGTTAAATAAGTGATGGGGGAGAAATGAAGGCAAACCAATAAACAGATTCTTGATTCTTAACTTTAGAGAACAAACTGAGGGTAACTGGAGGGGAAATGGGTGGGAGGATGGGTTAAATAGATGATGGTAATTAAGGTGTTCATTTGTTGTGATGAGCATTGGGTGTGGTGGTATAGAAGGGTGTGTTGTGGTATAGAAGTGTTGAATCATTATATTGTACCCTTGAAACTAATATAACACTATATGTTAACTAACTGGAATTAAAGTTAAAAATTAAAAAAATATTGGGGCATATAGATGGTTCAGTTGATTAAGTGACTGACCCTTGATTTCAGCTCAAGTCATGATTTCATTGTTTTTAAGATTGATCTCCATGCTGATAGTGCAGAGCTGCTTGGGATTCTCTATCTCTCCTCTCTCTGCCCTCCCCATTCACTTGCTCAATCTCTATAAAAATAAATATATAAACATTTTTTTGTTAAAAAAATATTGGCAGAAGAAATGAATAGATATTTCCCCAAAGAAGACATGCAGATGGCCAACAGGCACATAAAATGATGCTTATCATCACTTAGCATCTGGGAACTGCAAATCAAAACTACAATGAGATATCACCTCACACCTTTCAGAATGGCTTAATTCAACAACAGAAGAAACAACAGATGTTGTGAGGTTGTATAGAAAAATGAGCCCTCATGCACTGTTTTTGAGAATGCAAGGTGGTGCAGCAACTTTGGCAAACAGTATGGAGGTTCCTTAAAAAGTTAAAAACAGAACTACCCTATAATCCAGCAATCACACTACTTGGAATTTACCAAAAGAATACAAAAACACTCATTCAAAGGGATACATGCACTCCTATTTTTATGGCAGCATTTTTATGTACTCAAAATATGGAAAAGCCTAAGTATCCATCAGTTGAACAGTAGGTAAAGAAGCAGTGGTACCCAAGTATCCATTAGTTGGTCAGTAGATAAAGAAGCTGTGTTATCCTTGTTATGATGTGCACTGGGTGTTATGTATAAGTGATGAATCACTAAATTAAAAAAAAAAGATGTGCCATATATATCTGTGTTTATACATCATACACACATATATATGCCATATGTTTATATGTATATACACACACATAATGGAATATTATTCATCCTTAAAAAAGAATGAAATCTTGCCATTTGCAATGACATGGATGGAGGTAGAGGGTATAAAGCTAAACAAAATAAGTAACTCAGAGGAAGACAAATACCATATGATTTCACTCATATGTGGAATTTAAGAATCAAAACAAAAAAAGCAAAGGAAGAAGGGAAAGGAATGATACAAACCAATAAATAGACTTTTAATGATACAAAACAAACTGACGGTTCACAGAAGGGGGGTTGAGATTTTGTTAAATAAGTGATAAGGACTAAGAAATGCACTTGTGATGAACATAGGTTGATGTATAAAATTGTGGAATCACTATACTGTACACCTGAAAGTAATATAACACTGTATTTTAACTAACTGGAATTAAGACAAAAACTTAAAAAAGTAGTGTTTGAGAAAATATTTTAAAATATTTATACAAAAACAAAAACAAAAACAAAAGAAATGGGCTTGAGAGAGAAATGCTTATTGCCACCTCGTGGACAGAGATGGAATTGTTCAGATTCAGGTGACTTCCTTAAATGCTTAGAAATCTGAGAGCTCCCTTCATAAAAAAACAGAACAAAACAAAACAAAAAACAAATAAACAAAAAGACCAGTAGATAGACACATGATACACAGAAGTTGATGGACAGATAGATAGATAGATATAAAAATGATTAAAAATGGGTAATAAATGGGGCACCTGGGGCTCAGTTGATCAAGCATTTAAGAGATCAAGCCCTGCATCTGGCTCTGCACTGACTCAGGGAGACTGTTTGGGATTCTCTCTCTCTCCAAATAAACAAATAAACATTTTTTTAAATGTGCAACAAACATGAATAAATAATTTTCAAAAGAAAATGTCCACATGGCAAGCAGGTATATGAAAAGATGCTCCAGGAGAATGGAAGCTAAAAGAAATCTGGAGGAGGAATACTTATATCAGACAAAGCATACTTTAAAACACACACTGTTTCAAGAGACAAAGAAGAACACTACATCTGATAAAGTGAATGGCTGAGCAAGAGGATATAATGATAAATACTGATGCACTCAAAAGGGAGCAGCCAAATATGGGAAGCAAGTGAAACAAGAGACCGACAGTAATACAATAATAGTAGGGCTTTTAATACGGCAGTATTAATACATACATCAATGTATGTATCATCCAGACGGAAAATCAACAAAGAAACTGTTTTTCAACAATGTCTTTCACTGCACCAGATGGACATAACAAACATATTGAGAACATTCCATAGAAAAAAAATACAGAATAAATATTTTATGCAAGTGCACGTGAAACATTGTCCAGAACAGAGCAAATATCAGGGCACAAAACAAGTCTCAACATACTCAAAAAATTAAAATAATATCAAGCATCTTTTCCAACCACAACTGTATGAAACCAGTAATCAGTCACAAGAACAAAATTCAAAAGAACACAAATACCTAGAGGCTAAATAACATTCTGCTAAACAATGAATGGGTCAGCCAAAAAGCAAAGAGTAAATTTTAAAAATATATAGAGACAAATGAAAATAAAAACACAATGGTCTAGGAAGAGGAGTTAAGATGGTGAGGGACCCTCCACCACCCCTCCATCTGTAGGGGGACCCTCAACTTTCTTCATCCCTCAAACACAGCTGTACTGAGATCAGATCACTTGGAATACCCCGGAAATCAATCTGTAGACTCAGAAAGATCTCCATAATTGGAAGGACACAGTTTGACAGGTGCGAGGTGTACGGGGTACGGTGTACGGGGGTAGAGAAAAAGTGGCCGTCGTGTAGAAAGGAGGGAACTCTTTATGTGGAGAGGCAAAGGGGAGAGAATGAAAAAGGGGTTGAGAAAATGCAGCATTGAGTTAGCACAAGAGGAAAACCTCTCTGGACCAGTGTCCCAGTTCTTTTATCAAGTGTCTAGACCTCAAACTCTTGGTTTTGTGCAACTTTCTCAAGAGTGGAGCTGTGGCACATTCTCCTGGGGAGGAGGGACCTGGCCCCGGAGTGCATAGGTTGGTGTAGGGATCTCTAGGGAACACTGGGAGAGAACAGTCCCCTTCTTGGATGGAGTACTTCAGGAAGAGGGTATATTGCCTCCCCAAGGACAAAAGTCTCTTCAGGTGCCAGCCAAAGGCCTTTCATCAGCAGGGGACGATGTACACCCAAAGGGAACATAACTTTAGCTGTTTTTAGTGGCACTACACCATAGATTCTGCACACTGTGTGGGTTTGGGACTGTTTCTCAGGAACAGAGGACTTCACACAACATGGAGCAGCTCTATTGCAGAAGAAAGGAGTGGATGTGTGTGGTGCTGGGTACTTTAAGACTTTGGGTTTTGAATCCCAACAGTATGCCAAAGAAAGAAAACACAGAAGAGCTGTGGCACAGAGCAAGCTGACTGTCCTTCCCATTCTGTGACGGCTGCCTGAACTGTGAGAGGTGTGAGATCCCCAGTCCAGGGATGAGAGATGGGGTGGCACCATTTTCTGCCCAACACTCTCAGGGTGGAACTTCAGAGAGTAAGGCAGTCACCCTCAGTGGAGGCAGGACCTGCTTACACCAAGCCCTTCTCCCGCTTGCCTGGCAATTGCTTATTTACTGGTGCAAGACTGACTCTGAGCCAAAGCAATCAGAATCTCCTCCAGAAGACTAACACAGCCAGTATTCTCAATGCACTAACTGCACTGACATTTCAGGGCTTCAAAATAAAACCTACAGTTATTGTCTCTTTGTTTCTTTCTCCTTCCCTTTTTCTTCTAGAATCAGGCTTGTAGTTTCTGGGTTTTTTTTTTTTGGGTTTTTTTTTTCATTTCCCTTTCTCTTTTTTTGGTTCAGACTTTGTATTCTTTTCTTTTTTTTTTTCCCTTCTATTTTTTTCTTTTTTCTTTTTTATGCCTTTCTTTTTCTCTGAAAACAAAATTATAGATTTGCTTTTCTGGAGGGTTTTTTTTTTTGTCCTTTCCTTGCTCTCTTTTCTTTTCTTTTCTTTTCTCTCTTTTTCTTTTTGGATTGGGATTCCCTCCTTTTTTTTCCCCAGGGTTATATCAACAAACAAACCAAAGCACACCTAAAGGTCCAAAATTACACCACTGCAAGCAAGTGGGAGATCTATATAAAACTGACTGGTAGTAAAAAACAGCCAAAATGCAACAGCAGAGTCCAAACAGCATACATAAGAAACACTTCCTGGAGTGTCAGGTTTTGGACAGCGTATGACCCCTTTTGAACATAGTAGAACTCTCAGGTGCAGGAAACATAATGAGTGTTCAAAACATACAAAAAAAAAAAATAGAAACTTAGTCAAAATGACAAATGGATGGAATTCTCCCAAAGTAAAGTTCAAGAAGAAATCATAGCCAGGGACTTGCTCAAAATAGATATATAAACAATATACATGAATAAGAACTTAGAACAACATTCATAAGACTACAAGCTGGGTTTGAAAAAAAGCATAGAAGATGCCAGAGAAACCCTTGGTGCAGACATCAAAGACCTAACAATTAGTGATGATGAAACTAGAAATGCTATAGCTGAGATGCAAAACAAACTTGATACAGTGACATAGATGATTGAAGAAGCAGAGGAAAGACTAAGTGAAATAGAAGATAAAATTATGGAAAATACTGAATCTGAAAAAAGAGGGAAAGGAAATTATTAGATTATGAGGCAAGACTTAGGGAACTGATTACATTAAACAAAACACTATCCATATCATAGGAGTCCCAGAAGAAGAGGGAAAGAAAGGGGCAGAAGGTTTACTTGAAGAAATTATAGTTGAGAACTTCCCCAATCTGGGGAAGGAAACAGGCATCCAAGTCCACGAGGCACAGAGAACTTCCCTGAAAATCAACAAAAACAGGTCAACACCAAGTCCTATCAGAGTTAAACTTGCAAAATACAATGATAAAAAGAGAATTCTGAAAACAGCTAGGGACAAATGTCCTTAACCTAAAACGGCAGGCAATAAGATTAGTAGCATACCTGTCCCCTGAAACTTGGCAAACCAAGAGAGAGTGGCAAGAAATATTCAATGTGCTCAGTGGGGAAAATATGGAGCCAAGAATCCTTTATCCAGCAAAGCTGGAATTCAGAGTAGAAGGACAGAGTTTCCCAGATAAACAAAAGCTAAAGGAGTTCATACCACTAAACAGCCCCACAAGAAAATTTAAGGGGAATCTCTGAGAAGAGAGAGAGAGAGAGAGAAAAAGAATACCAAAGCAATAAAGACTAGAAAGGATCAGAGAACATCACCAGGATTACCATACTACAAGCAATACAATGGCACTAAATTCATATTATTCAATAATCATTCTAGATGTAAATGGACACATTACTCCAATCAAAAGACTTAGGGTATCAGAATGGATTAAAAAACAAGATCCATCTATATGCTGCCTACAAGAGACTTATTTTAGACCTAAATACACCTGCATATTGAAAGTGAAGGGATAGAGAAACATCTATCATGATATTGGAGAACAAAAAATGCTGGAATAGCCACACATATCAAACAAACTAGATTTTTTAAAAAAAAAGACTGTAACAAGAGATGAAGAAGGGCATTATACAATAATTGTGGGTCTATTCATCAAGAAGATCTAATAACTGTAAATATTTATGCCCTCAACTTGGAGCGCCCAAATATATAAACCAATTAATTACAAACAAAAAGAAACTCATTGATAGAAATACCATGATGGTAAGAGACTTTGATACTCCACTTACAACAATGGTCAGATCATCTAAACAGAAAATCAACAAGGAAACAATGACTTTGAATTACACACTGGACCAGATGGACTTAACAGAACATTTAGAACATTTCATCCTAAAGCAACAGAATACACATTGTTCTCAAGTGCACATGAAATATTCTCCAGAATAAATCACATATTGGGTCAAAAATCAGCCATTAAGGTACATAAATATCAAGATATACCATGCATATTTTCAGATCACAACACAATTAAATGTGAAATCAACCACAAGAAAAATATTGGAAAGCCTTTAAATACATGGAGTGTCATAGACTCTGGGTCTAGAGTTCTCCCTTGTCCAGCAAGAGGGTGGGATGCAGGATTAAATTTTGAGAGAGGCTAATGTCCAGGAGGAGACAAGAGCTTGGAGTAAGGGTCCTTTCTCCGTTTTTATTAAAATCAGAAGTCTTACAAGTATGATGGGCATGCACAAAGAGACAATGAAATTGTGAACATTAACTCATGGGCATGGGGAAAAGAGGGTTTGGGTGGAAGGTTGTTTACAACAGACATGAGGCCCCACCTCCTTTTATCTAAACTGGCCTAGGGGACAAGAAAGACAGAGCATGCTACCTCAGGGTCAACAAGGCACCTTTCTTTTCCTAATTAGCTCCGCTCTGGGCAACTTGACCCTGCTTTGGTGATAGCTTTATTTACCTGTTTACCTAATTTGGTCCTTCTTTCCTGTGAAAGCAGCTTTCTTCTATAGTACTAAGCTGGGGGCACTTCCTCCCTGATTACTTAATCTTTTTTACCTCATCTTGGATGTTTTCATACTGAGATTCCCTATTCCTATACCTTTGTCCTATTCTTGGGGCCTTTGTACCATTTACCTAATCTTACTTACCTAATCTTGTTTACCAAAACTTGGGTGTGTACATCCTATGGCTTTCTAATTCTTTATGCCTTGTTAATCCATTGGTGCAAGCTCAGGGAATTCCTAAGCTTATTCCCCACAATGGAGGTTAAAAAATATCTTACTAATGAATGCATATGTTAACCAGTAAATTAAAGAAGAAATTTAAAAATACATGGAAGCAAATGGAAACACACAGTCCAAACATTTGAGATGCAGCAAGGCAGTCCTAAGAGGTAATTAAATTGGAATTCAGGCCTATCTCAAAAAGCAAGAAAGGTCTCAAATACATAATCTCACACCTAAAGGAACTAGAAAGGTAGTAGCAAAAAGAGTTCAAAGACAGCAGAAGAACAGAAATAAAAAAGATTAGAGCAGAAATAAACCATATAGAATCCAAAAATACAGTAGAAGACATTAATGAATCTCAGAAGAGATCAATGAATCTAAGAAATGGTTTTTTTGAAAGAATAAACAAAACTGATAGGCCCTTAGCCAAACTTCTCAAAAAGATAAGAGAGAAGACCTAAATAGATAAAATCATGAATGAAAGAGGAGAGATCACAACCAACACCACAGAAAGACAAACAATTATAATAGAACACTATGAAAAATTACATGCCAACAAACTGGAAAATCTGGAAGAAATGGACAAAGTCCTAGACACACACACTACAAAAACTCAAATGGGAAGAAACAGAAAATTTGAACAGTCCCATAACGAGCAAAGAAATTAAATCAGTTATCAAAAATCTCACAATCTGCCAGGCCAGATGGGTTTCCAGGGGAATTATCCCAGACATTTACAGAACAGTTAATATCTATTCTCCTCAAACTGTTCCAAAAAATATATAAATGGAAGAAAAGTTTCCAAACTCATTCCATAAAGCCAGAATTACTTTGATTCCAAAACCAGACAAAGACCCCACTAAAAAGGAGATTTACAGGACAATATCACTGATGAACAAGGATACAAAAATTCTCAACAAGATACAAACAAATTGAATTCAACAGCATATAAAAACAATTATTCACAATGATCAAGTGGGATTCATTCCTGGGCTCAGGGCTGGTTCACCATTTGCAAATCAATCAATGTGATACATCACATTAATAAAAGAAAAGATAAGAACCATATGATCCTGTCAATTGATGCAGATAAAGCATTTGATAAAATTCAACATCCTTTCTTAATCAAAACCCTCGAGAAAGGCAGGATAGAAGGAACATACTTAAACATCATAAAAGCCATTTATGAAAAGCCCACAGCTAATATCATCCTCCATGGGGAAAACTGAGCTTTCTCCCTGAGATCAGGAACACGACAGGGATGTTCACTCTCACCGCTGTTGTTTAACATAGTGTTGGAGGTTCCAGCATAAGCAATCAGACAACAAAAGGAAATCAAAGGCATCAAAATTGGCAAAGATGAAGTTAAGCTTTCACTTTTTGCAGATGACATGATATTATACATGGAAAACCCGATAGACTCCACCAAAAGTCTGCTAGAACTGATACATGAATTTAGCAAAGTCGCAGCATACAAAATCAATGAACAGAAATCAGTTACATTCTTATACACTAATAATGAAGCAACAGAAAGACAAATAAAGAAAGTGATCCCATTCACAATTGCACCAAGAAGCATAAAATACCTAGGAATAAATCTAACCAAAGATGTAAAAGATCTGTATGCTGAAAACTATAGAAAGCTTATGAAGGAAATTGAAGAAGATATAAAGAAATGGAAAAACATTCCATGCTCATGGATTGGAAGAATAAATATTGTTAAAATGTCAGTACTACCCAAAGCTATCTACACATTCAATGCAATCCCAATCAAAATTGCACCAGCATTCTTCTCAAAACTAGAACAAGCAATCCTAAAATTCATATGGAACCACAAAAGGACCCGAATAGCCAAAGTAATTTTGAAGAAGACCAAAGCAGGAGGCATCACAATCTCAGACCTTAGCCTCTACTACAAAGCTGTAATCATGAAGACAGCATGGTATTGGCACAAAAACAGACGCATAGACCAATGGAATAGAATAGAAACCCCAGAACTAGACCCACAAATGTATGGCCAACTAATCTTTGACAAAGCAGGAAAGAAGATCCAATGGAAAAAAGACAGTCTCTTTAACAAATGGTGCTGGGAGAACTGGACAGCAACATACAAAAGAATGAAACTAGACCACTTTCTTACACCATTCACAAAAACAAAATCAAAATGGATGAAGGACCTGAATGTGAGACAGGAAACCATCAAAACCCTAGAGGAGAAAGCGGGAAAAAACCTCTGTGACCTCAGCCGCAGCAATTTCTTACTTGACACATCCCCAAAGGCAAGGGAATTAAAAGCAAAAATGAACTATTGGGACCTCATGAAGATAAAATGCTTCTGCACTGCAAAGGAAACAACCAACAAAAGTAAAAGGCAACCAACAGAATGGGAAAAGATATTTGCAAATGACATATTGGACAAAGGGCTAGTATCCAAAATCTAAAAGAACTCACCAAACTCCACACCTGAAAAACAAATAATCCAATGAAGAAATGGGCAGAAGACATGAATAGACCCTTCTGTAAAGAAGACAGCCAGATGGCCAACAGGCACATGAAAAGATGCTCAAAGTCACTCCTCATCAGGAAATACAAATCAAAACCACACTCACATACCACCTCACACCAGTCAGAGTGGCTAAAATGAACAAATCAGGAGGCTATAGATGCTGGAGAGGATGTGGAGAAACAGGAACCCTCTTGCACTGTTGGTGGGAATGCAAACTGGTCAAGCTGCTCTGGAAAACAGTGTGGAGGTTCCTCAAAAAATTAAAAATAGATCTACCTTATGACCCAGCAATAGCACTGCTAGGAATTTACCCAGGGGATACAGGAGTGCTTATGCATAGGGGCACTTATACCCCAATGTTTTAGCAGCACTTTCAACAATAGCCACATTATGGAAAGAGCCTCATTGTCCATCAAGTGACTAATGGATAAAGAAATTGTGGTTTATATACACAATGGAATACTACGTGGCCATGAGAAAGAATGAAATATGGCCTTTTGTAGCAACGTGGATGGAACTGGAGAGTGTTATGCTAAGTGAAATAAGTCATACAGAGAAAGACAGATTCCATGTGTTTTCACTTTTATGTGGATCCTGAGAAACTTAACAGAAGTCTTTGGGGGAGAGGACGAAAAAAAAAAAAAAGAGGTTAGAGACAGAGTGAGCCAAAGCCTAAGAGACTCTTAAAAACTGAGAACAAACTGAGGGTAGATGGGGGATGGGAGGGAGGGGAGGGTGGGTGATGGGTATTGAGGATGGCACCTTTTGGGATGAGCCCTGGGTGTTGTATGGAAACCGATTTGACAATAAATTTCATATTAAAAAAATAAATAAAATGCAAAAAAAAGATGTGCTATATATATACAATGGAGTATTACTCAGCAATCCAAAAGAATGAAATCTTGCCATTTGCAACTATGTGGATGGAACTGGAGGGTATTATGCTAAGTGAAATTAGTCAGTCAGAGAAAGACAAATATCATATGACTTCACTCATATGAGGACTTTAAGAGACAAAACAAATGAACATAAGGGAAGGGAAACAAAAATATAAAAACAGGGAAGGGGACAAAACAGAAGAGACTCATAAATATGGAGAACAAACAGAAGGTTACTGAAGGGGTTTTGGGAAAGGGGATGGGCTAAATGGGTAAGGGGCATTAAGGAATCTACTCCTGAAATCATTGTTGCACTGTATGTTAACTAATTTGGATGTAAATTTAAAATAATAAAATTTAAAAACAAATAAATAAAAATAAAAATAAATGCTGATTGGAAGGGGCACGTGCACCCCAATGTTTATAGTAGCATTATCAACAATAGCCAATTTATGGAAAGAGCCCAAAAAGCCATCTGCCGAGGAATGGATAAAAAAGATGTGGTATATATATATATATATATATATATATATATATACACACACACACACACACACACACACACACACACACACAATGGAATACTACTCAGTAAGGAAAAGAATGAAATCTTGCCATTTGAAACAACACGGATAGAACCAGATAGTATTATGTTAAGTGAAATAAGTCAGTGTGAGAAAGATATCATATTATTTCACTCATATGTGGAATTTGAGAAACTCAACACATGAACATAGGGGAAGGGAAGGAAATATAAGATTAAAACACAGAGGGAGAAGGGGCACCTGGGTGTCTCAATTGGTTAATCAACCAACTTTGGTTCAGGTCATGATCTTGCAGTTTGTGAGTTTGAGCCCTACATCGGGCTCTGTGCTGACAGCTCGGAGTCTGGAGCCTGCTTCAGATTCTGTGTTTCTCTCTCTCTCTGCCCCTCCCCGACTCCTGCTCTGTCTTTCCATCTCTGTCTCTCTCTCTCTGTGTCTCAAAAATAAATAAACATTCTTTTTAATTTTACAAAACAAAACAAAAAAGAAACAGAGAGGGAGGCAAACTATAAGCGACTCTTAAATACAGAGAACAAAGTGAGAGCTGCTAGAGGGGAGGTAGGTGGGGGATGGGCTAAAATGGGTGATGAGTATTAAGGAGGGCAATTGTTGGGATGAGCACTGGGTGTTATATGGAAGTGATGAGTCACTGGGTTCTATTCCCAAAAACGAATACTACATTGTTTGTTAACTAACTTTAACTTAAAGAAGAAAGAAAGAAAGAAAGAAAGAAAGAAAGAAAGAAAGGAAAGAAAGAAAAGAGAAAAGGAAAGGAAAGGAAAGAAAAGGAAAGAAAAGAAAACCCACAGCTAACATCATTCTTAATGGTGAACAACTAAGGAATTTAATTCTAAGATCAAGAAAAAGATAAGAAGGTCCACTCTCACTACTTTAATTCAATATGGTACTGGAAGTCCTAGACACAGCCATCAGACAACAAAATAAATAAAAGGTATCCAAATTGGTAAGGAAGAAGTAAAACTTCCACTATTTGAAGATGACATGATACTACATATATAGAAAACCCAAAAGTCTCCACCCAAAAAACTACTAGAACAGATAAATGAATTAAATAAGATTGCAGGATACAAAAATCAATGCACAGAAATCATTTTCATTTTTATACACTAATAATGACATACTAGAAAGTAAAATTAAGAAAACAATCTCATTTATAAATGCACCAAAAAGAATAAAATATCTAAAAACCAACTTGAGGTGAAAGACCTGTACTCTGAGAACTATAAAACATGTGATTTCACTTATATGTGGAATTTAAGAAACACAACAGATGTACATAGGGGAAGGGAGAGAAAAATAACATAAAAACAGAGAGGGAAACAAACCATAAGAGACTCTTAAAGACAGAGAACTAACTGAGGATTTCTGGAGGGTAGGTGGATGGGAAATGAACTAAATGGATGATGAGTATTAAGGAGGGTACTTGTAGGGATGAGCACTGGCTGTCATATGTAAGTGATGAATCACTGGGTTCTACTGAAATCAATACTATACTGTATGTTAACTAACTTGAATTTAAATAAGTTTAAAAATATATTGACAAAACAAATGGAAAATGCAAAGATATCCCTTGCTCATGTATTGTAAGAACCAATATTGTTAAAATGTCCATACCACTTAAATCCATCTAGAGATTCAATGCAAATCCTATCAAATACCAACAGCATTTTTCACAGAACTAGAACAAATAATCCTAAAATTTGTGTGGAACCACAAAAGACCTTGAATAGAGAAAGCAAACTTGGAAAGAAAAGTAAAGTAAAGTTGGAGGCATCACAAATCCAGCCTTCATGTTATACTATAAAGCTGTAGTGATCAACACACTGTGGTACTGGCACAAAAATAGACACATAGATCAATGGAACAGAATAGAAAACCCAGAAACAAATCCATAATTATATGGTCAATTAATCTTTGACAAAGCAGGAAAGAATATCCAATTGGAAAAAGACAATCTCTTGAACATATGGTGCTGGGAAAACTAGACAGCTACATAGAAAAGAATAAAACTTGATCACTTTATTACACTATACAAAAATAAATGCAAAATGGAGATACCTTCCCACATGTGTTAGAAAGGCTAAAGTCACAAATACAAAAAAATTACAAGTGTTGATGAGAATATGGAGAAAAAAGAACCGTTGTGCACTTTTGGTGGGAATGTAAATTGGTGAAGCCATTGTGGAAAACGGTATGGAATTTCTTCCAAAATTTAAAAATCAGATTACCATATGATCCAGAATTTCTACTATTGGATATTTACCCAAATAAAATGAAAATACTAATACAAAAAGATACAACTTCCCTTATGTTTGTTGCAATATTATTTACCATAGCCAAGATATGGAAGCAACACACATGTTCACACACAAAATAATGGATAAAGATGTATATATACATATATATCACATCAAGTCACTTGAACCTTATTAATAGTCCAATCTCTTCCATTCTTTGGTAAACCTTACAATTACTTTACATAGACCACCTTTCCCCCAAATACTCCAATTGCTTTTATTTCTGTGCATCAAAGGTGACCCACTTATCCAATGGCTCAGTAATATACAATGGAATATTACAATGAGCCATTGGATAGAATAAAATCTTGCCATTTGCAACAATATGGATAGGTCAAAATGGTATAGTACTAAGTTAAATAAGTCAGACAAATACTATATAAATTCACTAATATGTGGAATTTCAGAACAAAACAAACAATGGTGAAAGAGACAAAAGACAGACTCTTATACAGTGAACAAACTAGGGGATGTCAGAGAAAGATTGGTGGGGGGAATGAATGAAATAGATAAAAGGGATGAAGAATATACTCATATTGATGAGCACTGAAAAATGCATAGAATTGTTGAATCATTATTTCATACACCGGAAATTAGTATAACACTGTATTATAAACTTGAAATTTGCTTTGAAAGTAAAGCTCTAGAGTTGGGGGCCAACATGGCAAAGGAAGTAGGGGGAATCCATACTTCCAGCGTCTCTCAAACAAAGAAGTGCTGAAGCCAAAGGACTTTGAACCCCAGAGCCTGGGAGGAAAAGAGACTGAATCTACTAGGAATAAAATGGGAAATCTGGAAAAAAGATAGGTGGGTAACTGCGAACTGGGGGAGATAAAAAAAAAGGCCTCATGGGCACGGAGGGGAGGGGAGTGTCACTCCCTCTGCGGAGAGACAAAGGGAAAATAAAGAGCAGCTAGGGAAGTGCAGGACCTTATGTGGACAGGAGAAAGACCTCGGACTGAGACAGAGAGGCACCCGATCTCTAACTGTGGGGTTTTCTTCAGACTGGGGCCGGCTCCCTGTTCGCCCACCTGGGGGGAAGGGAGTCAGGCCTGGGTGCGGTTGTAGGTCAGGGGCTCATTCCACAGCTGGAGAAAGCGGTTCCCTCCCTAGAGGGCTGTGCGATAGTACAGAACCTGCCTGCGTCCACCACCCCCAGGTGCAGTGGCTGGGCCAAGGGCGCAGTCTGCAGGAGGAAAAGGCCGCCGTTTCCTGGAGTGCTGTGGAAAAAGATAAAGTCTGCCTGCATCCGGACCCCAGGACTCGTGATGGTGAGGGCTGCAGCTCAGTCTTCAGTAGGAGAATGCAGTCCTCCCTGAAGTGCTTTGGCCCAAACAAAGCCAGCCTGGACCACATATTGCCACACTGAGAGGTGTCCCAGAGCCCAAGGAGCGGGACTTTGAATCCTAGCCAAGCACAAGGACAGGGAAGATGGCAGAGAGAGAAGGACTGCCCCTTATGCGCCCACAGCACAGTGAGAATGACTCCAATTGAATCAACCGGATCTGGCTCCGTGGAGAAGAGACTGTGGGATTACCATTTCCGGCCACCCCCCCCCCACCCCACCATGACCAAGGCGGGGCCTCATGGATCACTCCTGGGGGCCATAGTGGAGGTGGGTCCAGATCACATCAAGCCACGCCCCTTTGCACTGGGTAACTGCCTATCCACCTGAGCAGCACTGACCCTGCAGACAGCTCCTCCCGACAAACAATGCAGCATTGCCTGGATTAACTCTAGGTTAATTCTGGATATATAGATATGTACTCCCCCAACCCATTTCTCCTCCTTATCTCTTCCCTCCCCTAAGCTGTTTACTCTGGTTATTGGTCTTTCTAAACAGACATATTTAACCCAATGTCTTGAAACATGTTCTACACCTCCTGCTTTACACTCCTTTCTCACTCTCTGGAATAATCAAGTCATATAGTTTCTCTGTCTGGGTAACTTTTTCTTCATTTCATTTTCCTCACCTCCTCCCTTATTTTCCTTTCTGTCTCTCTGGATTAAGCCTTTCAGTCTCTCTGCCTAATCAATGTTTATTTTTTCTCCCCCACCCCCCATGCCATTCCCGTCATTTTTCTGTTTGTATGTGCTCTTCCATTAGCACAGCCTCCACCCTCTTCTTTACTTGTAGTCAGTGTTTTGGGGTGTTTTTTTAGTCTTTAGGTTTTTGTTTTTGTTTATTTGTTTGTTTCTTTTGTGTGTGTGTTTGCACATTTTTGTCTCCTGTTTGTCTATCTGTTTTCCTTACAGGGCTACTCCAAGGAACAAATCAATTAATATGAGTAGGGTAATAAAATAACCAAAGTCACAACAACAGAGAGCAAGTAACAATCTCTAAAAAAACACCTCCTGAAGGGCCAGGCCCTGGACAGTGTATGACCTCCCTTTAATATAGCAGTGCTTGCAAGTGCAGAGCACACAACAAGGTTTTAAAACACATAAGGGACAGAAATCTAGCCAAAATGACGAAACAGAAGAATTCTCCTCAAAAGAAATTCCAGGAAGTAGCAACAGGTAACATATTGATCAAAACTGATTTAAGCAATATAATGGAACAAGAATTTAGAATAATAGTCATAAAATCAATCATGGGGTTTCAAAAAGCATAGAGGACAGCAGAGAATCTATTGCTACAGAGATCAAGGGACTAAAAAATAGTCACGATGAATTAAAAAACGCTATAAATGAGGTGCAAAATAAAATGGAAGTGGCCAGAGTTGGGATTGAAGATGCAGAGGACAGAATAGGTGAATTAGAAGATAAAACTATGGAAAAAGAGGAAGCTGAGAAAAAGAGAGATAAAAAAAGAAATCCAGGAATATGAGAGGAGAATTAGAGAGCTAAGTGATACAATCAAACAGAACAATATCCAAATCATAGGAATTCAGAAGAAGAAGAGAGAAATCACAGCTGAGAACTTCCCCAATCTGGGGAAGAAAAAAGGCATTGAAATCCAAGAGGCACGAAGAACTCCCTTTGGACATAACTTGAATGAATCTTCTGCATGACACATCATAGTGAAACTGGCAAAATATAAAGATACAGAGAGAATTATGAAACCAGCTAGAGATAAACAGGTCTTAACATACAAAGGTAGACACAAGAGGGTAGTAGCAGACCTATATACTGAAACTTGGCAGGCCAGAAAGGAAATCTGCAGTGTGATGAACAGGAAAAATATGCAGCCAAGAATCTTTTACCCAGCAAGTCTGTCATTCAGAGTAGAAGGAGAGATAAAGGTCTTCCCAAACAAACAAAAACTGAAGGAATTCATCACTACTAAACCAGCCCTACAAAAGATCCTAAGGGGATCCTTGGGAGATCCTAAGGGGATCCTAAGGGGATCCAAGGGGTACTCTGTGAGTGAAATGTTGCAAGGACCCCAAAGGACCAGAGACACCACTTCAAGCATGAAACCTACATATATCACAATGACTCTAAACCCATATCTTTCCATAATAACACTGAATGTAAGTGGAATAAATGCTTCAACCAAAAGACATAGGGTATCAGAATGAATAAAAAAACAAGATCCATCTATCTGCTGTCTCCAAGAGACTCATTTTACACCTGAGGACACCTTCAGATTGAAAGTGAGGGGATGGAGAACTGTCTATCATGCTACTGGAAGTCAAAAGAAAGCTGGAGTAGCCATACTTATATCAGAGAAACTAGACTTTAATTAAAGGCTGTAACAAGAGATGAAGAAGGGCATTATATAATAATTACAGGGTTTACCCATCAGGAAGAACTAACAATTATAAATGTCTATGTACCAAATTTGAGAACACCCAAATATGTAAAACAATTAATCACAAACAAAAGCAAACTTATTGATAAGAATGCGGTAATTGCAGGGGACTTTAATACTCCACTGACAACAATGGATAGAACTTCCAGACAGAGAATAAATAAAGAAACAAGGGCCCTGAATGATATATTGGATCAGATGTACTTGAAGATATATTTAGAATTCTGCATCCCAAAGCAACAGAATATACTTTCTTCTCGAGTGCACATGGAACATTCTCCATGATAGATCACATACTGGGTCAGGGTCACAAAACAGCCCTTAATAAGTATAAAGGGAATGAGATCATACTATGTACACTTTCAGACCACAATGCTATGAAATTTGAAATCAATCACAGGAAAGTGTCTGGAAAACCTCCAAAAGCATGGAGATTAAAGAACATCCTACTAAAGAATGAATGGGTCAACCGGTCAATTAGAGAAGAAATTAAAAAATATATGGAAACAAATAAAAATGAAAATACAACAATCC